>NW_028270147.1:90412475-91032475 GCF_037043375.1 Chiloscyllium plagiosum | reverse complement strand
TCCCTTGCCTTTTCAGACGTGGTGGGTCTCTGTAGAAATGAGTGTGAGCTTCTCACCTTGTATTCAGAAATTCATATTTTCAATCAAATCATGCTCAGTCACTGTAAATGATGAGTAAAAGATACCTGGAGACATGTTGCATGTTGGTCCCCAAGGATCATCATCCCAAGGTGAGACTTCCAAACTGAAGTCAATTTCCATGTCCATATCCTATTGAAGTAAAAACAGAAGGGAAACTTTACATTTTCGCACAACACAAGTTTTCAACCTGCCACCATGAATGCAGACAATTCCAATAACTCTACATTCCTTACCTGCAAAATGGACTTCAAAGCTTTTTTGAACGTGTAAGATATTGTATCCAATGTTAAATCAACATCATCCACTAAATTAAGTTGTCATTTTTTAACTAAACTTGGCTTTTTGGCCCAGTAGTTTCAATTCTTTACTGTTATAAAGTAAGTCACTTCATCAAAATAGAACAAAAATATCCCAATATAGACTGAGAAAAACACTGACTCTTGAACCCCTACCAACTCCATGACATCAGGTGAAACATGTGCAAGGAAACCTTTGGGTGATCATCACCTATTGCTCCAGCTCAACTAATTAACCAGCACTCCTTCTTGAAAGCCAACTGGAAGAAACACAGAGTTGCAAAGGCACAAAGTTCTGGGATGAGGGACTTCAATGGGCATTACCTAAAATGGATCTGTAACACAACTACTGAATGAGTTTGCCAAGTTCCAAACGGCATAATTGCTCCACTGGCTATGTGGCAGGGTATAGGGTAAACAACAATTAAAAACCTTATTTAACCTGACTGTCATCAATCCAGAGAGGCATCTGTCTATGACAGCATTAGTACAAGTGATCACAGCGCATTCCTTGTGGAAATGAAGGCCCATCTTCATATTGAGGATACCTTCATCGTGTTGTGTGGTTCTACTATTGTCCCGCTTCCCCTCCCAGTCAAAGTAAAACGCTCACAGACATAGTGTAGTTTTACCTCCTTCATCTTTATCCCGGGCCCTGGAAGAAGAAAGAACGATCACCCACATGCACAGAGACAGGAGTTCACGGTTTTCTCTGGAATAGCAGTTTCTTAATGAATTATATAGACATTTTACAGGGAGGACCATCCAGATAAGACAACATACATGTTGATTGGTTGACCGTTATCATCAGCGAGTGTCAGTAGCAAAGATTAAGCCATCTGGTGTTCCACAATGAATGTTCTTAACCTTAACTGGTTTCACATAATGAATACTTTTCACCTTGTTCAACTGACCTTACATACCGGCATACCTAAAAATGAGGTGATAACCTGGTGAAGATACAATGTAGAACAACCTGCATGCAAAACACTAGAAGTAGCATGCTACCGAGTAAAATTATTTCACAATTAACAAATCAGATGCAAGCCACATCCAGCCATGAATTGTGGTTGATAAGTAAATTAACAAAAGGAGGAGGGTTCTTCCTCAAAATGTGGAGCTGAGCACTTCAGTGTAAAAGATAAGGTTTAAGCATTAATATTTATCTTCAGCCACAAATGCCAAGTAGGGGATCTATCCCAAGGTCCCCAGCATCACAGATACTGCCTTCAGCCAATGCAATTCACTCCCAGCGATATCAAGAAAAGTTGTCGTCCCTGACAACATCCCAGCAACAGGACTGAAGATATATGCTCTATAATTATGCCCAAGTGTTCCAAAACAATAACAACAGTGGAATCCACCAGAGTGTGAAAAATTGTCCATCTAGGTTCTGCCTACAAAACGGAGCAAAAACCGAATCCAGCCAATTACTGCACCAGGCTACACTCAATTGATGGAAAAGGTTGCAGACAATGCTGTGACCAGCTTTTGTAGACAATATTTATATGGCTGGCCCAATACAGTTGCCAGTCAGGAGTAATCCTAGGATACTGATAGTGAGAAATTCAGCAACAGCAATGCCATTAAATGTGAAAGGGATTATTGGATACCCCTTGTTGAAAATGGTCATTATCTGACATGTAGGATTTGAAAGTTCCTTTGCACTTAACAGCCATTGTCAGAATGTTGTCCAGGTCTTGTTGCATTTGGACACAGTGTTTCAGACAGTCACAAAAGGTGCTGAACATTGTGCAATGTGACCTTACAACAGAGGGAAGGTAATTGATGAAGCACCTGAAGATGGTAGGCCGAACACATCACATTGCAGTGATGTCCAATGCTCAGATGATTGACCTTCAATAATTGCAACCATCTTATCTTGTACCAGTATGACTCCAAAAAGCAAAAAGATGTCCCTCTGATTCACACTTACTCCACACTTGCCAGGGATCCTTGATGCCATTACTCAGTCAAATGCATCCTTGATGTCAAAGCAATCATTCTCATTTTCCCTCGTAACTTGAGGTTTTCTGTTCATATTTGGACTTAGGCTGTAATGAGGTCAGGGGCTGAGTAGTCCTGTGAAGCCCCTAAATTAAGCACCAGTAAGAAGGTTATTTGTTGATTAAGTTTCGCTTGACAGCACTGTAAACAACTCTTCCATTCACTTGGCAAGTCATGATGGAGTGGTGATTGGTTTGGTTGGATTTAACCTGGTTTTTCAGGACAAGTGTGATTGTTAGAAGTCAATTATCTAAGTCCCAGACATTACTGCAAGTGGTGTTGAGGGTTGTGTTTGATGTCCAACCACCTTTAGCTGCTTCTTCAAATGCCTTCCTTCCATCCTAAATCAGAGACGCAGATGTTTGCATCATGTTCTGTACCATTCTCAACTCCTCAGATTTTGATGAACTCATATCCACATACTTGTGCAAGATTGGACAACATCCAAGCTTTGGCTGCAAAGTAGTAAGTATCTTGATACAAATGTTCAGCAATTATCGTTCCAAAGAGAGAATCCAAACATCTGTCCTCAATGATTGTGACAATAGTAACGCTGAATCCCTCACTACCATCACACTGGACAAGAAGCTGAACAGGACAAGCTTTTTAAATATTGTGGCTAAAGAACAAATCAGCATCTAGGAATTCTGTAGCAATGCATATACTACTGAAAATTTACAGGACACAGATCAAGATTGCGATAGAATATTCCCCACTAACCTGGTTGAGTGTAGTCCATCAATTTTCATGAAGTTTGACAACATTCAGCACCACAAAAATTCCTTCCCTTCACCACCGACACACAATTTACAAAATGCACTACAGCAACTCACCAAGGATCCTGAGACAACACCTTTCAAACTGACAACCATCTAAAAAGAGAACAGCACTAGAAGCTCAAGTACACCATGGCCTACAAACTCCTTCAGTGTATTTGGATCCAAACCTTTTAACTCCCTTACCAGTACAGTTGATGGACCAAACTCCCTTATCTGTATCTGTCTCTATCTGTCCAAGAAGGTGACTCATCACCAATCTTCAAGAGAAATTAGGAGTGGATAACAAATACTGGTTGAACCAACAATTCCCACATTTCAGGAACAATTAATATTTTTCATCAATCTCACAGACTGTTTACCCTAAATGGTCCATATTCACCACAAACACATGAACATTGCCACTGTCATTCTCCATTTCTTCCTTGTAAAAGAGGACTAACAAATCCCCAGCCATCATCATTCTCCTTTATTTAGGTGAACTTATTGTCACAATTAAGAATTTCTCATTCAATTTCAGTCAATTGATCCAAATTTAAAAAAACACTCTATGGAAACCAGACTGATTGAGAATAAGGCTGCCTTTTTGTAGAACATTCTTTCTTCCAATTCTACCAAACTACCTCCCTCCACACCCTTTCAGATATATTGAGGACTACATCAATGCTATTTACTGTTTGCCACTTGAACCAGAAAATTTGATCAACTTTGATAGTCAATCATTCAATATGCATTACACGCCTTTCAACAGTCATAGTTATTTGAACTATATTTCCACCTCGCCAGTTGCGTGGAAAGACTTTCTCAGTTTCTCAACCTCTATCATGTTTTTTTCAGATGATACCACTTTCCATATCAATACTTAAGAAATACCTTTCCTTCACCCAACATCAATTTTATGGAGAGAAAATCTATCTTATTCATTCCATTTCCAGTGGTTTTGCTCTTAACTATTCAACTCTCTCCAAACATTTGGCAGGATTTCGCTCTATCCTGACCTTTCATGACACTGGACTCAACGCTGATCATTCACTATTCCCACCATTATGTCGAGCAAGATACCACTGAACACATGCTGCACTCATTTTATCAGCGATCTTTCCAACACCCTGGTCCATTCCTCCATCAATTCCCCACATTTATTCTCAGGACAACTTGCTCTGCAAACATACGAGATACAAAAAAATTCACCACTTAAATCTTCCCTTCTCAACAATGAGGGCCACAATTACTTCTTCCAGGTGGAACTGCAATTTCCTTGCACTCAGAGTCACAGAGTCACACAGATGCACAGCATGGAAACAGATATTTGGTCCAACTCGTCCATGCCAATCAGATATCCTAAATAAATCTACTCCCATTTGCCAGCATTTGGCCCATATTCCTCGAAACCCTTCCTATTCATATACCTATCCAGATGCCTTTTCAATGTTATAATTGTACCAGCCCCCACCACTTCCTTTACTAGCTCATTCTGTACATGTATCACCCTCTGCATGAAAAAGTTGCCCCTTAGGTCCTTTTAAATCTTTCCCCGACCAAAGGGAAAAGACCTTGTCTATTTAACCTATCTATGCCCCTCTAAGGTCATCCCTCAGTCTCTGACACTCCACCGAAAATAGCCCAAGCCTATTCAGCCTCTCTCCATAGCTCAAACCCTCCACTCCTGGGAACATTCATGTAAATCTTTCCTGAACCCTTTCAAGTTTCACACCTTCTTTCCTATGGAGGGAGATGAGAATTGCACACAGTATTCCAAAAGTGGCCTAACCTAATGTCCTGTACAGCTGCAACATGACACCCCACCCCCCCCCACCTCCCCCCCCCCCACCCCCCAACTCTTATATTCAATGCATTGCCCAATAAAGGAAAGCATACCAGCTGCCTTCTTCACTATCCTATCTACCTTCAACTCCACTTTCAAAGGAACTACGAACCTGCACTCCACGGTCTGTTTGTTCAGCCACACTCTCCAGGATCTTACCATTAAGTGTATAAGTCCTACCGTGATTTGCCTTTCTAAAATACAGTACTTCACATTTATCTAAGTTAAACTTCATCTGCCACTCCTCAGCCCATTGGCCAATCTGAGCAAGATCCCCTTGTACTTCTGCACTGTCCACTACACCTCCAATTTTGGTGTCATCCGCAAACTTTTGATTGCACTCTACATAGTTCCAACTAAACTCAACTCACATTTGAAAGGTGAAATGCAATCAAATTTATAATCCATTTATAACTTAAGTTTAATGTTGAACTGAAAATTTTCAAATCATAATCTCTGCATTTTTCTGGGCAGCAGCTACTGGTAATATAGGGTGACGCCTGTATCCATGGGTCCGGTTTCCGTGGTTTCAGTTACCCGCAGGTTACTGCGGCCCAAACATATTATAGGGAACGTTCCTGAACTAGGGACCAGAAGACTGCCGTGTAGGTGTATTTCCCCATTTAAATGAATGGGCTCACATCTACCCACGATTTTGGGCTTCTATGGTAGGTCTTGGAACGTGTCCCCCGCGGATACGGGGAGACTACTGTAATTCTACTTTTCCAATTATACCTCCTCTGCATGCATTTTTTACTCCTATCCTTATTCCAGTGCTATCTCCTTTTGTCTTGTACATTCATCCCTTTTATCATTTAATATCACTCTGTCTTCCTTCTATCGTAAACCTTCCCTTATATTATTTTCACACTGTCAATGCCTCACTTTTTCTACTTCTATATTTGCTCAAACTGTTATATCTCTGTACTAATGATGATGAGAGTCATCAATCTCCAATGTTAATGCTTTTCTCTCATGCTGCTTGTCCTGATTATTTACAACTTTTTAAAATTTCATTAAAATTTTATTCCATTGCACTTCAACAGGTCACATTCCCCGGCTCTTCAGTGTTTTGAGCTGCTAAAAGCTCTGGACAAAGCAAGAACAATTCTCCACCTTAAAATTTAGGTTTGGTAGGAGGCAGTCAGTATAGTGGCATTTTGAATATAACTCAGAGGTATTAGCCATAAAAGGAATTTAAAGTCCATGAGCTAAGAGTTTTTCGTGTTACTAATCAATACTCGAAGCTATGCACTGAAGGAAAATATTCTGAAATATTTCTGATGAATTTTAACCCAATACATCACTTGAAACTAAATCTGTCCCAAATGGAAACCAAAAGCTTGTATCAATCAACAGTCTAAGTCTACATAGCATATCCAGTAATTATCCAACAACACTGAAGCATAGTTCTGCATATTGTCAAATCAACCTCACTCATTCAAAGGCCTTTTTCATACAAATTAAATCAAACAGTTTAAGCACTGTCACCAGAAGAAGTCCTTCTTCAGTCTCTGACAAACAGAAAATGTTCATGACCATAGAGGTTACGAACAAGTCGGAATTGTGGAAGAACAAAAATAACTAGCACACAGCATAAAAACTGGAAATATAAAAGATGTACTCAATATACTAAGAGGGCATTGCACCGCTAGTGCAGATCACTTGCTCATTTTATACCCGCGCTGTTGGATAGATTATTTTTAAAAAGCATAAAATTAAAATTGTATCTCAACATATCAAAGGCAATTGCTAAGTTATGACTAATTTATTTTCACAACTAATATCAACTTCTGTGACTGATTTGAAAATGCTTTCACCAACTTACTTGAAAGCTGCATGTTTATGAATGGCTCCATCTACTGTGCAAACTTTGAACAACTTATGGTAAAGGAACACCAACAATGTTTCAAATGAACTAGTTTGAGACATCAGATAAATAATTTGTTTAAACTGCACAGAGAAAATATCAACTATTCACTTGGTCTTTTGAGAGGCAGATCAAGGTTTAAACAGAACATAGAACATAGAACATAGAAGAATACAGCGCAGTACAGGCCCTTTGGCCCTCGATGTTGCGCCGATCCAAGCCCACCTAACCTATACTAACCCACTATCCTCCATATACCTATCCAATGCCCGCTTAAATGCCCATAAAGAGGGAGAGTCCACCACTGCTACTGGCAGGGCATTCCATGAACTTACGACTCGCTGAGTGAAGAACCTACCCCTAACTTCAGTCCTATATCTACCCCCCCTTAATTTAAAGCTATGCCCCCTTGTAATACCCGACTCCATACGCGGGAAAAGGTTCACACTGTCAACCCTATCTAACCCCCTAATCATCTTGTACACCTCAATCAAGTCACCCCGAAACCTTCTTTTCTCTAATGAAAACAGCCCAAAGTGTCTCAGTCTTTCCTCATACGATCTTCCTTCCATACCAGGCAACATCCTGGTAAACCTCCTCTGCACCCGTTCCAGTGCCTCCACATTCTTCCTATAGTATGGCGACCAAAACTGCACACAATATTCCAGATGCGGCCGCACCAGAGTCTTATACAACTGCATCAAGACCTCAGGACTCCGGAACTCAATTCCTCTACCAATAAAAGCCAGTACGCCATATGCCTTCCTCACCGCACTATTTACCTGGGTGGCAACTTTCAGAGATCTGTGTACATGGACACCAAGATCCCTCTGCTCATCCACACTACCAAGTATCCGACCATTAGCCCAGTACCCCATCTTTTTGTTATTCTTCCCAAAGTGAATCACCTCACACTTAGCTACATTGAATTCCATTTGCCACCTTTCTGCCCAGCTCTGCAGCTTCTCTATATCCTGCTGTAACCTGCCACATCCTTCCTCACTGTCAACAACTCCTCCGACTTTCGTATCATCCGCAAACTTGCTCACCCAACCTTCTAACCCCTCTTCCAGGTCATTTATAAAAATGACAAACAGCAATGGTCCCAAAACAGATCCTTGCGGAACACCGCTAGTGACGGCACTCCATGAAGAAACTTTGCCATCAACTACTACCCTCTGTCTTCTTCCATCCAGCCAATTCCTAATCCAAACCTCCAACTCACCCTCAATGCCATATCTCCGTATTTTCTGCAGTAGCCTACCATGGGGAACCTTATCAAACGCCTTACTAAAATCCATATATACCACATCTACCGCTTTCCCCTCATCAACCTCCTTCGTCACCTTTTCAAAGAATTCAATAAGGTTTGTGAGGCACGACCTGCCCTTCACAAAACCATGCTGACTATCCTTGATCACATTATTCCTATCCAGATGTGCATAAATCCTATCCCTTACAATTCTCTCTAAGATTTTGCCCACAACAGAAGTGAGACTCACCGGCCTATAGTTACTAGGGTTATCCCTACTCCCCTTTTTGAACAAGGGAACCACATTTGCTATCCTCCAGTCTTCTGGCACTACTCCAGTAGACAAAGAGGACATAAAAATCAAGGCCAATGGCTCTGCAATCTCCTCCCTTGCTTCCCAGAGAATCCTAGGATAAATGCCATCAGGCCCAGGGGACTTATCTATTTTCACCTTTTCCAGGATTTCCAACACCTCTTCTCTACATACCTCAAAGCCATCCATTCTACTTATTTGTGACTCAGTATTCACATCGTCGACAATGCCCTGTTCCTGAGTAAATACTGAAGAAAAGTATTCATTCAGTGTCTCCCCAATCTCTTCCGCCTCCACACGCAACTTCCCACTACTATCCTTGACTGGACCTATTCCTACCCTAGTCATTCTTTTATTCCTAACATACCTATAGAAAGCCTTAGGGTTTTCCCTAATCCTACCGACTAAGGACCTTTCATGTCCCCTCCTTGCTGCTCTTAGCTCTCTCTTCAGGTCCTTCCTGGCTACCCTATAACTCTCAATCGCCCCAATTGAACCTTCACGTCTCATCTTGAGATAGGCCGCCCTCTTCCATTTAACAAGGGATTCCAATTCCTTATTAAACCACGGCTCCCTCGCACGACCCTTTCCTCCCTGCCTGACAGGTACATAATTATCAAGGACACTCAATAGTTGCTCCTTGAACAAGCTCCACATATCATTTACACTCTTGCCTTGGAGTCTACTTTTCCAAGCCACACATCCTAAGTCATGCCTCACCGCATCATAATTTCCCTGACCCCAGCTATAACTCTTGCCCTGTAGTACACACTTATCCCTCTCCATCACGAGAGTAAAAATCACCGAATTATGGTCACTATCCGCAAAGTGCTCACCTATGTGAGCAAGACCAACATTTTTACAAGAATTAGTTCAACTAACTTGTTTGACTTTTTTGATGAATGTAAAGACTATGTCTTAAAAATTGTTTTAAAAACCAAGGATTGCTACATGTTTTGAAAGCAAGTAATGTGACACACACATTGTGAGCTTTGTTTACACAGTTGCCTGTTCAAGCAGTAGCGAAGTTTAGTTTGAATTCAAACTAGTGTCGAAGGGTTGCGTAAAATGGAGATTTGGTTAGCCATAAATAGCAGAATGGTTTGTGGAATATTGATCAGTTAGCAATGACAAAGGTCTTCTGCCTGCCAACAAATGTATTATTGGTTTTCATGAAGATTAATAGCTCAGGGTCGTGAACAAGACACAGAAAAGCCTTTGGATGATGACACACTCTATTTTCTGTAGTAAGCCACTTTGAAGTGAAGAAAACCACTTTATCTTTCCTTCAGCAGTTGTAGGAAGTTGGTACTTTCAATTTATAAATAAATCAGCCATTCTATGCCTCTCCCAAACATTTAGAGACAAGAAAACTGCAGGAATCCAAAGTAGATAGGCAGGAGGCTGGAAGAACACAGCAAGCCAGGCAGCATCAGGTGGTGGAAAAGTTGACGTTTCGGGTGTCACTCTTCTTCAGGACTGGGGATGGGTTTAGGGGAAGCCGTAGATAAACAGAGTGGTGAGGTAAGGTGGTGAAGTGGGGATAGGTGAAGGCAGGTACAGGAGTTGGTTGGTCAATGAGAGGAATGAATCTGGTAGGTGGCTGGGTGGTAGGTGGAGGAGTGGAAGGGAGGGGGAGGGTCTGGGAAAGGAGTAAGGGAAGGGAGGTTATTTGAAATTGGAGAACTCAGTGTTGAGTCCTCCAGGTTGTAGGCTGCCCAGGCAGATGATGAAATGTGGTTCCTCCAATTTGCAGTTTGGTTCCTTGTGCCAATGGAGGAGGCCAAGGATGGTCATGTTGGATCGGGAGTGGAAAGTGAAATTAAAATGAGCAGTGACTGGTAGGGCCGGATGGCCCCTGTGGACCCAGCTGAGATGCAGAAACATTTTTTCTCTACCTATTCTATCACAGAAATGCTTCAATACAACTGAACACCCAAACAGTAAACCAACTGATCACTGCTGAAGAGAGAGACATAATTCATGTAATACTTACAAATGGATTTTTCAAAGCTTCAAGCACATCACTGGAATCATTTAGTTCATCAAACAGTAATGATTCTACAAGAAACAAAAAAAAATTATTATGGACCTGAAATGTGAAATACAGTTTTCTAAAAAATGAAACATTCTAGATAATTATAACACATCAATTATAACACTTTAAAACAGAGGATGGCTCAAGTACAAACTGCAAGAGTTAATCTCACATTGCATAGCAACCTAAAGGCTGTAACCTGGACAAACATCATATGATGTTGGGACACATTCAAAAGTGCCTCAGGGACTCTGCTAGGATCCTTTTTTTAAAAATACTCTGATTTAGTGTGAGCACCCTCTGCTGGAAGTAAGTGGGCAAGATTTAGAGCAGCAATATTCTGAGACTTTCTAGGATAATTAGAATAATCTGAGTTAAAAATCACAATACCAGGTTATAGTCCAACAGGTTTAATTGGAAGCACACTAGCTGCTTTCTGGTGTTGTGTGATTTTTAACTCTGTACGCCCCAGTCCAACAGCGGCATCTCCAAATCATAGAATAATCTGGAACTTTGATGATAGAAAAACATTCTCAAGTAGAATCGTAGAGAATTGTAGAGATATACAGCACGGCAACACCCTTCAGTCCAACCTGTCCACGCCGACCAGATATCCCAACCCAACCTAGTCCGACCTGTCATGCTAAATAAATGAAGTGGGAACTGTTTGTTCTACATGATCTGCCAATTGGCAGCATTTTCACTTCCCAGAGTCAGATGCAAATTGCCAACTCAGCTGGTTATTTATCATCAATCAAAAGCACAAAACACAGACAAGATTATCTTTTTTTGTCATTGCTGTTTGTGGGAACACTCTACACATTTATTGCCATTTTGCTTCATGAAACAGCAGCAACTTAAACCGCTTTGCTTTAAAGTACTGAGGGTGTAAAATACATTTTACAAATGCAAATTATTCCCTTATATTTGTGACCAAGTTAGCCATGAATTACTTTTGAAAATGAAAGTTTATGAAGTGAAACAGAAAATATTTAAAAGTTATTTTAAGCAGCTGAGAACATTTCTTTCTGTTGGCAGAAATGGTATGTGGGCAGAATTACATGAAGCTATTAATTCTGGGGTTTTGGCAATTATTAAGTTGACAAGTTAACCGAATTTAACAATGGAGCAATGTAAAGTGAGACACAAAAAGAGAAAATGCTGGAAAATCTCAGCAGGTCTGGCAGCATCTGTAAGGAGACAAAACAGCTGACGTTTCGAGTCTTTGACAACGGGTCAGTTAGACTCGAAACGTCAGCTCTTTTCTCTCCTTACAGATGCTGCCAGACCTGCTGAGATTTTCCAGCATTTTCTTTTTTTTTCTTTTTTGTTTTCAGATTCCAACATCCGCAGTAATTTGCTTTTATAAAGTCAGACACGGGTGGAATACTGTGAACAGTTTTGGTCCCCTTATTTAAGGCAAGATACATTGGCCTTGGAGGCAGTCCAGAAAGAATCATTAGGTTGATCTTTGTTATAGAGGACTGTCTTACAAGGGGAGGTTGAGCCTGTAGAGGCAACCTCATAGATATGCTTAGAGAACTTGACAGGGTAGATATGAAAAAGTTGTTTTTCTTTGTGGGAGAATCTAGTACCAGAGAGCATAATCTCACAGTAAGGGGTCTCCCATATAAGACACAGCTGAGGAGAAATATCTTTTCTGAGGGGATACTGAATTTGTGGAATTCTTTATGGCAGAGGACAGTCAAGCCTGGTCATTAAGGATATTCAAGGCTAAGGCAAATCAAGAAAGAAATCAAGGGTTCTGAGAAAAAGGCAGGAATATAGAATTGAGGATCATCAAATCATCCATGATCTCTAAATGGCAGAGCAGACTTGATGGGGTGAATGACCGTATTTCTGCGCCTACATCTTCTGATCTAAAGGAACATTATTTACTTCGTTAAGATGAATTTTAAACTCCCTTTATTCCAGAAAGAAACGGAACTTTTGAGCATACTACACACCATACAACAATCAACAACTAATCCAATGATTTAAAAGATAATTCACTAATACAACCACACTTCTTCAGTAAACTCATAGGAAAAAGTACTGTGGTTGCATAGATGCCTTTTTAGGCAGAACATGGTATTATGATAAGGGGACACAGATTTAGCATTTCACGAAGGATATCCTTCCTCAGATAGAGACCAAAACTGTACACAGTACTCATATGCAATCTCATCAAGGCTCGATACAACTGCAATAATGCATCTTTACATCAACTTGCCTCGAAATGAATGCTAACATAGCATTTGCCTTCCTAATTCTTGCTGCTCCTGCATGTTAGCTTTTAGTTACTCATGGACAAAGACACCCGATCCCTTTAGAAATATTTTCTACCAAAGTGAAATGGTACAAAAGTTCACTCCAAACTCAGATGTTTGGAAATCTTATTCAAGATAAATTTAAATGATTTGAAGAGAAATAAAGATGTATGGGAAAATAATTCCTGACTTTGGGTCCTGCACAGCTAAAATTCAATACTAAAGCAAAGCAAGTGGAGGATGCACAAAGAACCAGAGTTGGAAAAAAGGAAAAAAGTTCTTGGAAGGCTGTATGAGATTTATCAACTTAAGGAGGAGAAGTACCAGAAAGGGGGGGGGGGAAATTTTAATGTGAGAGTGCCAAGGCACCAATAATGACATAGGTCACTGAGCATGGTGCTGATGGTCAATGAGTTTTGGAGAAAGGCAAAGTTTATGGAGAACAGAAGATGGGAGGCCAGCCAAGGGCACATTAGAACAGTTGAATCTGGATGTAACAAATAGATGGATTGACAGTTTCAACAGTGGTTGAAATGGGGCAGAAAAACAGAGACAGTGAATGAGATGAGAAACTCATCTTGGGGCCAAAAGGTCACTGAGATTGTAAGAGTTGATTTCAATGCAAAGTGTGCGAGGGCCATAAATGACCAATTAACTGAGTTTGTGTCAGGGCTCAAAAACAATGCGTTTTCTGTTCCCAGAGTTTAAATTCTCTGATGTTCAATTATCCAAATAATACTCAAATCCCATATTCTGACTTTTTATACAGACACTAGAAGTTTATATGGAGGTCGCAAGTCTCGATAATTGGAACATTCTTGTTTCTGAAATCTAAACATCCATGGGTGCGGGGCTACAATTCAGTGATCAAAGTCTTGACCTTTCAGAACATGCTGATGTTTTTGACCTACCAAATAGGTAAAATATGTCACATTAGCACACACCCCTCAGTTACATTGCCAGAAAGCACATTTGTGAAATTCTGCAAGTAATGGAAATCCACATTGCTCTCACCAGCTGGAAGTAAAACACAACCCTTGCAACTGGGACCTTTTTTTTAAAATTGGGCCTCCATCCTCAAAAGAAACAGTCGCAATGAGGATTGATTACCATAATCCAGGACTCTTGCTGAGTTTGGCACATGCCCATCTCCACAAAAGACCAACACAATTATATTTCTACCACCCAGTTTTCAATGATTTCATTCAGGGAATCATTAAAGTTTATTTACAGAAACTGTTTTTGTATGGAACAGCATTAAAACTTTGACTTGGAGAACATCTGTTTTGAAAAAAAAAGCTTCCATCCCATTCACTGGCATTGCTGTATTATTTTTGAGGCTCTGAAATAATATTGTCCAATAAGTTGGAGTAAACTCTTAATTAGTATTTAATAACAATATAGGTATTTTGCATTTTTAAGAGGGCATGATGGCTCAGTGGTTAGCACTGCAGCCTTACAGCACCATGGACCCGGGTTGATTCCAGCCTCGGGTGACTGTATGGAGTTTGCACATTCTCCCCGTGTCTGTGCAGTTTTCCTCCAGGTGTTCCGGTTTCCTCCGACAATCCAAAATATGCAGGTCAGGTGGATTGGCCATGCTGAAGTGCCCATAGTGTTCGATGCATTGGTCAGAGGGAAATGGATCTGGGTGGATTACTCTTCAGAGGGTCAGTGTGCACTTATTGGGCCAAATGGCCTGTTTCCACACTGTAGGGAATCTAATCTAATCTCGTCTTAATGCAATAAAAACATCTCAAAGAACTTTAGAGGAAAATTAAGCACCAAGTTTCTTAAAGATGATTTTCAAGAGGTTGGCCTAAAGTTTACTGCTAAAAGTAGATTTAAAGTATTAATTTTGGGAGATCCAAGATGGCGGCGACCCAGCAAGTCTGAGTCCATAGTGCTCCTCCCAAGACTTGGGCAAAGTGGGCCACTCGCCTCCACCACACTTACCAAATCATTTAAAATAGTTTTTACTTAATGTAATTAGTTGCGCAGTACTGAATTTAAACAATCTAATCTCCTGTAAAAATGACTAGAGGGAAGGAAGACGCAGCTCTCAGCAGGCAGGAACCCCTCCCCCACCCTCCCCTTCTTGCGCCCATACCTCCCCCCTCACCTCCCTCCAAGGCCCCAAAGGAAACTTCCATATCCGCCACAGATTCACCTGCACCTCCACACATATCATCTATTGCATCCTCTGCACCCGATGTGGCCTCCTCTATATTGGGGAGACAGGCCGGCTACTTGCGGAGCATTTCAGAGAACACCTCTGGGACACCCGGACCAACCAACCCAACCACCCTGTAGCTCAACATTTCAATTCCCCCTCCCACTCCACCAAGGATATGCAGGTCTTTGGACTCCTCCATCGTCAGACCACAACAAAACGACGGTTGGAGGAAGAACGCCTCATCTTCCGGCTAGGAACCCTCCAACCACAAGGGATGAACTCGGATTTCACCAGTTTCCTCATTTCCCCTCCCCCCACCCTGTCTCAGTCAAATCCATCAAATTCAGCACCGCCTTCCTAACCTGAGATCTTCTTCCCGACCTCTCCGCCCCCACCCCAGTCTGACCTATCACCCTCACCTTGACCTCTTTCCACCTATCACATTTCCGACGCCCCTCTCCCAAGTCCCTCCTCCCTACCTTTTATCTTAGCCTGCTGGACAAACTTTCCCCATTCCTGAAGAAGGGCTTATGCCCGAAACGTCGATTCTCCTGTTCCCTGGATGCTGCCTGACCTGCTGCGCTTTTCCAGCAACACATTTCCAGCTCTATATTTAATTATTACTTGTTGAGACTGTAATTTTATAGTTATATATGTTTATACATGGTATTAACATAGGAGGAGAAGGGCTTATGCCCGAAACGTCGATTCTCCTGTTCCTTGGATGCTGCCTGACCTGCTGCGCTTTTCCAGCAACACATTTTCAGCCATGGTATTAACATAACCAAATATATCCAGGTGTTGGTGTGGGTTGAGGGGGGGGGGGGAGGAGGTTGGATGTCACTGTTAACTCTAGCTCTGTAGTATATTTAAATTTTCTTCATCCTATCGTGGGGTGTCTGGGTCAAGGGTGGGGCACTGGTTAGGAGACGACATGATGGACTTTTGGAAAGGAAGTGATGCCCTCGGGAACAAGGGGGAAAACCTCCATTTAAATACTTTTTTTTTATTTAGAAATAGTTTTTTCTTATATTGATGTGAGTGTATTAAAGAACCTCTATTTTTTTAAAATTTATATGTTCTATGCTCGGGATGTTTTGGAATAGGATTCTACTCCCAAGGGGTCTCGGACTTGCCAGGACAATTATGGTTAATCAGTCGGTTAACTGGTGCACCTGGAATGTCAAGGGGAGTAATTCACCAGTCAAAAGGAAGAAAATATTATCAAACCTCAAGAAAGAAAGGATTGATATAGCTCTCCTACAGGAGACACACTTATTGGATAAAGAACACTTAAAATTACAACAGGGTGGATTTGATCAGGCCTTCTTTTCTTCCTTCAGCTCAAAAAGTAGGGGAGTTGTTATCCTTATTCAGAAGAATTTCCCTTCCAAAATCCTAAATCAGATAAAAGACGAATCTGGACAATATATTCTGATTAAAGCCCTTATAAATGGAGAGGAATATGGGATCTTAAATCTGTATTATCCCCCGGCACATCCTTTCAAATTTATAATGAAAGCCTTCTCAAAATTATGACTCTGGGTGATCGTCATACAATTATAGGGGGAGATTTTAATTGTATTATGGATCCGGAAATAGATAGGATTCCCAAGACTACTGCAGGAGTATCTCCCAGATCCAGACAATTGGTGGATTTGAACAAAGAATTAGGATTAGTAGATGTATGCAGATGCCTTCACCCACAGGGTAGAGATTTTTCTTTTTACTCTAAACCACATAAATGTCAAACCAGAATTGATATGTTTTTTGCTTCCTTGACTTTTTAAAAATTCCATATCATTCTGTAAAATGGCAGTATAACAATTTCTGATCACGCTGCTGTATGTATGGAAATCAAGGCGAGGAACAATGAGACATCCCCCCGGCATTGGCGTATGGATCCCTTCCTGATTCTGGAGATCCAGGGGTATCTCCTGTTTAGGGGATCTGTTAAAAGAAGGGGTCCTTTTGAAATTTGTATTACCTAATGGTGATCTCTTTCGATACTTCAAAATTCAAGATTACATACAGAAGACGACTACGCTATTAGATAGTCTTTATAAATCAGACAGAGAACGTAGAGTGTTATGGCCAATGGGGGTATCTTCGGTCAGCACTATTTATCATTTATTACATGAAGTATCGGGAGATATGGACAATCTGCTTAAAACATGGGATCAGGATTTGGGACTGGAAATCTCTATAGAAATGTGGAATGGCATTTGGAAAAACGCCAGAAAAATCTCCATCTGCAACAGAACTCAGGCCATTCAGTTGAAGATATTTCATAGGGCCCATATAGCACCGGACCGATTGGCAAAATTTAAGGCAGGAGCATCTTCAATGTGTCCCAAATGTAAAATAGAGGTGGGCACTCTTGTACACTGCTTATGGACCTGTCATAAGATCCGTAGATATTGGACTAAAGTAGCAAGTGCTCTGACAGAAATCTTAGGAACGGAAATTAGAGTGGATCCAGTATCTCCCCTTTTGGGCTTTTCAAATTTACCCTCCCTGGATATGCAGGGGAAGAGATTATTTTCTATTCTCTCTTTCTGTGTAAGGAAAAATATTTTGGTAGGCTGGGTGGCTGAGGGCCCCCTAGGACTTTCGAATTGGCACAGAATAATCATGGAATGTATTCCCCTTGACTTCCTTACAAATATGGTGCACCAAAAAACCAAATTATTCCATAAAATATGGCAGCCCTTCTTGAATTACACAAATACAGATATTTCGGCCATCCTAACAAGGGCTTTTATTTAACTGAGGTGGCGAACCTGGCTAGTCCTGGGCCCCTTGGGAGAGGAATCCCGCACGATTACGGGTTTTGTTATGATTTGATGTTAACACATTCCAAGCATGTATCTCATGACTCAATTTCTGTGTTATCCATCGTTGTTTTCCCCTGAATAATGTAAGAGCCTTAATTATACACTCTGGTTAGTTGTAGGTTAGATTAGTAGTTAGTCGAGTTCTGTTTTTTTTCTCTCGGTATCTCTTTTTTTCTGTTTGATAGATTTTGGTTATTATTTATTTAAGATTCAATTGTATATCAATGTTTATACTTGGGGTTTTTTTATTTGTAAACTTGTAAAAATGTTAAATTTTCAATGAAAAAATCTATTAAAAAAAGTATTAATTTCAAGAAGGAAATATAGGTAGACAAGTCGAAAGGTTTAGGGAGGGAATTCTCAAGCTTTGGCCCTCATACTAATGACACAGCCACAAAGGATGGAGCAAAATATAATTTTTTTTAAAACTCAGGAAAGCGCAAGAGGGCAGAATTAGATGAGTGCAGTCATCCTGGAGGGTTGTGGGCTGGAAGAGATTACAGAAGTACAAAGTGTTCAATCAACGGAATAAATTGAAACTAAGAATTAGGAATTTAAAAATCAAGGAGCTACTTGACCAGGAGCCAGTGTAGTTCAGCAAGCACAGGGAGAAGAGGTCAAAAGGACTTTCTTCCAGTAAAAAAAGTAGAACAAAGAAAAACACTCTCTCTCCAGATACTGTCAGACAAGCTGAGCATCTCCAGCAATTTCTGTTTTTGTTCTTCCAGTAAAATCAGATTTGTGCAGCATAGCTTGTGGGAGACCAGCCAGGACTGTTGAACAAATCAGGTCTCAAAAGTTACAAAGATATGAGACTAAGCTGTACAGTCAGAATGCGGGAGACATCCTCAAAGTGTGACTGATTCAGAGTGAATTTGGTGGTGTGGGGGGGGGTGGAGAAACAGAATGAGGTGCTTTAATTCATCTTTACTGCAAGAAATAAAATCTTGTAACAAGAGGTTAACGGGAGAGGAAATCAGGCATGAATTGAGAGGCCTAGTTGCATTGTGACCAAGAGTTGCAGGAAATAAAGCACCTCATTTCCTCCTTGCTTCCCCGCCCCGAATTCCCACTTTGAGGTTGACGGGAGAGGAAATCAAGCATGAACTGAGAGGTCTAGTAGCATTGAGACCAAGAATGGTATGACATCGCAAGTGTAAGGAAAGCAGCTGATTGGAAATACTGACCAAAACTATCACCATTCTTTAAAATGAGGATGGGAGTGGAGGGGAAGTCAACCCAAACTAGAAAGACAAAGTTGGTAGGTAGCATTTTTTCTAGTTCATGTTAAGGAAACTTAAAGACAAGAGAAACAAAGTGAAGCATCAAGTATGCTTCAAAAGCAAATGATGTCAAAAAGATAAAGTTAAGGCACGCTACCTAAATGCATACAGCATTCGCAACAAGGTAGATGATTATGACCGAATTCACATTACAAAAATATGGCGGCATTGTGACCAGGACTGGGAACTGCATGTTCAAGGTATATGACATTTCGGAAGAATAGAAAAAAAAGGAAAAGGAGGTAAAATTGTACCCTGAATGATTACTTTGTTTTTATTGAGGAAGATTCAAGAAATCTCGCAGAACTAGAAATGCAAGTGGCTAGGGAGAAGAAATTGAAAGACATGAGCATCAGCAATAAGATTGAACTGGAAGTATCAATGGCTGCAAGTTGATGAATCCTCAGGACCTGATGGTCGACACTGCAGAGTGTTGAAAGGGATAGCTATAGTTGATGCATCAGTGATTTTCTTCAAAATTCGGTAGATTTGGAATGATTACCGCAGATTCGGAATGATTACCGCAGATTCAACAGTAGCAAATGGAGGGAGTAAAAGAAAATATAGGAAACTCCAGACTTACATCAGTCACAGAGAAATTGCTAGAAAGGATTATAAAAGGATGGGATAAATACACACCCTGGTTGATAATGATCTGACTAAGCACAATCAGCATGGATTTACTAAAGAAAATCATTGACTCTCGTGCTCCTTGGACGCTAACTGACCTGCTGTGCTTTTCCCAGCGCCACACTTTTCACCTCTGACACTCCAGCAAATGCAGTCCTACTTTCTCCTAGTTGCTGAAAGCCTCTCCAAGGATGCCCACCTTGAAATTCTCCTCCTCCCTCCACAAGAATCTCAGCGAGTCTCTCTCCCATTGCAACTCCCAGGTCATCTCCTCTGCCCTGAAGCTCTTCAGCCATGCCCTGAAACAGACCCACTACTACAGCATGTCTCTTTCCTCAGCATCTGCCTACCCAACTGACTTATCCCCCATAGACTCCAGACCCCTGTTGAAGGGTTTGGACTCGAAACATAGACTCTCCTGCTCTTTGGATGCTGCCTGACCTGCTGTGCTTTCCCAGCACCACACTTTTCGACTCTAAAGAAAATGATGTTTGACAAAATTTTGGTTTTATTAAGACAGCACCAACAAAAATAATAAGAGGAGAGTTGACGGACCAAACATATTTAGATTTTCAGAAAGCTTTTGATAACATTCCCGCACTTCTAAAGTTATAGCACACAGGATGAGATATAATGTACTGGCATAGATTAGAGAGTGGCTAACGGATGAAAATAATGATGTGGAGGTGCCGGTGTTGGACTGGGGTGGACAAAGTTAAAATTCACACAACACCAGGTTATAGCCCAACAGGTTTGGAGTCATAGAGATGGACAGCATGGAAACAGACCCTTCGGTCCGACTCGTCCATGCCGACCAGATATCACAACCCAATTTAGTCCCACCAACCAGCACTTGGCCCATATCCTTCTAAACACTTCATATTCACATGCACATCCAACTGCCTTTTAAATGTTGCAATTATACTAGCCTCCACCATTTCCTCTGGCAGCTCATTCCATATACATACCACCCTCTGCGTGAAAAAGTTGCCCCTTAGGTCTCTTTTATATCTTTCCCCTCTCACCCCTAAACCTATGCCGTCTAGTTCTGGATTCCCCAACCCTAGGGAAACGACTTGGTCTATTTATCCTATCCATGCCCCTCATCATTTTGTAAACCTCTATTAGGTTACCCCTCAGCCTCCGACGCTCCACGAAAAACAGCCCCAGCCTGTTCAACCTCTCCCTATAGCTTGAATCCTCCAATCCTGGCAACATCTTTGTAAATCTTTTCTGAACCCTTTCAAGTTTCACAACATCTTTCCAATAGGAAGGAGACCAGAATTGCATGCAATATTCCAACAGTGGTCGAACCAATGTCGTATACAGCCGCACATGACCTCCCAACTCCTATACTCAATACTCTGACCAATAAAGGAAAGCATACCAAACACCTTCTTCACTATCCTACCTACCTAAAATTCCACTTTCAAGGAGCTGGACCTGGAGTCCCATGTCTCTTTGTTCAGCAACACTCCGTAGGACCATACCATTAAGTGTAAAAGTCCTGCTCAGATTAGCTTTCCCAAAATGCAGCACCTCGCATTTTATTTGGAAGTTCAAGCAATCTTTTTGTTCAAAAATCACACAATCTGCAGGCAGTCAGTTCATGTGACATTTTATAAATTCTCACTTTGGAAACTGAACTGGTCTGACTCAAGGTTGGGACACAGACAGACTCTAACCTCACAACTTGAAGGCAATAAAGGAAAGCATACCAAACACCTTCTTCACTATCCTACCTACCTAAAATTCCACTTTCAAGGAGCTGGACCTGGAGTCCCATGTCTCTTTGTTCAGCAACACTCCGTAGGACCATACCATTAAGTGTAAAAGTCCTGCTCAGATTAGCTTTCCCAAAATGCAGCACCTCGCATTTTATTTGGAAGTTCAAGCAATCTTTTTGTTCAAAAATCACACAATCTGCAGGCAGTCAGTTCATGTGACATTTTATAAATTCTCACTTTGGAAACTGAACTGGTCTGACTCAAGGTTGGGACACAGACAGACTCTAACCTCACAACTTGAAGGCATTGTCTGAGCTGAGACGTCACTTTTTTTAAAAAAAAAATAAAACCTAAAGTCACCCGAGGACTGTGACGTGAAAGCAGTTCTGGGATTTACATATAAAATCAATAGAAGCCGGCACGAAGGGATGAAAGACTTAAAGGTTTGTGCAATACATCGCACCAGTTGCATGACAGTTTGACATTTTACTATAAATTCTGTGTCTTATGTACGCTGCCCCACTCGCTACCTGAAGAAGGAGCAGCGCTTGTACTTCCAAACACAGTTACAGACAAACCTGTTGGGACTATATAACCTGGCGTTGTGTGACTTTTAACTGAAGACAGCGGGGGGGAGATGAGGCGTTCACAGTACGTCGCGGTGATGTGAAGTTGGAAACCCAGTGCGTTAACTCCCAACTGTGTGAATGACGCAATGCTGAACGGGCAAGTGGGGGCTGTGAGGAAAACGTAAAGAGACTTCAGGTGGGGAGGACTGGACAAATTCACCGAGCACTTACCTAAGTCCCGGTCCAGGTCCCAGGACCCGCCGCCAATGTCACTGTCCACCGGGTTCAGCCACCCGCTCAACTCGGTGGCCATGTCCCGAGCCCACGCCTGCCCTAGGGCTCTCTGTCTCTCTCTTTATTTATCAACCGGTTTCACACTCTCTATCCCCCCGCCCGATCTTATTTTCCTTCTCTGTTCCGATTTTCCTCCCGGTTTATTTGTCTTCCTCCCTCTGACGCCCGGTTTCACGCTCTCTCTCCATCTTTCGGTTTTTTTTAAACGGAGGGTTGTCCCGTCGCGCGGAACACGTCAGCCCAACAACGACGGCGTGTCGGGACTGTCAAACGACGGACGGCTCGAAATCGCGCAATCGGGCACAGCGACGGGTCGGGCTTGGGGGGAGTCTCCTCAGGGAGAAACAAGCCGAAGTGCCTCGGCCGCCCAAGATCTGCAAAGGCAAACTGAAACCACTGGGGGCGGGGGTGGTGTGTGGAAACTCGGCAGATCCGTCAGCATCAGTGGAAAGAAAGCAGAGTCAACGTTTCGGGTCCGGTGACCCTTAATCAGGACTGATTGCAGCTAGGAGAAGATGATATAGATGTCTTGAAGGCAGGGAATTGGAGAAAGGAGGATACAGTAAGTGAAGATGGAGCCCAGAAAGAGAGGGAGGGGAAAAAAACAGTAGCTGGGTAGATAAGGGATAGTTCAGCCATCATAAACCACATTTGATTAGATTTCCTACAGTGTGGAAACAGGCCCTACAGCCCAACAAGTTCACACCAACCCACCCAGACCTATTCCCCTACATTTACCCCTGACTAATGTACTTAACACTATGGGCAATTTAGCATGACCTGGACATCTTTGGATTGTGAGAGGAAACCAGAGCACCTGGTGGAAACCCACGGAGACATGGGGAGAATGTGCAAACTCCATACAGTCACCTGAAGTGGGAATTGAACCTGGGTCCCTGGCACTGTGAGGCAGCAGTGCTAGCCACTGTGCCACCCCAATTGAAATTTCAGGTTTCAAACTTGCATGGGAAATCTGTGCACCATTCAATTGCTTGGGTACAGGTCAATATAGGGCCACTTGCTCCACAGGGTCCAGTGAGGCTCAGCACAAGCAGGAAGAACAGCATCTCATTTTCCGCTTGGGGACCCTGCAGCCTTCAGGATTCTGGTGTCAAGTTCAATAATTTTAGGGCTGCTTCCATCCATGCCCTTTACCCACCTCCATCACACGGGCAGCGTTCAATCACAGGGAGAAAGTGAGGACTGCAGATGCTGGATTGATCAGAGGCGAGAGTGGGGTGCTGCCACCTTGACCATGACCTCACCACCAGCCCCCCCACCATCACCAAACCATCATCTCCCACACTGTACACAACCCTATCACCTCAGGGGATCTCCTACCCACAGCTGCCAACCTCAGTTCTACTCTACCTTCTGCCCAAGATTCACTAGACTGACTGCCCCGGCCAACCCATCATCTCAGCCTGTACCTGGCCCACTTAGCTCATCTCCACATACCTTGATACTGTCCTATCCCCCAGGTCCAGGAACTCTCCACATGTGTTAAGGACACCACCCACACCCCTCCAGCTCCTCCAAGACTTTAGTTTCCCTGGCC
Source organism: Chiloscyllium plagiosum (assembly GCF_037043375.1). Classification (NCBI taxonomy): domain Eukaryota; kingdom Metazoa; phylum Chordata; class Chondrichthyes; order Orectolobiformes; family Hemiscylliidae; genus Chiloscyllium; species Chiloscyllium plagiosum. Next base: position 91,008,673 of record NW_028270147.1, on the reverse strand, counting down.
CCCAATGCCTCACTTTCACCATGGACATCCAGTCCCTATACACCTCTATCCACCATGACAAGGATCTCCAAGTCCTCTGTTTCTTCCTTTCCTGGCATCCCCACCAGTATCCCTCCACTGACACACTCATTCGCTTGGCTGAACTGGTCCTCATCCTCAATAATTTCTCTTTTGAATCCTCCCACTTCCTCCAGACAAAAGGGGTCGCCATGTGCCCCAGCTATGCGTGTCTCTTTGTCGGTTATGTGGAACAGTCCATCTTCCGCAGTTACACCGGCACCATTCCCCATCTTTTCCTCACTACATTGATGACCGTATTGGCGCCATCTCGTGCTCCCACGAGGAGGTTCAGCAGTTCATCAACTTCACCAACACATTCCACCATAACCTTAAATTCATCTGGACCATCTCAGACACCTCCCTTCCCTTCCTGGACCTCTCCATCTCTATCAACGGCGACCAACTCAACACGGACATCTTCAACAAACCCACCGACTCCCACAGTTATCTGGACTACACCTCCTCCCACCCTGCCTTCTATAAAAATCCTATCTCTTATTCCCAATTCCTCCGCTTCCGCTGCATCTGCTCCCAGGAGGACCAATCCCACCACAGAACACACCAGATGGCCACCTTCTTCAGAGACTACAATTTCCCCTTTCACATGGTCAATGATGCCCTCCAGCGCATCTCATCCACTTCTGCACTTCTGCCCTTAAACCCATCCCTCCAACCGCAACAAAGACAGAACCCCCTTCGACCCCACCAACCTCTGTATACATCACATCATCCTCCGCCATTTCTGTCACTTAAAAACAGACCCCATCACCAGAGATATATTTCCCTCCCCTCCTCTATCCGTATTTTGTAAAGACTATTCCCTCCATGATTCTCTTGTCAGGTCCACGTGCCCCACCAACCTACCCTGCACTCCTGCACATTCCCCTGCCACTGCAGGAATTGTGAAACCTGTGCCCACACCTCCCACCTCCCCCCACCTCCCATCTCTGTCCAAGGTCCTAAAGGACCCTTACACATCCATCAGAGTTTCACACCTGAGGTGATGAGGTTGTGTATGGTCTGGGAGATGATGGTTTGATGATGGGGGTGAGGTCATGGTCAAGAGGTCAGCACCCCACTCTTGACTCTGATCAATCCAGCATCTGCAGTTCTCACTTTCTCCCTGTGATTGAATGCAGCCCATGGGATGACAAGGCCATGGGCTCTGGAGGTGGGTAAAGGTGGCACTTCTACACGTCATTTACTGTATGCGTTGCTCCCAATGTGGTCTCCTCTACTTTGGGCAGAGTGCTTCAGAGAACACCTGCACCAACCAACCCCACCGCCCCATGACTGAACATTTTAACTCCTCCATCGCCACACCCAAACCACCCGACGCCTGGAGGAAGAACGCCTCATCTTCCACCTTGGGACCCTCCACTCACACAGGATCAAAGTGGACTTCACCGGTTTTCTCATTTCCCCTCCCCCTACTATATCCCAGTTCCAACCTTCTACCTCAGCCCTGCCCTCATGTCCTGTCCTACTTGTCCATCTTCCCACCTTTCCACTCCACCCTCCTCTCCTACCTATCACTATTACCCCCACCTCCATCTACCTATCGCATTCTCTGCAACTTCCTCCCAGCACCACCCCCTCTCGTTTATCTCTATACCCCCTTGGCTCACGAGCCTCATTCTTGATGAGGGGTTCTTGCCAGAAACGTCAGTTCTCCTATTCCTCGGATGCTGCCTGACCTGCTGTGCTTTTCCAGCACCCCACTCTTGACTGCGTTCAATCACAGCCAATCAGTTTCACCCACTAATTTTCACCTCATTAGCAGTTTTTCTTTCTCCCTGGTTCACTTTTATCCATCCCTTTAAAAACCAAAAGAACTGCGGATGTTGTGAGTCAGAGGCAAAAGTAGAAATTACTTAAAAGCTCAGCAGGTCTTGGCAGCATCAGTGGAGAGAAGCAGAGTTAATGTTTCTGATCAAGTGACCATTCCTCAGAACTGGGAATTTCTGAGGGAGGGTCACTTGACCTGAAACGTTAACTGATTTTCTCCACAGTTGCTGCCAGACCAGCTGAGCTTTTCCATCAGTTTCTAGTTTTATCCATCTCCTTGTCTGCCCAATTGTCTGCTGTTCTCTGTTACTGGGCTCTATATCCACCTATTGTTTACTCCTTTCCCCCTCCACCCCGATCTCCTGTCTTCTGCTAGCTTATTCTACTTTATGATCTCTGCTCCATATTACTCTACTCTGTTTTAAACCTGAGATATCCCAGCTCCGTAGAAGAGGAAGTAAAAAATAACTAAGTAAAGTACTTGTTGCCCATCCCTAATTGCCCTTGAGAAGTTAGCAGTGAGCTGCCTTCTTACACTGTTGCAATTCACAATTTGTACCCATAGTGATGACAGGGAGAGAATTCCAAGACTTAGACCCAGAAAAAGTAAAGGGACAGCAAGGTCGTGCCAAGTCAAGATGGTGTGAAGCTTGTGAGAGAACTTGCATTTAGTGGCATTCCCAATGTATCTGCTATTTTTGGTCTTCTTGAGATCATAGGTTTAGAAGGTGCTGTTAAAGGAGACATGATAAGTTCTTGTAGTGAATCATATAAATGGCGCACACTATTTCCACAGTGCATTGGTGATTAGATTAGATTAGATTACTTACAGTGTGGAAACAGGCCCTTTGGCCCAACAAGTCCACACCAACCCGCCCAGACCCATTCTCCTACATTTACCCCTTCACCTAACACTACAAGCAATTTAGCATGGTCAATTCACCTGACCTGCACATTTTTGGATTGTGGGAGGAAACCGGAGCACCCGGAGGAAACCCACGCAGACACTGGGTGAATGTGCAAACTCCACAGAGAGTCGCCTGAGGCGGGAATTGAACCCGGGTCTATGGCGCTGTGAGGCAGCAGTGCTAACCACTGTGCCACCGTGCCCAAGGGAGTGAATTCTTAAAGGTGATAGATGAAGTGCTAATTAATTGGACTGCTTTGTCCTGGATATTGTTGACTTTATTGTGTGTCGCTTGAGCTGCATTCATCCAAGCAAGTGATAACTATTTCATCTTATGTCTTGTAGATAGTGGACATATTTTGGGGAGTCGAAATTCTCAAACTCTCATCTGCCTTTGTGACCACATATTTGTTCGATTGGTCCAGTTACATTTCTGGCATTGGTAAACCGCAGCAATAGTAACACCATTGAATGTCACAGGGAGAGTAGAGAGAAGGGCATGGTTGCGAGGTTAGATTCTCTCTTGTTGAAAGGGTTAGTACTTGGCAATTGTATGATGCAAATGTTACTTGCCATTTAGCAGTCCAAGCCTCAGTGTTGTCCAGGTTTGGCTACATTATGTATCTGGACTGTTTCAGCCTATGGGGAGCTGTGAATGGTGATGAAGATATGCAATCATTAGTAAATGTCCCCAGTCTGATTAATGATTAAGGAAAGGTTACAAATGAAGCAGCTGAAGACAGTTGGGCATGTCTACCCTGAGGAATTATGGCAGTAGTGTATTGTGGTTTAGATAGCTTATAACAACCAAAACATCTCCCATTTTGATGGGTATGACTTCAACCATTGATGATTTTTGAGATGATATGGGAGAGTTGTTGTGGATGGTTATGGCCTCAGCTAAAGAATTATGGACAATTCTGATTTTCAGGACTTCAGGTTTACCAAGATGTTACCAGCAACCACAGCCGAGGAGTAGAGATTTGTAAAGTTAGCACTATTTTTTTCTGGAGCAAAAAAAAGTTAGAAGGTTTTCAAGGTTTCATGTTTTCAAAGAGTGGAGAAAATATTCCCTCTCCCATGAGTTTAAAAAAAAGGTTTGAGATTCAAATCATTGGCAAATGATTTCGAAAGATGATGAGAAGACTTTCTTTTCACTCGGGGTTATCAGGATCTGGCATACTTCCCCTGAAAGACCGATGGAATGTGAATCCCTAAATAATTCTGAGAAAAATCTTGAAGAGAGGAACGCATAGGATTACAGACAAAAAGTGGGCACTAAGCTTGACTGCTCTTTCAAAGAACTCACTTCGATACTTTGAGCCGAATAGGCTCCTTACGTGCTATAAATCTCTGTAAGAAGAGATGTATTGGGCAATATGGTGGATATGAAACTAATTGGACATTTATTGCAAAGAATTGACAAAGATATGCTGGGCAGATCAGCCTTCATGTATGTTGTAAAATTCCTTGACTTTATATCTTTCTTCGGGGTGCAGGAAACAATGGGCAGGGTATCCTATTCCTTACACTGTGAAAAAGGCTCTTTGTAAAAAGAAAGTGAGGTCACCAGACCATTGGTCTGCTGTCTCATAGACAACGGGTATGTTTTGCTCCTGCCCCATTTGCAAGTTTGCAGCTTTCATGTGGATCACGTGCTTGTTCAGGACATACCTGCCATCACTGTATCTGACCTCACGTCCAACATGCCTCTTACCCAAACAGGGTCATTTCTGTGGTAAACTGTCTCTCTTGTGTCCTGCATTGGCATTCCTAATGGCCAGTTGAGAAGGAGACTCCTTCATGGTATCCACTGCCAGTATAGGAACTGGATCCATGATGTTTTGCATCAACTGACCATCCCTAACTGAGCTGAACAAGCAACTGTCTGTTATTGTATGAACTCAGTTAAAGTTGTTTCACTTCTAACAAGGACACTTCTGTTTCACCAGGTGGTGATAGTATCCTTTCTCATCTCCATCTCTGACCGGATGCTGACTCACGACAGATAGAACCTGAAAAGTATCAGATTGTAACAGAAAGTCCACTTTATCAAAAGAAAGAGTTGGACAGTGTCTAAAGCACTGTTCATCTCAGCACAGACAGATGTGATTCAATTCACATTTTTTTTTTAACTAGAATGCAAGTGTCCACCAACTTTAGCACAAGGAGGAAAGGCTGACGGCCCCGAACAAACAAGCTTTTACTTGGCAACTGCCCTGTGTATCTGTTTTTAATTGTCCAGTCATTCTGTCTGACAGACTCTTTCAATATTAATTCCCTTCACATTCATTTTAAATGCTCATGGATTAAAGTCCTCTGCCTCTCTCTATAATTTTCTCTCCAGTCTTCCCTACACTTCTCCAATATGTCTGCATACTTTCAGTTATGGCTGTTTTCCACATTCCCTCTGAAACAATTCCACAGAGGCCAGTATCCTGTCACCAAATCACCCTTTATTTACATATATCTAGTACTTGATAACTGATCTGGCTTCCTTAGAACCAGCTCTGAATTGAAGAAAAATCTCTGATACTGCTGTTCTTTTCAGTCAGTTGTGGCTCCCGGAATGGGGCTATTAATCTGGTCCAATATTCTATGAGGTCCACCTGGCTGACATCATTACATCCCTCCCTGTCTAAATCTGGGGTGTAGGCCTGGTTTTTTTGTACCCTCTCCTGGGGCGTTTTCACACTGGAGCTGGTTCCTTTGACTCAGCCTCAGATACAGGTGGCATATACTGAACCATTGCCTGCCTCTTGCATCTGGAGCGCCTCATAAGAAATTCATCCTCATCTTCCAGGGTAAAGGCATCAAGGCTGTGACATCAACTGTCTCCATAGCAGACTCCGAGGTTTCTTTGACACTAGAGGGAGGGGGAGAACCCACAAGTTCGGAAAGCCTTTCTAGCTGCTCTGAGCGGCCGGGTATGTTTGCTCCTGCCCCATTTGCAAGTTTGCAGCTTTCATGTGAATCATGTGCTTATTCAGGACTGCCATACCTACTATCACTGTATCTGATCTCACGTGCAACATGCCTCTTACCCAAACAGGGTCATTTCTGTGGTGTCGGCACCAAATCGTCCCATGAAGTAAACTGTCTCTCTCGTGTCCTGCATTGGCATTCCTAATGGTGTTTCATTCTCTCTCACCAGGTCCAGGAAGATCAATTTGGAGTCTTCTTCCCATTAGTAAACTGCCGTTATAGTTGCATGAAGGGTGGTCTGATAATCAGATAGGAACTGGGACATATTGGCAAGGAGTAAATCTGTAGGCTGTTTCTTTCAGCCTGCCTTCAAAGTTTGGATTGCTCTTTCCACCAGACCACCAGAGTGTGGAGCTGTCCTTATATGCTGAATGCTATTCAATTTTAGGAGACACTGGAATTCCCTACTGGTAAATGATGGTCTATTATCTGTGACCAACACTTTCGGGAGCTCATGTTTTACAAAAGATTATCATAGTTTTTCTATTGTCGCCTCTGTTGACGAATGAACTCTATGCAAGTCCAACCACTTCTCGTGGGCATCCACAATGATTAAGAGCATTGAGCCAATGAAAGGACCTGCATAGTCGAGGGTTTACACAGCCATTCCCACAAATGTGTGGTAGCTGCTGGCAGTAATTTTTGTCCTTTTTGGCACTGCCCCACCAACACGACTATGTGTGTATCCAATCCTGGCAACCAGACATAACCTTTCATCAACAGCTTTATTTTGGAAACCCCTGGATGACCCTTGTGGAGTTCAGCCAGTATCTTTTTTCTTTCTTATTCATTCACAGGATGAGGGTGTACCAGCAATGGAACCCTAGGCCAGCATTTATTGCCCATCTCTAATTGCCCAGGGTGCAGTTAAGAGTCAACTACATTAATCCGGTAGCAATGACCTTTGCTCAGAACAATCACTCTTAATCCCCATAATAAAATGCCATCCTCTATGGTGATCTGATCTCGCCAGGTCCAGGAAGGTTTCAATTCTTGTTGTGTTGGCCCTTTTGTTTCTCACATCACCCGGCTGTTTTAGTTTTGTCAGGACCAAATCTTTTTGCGGGCACAGTTTGATATTGTCAGCAGTGACCGGAAGGTATCCAGAAAATTTAAAACTAGAATGGATTCTTCCAGTGGCGGCACCACCGGAGGTGCATCTACCAGCAGGAGGCAACTCAAGGCATCTGCATTTGCTACTTGGCCTCCAGGACGGTGTTCCAACTTGTAATTGTACGCAGTTAGAATGAGAGCCCAATCCAGAATTCAACCTGAGATATGGACAGCATGGCCTTCTCCTCTTTGAGTAGCCCTAGCGGGAGTTTGTGGTCTGTTATTATTATAAATATATGTGCATTAAGGTATTGGTAGAACTTTCTCACACCAAAGATGACCTCCCAACCCTCCTCCTCTGTTTGGGAGTATTTGTGCTCCGCGTCAGCGATAGTCCAGGAAGCAAACCCTTCGAGGCATTCCTTGCCATTGGGCCATCTGAGAGCTAATACTACCTGTATGGAGAGGCATAGCATGTCAGCAGCAGCTCCCGCTTGGGATTACAGCATGCCAATGCCTTCGACGATGATGGCTGCTTCACTTCCCTAAAGGCAATGTCTTAGCTACGAGATCATTTCCAAGGCTGACCCCTCTTTGAATATCAGATGCAAAGGTGCCAGGATGGAGGCCAGGTTACGTATGAATTTTCCGCAATAGTTCACCAATCCAAGGAAAGACCTAAGCTCCAATAAAGACATGGGAGCTGGGGCACCTTTGATCGTCCTCACCTTTTCTAATGTGTGTAACCTAGTCTTGTCAATTCTGTAGTCCGTGTAGGTCAGTTGGGGTCCCCAGAATGCATTTCTTTCCCTTCTAAGGCTGATCTTGTTACAATCACTGTACCTCCATTTAATCATGCACAATTTGTAGCTATGCCTTCAGTGGCTGAGGCATAAATCTCTGAAATTTCCCCCCTCAACCTTTTCACCCGTCTTCATATCTCTCCTCCTGAAGACTTAGGTATGTCCTGCCATCTGCTTATGTGGCTCAGTGCCAAAGTTTGTTTGGTAACCTGTCCATGAAGCACCTTGGAATTTTTGTTGCGTTAAAGGCACTGCATACATGCAAGTTATTGTCATTGCATGTTTCTGGTTTATAAACTTGCAACAACAAGCTCTAGTGGTTCAGTAGATAGCTATTCTGCCTCTGAGCTGAAAACCTACAAGTTTAAAATCCAGCCATTGGTATACATAAACCAATGCACATTGGTGCTGGTTTTAAGGCTGCATAGCCAGAAAAGGTTAGTTGCAGATATAGCACCACCTTCCAAATCCAAAATGCTTGAAGTGAAGGGTGATTAACCAGCATTTGTGTAACTCCTCCCCCCCCCATGCAAATTCAGAAAAGTACAGTGAGAGGAAAGGTAAGTTGTTAATTTGTCTCTATTAGTTGCCATGCTCTGGTGTGAAGATAGAATCTGTTTTGGAAGTGAAACAGACTATCAATTATCAATGTCCATTCGGGATGTGTTGAACACTGATATGGGGGGAAAAAACATGCACTTTCACAAGCTCAGGATGTCCTAAAATGCATTCTTGACAATGAAACAACTTTTAAGGGAGTCACTGTGGCCACACATACAGTTTTGTAGGTTGATTGTAAGCAGTGTTTTATGGACAAAAGACAAGTGAGGGTTAGGGATTTTTCTATCTAAATGGTTCATTGTTGAGAACAATGTTGGACTAAGACCAGTACTATCTGTAAGAGGATAAAATTGAGTTTGTATGTGTGTGTCTATCTAACTGAGGGTTGGTTAGCTTGGTTGGTTGATTTACAAAAAAGAGTGATGTTAACAGCATGGGTTCAATTCCCACACCAGATGAGATTACACTGAAGGATTCTCCTTCTCAACTTCTCTGCTTGCCTGAGGCATGGTACCGCTCCGGTTAATACCCTCACAAAGTCATCCCTCTCTCATGAGAGAGCAGCCATATGATTTGGTATGAATGGTGCCTTTACCTTTGGTTGATTGTGTGCATGTTACTGTACATATTTCTATATACAAAGTTTTAACCTGTATTTATGTTTGTAGCTGTGCATCTACATCCATGTTTGCTTATGTATTAATATAATTGTTGACGTGCAACTGAATCTGTGTTGTGTATTTGTAGCCTGAATGCGTTTGGCCTTCTGTATTTATATATTTGTTTCTGGGTCTGCATTTATGTGTAATGAGTATGTGATGTATATGAATTGATGTGTCTATGCCTGTATTGTGGGTGTGTGTGGTTGAATATATATATGGTTTTGTGAAGGGTAGGTCATGCATAATGAATTTTATTGACTTTTTGACAAAGTGATCAAACAGGTAGATGAGAGTAAACCAGTTGATGTGGTGTGTATGGATTTCAGCAAGGCATTCGATAAGGTTCCCCACAGTAGGCTATTATACAAAATGCGGAGGAATGGGATTGTGGGAGACATAGCAGTTTGGATCAGTAATTGGCTTGCTGAAAGAAAACAGGGTTGTAGTTGATTGAACATGTTCATTTGGTGTCTAGTTACTAGCGGCGTACATCAAGGGTCAGTGTTGTGTCCACTGCTGTTCATCATTTTTATAAATAACCTGGATGAGGGCTTAGAAGGGTGGGTTAGTAAATTTGCAGACAACACTAAGGTCGGTGGAGTTGTAGATAGTGACGACAGATGTAGTAGGTTGCAGAGAGACATAGCTAGGATGCAGAGCTGGGCTGAGAGGTGGCAAATGGAGTTTAATGTGGACAAGTGTGAGGTGATACACTTTGGATGGAGTAATCGGAATGCAAAGTACTGGGCTAATGGTAAGATTCTTGGGAGTGCAGATGAGCAGAGAGATCTCGGTGTCCATGTACACAGATCCCTGAAAGTTGTCACCCAGATTGACAGGGTTGTTAAGGAGGCATACAGTGTTTTGGCCTTTATTAATAGAGGGATTGAGTTTCAGAACCAGGAGGTTATGCTGCAGCTGTACAAAGCTCTGGTATGGCCACACTTGGAGTATTGTGTACAGTTCTGGTCACCGTATTATAAGAAGGATGTGGAAGCTTTGGAAAGGGTGCAGAGGAGATTTACTAGGATGTTGCCTGGTATGGAAGGAATGTCTTACAAGGAAAGGCTGAGGACCTTGAGGCTGTAGTCATTAGAGAGAAGAAGGTTGAGAGGTGACTTAATAAAGACATACAAGATAATCAGAGGGTTAGATAGGGTGGACAGGGAAAGCCTGTTTCCAAGTAAGGGAATGGCAAACATGAGGGGACACAACTTTAAATTGAGGGGAGATAGGTATAAGACAGATGTCAGAGGTAGTTTCTTTACTCAGAGAGTAGTAAGGGTATGGAATGATTTGCCTGCAACGGTTGTAGATTCGCCAAGTTTAAGTGCATTTAAGTCGTCATTGAACAGGCAAATGGACGCACATGGACGTAGGTGGGATGAGCTTCAGATAAGTATGACAGGGCGGCGCAACATCGAGGGCCGAAGGGCCTGTACTGTGCTGTAATGTTCTATGTTCTATACTTTTTTTTGTTCCAACATTTGTTGTCCAAACCTAAATAGCCTCGAGGTGGTGGTAGTGAGCTGCAGACTGTCGTTCAGGTACTTCAATCATAATATTAGGTCAGAGTTTTAAGGTTTGACTCAGCGTGATAGAGCGGTGACATATTTCCAAATCAGGAGAGTGTGCCATTTGGATCAGAACTTGGAGGTGCTATGTTCTCTGCCCTTCCTGCTTTGGCTAATTGAGGTGGTAGAGGTCACAGGTTCAGAAGGCTCCAGCAAAAAAGTGAGTTACTGAGCTGCTTCTTCCAGATAGTGCACATTGGTGTCAATGATGAAAGGAGTAGATGCTTAAGTGGTCAATAGGGTTCCAAACAGTGTGCTGTTTTATCTGAGATGTGTACAGCTGCATTTATCCAGGCAACTGGAGAATCTTCCTTCACACTTTTGACTTGTGCCTTGTAGATAGTGGATAGACTTTGCAGGTCAGGAGCTGAGTAGTTCATCAGAGTTCTCAGCATCTGTGTTGTTCTTGTAGTTGAGATATATTTATGTTGATTAAGTTTCTTCGCAATGGTTAAACCCAGGTTGTTAACAGCAATGGTAATGCTCTTTAATGTGGAAGGGAAGTCATTAGATTTCTTTTTAGAGGATCATTGTCTGGCACTTTTGTGGCACGAATGCCAGCTCAGCCCAATTGTTAGTTTATTTAGATATTTTCTGATCAACTTGTTCAGAGATGTTATTACGCAACTCTGGAGCAAGTGAGACTTGAAACAGTCTCTCGGTTCAGAGGTAGAGGTACTACCAGTGTGCCTCATTTTAATTATGGTAGGACTACTTGTGTGCATCTGAGCAGTTGTACATTGATGCCTGAACATGTGGAATGTCTCTGCTTCAGTCATAGAGCCATAGCGGTCTACAGCATGGAAAAAGGCCCTTCCAGCACATCATATCTGTGCTGGTCAAAACTAAGCCCCATAACTATTCTCATCCCATTTTTCAGCAGGCCTTGGCATCACAAGTGTGTATCCTTAAATGTTATGAGGGTTTCTGCCTCTACCTTTCCTTACAGGCAGTGAGTTCCAGATTCCCACCAACTTCTGGATGAAAATGGTTTTCCTCTAAATTTTCTGCACCCTACCTTAAATTTATGTCTCATGGTCATTGATCCCTCCTTCATCTAGGGAAAATTGCTTCCTGACTTCCCTTTCTCCAGCCCTCATAACTTTATATCTCTCAATCATGTCCTCCCTCAATTTCCTCTACTTTAAGGAAAACAATGCCAGTCTGTCCAATATGTCTTCAATGACTAAAGCACTCCAGACCAGGCGGCCTCCTGGTAAATCTCATCTTCACCCTCTGCAGTGCTATAACATCTCTCTTATCATATTGTTATGACACAGAATAAACAGACCTACTGGAATTAAAGCAGCAACACAAACGATTTATCCCATGCAGTAATCTGTGAAAATCTGAGAGTCCAAGAACTATTTGAAGTAAAAATTAACAACTTAAAGAATAACAGAGAATAATTAACTAACAACTGTTTACAACTCCTTCCTCTAACCTATCTTTTACCTTTCCTTCTACAATACTAGTCTGATAAAAGATTTACAAAACAAAATTCTTATCTCAAAACCAGGCAGCTTTCGGTCCTCCTCTGTATTCCTGTTTTCTTCTTGGGGATTTTGCTTCACTGATTACTGATCGATAAAGGTACCTTTTTTTTGTAAATATATTTATTAGCAAAATAAACTTTTTTTGTCTTTACAAGAATATAAAATTATTGAAAATATAACAAATACCAGTATAATAAAAAACTGCAAATTACAGTACAACTACTGTCTACCAACTACTAACCTACCCTATAATACAAAACAAAACCAAACACTGTGCAAAACAACACCAGTAAATAAGTAAGTGACGAATAAAACAAAAAAAAACACAAGAACGCAAAATAACAATGCTCGGCACAAAATTCCCAAACAAAAAAATAGGAGCATGGGAAAATACTCCTCCAAGGCTCAGCAACACTACCATCCTGGTTAAACGAATGCCCTGGCTAAGATAGCAGACAGGTCTATGTCTAAATAACTCAAAAAGGGCTGCTATGTCTTATAAAAAAGGTTTGTTGTGTGGTGCACCATATTTGTGAGAAAGATCCAAGGGAATGCGCTCCATAATTAATTTCTGCCATTGCAACATACCCAGTAGGAATATTCTTCCGTGCACAGTAAGTAGGAATATTAAATAGTTTCTTCCCATGCCAGCCTAAAGACGATAAATTCGGTATACCTAGGAGGAGAGATATCGGGTCTACTTTAACTTTGGTCCTCAATACCCTCCCGAACTCTCCTGCCACAGTGCTCTAATAAACAGGGAGCTTGTGGCATGTCCAGAAGCAATGGGTAAGTATACTTACACTTATTTTACACTTGGAGCACATTGGAGATGTCCCTTTTTAAACTTTGCCAGACGGTCCGGAGCCAAATGAACCCTGTGCAGAACGTTTAATTCTGTAGTGCATGTCCTATTTCAAATTGAGATCTTTCGCATGTTGTCCCATATGTCCTCCCACGTTTCAGAAGAGACCTCCACTCCTAGTTCTTGCTCCCAAACCTCACATAACCAGTTAATATCCTGCCAGGCCCTATCACCCAGCAAGTGACAGAGGGCACTAACTGAAAGGATGCTTGTGGCACGTAGCAACAACGTCTCTGTCTCAGGCTTATATGGCTTAGTGAGAAGCATAGTCTTCTTCTGGATGAAATCCCTAACCTGAAAAAAATGGAAAAGATCTCTGCTGGGCAGCCCGTATTTATGGCTCAATTGCTCAAAAGACATCATAGCTATCCCCTCAAACAAGTCTCCCAAAGTGGAAAATCCTCTCGCTGCCCAAAGTTCGAACCCTGAGTCCATCATCCCTGGTCAGAACCCCAGCATACCAACTACGGGGGTGAGTAGCAAAGTCTTGGATAAGCAACCCTCACTCTGACGCATTCCCCTCCATCCCTTGACTGTACTAATAACAATGGGATTCCGGCAGTGGTCCATAACTGTCATCATCTTATCCATGATCAACAGGTTATTAAGAGGACACTTTGCCTGAGAGACCTCAATATCCAGCCATATTGCGCCTGGATCGTTACCTGCTCAATTGCACACAAAGGACAGCATGGAATGCAATTGATACCTCCTGATGTCTGGGAAATCAAGTCGTCCCCATCCTTGAGGCAACTACAATTTAGTAAGTTTGATGAGAGGCTGCCCACGACGACAGACGAAGGAACTAAACCAACCCATATGTTTCCGCAATGTTGACCTGGGAGCATAGGTATGGGATAAAGCAAACGAGGGAGGACATTCATCTTCATAAGAGTTATTCAGCCCAACCACGAAATTGGAAGAGCCTCCCATTAATGAAGATCCCGCCGAATATTGTCAAGCAGGTGAGCAAAATTAGTCCAAACATGAGGGTAATAAAGATATCTAGGTATTGGAAACCTGCCCGCGACTACTTAAAGGAGAATCTAGGGCCATCTTCCACCTCTGGCATGTCCTTGAGGTCCCCCAAAGGCATAGCCTCCAACTTTGCAAAGTTGATCTTATATCCTGAAATAACCCCAAATGAATTAATTCATTGTATCAGATGGGGTATTGAGGTCATCGGGTCTGATTAAAAACAGAAGGACATCATCCGCATACACTATAATCTTGTGTACCCCCATCCCACTTCCGGAGCGATTATGTGGATGTTCTGACGAATGGCGTCTGCCAGCGGCTCTATCATAAACAACAACGGTGAGGGGGGCAGTCTTGATGACTACCCCTGCCAAACCTAAAGTTGCCAGACTTCATCCCGTTGGTGATGCCCATGGCCAGAGGGTGGCGTTGTAAAACCTCCACCCACCTAGCAAAGACAACACCCAACACAAGATGCTATAAGATATAAAAGAGATACGGCCATTCCACCCAGTCAAATGCTTTCTCTGCATCTAACGAAATCCACAACCCTTGGATCGATCATTGCTGACGTGCTTGGATCTTATTCAGCAACCTTCTAATATTATTAAAAGACCTACGGCCCCTTATTAAACCTGTCTGGTCTTCTTTGACAATATGGGGCAACACCTTCTCCAATCTGAGTGCCAAAATCTCAGACAGAATTTTAAAATCTTCAATTTACTAGAGAGATGGGCCTGCATGAGGCACAATCCTCAGGAACCTTCCCCTCCTTAAGAATGTGGGAAATATTAGCTTCTCTCAAAGATGCGGTCGGCATTCACGCATATAGGAGTGATTGTACATTTCCCGCATCGGCCCTGACAGAGTCCCCACAAACCCCTTATAAAACTCACCCGAGAGACCATCAGGGCCAGGCGCTTTCCCACTCTCAAGTTGCCGAGCTGCCTCCTGTATTTCCTGGACTGTCGAGGGGGCATTAAGGAGAGAGGCCTGTTCCAGGGTTACCCCTGGGAGGTCCAGGCTCTTCAGAAAGGCTTCCATCTTGGCCCAACTATCCTCACAAGCTTCAGACTCATACAATTCAGAGTAAAAACTCCGAAAAGCCTCATTAATCCTTTTGGCATCATATGTAAGGACCCTGGTGTTGTCTCTAACTGCACTAATGATTGGGGAGCACACTTTTTCCAAGTGAAATATGCTAAATACTTCCCTGGCCTATCCCTGTACTCGAACGGTCTTTGTCTAGCAAAAGCAAGTTTTTTTTTGCTGTTTGTGTAAGTATCGAATTCAAGACAGCTCGAAGGGCCGTGATCCGCTGTAGCTTGGTCACCTAAGGCCTCGCAAAATGTGCCGTCTCAGTGGCTTTCAGCTGTGTCTCAAGTAGACGCTGCTGTTCCCGCTTCTGTTGTTTCTGGCTAGCCGAATCGGAAATAACTAATCCCCTAGCAAGGGCCTTAGCAGTTTCCCACAGCATAGACGGACTACTAGCCATGCCTGAGTTGATAGTCAAGAACTCTTGAAACTCCCTCAAAAAGTATTCCACAAATTTGGAATCCTTAAAGAGAAAAGGATCCAAACAGCAGTGCCGCAAACCTAGCCCCTCACTCTTGACCTAACCTCCAAATATACCACCGAGTGATCAGATATAGCTATGTTCCCAATTTTACAACCTGTAATCTAATCCAGAAGGGTTGAGGGAGCCAAAAAAAATCAATCCTTGTGTGACATTTATGTGGGTTTGAAAAAAAGGTGAAATCCCTGCCGGTAGGGTGAAGACATCTCCAAATGTCCACTAACTCCAACTTCTCGCATAAGTCAGCCACCTGCTTGGCCTGCGAAGAAATAGTTGGGGGCCCACTAGGCATCCTGTCCACTGTCGGATCCAAAAGACAATCGAAATCGCACCCCCCTCCTGCAATAATAATGTGCTGTGTTCCAAAGGCACTCAACTTAGAAAAGGCGCTAATCAAAAATTTGAGAGGATGCACCGGAGGACAGTAGATATTTAAAATGCAATATTCCACCTCATGTATTAGGGCCTTAAGTATCACAAACTGCCCTTGCTCTTCTTTCACTTGCTCGAATAATGTGAACGGCAGATTTTTCTGGATAAGTACAGCCACTCCTCTACTTTTAGTCGTAAAGGATGAAAAGAATACCCAATCATAACCCCCCTGTTGTAACTTAAGGTATTCTTCATCATCAAGATGGGTTTTCTGCAACAGGGCGATATCATCCCTTTCCCCCTTAGGACTAGAAAGCACTTTTTTTTCTTTTTAACTGGCAAATGAATTCCCTTGATGTTCCAGGTGAACCATTTAATAAGACACTTAGCCATATCATCTTTCAGAGACCCTTGGACCCCTGGGAGGGAGAACCCTGCTTGCAATGCACCAAGCACAAGTAAATAAAGACTCATAGAGTCATAAAATTGTGTGTACAAAAACTACTCTAACATAACTACAAACAACTATTGCTGTCAAAAACTACAAAGAAAACCAATTATAAAACCTTGAACGGGAGACTCTTTCCCCTTGCCCATAGGAGACTCTCACCCTACCCATCCCCTCCTGCACAACTCCTTCAGGCCCAGACTGTGCCCCAGCCTTAGGCAAAAACAAAAGTAAATAAATAAGGAGATGATCCCCAAGTCAACAATAGAAGACAAAGCCAGGATAAGCACTCCGCTCATCCCCGACTCCATGTCACCCCTACTTGTGACTAAAAGAGAAAACAAACAAAAAAAAGGGCACCCACAAAATTTCGCATGATAAAATCCAGTTATAAAAATATGTTAGGAACAACATATTCTAAGATTTTTTTTAATTGTTAGGGAATGAGAAAAAAAGGGGAAGACACAGGGAAAGAAGGAAAAGAGGACGAACATTAACTGTATTCTTCAGACCAATCAGTCTATTTTGAAGTGTCTACAAAGTTCTTGACTTTATCCGCTGAGTCAAACGTATAAACTGAGTCTTCATGGAGCACTGCGAGGTACCTCGTGGAGTACTAGATGCCCAGGTTCCTCAGCCTCTTTTTAACTTCATTAAAGGACTTTCTCTTTCGAATTACAGCCACTGAGAAATCCTGGAAAAAGCTTTTTGACCCCTTGTGCAGCAGTGCCTATGGATCTTTCCCAAGTAATCTGGAGGCTTCTATCACTCTTTGCTCGTGAGGAAGTGCACTAGGACTGGGCAGGGGTGCTGTATTGGCCCAGACCAGCGCACCGCCACCTGATAGGCCCTTTCAATGTGCAGCCGTCTGGATTCAATTTGAAGGCCCAGGAACTGTGGCAGTCAGATCCCAACAATCTGAAGATTTGTCCTCCAACCTCGATTTTCGAAGTCATTGACCTAATCTTGCAAGCCCACATATTCTGCTCCAGTACCTGGATTTGTGGGAACGAGGATTCGATCGCTGCTTCCAAGGCCGTGGTTCGAAACCTCCACCTCCCCCATCCGCTCTTTGAGGGCTTGGAGCTCCCGTTCATGCTTCTGCAGCATGGACACGATGGGTTAGACCTGGCCACAGGTCTCCTTGATCGCAGCCTCAATCGTCACGGTAAGTCTTGCCATCCCACTGCCAATTCTTGTGAGTCTGTCAGGTCTCCCAAAGGTTCGGGAGAGGCCGCTGATGCAGCCTCTGGCATGCCTGGTGCTGCAGGGGAGTGTCTTTCTCGCTGCTGTTTGCTCACTCTTTTTCCTTTTTGCATCCTTCCCACTCCAAATTGTCAATTAATATGTATTCTATAAGTTTTTAAATTAACAATTCCTCCATATAGGTTGGCCATGGATGGTAAAAAACACCAATATTCCTTGACTGTTTGGAAGAGCCTTCTATGGCAGTTCTACTGAATTTCCGCCATCTTGATGAGTCAATAAAGGTAACTTTAAGAGAGCTATTCTCTGGGCAGCTCGCAGATGTCATTGGCTTGACAGTTCTCCTCTCAACTGTTCAAATTTCCCTACTCTTATATCCCCAAAGCATCGGATTGTGTCATTGGCTTTTAAGATTGTCAATAGACTAAATTCAAACTTGATTGGAGTTTGGTATTTTCCAAGGTATAATTGACCTAATTCAAATCCATTTTTGTCTCCAGGCAACTAGCTACCTCAACTACCCCAGTAGCTGGACCACATGTTACATTGTATCTTATTGAGAACACTTGGTACTGTCACTGCCAGCTTTTAACTCTCTTAAAGGTACAGTACACCCACATCTTCATAACAATATGGATTCCAGAACTGCACATAATACTCTCGCTGTAGCCTGATCAATGTTTTAGACAGTTCAGCATAATTTCCCTGTTCTTAAACTCTAAACCTCAGCTAATAAAGGCAATATATGCCATGTGCCTTCTTAACCACTTCATCTACCTGTCCTGATACTATCAAGGACTGGTATACATGTCCATCTGAGCATCAGTGCTTCCCAGGGTCTTACCACTCATCATGTACTCCCTTACTTTGTTGCTCCTGCCAAATCCATTACCTGACATTTGTTGAGTGTTTACCATTATTTATTTAAGATTAATGAGATGTGAGCATCATTGGCAAGACTGGCACTTATTGTCCATCCTTAATTGCCTTTTAAAATGTGGTGGTGAGCAGCTTTCTTGAAATGCTACTGTCTACGTGGTGTAGATATATGAACAGAACTGTTTAAGCGAGAATTCCGTGATTTAGATCCAAACGGTGAAGGAATGGCAATAACGCTCCTTGTCAGGGTGGTGTTTGTTTTTGGAGGGGGAAAAATGACAATCTTCCCATGCTTCACTGCTCTTGCCTCTCTAGACCGGTAGTAGTCACTTGTTGCATTGGATCTTGCATATGCTGCTACTGCTATGCATTAATGATTGAGGGAATGCATGCTTAAGGTAATGTGTGAGGTGTCGTTGAGTTGGGCAACTGTGTTCTGACAAATTAAACTGCATTTACTTCAATGCAAGAGGCATAACAGGGAAGGCAGATGAACTCAGGACATGGTTAGGAGCGTGGGACTGGGATATCATAGCAATTACAGAAACGTGGCTCAGGGATGGACACGACTGGCAGCTTAATGTTCCAGGATACAAATGCTATAGGAAGAATAGAAAGGAGAAGAGAGGAGAGAGAGTGGCGTTTTTGAGAAGGGATAGCATTACATTGGTACTTAGGGAGGATACTCCTGCAAATACATCCAGGGAGGTTATTTGGATGGAACTGAAAAATAAGAAAGGGATGATCACCTTATTGGGATTGTATTATGGACCCCCGAATAGTCAGCAGGAAATTGAGAAACAGATTTGGAAGGAGATTTCAGTTATCTGTACGAATGATAGGATGGTTATGGTAGGGGATTTTAACTTTCCAAACACAGACTGGGACTGCCATGGTGTTAAAGGTTTAGATGGAGAGGAATTTGTTAGGTGTTTACAAGACAATTTTCTGAGTCACTATGTGGATGTACCTACGAAAGAAGGTACAAAACATGACCTACTCTTGGGAACTAAGGCAGAGCAGGTGACTGAGGTATCAATGGGGGAGAGCCAGCCATCATAATTCTATTAGTTTTGAAATAGCGATGGAAAAGGATAGACCAGATCTAAAAGTTGAAGTTCTACATTAGGGGAAGGCTAATTTTGACGTTATTAGGCAAGAACTTTCAAAAGTTGATTGGGGACAGATGTTTGCAGGTAAAAGGATGGTTGGAAAATGGGAAGCCTTCAGAAATGAGAAGGAGAGTCCAGAGACAGTATATTCTTGTTAGAGTGAAAGGCAAGGTTAGCAAGTGTTGGGAAAACTGGATGACTAGAGAAATTGAGGTTTTGGTTAAGAAAAAGAAGGAAGCATTTAGACAATAGACAATAGGTGCAGGAGTAGGCCATTCTGCCCTTCGAGCCTGCACCACCATTCAATATGATCATGGCTGATCATCCTTAATCAGTATCCTGTTCCTGCCTTCTCTCCATAACCCTTGATTCCACTATCCTTGAGAGCTCTATCCAACTCTTCCTTAAATGAAACCAGAGACTGGGCCTCCACTGCCCTCTGGGGCAGAGCATTCCACACAGCTACCATTCTCTGAGTGAATAAGTTTCTCCTCATCTCTATCCTAAATGGTCTACCCCATATTTTTAAGCTGTGTCCTCTGGCTTGGCACTCACCATCAGCGGAAACATGTTTCCTGCCTCCAGAGTGTCCAATCCTTTAATAATCTTACATGTCTCAATCTGATCCCCTCTCAGTCTTCTAAACTCAGATATGTCAGATATAGACAGGAGAGATCGAGTGAATCCTTAGACTATAAAGGCAGTAGGAGTATACTTAAGAGGGAAATCAGGAGGGCAAAAGGAGGACATGAGTTAGCTTTGGCAAATAGGGTCAAGGATAATCCAAAGGGTTTTTACAAATACATTAAGGACAAAAGGGTAACTAGGGAGAGAATAGGGAGCCTATGTGTGGAGCCACAAGAGCTGGGGGAGACATTAAATGAGTATTTTGCATCAGTGTTTACTGTGGAGAAGGACGTGGAAGATATAGAATGTAGGGAAATAGACGGTGACACCTTGAAAAATATCCATATTACAGAGGAGGAAGTGCTGGATATCTTGAAATGCATAACAGTGGATAAATCTCCAGGACCTGATCAGGTGTACCGTAGAACTCTGTGGGAAACTAGGGAAGTGATTGCTGAGCCCCTTGCTGAGATATTTGTATCATTGATAGTCACAGGTGAGGTGGCAGAAGACTGGAGGTTTGCTAATGCGGTACCACTATTTAGGAAAGGTGGAAAGGAAAAGCCAGGGAACTATAGACCGTTGACCTTGACATCGGTGGTGGACAAGTTGTTGGAGGGAATCCTGAGGGACAGGATTTACATGTATTTGGAAAGGCAAGGATTGATTATGGATAGTCAGCATGACTGTGTGCATGGGAAATTGTGTCTCATGAACTGATTGTGCTTTTTGAAGAAGTAACAAAGAGGATTGATAAGGACAGAGTGGTGGATGTGATCTATCTGGACTTCAGTAAGGCATTCGACAAGGTTCCCCATGGGAGACTGGTTAGCAAGGTTAGATCTCATGGAATACAGGGAGAATTAGCCATTTGGATACAGAACTGACTTGAAGGTAGAAGTCAGAGGATGGTGGAGTAGGGTTGCTTTTCAGACTGGAGGCCTCTGACCAGTGGAGTGCCACGAGGATTGGTGCTGGGGCCAATAACTTTCATCATTTATATAAATGATTTGGATGTGAACATTAGAGGTATAGTTAGTAAGTTTGCAGATGACTCCAAAATTGGAGATTACAGCGAAGAAGGTTACCTCCGCGTACAACAGGATCTTGATCAGATGGGCAAATGTGCTGAGTTGTAGATGGAGTTTAATTTAGATAAATGTGAGGTGTTGAATTTGGGGAAGCAAATCTTAGCAGGATTTATACACTTAGTGGTAAGGTCCTGGAGAATTTTGCTGTACAAAGAGACCTTGGAGTGCAGTTCACAGTTCTTTGAAAGTAGAGTCACAGGTAGCTAGGATAGTGAAGAAGTCATTTGGTAAGTTTTCTTTTATTGGTCAGTGTACTGAGTATAGGAGTTGGGAAGTTACAGGAGTTGCAGCTGTACAGGTTGTTCTTTAGGCCACTTTTAGAATATTGCGTGCAATTCTGGTCTCCTTCCAATTGGAAGAATGTTGTGAAACATGAAAGGGTTCAGAAAAGATTTACAAGGATGTTGCCAGAGTTGGAGGGTTTGAGCTATATTGAGAGGCTGATAAGGCTGAGGTTGTTTTCCCTGGAGTATTGTAGGCTGAGGGGTGCCTTACGGAGGTTTATAAAATCATGAGGGGCATGGATATGATAAATAAAGAAAGTCTTTTCCCTGGGATGGGGGCAGTCCAGAACTAGAGGGCATAGGTTTAGGGTGAGACGGGAAAGATATAAAAGGGACCTATGGGGCAACGTTTTTATGCAGAGGGTTGTGCATGTATGGAATGAGCTGCCAGAGGAAGTAGTGGAGGCTGGTACAATTGAAACATTCAAAAGTCATCTGGATGGGTATGTGAATAGGAAGGATTTGGAGGGATATGGGCCAAGTGCTGGCAAATGGGACTAGATTAGGTTAGGATATCTGGTCGGCATGGATGAGTTGGACCGCAGGGTCAGTTTCTGTACTGTACATCTCTAATGCTCTATGTATGTCAGTAAGTGTGTGAGCCTGTCTGAGTCAGTGCTTGTGTGTCTATGTGTGTGTCAGTCTGTGAGCGTGTCTGTTTTTGTGTAATTATGGGCCAGTTAATCTCTGTATTTTGCAGCATACAGGAGTGCAAACAATGTGAGCTTTATGCTTCAAGTGCCGACATGTTAGATTGTCATGCCGTAAAATGTATTTGAATGCTGCATTATCATGTTATTGTGAAAAGTTGGAGCCACCAACAGTGTTCCATTTGTAACGTACTGCATCTATGTTTATTTTAATCCCTTCAAGCAGTTTCGATGATAAGCATTGAACAAAAGCAAAGTTATATTGTGCAAGGTATCTGTACAATCTGCACGTCAGTAGTAATAAAAGCAACTCCAAGATATGCCAACCAACATCCTTCTTTCTTTTTGTACCTGGCGGTATCAATCTCCTTGATGAACCTGCTCAGTCTCACTCCACCCCGCTAAACACCTGCAGTAAATCCACATACACCACACAAAACAATCAACCATTTAAAAGGTAGATGGCACACCTATTCTTCATGAAATGGAAAAATCTCCAAGATATCTGCCCAGTTCTACATCTATACAACTTGCGAGGCTGTCCTGCTTGTCAGTGAGCTGCCAAGACAATCTAATGGCAGAGAAAACATGACTGGCAGAAAATGAGCAGCTGTTCCCTCAGGCTGGCTCTACACCACATGATGGTTGGAGCATTTCAGCCAGACATTTCCTTGCATCTTCTATCTGCTCTTTTCAACATCTTAACCAACATTTTACATCCCCTGGAGGTAGGGTTGGCAAGTTGTATGGGGACATAAAATTAAGCATATGATGATGGCACTATGCCAATCACTGTTTCATTTAGACTGGAATTTTACCTGTTGAGGGTGAGGTGCCATCAGGCAGCCTCTTGTCAGTGGATTCATTGACTTGGAGGGCACTGGGAGAGAGGAGTGTGAGATGCTTGAAACCACTGTCTCCATGTAAAATTTCAGCCTTTGTTGGTACGTGTAATTCTTCATCTACTTTGTGACTCAGCCAGTTTCTAATTAGTAAAACTTTTTCTTTAAGAATGTGTAATCATGGATAATTGGGTCTGACAACATTTGCTCAATGGTCACAAAAAGACCTTCAAACAATAGGGCCTCAGTGGTGTTAAGCAAAAGGATGTAAGATCATAAGATCTTCCATTTAGATTGTTCTTATGTAGTCATAGAAATACACAGCACAGAAACCAAACCTTCGCTCCAACTTGTCATCCAGATATTCTACCTTCGTCTAGTCTAATTTGCCAGCATTTGGTCCATATCCCTCTAAACCCTTCCTATTCGTGTACCCATTTAAATGCCTTTTACATGCTGTAATTGTACAAGCCTCTGCCAACTCCTCTGACAGTTCATTCCATGTACTCACCACCCTCTGTGTGAAAATGTTGCCCCTGAGGTCCCTTTTAAATCTTTCCCCTCTCACCTTAAACCTCATTTTGAACTCCCTAACTCTGGTAAAAAGACTTTGGCTATTCACCCTATCCATGCCTCTCATGGTTTTATAGTATTCTATAAGGTCACTCTGCATCCTCCAATGCTCCAGGGAGAATTCTTACATGATGGCTTTTATACTGCTTGTGATCTTCCTACCTGTTGTACTTGATAGAGCATACAGCAGAGGGCTGTCAAGCTATTTTTGATAGGTTTCCAGATGGTCGACCTGCTTGAAGATGTTGAGGATTCCTCCCCTCAGCAGAGTCTAGATCCTGTTATGATCACCACAATGAATCTGAGTGACTAAAACATGATCTTACATTTAAAGAGAAATTTTTGTGATCTAAGAGCATCTTGAAGTGCTTTTACAGTTAATTAGGTATTTCTGAAGTTTAGTCACTTTTAGCATGTAGGAAAAGCAGCAGCCAATTTGTGCACAGCAAGCATCCACATACAAAATGGAAAAATGATCAGATATACAGAACTAGGTATAAATAATGGTCAGATGACCAGGACATGAGCTCAAACTCCCCGATTCTTTTTTAAAATAGAACATCCACCGGAGAAGACAGGCATGATCTTGGTTCAACATCTCATCTAAAATATAAAATGTTCAACACTTGGAGCACTGGAATATCAATCTATATTCTGAGCTCAAGTTTTGGGAATAGAATTTGAAACCACAACCTCCTGACACAGAAGTTGAAGTGGTTGAACTACAGCTGGCAACACACAACTAGACACTTCCAACCTTCAAATGATTTACCACAACTGTTGGCAGTGTGCCTAGATCACCTCTGTTTCACAGGCCTGGTGCCAAGAGAAAGATTAACTCCCCAATGGCTGGCTTCTTCAGGTGTAGGAGTTTTACATCTCTTCAAAAATGGGAGATGTAAAACAGGTTACCACAGTTTTATTGACCAAATCAATACATAATCAGGACTCTATACTTGACAAGCATCAGTCCTCGCCAAATTCCAGAATCCTCTGCTGTGTGTGATAAACTAGATCTCTTATTTAATGCCAAACCCCGAATATCACTGTGGGGCCCAGAATTTCGTCATCCATCCAATTACACATGACATTTTCCTCAACATGACATCCAATTGTTTCTTAAAGGTCCTCAAGGTTTCATCCTCCACCATTTCAATCCATTTCAGGCACTGATCACATTCTCTATAAAAAGAAGATGCTCCTGATATCAGGCTTAATGAGCTAATTAGAACCCACCTATCCTTGTACAAATGCCATATTTTTATTTATAGTAACATTCATTTTTGTAATTCATTCATGAGATGTGGGGATCGCTGGCTTGCTCAATGGTTACTGCTCACCCCTAATTGCCATTGAAGGTAACAGTGAGCGACTTTCTTGAACTACTACATGTAGTGTAGGTATTACATTAGATTACATTACAGTGTGGAAACAGGCCCTTCGGCCCAACAAGTCCACACCGACCCGCCGAAGCGCAACCCACCCATACCCCTACATTTACCCCTTACCTAACACTACGAGCAATTTAGCATGGCCAATTCACCTGACCTGCACATCTTTGGACTGTGGGAGGAAACCAGAGCACCCGGATGAAACCCACGCAGACACGGGGAGAACGTGCAAACTCCACACAGTCAGTCACCTGAGGCGGGAATTGAACCCAGGTCTCTGGCGCTGTGAGGCAGCAGTGCTAACCACTGTGCCACCGTGCCGCCCCCTATTCTTGTAGTGTTTTTCAAGACAAAATGCCAGGATTATGACTTCCAGATATATTACAACCTTCTGTAAAGTCAACTTTCAGCATTCATTTTCCAAGATTAAGAAATCGACTGTCTCATACTGCAGATCCCTTACCCGAGGGATGGGGATTCTGGCTGTTACCTTCACTGCCTCTAGTAGTTGAATGGTTCTCTTTTGTCTCTGTGTTCAGGGTGTGGGCTAGTTGAAACCTACACTGTTTGATATGACTTCCTCTGGCAAGCGTATTCAAAAACCTCTGTTTTCTTTTTCAACTTTATCCTTAGCTGTTATAGTCCCATTTATGGATAACAGGGTATGTTTGTTTCTTCCTTCCTATGTGCTGTGCTTGACACGTAGACTCCATTAAATTCCATTTGCCACTGATGAAGCTGAAAAATGTGTTGCTGGAAAAGCGCAGCAGGTCAGGCAGCATCAAAGGAGCAGGAGAATCGATGTTTCGGGCATAACCCCTTCAGGGGTTAATTTTGTACAATTCACTTTGTAATTTCGCAACTGCTTCTAATGAGTTTGATGCAATAACTAAGTCTGATCACTTTGCACTGAGTGCAGGTCACTATTGTCAATGTGAAACAAGTGTTCCTGACTCTGACCCCACTCTTCCTTCTCATCCTCCTCATGAAACTTCACATAAAGGTAAACTTTTCTGATACACCTTCAAGGACTGATTCAGTTTTTCATCTCTGCTTTCCTTTGACCCTTGTTGATCTTCTCTCTGCCTTGATAACATTTTTAAGAATTGGGCATTAAATTTGTGTCTTCACCTTTTGCTGATACTCAGCAAGTCATGTTTGGACATATTTGTCTGTTAAACTGGATTACTCTTAGTGGAGTTTTAGGAGCAAGAAAGATCTGCAGATTATGACGCAATGAGGAGGTGATTCCACAATTCCACACTCCCAACAGAAATCAAGATTGCAACGAATAAACCACAGAGAATTGTGTCTCAACAATGTTGCCACCAAGTATGTGTCCTTGGTCCCTTCCTATTTTGCCCCGTGCACTTGATTAGTAACGTTCCATGTGTGTGCGAATGACATCCAACTCTAAAGTGTCACACTTCTCTCAAATCCACCACTGCCTGTAATTTGTCATATTACTTCTCCAACATCCAGTCCCAGTAGAGCATAAATGCCATCCAATTAAATATTGGGAATGCAAAACGTATCATCTTTAGTTCCCATGATGAACATAATTCCTGAGTCGCCTTCTTCCTCCTGCCCCTATGCTGTTCAAAGAGGCTGTACCACAACATTCACAATTTTAACATCCTAACTGATCACATGTCCTCTCCATCACTAAGACCACTGACTCTGACTTGTCTCAACTCTATTTCAACTTTAACTGAAGTGCTGCTGAAACTCTCATACGTAGACAAGCAGGAGGTTGGAAGAACACAACAAGTCAGGCAGCATCAGGAGGTGAAGAAGTCAACATTTCGGGTGTAACCCTTCTTCAGGACTGGATGTGGGTGTAAGGGGAGTTGCAGATTGGCAGTTATTACCCTGAGATTCAAATGTTCCAACACACTGCTGGTCGGTCTCCCACGTAGCACCATTTGTAAATTTGAGCTCATTCAGCTATCTACTGGCTTATGTCCCTTTCATACCAATTCTGTAATGGACTATACTGAATCCCCTCAAAGTATTTAAGAAAATAGCCTAGACTCTAACTTTTTCTTACGTTAAAGGTACGTATAAGGCATTGTGTTCCAGATGCAATTTGATTGGTCAAGCTACTTGACTTTAAGCAAAACACGTTTTATTTTTACAGTACAGTTAAAATACAGACAAGATAAAAGGAAAAGAATTGGCTTAACTAACTCTATTGAAATGCTTAACGAAATAATATATATATTAACTATGCCTAATTAACTGTTCTAATACAGTAACATCCCATAAAAAGGCAAATTCAGTAAAATAGATTGTCTCACATGCAATCATAGCAGCAGGAAGAGAACCCCAACTTTTAGCTGTAATAGAGAGAGGACTAAGAGCTTCCATGCCCAGCTTCAAGACCCCAGCAACTACAGAAAGCTAAAACTAAAAGTCCTGGTCCTGTGGGAGCTTGATCCCACCCATTCAGGGTACTTCTATTGTTCCAAGTTTTAAAAAACCCAATGCCTCACAAGCTGTTTATTGACTTTGAGCATACTGCTTTCCACCTCTGTTTCAACTATTCTTCATGAAACAAACAGGAGAAAATATGCCTCTTAAAGCCACAGTATTGTCACAATTCACATTCAGCTACCACCCTATGTTTGTTGACATGCATTAATTCATTGTCTAACAATGCCATAATTTTTTAACATTCTGACACTTATTTATAAATCCCTCCATGAATTTGCCCTTCCTTATCTGTGTAAACTCCTTCAGCCTCACAATTTTCTGAAATGTCTGTCCTCCTCCAATCCTTGTCTCTCCAATTTTCACCATTCAGCCATTGGTGGTCATGCCTTCAGCTGCTTCGGCTCTCAGCTTCTTAGGAATTATTTCTCCTAAACATTGTACTTCTCTTTCTTCCTTTAAGACATTTCCTAAAACCCATAATTTTGTGCAAGATTTTGGTCCCCTTTCCTATGCTAAACTGCATAGTACAGTATCAAATCTGTTTAATGACACTCCTGTGAAGCAGCTTTCAAATATTTTAACATGTTAAAGACACAATATAGATTCAAGCTATTCTTGTGTATGTGCCTGTTTAGGTCCGTGCACACGTGCACGCTGTGTGTGGGGGAGGTGAATTTATTGTATGGTGTGTGTGGTGAGTATGCCTTGGGTGAGTGTCTGTGGTAAGCATGCACGCATATCATAGAATTCCAGTTTCTCATTATCCCTTTGTTGCTGCACACCCAAATGGGACAGGATCCAACTCTTTGGAGTACAATGCCTTACATTGTCAGTTTGAGAATAAAGAATTTTGTTTTGCACGTTTCACTGTGGACGCCCACAACCCACTCGAGAATAAAGAGGCAGGGACAGTATCAACACACATACCACTAGCACAATAAGGATGTGTTGTTTATTTATTTTATATTTAAAGACATTGCCTGCTTTTCTTGCTGGTATGCAGCATTCTTAGTCCCAGAGGTCTAGTCCTGCGCCGAGCTGGATGCTTCTGCACAGTGGGTCAAAAGGGAACAATCTGGGAAGAACCCCATTAAAAAATTAAACAAAATGCAGAAATCAAGTATTTCCAACTACTAGAATATTCATATCCTCCCAGATCTTATCCTATTTTTCAGGGATCTTTGGCTAAAGCACCCTCGATCAGTACAAAAACAGTACAAAAACTATGGACTGCCACTATTTTTGTTTTATTTGGTTATCATAAGCTGTAAACAATCTTTGGGGAGGGTTAGTTAGCTGAGTTGTTTGGGTGGCTGTTTTGCAATACAGAGTAGTACCAACAGTGTGCTTTCAATTTCCACACAATGCTGAGGTTCCATGAAGGACCCTCCTTCTCAATTCACCTGAAGCACGATAACCCTCAGGTTAAACTACAACCAGTTGTCTCTCTCTAATGAGAGGATTGTCTATAGTCTGGTAAGACTATGGCACCTTTACCCAGACATCTCTTTTGTTTGTCACAAAGGCAGACCTTTCCTTCTTGTTCTTATGGGCTGATATGCAGGCTTTGATGTGGTTGTGCACCCCATATGCTGGCCTCATCAGCAACCCTGACTTTAGTCTTTGCACTTTTGGCCTCCCCTTCAGTTGCCTCAGCCCAAACATCTGCTATTCTATCCTTACACCTCTCCAGCTCAAATTCCTCCTTTCAGGTTCTCATAAAAGTCTCCTTTTTTGACCAAACTGTTGGTCATCTGGCCAAGTACCTTCTTATGTGTCTCACTGTCATATTTTCTTTTCTAATACTCATTTATAACACTTTGGGATGGTTATTAGTTCAAATGTAAAAAGATTGTTGTTGAAAACACTTGATGTCCAATCACATGGTATTGGCAAATATATTTCACATAAGTGTATCTGTTAAAGAACTATGATTCAGTCACTAAGGAAGTAAAATACAGGTTGTTCTGCTGTAATGCACGTTTCATTAACACAAATTCACTATAACATTATTGATGAATTGGGGATACTATTTCTAAAGTGAGACGTTTTAAAGCGTGCATTGGTTATAACGCGATTCCGGCCTCGTTAGTTTAAATGGTGTTGCGATGACACGATTTTCTGATAGCATGGGATTGCACGAGAACACTTGTTTCACATTGACAAGCAACTCTCAAATTCTGTTTTTCATCTTATAGTTTTATCAAATCTCCTATTCCCTCTACTGGCGGGCTCTGATTTTGTAAGGATCACATCACACTGTAGTAAAGTTAGACTATGAGCAGGGTTTATTTCACATACCCATAGACAGGGGGCAACTTTGCAACACGGGCTCACTTACAAAAATGCACAGAGATAGAACTACGTAGGATAAAGATGTTATTCAGTTAGGAATATCTAAAGTATTAAAAAAACTAAGGTGTACCAGTTTAACAATTTCCTTGCTTTTAAGATGGTGCCCAACAAGTCCAAAACTGGAATTACCAATCTAGAATTTCCTTTCAGAGATGATTGGTAGCTACTCAACATTTCAGGAGCCATAGCTAGTTTTTTTTTTGTAATAAATCTCTTCAAATGTCTTCTGAGGAACTTTGGAGAAATGTAACCTCTGCTTCATGTTTTGACAAAATAATGTTTTACTCCAAGAGAGCACAAATATTGTCTCTGGCTACTTTTACAGACCATAGACCTCTCCATTATAACACAGAGTTAGGAATGATATTGTTGGTCGACATTGTAGGGGGCAGCAGAGACTTTGAAAGTGACTGCCAATTCAAAAACATTTGGTTGAAAAACACAGTAGAATTTATTTCTGTGGAGTCATGTGGCCAAGCCTCCTGGAGATGGACTAGCTGCTACTATCGGAACAGAGATGTTTTTTTTCTGGATGTGGGCAGCCAGCTCAGAGTCAGCCCCCTCCTCTGATACAAAAGAAGGAGAGTCCTTGACACTGCTCCAGCTTCCTCTGAGCCAACTCTCAGAGTGATTAGGATCGCTGACACTCCTGATTTTTTTCTTTGTTTTTTTCTTTTTATTTTTCTTTCTTTTTCTTTTTTCCCATATTGTGTGTGTGCAGGTGTGAGACACAGTGAAAGACACAAGGTGTACAAATCTTTATTCTATTTCCACCGCCAGGAAGAAAAGAAATACCCAAGTGGCCAGTGACAAGCAGTGCCCTTCACATTGGAGGGCAATGCTGTGTGATTAAACAGTGAAGGGAAGGGCAGGGATTAAATCAAAATAGAATTGGAGGGGGAAATAATGCACTCCACTTCCTGCGGCGCCCACCTCTCCCTGAACAGCTCGAGGAACACGTGGATACCGTGTGCTCCTTCTCCAGAGACACCTGGGCCCTAACATAACCATGGAAGAGGGGCAGGCATTCGGCCCTAACGACCCCCTCCACGGCCCGCTGCCTGGACTTGTTTATGGTCAGTTTGGCCAGGCCCAGGAGCAGACCCATTGTGGACAGCCAAATCTCTATGGCCCATTCCAGAGATTAAGTGGAAATTAATTCACACATCATCGTATTTGTAATTCTACTGTGCAAAGGCTTTTCTTGGAGATAATCAGCTCTGTAACAAGTTACAGCACAATAGTTAGCATTCTAAAACCATCAGGAGGTCATGGTTGTTGACTGTCTGAATGTGGTTAACCTTTGAGAAGTTTCTGGAAGGTTATTACAAAGCCCACTTACATGATTGTCGTGACTATCTTTATTGGGCTTTTTAATGTGCATTTAAAACAGTCAATAAATGTATAGGAATTAATTAAAATTGGTTTCTACTTCATTTGTGAAATAGTAAATGCACAAGAAGGTTTAAAGTTAGCAATCTTTGTGAGGGAGATGTGCGGTCACATGCCCAGTGATGAATATTTACTGATGAGAAATTCAATCAAGCATGTTTGTATTCCCTATTAGCTACGTGTGGCTTGTGACTAGTGTCGTGAACTGAATTGGCCACCACAATAAATGGACTGGGAAAGGTTTGGTGAGGTTGTGTGGGAGGTACGGTGTGCTTACAATGTGCAGGTGAGGTTGTGGAACAAAAGATGTGTGAGGGTGGTTGTGGAGTTGGGTGCAAACTCGTTCAGTCTCTAAGTGTTCTTGATACACAGGATTCCAAAAATTCTCAATCCCATTCTGATAAGGAGTCTCACAACAGTAAATCAAGATGGCATTTCATGCCTCCTATGACTCTAGCTGAGATTTCTCCTCAATCCTGGATCTGAAAGCAGTGGCTCAGTGGTTTGCGCTGCTGCCTCATAGCACAAGAGACCTGAGTTCAATTCCACCCTGGGCAAATGTCTGTGTGGAGTTTGCAAATTCTCCCTGTGTCTGTACAGATTTCCTCCCACAGGCCTAAGATGTGCAGGTTAAGTAGTTTGTGCACACTGAATTATCCATCGTCTCCAGGGATCTGCAGGATTGGTGGATTATCCATGGGAAATGCAGGGTTACAGGAATAGGGTAGAAGAGTGGGCCTGAGTGGAATGCTCTTTGGAGGGTCGGTGTAGACTTGATGGGCCGAATGGCCTGCTTCCACACTGTAGAGATTCTATGAATCACAGACACTGTCCTATCACTCATATTATCCCTTAGGGGTGTTGGGAACCCTAATTGCTTCATCACTGCTACACCCTGTAAAAGAGCTTTCTTTCAATTGAAGGAAACCAACTAAACAATACACTCAATGATTGCCAATAATCTATGATGCTGCGTTCAGGGAGCACAGGTTCGAATCAGGGCATTCCTCTGCTCTCAGAATTCGACTCTGTTTTTCCCATATAACTTGTCAGGGATTGTTTGAAAGTTAACTCACTGAAATTCAATTGAGTAACATTCCAGGATACCTAATGACCTTTTCACCTTCATATTTCACTCCTGGCCAAGTGCTTTCCACAAATGATCCTCCTGTCTTCCTGGCAGCGCAAGGACCATTGTGTTCCATAGATTATTCAACCATGAAAAACATGTTCTGCTTTATTTCCTTGGTTTAACACTGAATTTTGCTCTTGTTTATCTTTCAACATGCACTAGATTAATGATGAGCACTTCACCGATGGCCGATAAACAATAGGGATGTTAGCCAAGATGCAAACAGGGTAACGTTGTCAAGATTAGGAATGACTAAATTATAACTTTGATAAAATGAGACCTGTTGCTATTGAGAATTGTAAGTCTTGTTACTTAAAATAATAAGAACCCAGAAAATGAGTCAGAACTGATGTCTCTCACAGTTAAACTAGGAAGATGATGGTGAGTAAAAGTTCATAGAATGTGAACCATGCAATTTATTACCACCTTTCAACCAGGGTATCTCCTGAGAGAGGTAAAATAAACAGTTAGAAGGCCAATTAAATGAAAATAAGTTGAAACATTTTGTTCTAATTCTCCCTGATGGTTATCAAAAAGAGTCCATGAACCACATAGACCACATACAGGGGACACTGGCATTTCTATAACTTTTCATGAAAACACAAAATGTCTACCAATATTAGTAGGCTCTGTTTGGTTAACATGAGATGTTTTCGCCCATTTCTCACTTAGTCATGCTACCTTTTGTTTTTCTTTATTTTGTCCCTCTTAGAGTGAATTGACTTTGGTTCCAGCATAAATATTTATCCAATGATTTTGTTTGAGTCCATGGTCTGATTGGATCTATGGTCTGTTTCAAAAATTTTACTCTTGACGTGATCAGGGAGAAAGGCTGGTTTATTGAGTTGGTGCAGACACGATGGACTGAATGATCTCATTTTGTGCTGTGACTTTTCTACGGTTCCTGGCTTTATTTCAAAAAAGAGCAAGGAATTCATCTTGTTATCCTGATCAATGTTGGTAAAAACACAAATTACGTTTTTTATTTTCTCGCCAGATTGTGTGGGATCCTGCTGTGCTCAAATTAGCCTTTCCTTCCTGACTGTGATGGATCAAAACCATTGACTTAAAAGTACTGAGCGGAAATCTGAGCTGCAAGCTGGTGAGGAAATCAGCAATGTAAAAAGCCAGTGAGTGAAAAGGGGAAATGCTTAGATTCTGTCTTATTGGGGATCGTCATTGCCAGGCTTTTAACATGAACATTATTTGCAGCTGATTATCCCACCTCTGAGTGCCCCCTAAGTCTTGTTCCATTTGGGCATAGGCTGCTTAACAGTGCTCATCGCTGCTTCTAACCTACAGATAAGGAAGGTCTCCCCTCAAGTTTTGCTTTAATGCTTAATATTCATGCAAGCATGTATAAATGGTAAATGTAATCTTAGATATATATGTATATATATAAATAAAATTACATTTACCATTACCCCATCTCCCCCTCAAAAATCTGAATTAACAAATTTTGGTGTTCTATTGGTTTCCCAACTCTGTCAGAATATGTTTTCTTCAGACTTGGAGGATTTGTGGGCCTGTAGCCTGAAGACTGTTGATTTTGACTCTGTGAGGTCTGTAAAGACTCCTTACTGAAGAACCTTTTATCTTGAATTCCCCTGGTGGGAGGATGATTTTTCCTAATGAAACAAATAAGTTCTCTGTTATATCATCCATAGGACCGTGAAGCATGTACATTTCCTTCATAGAAGAAAGCTGCCTTTTGAATTCGGCACTTCCTTTCTTGTCAGATTTCTGAACCTGGAAGCTTTTCTTTTGAGGACCAAGAGAGTTGACTGATGGAAGGATTAAGCCCGAAACATTGTTCTCTTGATCTTCAGATGCTGCCTGACCTGCTATGCTTTTTTCAGTACCACACTTTATCGATTCTGACTTCCTCCAGCATCTGCAGTCCTCAGTCTCCCATAGCTTTCTCTTTTTGACAGTAGCCTAAATTCTGAACCTGGCCAGTTTTTTTTACCATATCCTGAATCTGTGGACATTGGTCATCCCATTTTAGTGATCTTCCATAGAGTTGAATACAGCTCTTCTACCATGTGTGAATAAATCTTTATTCTCCATCTGTATTGAAGAATGTAGACTCTGTACATCAACGTATTGATTAAGTTAAATTTTTTTACTGCTGAACCCAATATGTACAATTCCCCAGTCATATTGCTGGAGAATTGATTCTTACTTAGCATGACTTCTTTCATTCATACTGATGATTTGTTCTTGGAAATTAATTTAAAAAAAGGTTAGAGGAATACAATTCTATTCCCCAGTCCAAATCACAAAAGCTGGATGGGTTGATTTCAAATCTTTTTAGTTCTCTGATAATGGCATGTTGTTATCTTCTCAGTGAGAATCAGTCTTTAGTTCACTGATAGATTGGTTGGACCTGGAATATTTATTTTCCCTTTGATTTTTAGAATTATTTCTTCAGTGTCTTTTTTTTAGTTTTCCTGCTTTACTGACAAGAGAATTTGAGAGAGCAACTTTACAGAGTAAAGAGACAGTCAATATCAATATCCTTTATTGTCATGTGTACTCAAGTAGAAATATAGTTTCAAGTTTTACAATATCACCTCTAATGGCACCATCTTAGGTACAAGTACCTAGGTACAAATCTTAGATACAAAATAATGAATAAAAAAAAGTAAAGTGATTCATACAATAAGTTAGAAATAAGACATTGTTAAAAGAACAGATATTACAGCTGGATAAATTACACATCAATATTCCATTCCAGTAGCTCAATGTAGGAGCTTCCACATGTGGTCTGACAGCCCATGCCAGACCCCAGTCTAACAACTGTTCCTGCTCCGCTCAAAGCCTCCAGTCTGCTCTGCTCTGGTCGCTGCTCTAAGGTAACTTTTCTCCAGGACTGCTTCCCCTTGCCAATCCCACATAGTTGCAGGTTCACATTTTATTAATAAATGAAAGGATTTGCTAAAGTCAGAATCACTAATTTCAATCTAATCTGTCTTCTTATTGGACTCTTAAAAAAGAACAGTCTCTGAGAAGCTCTGTTCACGATCTAGTATTTCTTTGACCTGTGGTTGTATCATTAGATGTTACTTGTATAGATCAAGCAACAACCAAGAGAGCTTCTCAGACACTGTTTTCTTTCAGAGTCCAAAAAGAAGACAGAATAGATTGAAATTAGTGATATTGACCTTCGCAAATTCTTTAATTTATTAATAAAATGTGACCCTGCACTATATGGGATTGGCATAAAGTATTTCCCACTCTTATAATTGTTGAATAAATTTAAAACAGCAAGGGTCAGCAATGTTTGCATGACTGGCTGTTTCTTGGCCAATTACTTTGCCAGTTGAAGAAGCTTGAGATCCACGACAATCACTCATGCTAAAGAGTGAGAATCCTTGATTGTAAAGTATATATGTTCTCCACTATCTGGTATCCCTTTTAACAGAACTGTCATCTTGAAAATTCCATTTAGACAATATAATTGCACCGTTGTAGGGTGTAAACAGTGTTTCTTCAGTCATATCATACTTTTAAAATTTGATGTCAGTTTACAAAATAATCTTCTGCCTCAATGAATAGGCTGGAACATCTATTTTCCCAAAGAGTTACCTTTTGACATTTCTTCCACTATCACTATTTTATTACCTCACTAACTTCTTTGGGGGAGTAGCTGTTTGACCTGTACCTGCTCTGTAACTGTAACTTCTACATGACTTCTGGAATTTGTTTTACAGGCAAAACATAATGTTTTAATAGCTGGGTACTGCTTGGATCTGTAATGTTCTTTGCCTCACAGCATTGACACTGCTCTTTGGGGATGTCTACTATCTGGTCTATTCTCTGTACTGGCTTCTCTCGATACTAGCTTGTTTCGTCTGGCTCTTTGTACCTTAAGAATTGAATGGATTCTGATGATATCCTATGATAAGATTGATCCTCTCCTCTTAAGATTGGTTTGTGCTGCCTCGGACTGTTACTTTACTCACCATCTGAATGTCTTGCTCCAAAGATAAGTTTGCTTTGGACAGTAATAATTCTGACAAAGACTCATAAGTAATTCCAACATCAATTCTGTCTCTGTAAATTCTGACTTAAAAGCTTCATTGCTACATATGCAAAATGTAATGACTTGTTCAATGTCAAAAACACATAATACTGGAGAAACTCATCAGGCCATGGAGAGAGAAACAGTCAAGGCTTCAAGTCCAGTATGACTTTTATTCAGAACTGACATACTGGACTCAAAACATTAATTCTGTTTCTCTCTCCATAGATGCTGCCAGGCCTGTTGAATTTCTCTAGCAATGGCTGTATTTGTTTCAGAGTTTCAGCATCCACAGTATTTTGCTTTGATTTGACTTGTGTCAAGATTGTGGTGCTGGAAAAGCACAACAGATCAGGCAGCATCAGAGGAACATCATCAGGAAGGGCTTATGCCTGAAACGTCGATTCTACTGCTCCTCTGATACTCCCTGACGTGCTATGCTTTTCCAGCACCACATTCTCGACTCTGATCTCCAGCACCTGCAGTCCTCAATTTCTCCTATTTGATTTGACTTGTTAAGCTTCAGATTTAATATCCAATTTACAGGCAAATCTTTACCTTAAGAACTGACTTAAGGTAAGAGTTGCTGTACTGCAGGCTTTTTGAACGTTCGACTTCCCAGCTGCTGACTGTCAACACGAGTGGCATTCTTAAAGCTGTGTCTGAAAATTTCTTAAAAGTTCACTGGAGTCTGCATAAGTGGTCATCATGGAGACATACAGCATGAAAACAGATCCTTCAGTCCAACTAGTCCAGGGTCAACTATGCCCCCAAACTAAACTCATCTCACTTGACTGCGTTTGGCCCATATCCCTCCAAATCTTTTCTTATGTTGCAAATGTACTAGCATCCACCACTTCATCTGGCAGTTCATTCTACACATGAACTACCGCAGTTGTCACCGCAGTTAATGTGCTGAGAGATTAATCAGGTAGACTTGCTGCTACTTAAAAGATCTGACAGGTCTTGTGTGGTTCAGGAAATCCATTTGCTCTAAAGCCTTCCAAAAAGAGTCTAGTCTAAAATAATATGCATACAGCAGTTTGATAGATTATATGATAACAGTCAGGTATAAATTACTTTGGATAAGTGACACTGCTGCTCAGACTATGAGGGAGCCCAGGATGGCAAGTTTATCTTCTTCAAGATTCAGAGCTGTTTCCTAACCTCCAGTGTGACTGGGGGGTGGGGGCGTCATTGACTCTGAGTGTGATTGAGGGGGCTGTGATTGAGGTCGATGACTCTGTGTGCGATTGAGGTCGAAGACTCTGTGCGAGATTGAGGGGGCTGTTGTTAGGTGCGATAGCTCGGGGTGTGATTGCAGGGCCTGTTGCTATGGCTGACTGTGTGCTGGAGCTGGAGCCGGGGCCGCTGGCGGTTCTCTGGGCGATCCCGGGCCGATCCTATTGATTTGCCCCATCCCCTCGTCAGCGGGGTTCCCTTCCCGCCTGAGATTGAAGTGGCCTGAGGGAGGGGGGCAGGGCGCAGTCAACAACCACAGCCCGGAGGACGCTCCGCGGTTCGAGTCGGCTGTGGTGCCGGGATGGAAGCACTGGACGGGACCCAGCGGCTGGATCTGCTCCCGGGCTCCGGGATCGAGGAGACCGCTCTCGACCCCGTGGAACGGATTTTGCTGGAGTCGGTGTGTCAGCAACAGGGATGGATCCGAGTGTATGGTAAGGTGCCGGGCTGTGAGAGTAGGGGAACAGAGGGGAGCGAGGGAGGAGGGGAAACAGGGTTTGGGCGGAGGTGACTGAATTGAGAGGTTCGCATGGAAGGGGTAAGGTTGGATTGAGGGGTCTTAATGAAGGCGATCAGGATTTGATTTGAGGGGTCTCTGTGGAGGGGGCCAGGGTTGGATTGAGGAGTCTGTGGGGAGGGCGGTGAGGGTTGGATTGAGGGGTCTGTATGGAGGGGGCCAGGGTTAGATTAAGGAGTCTGTGCGAAAAGCATCAGGATTGGACAGAGGGCACAGGGTTTGGGTGGACGGAGGACGGCTTCTGGATAATATGTTGAGGCGCTTGAGAGACCGCTCAACCAGGACAGGACTGCGACTTGTCGCTGTGGCAGAAATGGTGGGATCTGCATGGAGGAAACTAACTTTGGAGGAGAAGTTAGGGAGAAAGTGCGAAGCATGGAAGGGAAATGAATCATGCAGTTGACTGAACTCTCAAATTGTGCTTTAACCCGTGCGACAAACACTTTATCTTGGGAAGAGTTGTAATTTTTCTTACGGAAGCAATGCTATTGGCTAAATTTGCGCTCCAGAAACTTACTCTCAGAAATAACGTTCGTGTGGTTAGTTTGCAACTTTTAATTGTCGCCGTTGTGTAACTGATGCTGTTTTAGTGGTTCAGCTGGCAGCTACCTAGTTTGCTTGTTGACAAATAAAGCAGATGTTTGAAAATATTTGACTTTTGTTGGCGTGGTGGATCAGACATGATTTCTCACTCTGTGCGGCCACTGCCAACGAATGAAGTTGAACTCGTGAAATTTTGCTGTTGAATGTGAGAAAGGTGGTCAGCTGTGGCTTTACGTGAAATTGGATGAATGAACGCAAGAACGATTGGCTTTCCAGCGCTGCCCTGTTACTCTTCACACCCCCCACCTTATGGTGGCATTGAGCGCTGTCCCTGATTTTTAAATTTTGTATATTTAGCAATTAATTTCGTTGACCGTTTTTCATCATTACAACAATGTTATAAGATGAGTATCAGGTTGTAAGAAGCGAAAAAAGAGCTTGATTTTCATACACTTGCATTCGTCGTATGTGATAATGTCCACCGTGCTAATTTAATGGTTGTCGCTTATTAATAAACCCCATTAAGTTAGATAAAATAAGTTAAGATTGCGTGTCCTAAACTCATTTTAAATTTTAATAAATTGTTAGTGAGTTTTGAGAAGATTTGTAGCTCAGATTAATGGTAAGCCTGTGAGCTAACTCGCTGAGCTTGAGGGTTTGTCTTCGGACGTTTCGTCACCATACTAGGTAACATCATCAGTCAGAGTCTCTGGTGAAAGCGATGGTGGTATGTCCCGCCTCTCTATTTATAGGTCTTGGTTTCTTAAAGTGGGTGATGTCATTTCCGTTTTTTTCCCCGAGGGGAGGTAGATAGGATCTAAGTTCATGTGTTTATTGATGGAGCTATGGTTAGAATGCCTTACCTCCTAAGAATTTGCCTGTGTGTCTTTGTTTCGCCTGTCCTAGGATGTGTGTGTGTTGTCCCAGTCAAAGTTGTGTCCTTTGTCTGTATGTTTGGAAATTAGTGAGAGTGTGTCATGTCTTTTGGTGGCCAGTTAGTGTTCATGTATTCTGGTGGCAAGTTTCCTGCTAGTTTGTCCGATTTTTTTTTTTACAGTTCTCACATGGTATCTTGTAAATGAAGTTAGTTTTGCTGGTGGTCTCTAATGGATCATTTAGGTTCATTAGTCGCTGTTGAAGTGTGTTAGTAAGTTTGTGGGCTACCATGATGCCAAGGGGTCTGAATAGTCTGGAAGTCATTTCTGATATGTCTTTGATGTAAGGTAATGTGACGATAGTTTTTGGTTGCATTGTCTGTTTGGATTTTTTTCTGAGGAATTGATGGATCGTGTTTATTGGGTACCCGTTTTTCTTGAAAACGTATAGATATTTTTCTCCTGCTCTTTGCAGTTCTTGGTGCTGCAGTGTGATGTAGCTCATTGAAATAAAATCTTAATGCAGCTTCATTTGTGGGTGTTCGGGTGATTGCTTCTGAAGTATTTGGTTTGTGTGTTTTGTTTTTCCGTAGAAGCTCTCCGTTAACTATGTTGTACTGTCATGGCGAGGAATGGGAGTCTGTTGTCGTTCTCCTCCTCTTATGTGAATTTTATGCCTGTCAGGATATTGTTGACGATGTTGTATGTTTCCTCTAGTTTGTGCCGTTTTTTTTTTGATGATAAAGGTGACATCCACAGAGTGGGCCCAAAGTTTGGGTTGGATACATGGGAGGGCAGCTTGTTCAAGTTGTTCACCTATGAGCCCTGATATTGGTGATCCCATAGTTGTTCTGTTGATTTGTTTGCAGGTTTTGTTTATTAAATGTGAAGTGGATGGTGAGGTACAGATTCACTAGCTTGAGGATGTTGTCTTTGCTGATGAAGTTGGTGCTGTCTGGTGTTTGTGATCTGGTTTTCCTAGTAGTGATTCCAGTGGTTCTTTGGCCAGGTTGATGTTAATTGATGTGAAAAGGGATGTAATGTCAAAGGAGACCATTATTTTGTCCTCTTCTATCTTGGTGTCTTTGATGGTGTACAGGAATTCTTGGGGGAGTGAATGGAGTGGAGTGAAATTTTTTTTAATAATAAATTATTTTAAAAAGTGCACAATATGTAAAAGATATTGTTACAAGTAATATCAGTTTGAAATACACATCTTGAAAAGGTTAGTTCTTTAGGGGCAGATTGATACTTTGATTGTTCCCATTTAAACTGTTCGATTTGTTCAATGATTCTAGTCCAAGTTGTCATCATTTATTATTTAGCTAAAATGCATAAATGAGAAATATAAAGATGTGAAGCATCAGTTGTCAATGAAGAATAGTTTGCAAGCCTCAAAAAGTGCCAGTCATATTACAGAGTCTCTGTTTGTTTCTGCGTAAATATGCAAGTGAGGAAGTTTGAATTTGCAAGGGAAGAGAGCAGACTGCTGAGAATTAATGTGAATTGCAATTGCATTTATCTTAGCATCCAAAAAAACGTGGTTGCGCCCTATGGGGATGGGAGAGAAAATGATAAATTGAAAGCAAATGCCTGACTGGCTGAAAATCTTTCTACTGTGTGGATGGAGTTCAAACATATCATAACTTAAGAAATGGTGGGATATTGTTATGATCCTAGCTGATGATAATACTGGACAAATCAGATCGTCAAATGAAAGATCATATATTTGTTTTTTTGCAGCTGGTTAAGTTGGTCAAGCACTGAAATGTTCACACAAGACTATGGATGTTCTTGAATTGCAGAATATTAAGTTTACCACACAAAATACGGAAAAGAAAACAAAGCTGCATATAGATTGAAAGCTGAAAGGAAGATCAGAACACAAACATCAAAACTAAGTTTCAACCTTTTGCCAATGCTATTTGTTAGAAACTCACTCCTATGTCACCTTTTTTAAACTCGTTTCTTGACTCTTGGTGTGTCAAGACTTTTTTTTTAAACAATTCCTTTCTGAGTTCACTGGCATGAACCCCTCTTAATTCTGATGGCCTAAACTTTATCAGTTCTAACAACTTGAAGATCTTTGTCCAAATTCTCATGATTTGGAACCTCCTCACTCAAACACTTGACTGGTTCCCCTCAACTGACTGAAAAACCTCATTGTCCTATTAGGAGAAATCTAAAACTTCCTTCGGCACTTAACTCCTGTTTCTTTATATATTGTATCCATAACGCGACAGGAATATTTCCCAGACACTCAATTGCAATTGTACTTACTTGGAACTAATGCACTTAGGACTCTGTTCAAAATTGACCTTTTTGACCAGAGAAAAAAAAATCTTCGTAGAACTGATTCATATCTATATCTTTCCCCTCTCACCCTAAACATATGCCCTCTAGTTCTGGAATCCCCACCCCAGAGAAAAGACTTCATCTATTTATCCTTTCCATGCCTCTCATGATTTTATAAACCTCTATAAGGTCACCCCTCAGCCTCCAATGCACCAGGGAAAACAGCCCTAGCCTATTCAACCTCTCACTATAGCTCAAATCCTCCAACCCTGGAACCATCCTTTTAAATCTTTTCTGAACCCTTTCACGTTTCACAACATCCTACTGATAGGAAGAACAGAATTGCATGCAATATTCCAACAGTGGTCTAACTAATGTCCTGTATAGTCGCAACATGACCTCCCAACTGCTGTACTCGGTACTCTGACCAATAAATGAAAACATGCCAAATGCGGCCTTCACTATCCTATCTATCTGCAACTCCACTTTAAAGGAGCTATGAACTTTCAAAGTTAGTTACGAACAGATGTTATCAATTCTAGAAGGAGTGAAAGTAGATAAGTCCCCTGGGCCGGATGGGATATATCCGAGGATTCTCTGGGAAGCTAGGGAGGAGATAGCAGAGCCTTTGGCTTTGATATTTGAGTCGTCATTGTCTACAGGTTTGGTGCCAGAGGACTGAAGGATTGCAAATGTTGTGCCCTTGTTCAAGAAGGGCAGTAGAGCTGACCCAAGTAATTATAGACCAGTGAGCCTTACTTCTGTTGTAGGAAAGGTTTTGGAAAGGATTTTAAGAGTTAAGATTTATAATCATCTCGCAAACAACAGTTTGATTTCAGATAGTCAACATGGTTTCGTCGTATCTCACAAACTTCATTGAGTTTTTTGAGAAGGTGACCAAGATGGAGATGAGGCTAGGGTAGTTGACGTGGTATACATGGACTTCAGTAAAGCCTTTGATAAGGTTCCACATGGTAGGCTGTTGGAAAAAATGCAGAGGCACGGAATTGAGGGTGATTTAGCAGTTTGGATTAGAAACTGGCTTTCTTAAAGAAGGCAGCGAGTGGTGGTTGATGGAAAATAGTCAGCCTGGAGTCCGGTTACTAGTGGTGTGCCACAAGGATCTGTTTTGGGACCACTGCTGTTAGTCATTTTTATTAATGACTTAGACGCAGGTATAGGTGGATGGATTAGTAAATTTGCA
Organism: Chiloscyllium plagiosum; assembly: GCF_037043375.1. Taxonomy (NCBI): domain Eukaryota; kingdom Metazoa; phylum Chordata; class Chondrichthyes; order Orectolobiformes; family Hemiscylliidae; genus Chiloscyllium; species Chiloscyllium plagiosum. The sequence continues at coordinate 90,965,872 of NW_028270147.1, read as the reverse complement.
GACGACACTAAAGTCGGTGGAGTACTGGACAGTGTAGAAGAATGTTACAGGATGTGGGGGGATTTGGATAAACTGTAGAATTGGGCTGAGAGGTGGCAAATGGAGTTCAATGCAGCTAAATGTGAGGTGATGCACTTTGGGAAGAATAACAGGAAGGCAGAGTACTGGGTCAATGGAAAGACTCTTGGTAGTGTGGATGTGCAGACGAATCTTGGAGTCCATGTATATAGATCCCTGAAAGTTGCCACCCAGGTCGACAGTGCTGTTAAGAAGGCATTCGGTGTGTTAGGTTTCATTGGTAGAGGGATTGAGTTCCGGAACTGCAATATCATGCTGCAACTATACAAAATGCTAGTGCGGCCATACTTGGAATATTGTGTACAGTTCTGGTCCCCATATTTTGGGAAGGATGTGGAAGCATTAGACAAGGTGCAGAGGAGATATACCAGGATGTTACCTGAGGGAAGGTCTTATGAGGAAAAGCTGAGAGACTTGGGTCTGTTCTCATTGGCAAGAAGGAGGCTAAGAGGGATTTGATAGAGGCATACAAGATGATCAGAGGATTATATAGGTAGACAGTGAAAGTCTTTTTCCTGGGATGATGACGTCAGCGTGTATAAGGGGGCATAACTACAGATTGAGGGGTGATAGATTTAAGACAGATGTCAGAGGCAGGTTCTTTATGCAGAGAGTGGTAAGGGCGTGGAATGCACTACCTGCTAATGCAGTTAACTCAGCCACATTAGGGAGATTTAAACTATCCTTAGATAAGCACATGGATGATTTTGGGATAGTGTAGGGGGACGAGCTGAGAATATTTTACAGGTCGGCGCAACATCGAAGGCCGAAGGGCCTGTTCTGTGCTGTATTGTTCTATGTTCTGTGAACCTGCACTCCAAGGTCTCTTTGTTCAGCAATACTCCCTAGAACCTTACCATTAAGTGTATAAGTCCTGCTAAGATTTGCTTTCCCAAAATGCAGCACCTCACATTTATCTAAATTAAACTCCATCTGCCAATTCTTAGCCCATTGGCCCATCTGATCAAGATCCTGTTGTATGCTGAGGTAACCGTCTTCGCTGTCCTCTACATCTCCAATTTTGGTATCATCTGCAAACTGACAGACCTCTTATGCTCACATCCAAATTATTTTATAGACTCTCTTAGGATTCTCCGTAACCTTATTTGCCAAAACCTTCTTATGTCCCCTTATGGCCATCCTGATTTCACTCTTAAATGTACCCCTACTCCGCCTGTGCCCCTCCAGGGATTCACCATGAACAATTCTAATCACCCTGCTGTGGGAAAGATATTATTAAACTGGAGAGGTACCTAGAGGCAATGTTTTCACACAGAGAGTGGTACGTGTATGAGCTGCTAGAGGAAATGGTGGAGGCTAGTACAATTGCAACATGTAAAAGGCGTCTGGATGGGTGTATAAATAGGAAGGGTTTGGAGGGATATGGGCCGTGTGCTGGCAGGTGGGACTAGATTGGGTTGGGATATCTGGTCTGCATGGACGAGTTGGACCGAAAGGTCTGTTTCCATGCTGTACATCTCTATGACTCTATGATTCTAAGTACCTGAATGGCAAAAGAATAACTCGGGAGAAAATAGGACTCCTTAAAGATCAGCAAGGGTGTCCGCATTTGGAACAACAAGAGGTGGGTGAGATACTAAACACAATGAAATAAATGATCAAAATATAGTTGGGGATAAAGTAGAAATTGAAATATTAAAATTAAAAAACTATAATGAAACAATCTGTAATTTCACAAATCTGAAACTAGATTTTCAGGGCCAGTCAAACTATTCAGTGGTAATTATGACCTTGGTACTCTGTTAAAAATCCACTTACACTTCATGCAACAAAGCATAACTTTTGTAAGGGTCTTTACCAGCAAGATCAGTAGTGTAAAACTGCATGTTTTCATCAGTGCAGTGGTTTCTCATTCATTGAGGAATGAAATTATTTCAAATGCACTGATTATGAAGATGCAGAGTCACTTGACAGGCTGACCTTTTGGAAAATAGCTTGAAATTTGAATCTGAAAGCTGAGGAAATGAGGGAAAGGTGATACTTGGCTATTCTATTTGTTTTCTCCTATGCTTGTGTTTTATGGTCTGCTTCGGTCTTGGTCATCTCCATCTTGGTTGGTTTGCCTTTATTATTATTTCATCTTTTTATTCCAATAAGATAGTATACGAGTCCTATTGGTACATGACAATGATTTTGGTGCTCCTTTACCAGTTATTAATTTCAATGTTTATATATATGTCTTTTATATCAAATGTCTCAGGCATCATTTGTTGCTCCCTTGCACTGTTGACCAATGTTGGGAGTTGTAAAGGTCACTAAGTAATACAAATATATGAACGAGGAATAGGAGTAAGACATTCTGTCTCTCCAGCCTGCTCTGCCTTTTGAAAAGATCATGTCTGATTTGTGGCCTTGACTCCAGTCTTGTCTACAACTTTGACTCCCGAGTTATATAACTATCTACATTTCTCTTAAAAGTATTAAAAGAAACTGCCAATGCCACTATCTGGAGGTAGGATTCCAAAGACTCATGATTGTTGAAGTAAACTTTCCTTTTCACCTCTGTCTAAAATGGGAGACCTCTTTAATTTTAAACTGTGCCTCTTAATTCTAGCCTCATTTCTAATTTGAGGATCCTTTTATCATCTACACTATCAAGTCTGTTTAGGGCTCTGTGTACCTTGATATATGATGAGCAATCATAAATGATTCAAACTCTTGAGTTAAGTGTCAAGAGGGTGATTCATTATATTGCACAAGTTATTTCCACTGGCGCCAATAAAACTAACTAAAGTTCAATTGAAAGGTGTATATATCAGAAACACACTGTTTTGCAGTTCAGATTGTGGATCAATTCTGGTGGTTGGACTGAATTGTTCTTTGTTTTACATTAACTTGGCCAATTGGATGTGCAGGTACTAGGGTTATGCCTGTCACTTGTTGCAACCCTTGGAATAAATTAATAACTTTGTTTGGGACATGATTCGGAGATGCCGGTGTTGGACTGGGGTGAACAAAGTTAAAAATCACACAACACCAGGTTATAGTCCAACAGGTTTAATTGGAAGCACACTAGCTTTCGGAGCGACGCTCCTTCATCACCTTCATCGTCGCTCCGAAAGCTAGTGTGCTTCCAATTAAACCTGTTGGACTATAACCTGGTGTTGTGTGATTTTTAACTTTGTTTGGGACAGTTAGTGACACCAGAGAGTAGAGGTAATTGCTCGCCCTCTCCTCCAAGATATTGGGATACAATTGGCAAAAGTCAACCAGCACTGAACTTGCCGCAGTCCTTGTAACTAGCTGAAGAGAGTAATAGACAATTTTGAATGTAATTAGGAAACAATTCAAATTCTGGGAAATTGGTGTTACAGCAGAAAATACTGAAAAATCAGCATGTGAAAATGAGAGAAGTCCTGACAGTATAACACAAGGCTTGCACTCCAGAATCCCAGTTCTCTCGAAACTGTCACAATTAAAACGCAAGTTCCAGGTGTCTGGACCAAATAGCTGCTGAATGTGTATCAGTATGTTGTGGTCACTGAATCACTGCTTCCAGTTTATTAGTGATTGTATCAGGAAATGGTTTGGGTGAGTTATGCATTCTCAGCTGTGTGACTCTCAGCTGAGGCAGAGATTTCAATACTGCTTTTGTTTTGCTTGTTAACTCATTAACTTGGCGTGGCTGCAATTAACGTTTGCGTTGAAAGTAGATGAAGTGGAATGGGACAGCACAATGGCCCTTTTAAGAATTCAGAAACATGTACAGCACCTGATGAACTGATTCATCACCATATGGAAAATCCATTCATAATCGCTTATTAGTGATTGATGTAGCTACGTCTATTTCATCCTCCTATACTGAAGAGTTGCAATAATTGTGATCGATGCTGAGGACATGTTTAAAAAAAACACTTGAAATATTTTCTAAAGGAGAAAGTGCAAGAAGCAATGTCTCATTTTTGTAATTCTGATTTTTAAAAAATCCTCAATATTTTCTTTGTTTCTCAATTTGAGAGAAGCATAAAATGAAATTGCATGTTTACACTCAAATTCGACAATAATTACTACTGCAGTATTTTCTTAAAAAGCTCAAGATAAACATTGAAATGTCTCGAATACTTAGAAAATAAAAATATCCTGTATTAGTTTTGAAGAAGCGTTATACCAGACTGGAGATGTTAACTCTGTTTCTCTCTCCACAGATGCTGCCAAGCTTGAGTTTCTCCACCTTTCTCTGTTTGTTTCTAAGTTCATCCTTTTGTTTAAAATCTTCTGCACAAGTTCTCCTATTTTTAGTAACTCAAGAGGCTCAATATTGTGGTCAGTGGGGTATGACACCTTTGTATGTGATGGTTTTTAGGATCTGGGTAATTGTGGGATGATTTTATATCAGCCTTTGCAGTTCAGGTGTGCTGAAGCACTGTTCCTGAGCTGCTTTCATTTTTTAGTTTCAGGTAGAGTTGGGAAATACTATTTTATTGTGCAATGACATTAAATACTAGCTCTGTAGAATTGTTGACTATCATGGGGGCAAGAGTTAAGCTAATTCCAGCAAGTTTTCACATTTATTCCTCTGATTGTTGTTGTCTCAGTAATGAAGTGGACATTATCTGCAAAATAAGATCAATGTTTTAAACTTATAGATTTGCAAATCAAGGTACTTCATTTATGCAAAATATATGTAGGACAGCATGGTGGGCACAGTAGTTAGCATTGTTGCTTCAATTTGCCGGGGACCTGAATTTAATTTCAGCCATGGATGACTGTCTGTGAGGGCCTTCATTTCAGAGAGTTGATGCAGAGTCGATGGGCAGAATGGCCTCTTTCTACACTTTAGGGATTCTATGTTTATTTATATCTTTCAAGCGAAATGCATTTGTTGTATCATTAAAAGTACATATTCTGCTGCCATATATGTACTTCTATATTTTAAAGCTTTTCTCTGTCCTGCTTTAAACTCTCTCATGGATCCGGAGAGGGAAAGGATGATGGATAGAGAAATGTGATTTGAAGGAAAGTATGTGAGATGCTGGGACCTGGATAAAAAAATTGATTTTCAAGGTATAATTTGACCAGAACGTTCTGTTTCTTGGCTTAAATTTCTACAAAACGTAGTCAGACATAAGAAGAATATTTAATCATTCCATGTCTTCAAAGATGGGATCTTACTCAAAAAGTACAGTAACTTTGTGCTCGTTTTCTGTCCCCTTTCTATCTTTTGAAGAATTAGAGTTCACAGCCATCAGGTTGTTCGAATATCAGTTGCCCTTCAGTGCCACTTCAAAGGGCCATTTTGTCCAAGAACCATTTGCTTTATTTGTCCACATTTATTCCATGAGAGGTAACATAATGAAGAGTTTTTTTGGTCATCTTGGCCAGGTATTAGATTGGTTTCCATGGGTAAGTTTCATATCCCCTTCCATCATTTGATAGGCTGAAGTTGGAGCATCCAAAGGATGTGAACAGCTCTGTCACTATTGTGTGTAACAAATGTTGCAAATTTAGCTGAGTTCTGAAGTAAAGTTTGCGGAAACAAATCTTTTTTTAAATAATAATTTGCCTTCTTAGAATTGACCACATTTCGATATTTGAAGGTTAATTTTTGCATGGATAGAAGAAAATGAAATTTGCATATCTGGTGTAAACATAACTCTCTTCCATTTACACTGAGACATTGCAAATTCAGCATTTAATCTAATTCATTAGTGTTAACTTTTCTTCTGCAGGCTGTCACCTTGTGCCTTTTCAGAATGGTGCATTGGTGGCTAAAGGAGCCAACAGGAGCTGGATGCATTTTCCACTAAACTGAGTAATGGCATTTGAGAAGTCTGTGTCTGGGGCAGGACAACTGGTGTAGCTCATGGCAGTTGATGCTCATTATAGTCAAACAGGCTGAGTAGCTTAAGTTAAGAATCAAGAAATGCTGTTGTCACTTGAAGAATTTGTTGACAAGACAGCTGTTCAGTCAGGTGGTTCTTGTGGGTGTTCAACAGAGAGCAAGATTTTCAAAAGTGGTTTGTGGTTACTCAAAAGTAATGTAGATAATTTACACCTGCTCAAAGTTTACAATTTATGAGATTTGAAAATGATTTGGGATATTTATCAAGTATTTCTGATTGTCTTGATTTATTCTCCATTCATCTGTCCTGTCACTGCCCTCTCACCTGTTTTCAGTTGGTTTGCAGTTGAGAGAGTACTTCTACTTTGTGTAACCATTTTCAATTTCATGTCAAAATGCTGCATTTAACATTGGCATCTGAAATACTCAGACACACTCCTGTATTGAATCACTGTTACTAGGAGACCACAGGTCACAAATATTTACTCTTGCTGTGGTTATGCCGTCTGCATTATATGCTCCCAGTGAAAGATAACATTTTTTTCCTTCAGCATCATGTTTTCCTACCACTAGATAAAGCTGGGAGACTTCAATTCAAGCTTCAGCAAAACACTTGTCACTGAACTGGCACCTTAGATTTGTTCCTGCAGTTCCCATCATGCTGTTTATGGTCTCAACAGTCCTTCGTTAAACACATTCTTGGTGAAGTCCAGACCCTTATGTACTGTCATTCAAGAGAAAGTCATCAGAAAGTCATACTACGACGCCACATACCAGACAGTTTCAGTTCCATATTTAGAAGCCTGAAAGCAACAACTCGCATCCAGAGATGGTGCAAAGCATGGAAAATGAAGAGGAAAGGGAGCAGCTGTTAATGTCTGTTCATCATTTTTGCTGTGGCCCTTCATTGCTCAAAGCAGTTTTCTTTGAATAGTAAAACTTACTTTTCTGCCTTCAGGTAAGGTCGCATTTATGTCTTTTAGTACAGCATACTCGTCAAAATTTTTGTTCATTGGGCAGAAACTTTAATGTTCATAATTCATTGCCTTCATTTGAGAGGAAAAATTGAAGACCTACACTGAAACTAGCTTTCATTTACTCATATTGATGCAGCTCTTAATTCTTGACATGGCTGAACATTTTGCTGAGAAGAATAAACTTGGTAATTCCTAGCTTGTACAATTTCTGAACTGATTGGTTTAAGTTGGCTTTCCAACTTGTGGATTTTAATACTTATCAAATTAATAAATATTAAATTTAAAAACTGGTCACAATTTGTCAAAAATAATCAAGAACAAAAAATATAGCCTCACTTTATTGACAGTTTTTAGCCAAGTAATTATTCCCTCATTTATTTGCTCTATTTTTAAGTCACCTCCTTGTCAGTTGGCGAGCAAAGGGTGATCCTCAGGTAAATTTTTTATGTGAGTGCAGAACAATTAATCGGTGCTCCTTATTACATCAAACACTACATACTTTGGAAGATACTGATTTGCTTTAAAAGGCATCTATAATCAAACATAAAATTTAAGAATCTGTTCCTATTAATGGAAATTAAATTAAATCTGTGTAATGAGAAACTAGTTATATGAATTTCTCCAACACTTGTTTTACAAAACAACAATGCTTGGTCACTGAGTGTGGTTAGGAACATAGGAACAAGAGTAGACTATTTGGTTTGTCGTGCCTGTTCAGCCATTCAGTGAGATTGTGAATGATCTGTGACCTCACTTCATGTACACACCTTTACACCATTTTCTTCAATACCTGTTTAACAGAAATCTATTAATCTCTGATTGAAAAGGATCAATTGACCCTTTATCAATTGCAATTAACAGAAAAGAATTCCAAATGTGCGCAAGGTTTTCTTCTTCCATTCCTGAAAGGCCCTTTGCAAACTTTTACACTGTCTTCCTCGTTCTCGATTCCCCAACTAGCGGATTTTTTTTTTCACCAAATATATCTCTTTCCCCTTAATATCTTGAAAACATTGATTAAAATCTCCCATAAACTTCCAAATTTCAGGGAATTCATTGTCAGTTTCTGTAATATCTCATTCTAATTTAACCCTTGGAATCCAGCTACTATGAGTAAATTTACACTGCATTCCAAAATAACTACTGTGAGGTATGGTTCTCAAAAGAGAAAGTACTCTAGGTGTGATGTAATCAGAGCTTTGTAGATCTATAGCAGTTTTGAACCCTGTTGTATTCTCATTCTTGAGATGTACAATCCAGTGTTTCAGATTTTTTTTTAAACTTTATTCTTGCATTTGTCTGAGACAAATTGATCTTGTATGATATCGTGATTCACCATCCCGGAAGTAAGTAGTTGAGACAGTTACATGGATTGTATTGGATCCCATTGATTACATACTGTTACTTTGTCTATCTGTGCCAGTAATATGGATGTGCTGGTATTAGACTGGAGTGAACAAAATCCGAAGTCAGACGGCACCAGGTTTTTGTCCGACAAGTTTATTTGAAATCACAAGCTTTTGGAGCATTGTCCCTTCGTCCCTGTTCAAATGCAACAATATGTAGACAATACACAGGTTTGGGCTGACAAGTGACAAGTAGCAAGTAACATTAACACCACACAAATGCCAGGAGATGACCATCATCAATAAGAGACAATCTAACCACCGCTCCTCGACATGTTACGATCACTGAATCCCCACTATCAACATCCTTGAGATTATCATTGACCAGAAACAACTGGACTCACTCCATAAATACAGTGCTTGCAAGGGAAGGTCAGAGGTTAGGAATACTACAGTGTGTAACTCTCACCTCTTGACTTCCCAAAGCCTGCCCACTTTCCATAAGGCACAAGATGTCTGAAGGCATACTCACCACATGCCTGAATGAGTGCAGCTCCAAGAACACTGAAGAAGCTTGACACCATCCAGGACAAAGCAGTTCACTTGACCACATCTGCAAGTGTTCATTCCATCCACTACTGATATTCAGCACCATCTCTGTGTACTATGTACAAGATCCACAGTGGATATTGAGCAAACCTCCTTAGACAGCACCTTCCAAACCCACAACCACTTCCATTTGGATGGTCAAGGGCAGTGGATATATAGAACACCACCACCTGCAAGTTCCCTTCCAAGCCACTCACAATTCTGACTTGGAAATATATCATTACTCTTTCACTATTGCTAGGTCAGAATTCTGGAATTCCTTTCCTAAGAACATTGAGGCTCTACTTAGTGCACATGGACTGCAGTGGTTCAAGAAGACAGTACATCACCCTGTTGTCAGGCAACCAGGGACAGGCATTAAATACTGGCCAACAAGTGATGCTGACATCCCATGAGTAAATAACAAAAATGTTGCAATTATAAGACCATAAGAGATAGGAGCAAAATTTGGCTATTCGACCTATCCTGTCTGCTCCATCATTCAATCACTGCTGATACATTTCTGAAACCGTGCCTTCACCCTGTAACCTTTGATCCCCTTACTAATCAAGAATCCATTTTTGTCTTAAATACACTCAATGACTTGGCCTCCACAGCCTTCTGCGGTAATGCATTCCACAGATTCACCACTGTCTGGATGAAAAAATTCCTCTTAATCTCAGCTCAAAAGGGTCATCCTTTCACTCTGAGGCTATGCCCTTGGGTCCTACTAGTGGAAACATATTCTCCATATCCATTCTATCCAGGCCTCCCACTATTTTGTAAGTTTCAATCAGATTCCCCCTTATCCTTCTAAAATCTACTGAGTACAGACTCTTGAGTCCTCAACTGCTCTTCATTTGACTAACTCTTCATTCTTGAGATCATCCTTGTCTATTTCTTCTGTAAGTCCATCTAAATAACATTCATAGAATTCACTTGTCCATTTCTAATATCTTAAAAAAATCAATTATCTTCATCAGGTTTAACTTACCTTTTTACAAATACATGCTGTCTCTCCCTGATTAACTAATACTATTTATGGTGGCCAAGTAACTTTATCCTTTAGACCCTAATAAGTTCTGGTTAATATGTTAGACTAAATAGTATATGAATGCCTGGGTCCCCCTCACATTTCTTAAGTGATTGAGTGATATGTGTCATTATCTATTTTAAAGGAATGGTTTCTGATCATTTGAACTTGAGAAAATCATGGTTCAGTCACCCAGCGCATTTTTTTTAGATTACTTACAGTGTGGAAATAGGCCCTTCAGTCCAACAAGTCCACACCGACCTGCCGAAGCCCAACCCACCCATATCCCTACATTTACCCCTTCAGCTAACACTGCGGGCAATTTAGCATGGCCAATTCACCTAACCTGCACATCTTTGGACTGTGGGAGGAAACAGGAGCACCCAGAGGAAACCCACACAGACACAGGGAGAATGTGCAAATTCAACGCAGTCAGTCGACTGAGGTGGGAATTGAACCCGGGTCTCTGGCGCTGCGAGGCAGCAGTGCTTACCACCATGCCGCCCACTACTCACTTACTCACTTACTTGGGTTTAAAACCCTGGGATGCAAACTATGTAGTTGGGTCTCTTTGAGATGAATAAACTCCAGATGTGTTGTTTTAACAAGGATGATGAAAGATTACAAAGGAAGACAAAGATTGTTTAATTATTCGAAGTCCGCAAATAATTTGGTGATACTGCTGGACAAGTAAATGGGGCTTGTTAGCATTAGGCAGTTCACAAGAAAGAATACTAGATGTAGGCGATACATCTATATTGACCTTTTCTTTGGAGTGTCCTGTTCAGTTTAGTACCCAAATTTAATGAGTATTGGTGCCCTGGAGTAGATATAGAGCAGGGCAACTAAGCAGATATCCAATATTGGGAGCTTTCAAGCCTGGTACACTCAAGTATTATTTGTGTTTTGATAGTCAAAGTTCCTGAAGACAATATGACCAAAACTTTAAAAATGGTGATGAAGCATGCTGTTCTGGTCGATGAGTTATTTGACTAGACAGTGATAAGACAAAATCTGGAATGTAACAAAATACAGAAGTTAAGAGTTGGGTTCAGTGCTGCAAAACTTTTTTGTGTCAGATTATTATGCTATAAGCAACTACCTGAAGCATGCAGTGAGGATGGTTTTCCTGTAGTTGTTCAGAGGGATTTGGGCTAATTCTTGTGGGAGTTGTCATTTCAAGTTAGGACAAAAAAGAATGTGGAAGCAGCAGGAAACTTGTGAGCTTGTGTAATCTTGTTTGTACCACCCTTAGAGATCCAGAGAGGGTTTTAGATTATTTACTAGATTACTTACAGTGTGGAAACAGGCCCTTCGGCCCAACAAGTCCACACCAACCCTCCGAAGAGCAACCCACCTAGATCCATTTCCCCAACATTTACCTCTTCACCAACCACTACGGGCAATTTAGCATAGCCAAGTCACCTTACCTGCACATTTTTGGAGTGTGGGAAGAAGCCGGAGCACCTGGAGGAAACCCACGCAGACACGGGGAGAATGTGCAGACTCCACACAGACAGTTGCCTGAGGCGGGAATTGATTCTGGACTTGTTTCATAAATTGACAAATGCTTTCAGCAAATTGCAAGATGGTGGGTTGCAGCATGATGGCACATTTATGTCAGTTGATTTTTTTTTGCAGTCATTTTTTGCAGTCACCTGCTTATGTACCAATTAAGATTATTGACTTGTTTCTGGAATGCCATTTCCTTAATGCAGTGTAGAACATAGCTGTGAAATTGAAGGTCTGTACATCAATTTACACTACATTGGAGTTTGTGGGAGATTTTTGTCTTGACCTTGAGCTTCACCCTATCGATCAAATTTCCAGATGCATTGAGTGCTCCCCACTAGTTCATAATTTCACTAGCAATACTAACAAAATTGTTTCACACATATTGTAGTGAGACATGACCATGTCCAAAGTGGATGTACTTAAAAAGTAATGCATCGTGTGTGAGGAATACGATCTCTGAATATAGTTAACTTAATCCACATGAGTGGGCATAAGAATCTTGTTTTAATGTCCTCTCCAAAGAACAGAGGTATAATTTCTCTGCCAATTTTTTTTTGTTTCTAATACTGAATTGTTGTTGTATAATTGTTCTTGCAATTTGTTTTGAATTTATGCTTTTGTTTTTCTGCCTGGAAAAGATAGGTAATTGTATTTTCTAGAATTTACTTCATTTTGCTGTCTTGTTGTTTCAGGCTATGCAAATCCTGTGAGCAGGATGGTGACAATAGTGCAGTTCTACACTGATTGAGGTGGTGAGGTTTTATTTTGGGTAATAATGTTCCCCTTTGACACTTCATATGGAGATGTCATTGGTGTGACTGGCACTTGGGAAAGAGCAAACTTTGAGGTTGCATTGTGCATTGAGTTTTGTTGCAATGTGATGCTTTGCACTGCATCCTTTATCTTTAGTAAATATCTTAAGTTCTACCATAATATCTATCACCACCTGTCCTCAGCAGAATTGAAAGCAAATCACAGCTTCCTTGAAATAATCAAATGTAACAGAATATATTGGATACCAGAACATATGTCAGGTAAGATTATATCTAAGTTCAGACAGTCTTGCATTGAAACATGTTAGGTTTGAAGCTGATATTTGTTCCATTGGTATAGAAGACAAGGCCAACAATATGAATGGTTAGTACTTGATTTTTTTACCTCCAACCAACATGATTTCTTCCATGCTGGAAATATAACTGACTGGCCGTTGACTATCCCGAATCAGTCTTTGCCTTTCCAAATACATGTAAAGCCTGTCCCTCAGGATTCCTTCCAACAACGTGCCCATCATTGATGTCAGGTTCACCGGTCTATAGTTCCCTGACTTGTCCTTACCACCTTTCTTAAATAGTGGTACAGTGTTAGAAAACCTCCAGTCTCCTTGCACCTCTCCTATGACTATTGATGATACAAATATCTCTGCAAGGGGCCCAGCAATTACTTCCTTAGCTTCCCACAGAGTTCTAGGGTACACCTGATCAGGTCCTGGGGATTTATCCACCTTTATGCATTTCAAGACATCCAGCACTTCCTCCTCTGTAATATGGACATTTTTCAAGATGTCACCATCTATTTCCCCACATTCTGTATCTTCCATGCCCTTCTTCACCGTAATCACTGATGCAAAGCGCTTGTTTAATATCTCCCCACTTCCTGTGGCTCCACATAAAGGCTGCCTTGCAGATCTTTGAGCGACCCTATTCGATCGCCTGTTCCCCTTTTGTCCTTAATGTATTTGTAAAAACCCTTTGGATTCTCCTTAATTCTATTTGCCAAAGCTATCTCGTGTGCCCTTTTTGCCATCCTGATTTCCCTCTAAAATATACTCCTACTGCCTTTATACTCTTGTAAGGATTCACTCAGTCTCTCCTATCTGTACCTGACATATGCTTCCTTCTATATCTTAACCAAACCCTCAATTTCTCTTGTTATCCAACATTCCCTACACCTACCAGCCTTTCCCTTTGCCCTAACAGGAATATACTATCTCTGGACTCTCGTTATCTCATTTGTGATGGTTTCCCATTTTTTAGCTGTCCCTTTACCTGCGAATATCTGCACCCAATCAGCTTTTGAACGTTCTTGCCTAATACTGTCAAAATTAGCTTTCCTCCAGTTTAGAACGCAACTGTTAGATCTGGTCTATCCTTTTCCATCACTATTTTAAAACAAATAGAATTATGGTCGCTGGCCACAAAGTGCTCCCCCACTGACACCTCAGTCACCTGCCCTGCCTTATTTCCCAAAGGTCAGTCAAGTTTTGCACCTTCTCTTGTAGGTACATCCACATACTGAATCAGAAAATTGTCTTGTACACACCTAACAAATTCCTCTCCATCTAAACCCTTAACACTATGGCAGTCCTAGTCTATGTTTGGAAAGTTAAAATCCCTAACCGTAACCATTCTGTTATTCTTACAGATAAATGGAATCTCCTCACAAATTTGTTTCTCAATTTCCAGCTGACTATTAGGGGGTCTATAATATCCCAATAAGATGATCACCCCTTCCTTATTTCTCAGTTCCCCCCAAATAACTTGCTTGGATGTATTACCGGGAATATGCTCCCTCAGTACACCCTTATCAAAAACGCCATTTCTCCTCCTCTCTTGCCTCTCTTTCCTTCCTTCCTATAGCATTTGTATCCTGGAACATTAAGCTGTCAGTCCTATCCATCCCTGAGCCATGTTTCTGTAATTGCTGTGATATCCCAGTCCCATGTTTCTAACCATGCCGAGTTTATCTCCCTGGATCCTTCCCACCCCCCCCACCCCCCACCCAACCGTTACTAGTTTAAATCCTCCCAAGCAGCTCTCGCAAATTTCCCTGCCAGTATATTACTCCCCTTCCAATTCCAATGCAATCCACCCTTATTGTCCAAGTCACTTCTACCCCAGAAGAGATTCAAATGATCCAAAAATGTGAATCCTTCTCCACAGCCATGCATTAATTTACTGTATCCTCCTATTTCTACCCTCACTAGCTCGTAACACTAGGAGTAATCTAGATATTACTACCCTTGAGGACCTCCTTTTTAATCCTGCCTAACTTTCTATATTCTCTCTTCAGAACCTCATCGTTCTCACTTCCTATATCGTTGGTACGAATCTGTACAATGATTTTCTGTTGGACCTTCTCCCCTTTGAGAATATTCTGCACTTTCTGTAAGGTGATCCTGGCACCAGGGAAGCAACACACCATTCTGATTTTTCGCTGCTGGCGCAGAAACGTCTGTCCATACCCCTGACTAGAGAGTCCCCTAACACGATTGATCCCGAAGAAACCAATGTATCCCTCATTACATGAGAGCCAGTCTTAGTACCAGAAACTTGGCTGTTCATGCTACATTCCCCTGAAAGTCCATCACCCCTACATTTTCCAAAACCGCATGCTTGTTTGAAATGGGGATAACCACAGAAGACCCTTGTACCTGCCTACCTCTCCTATTTTTCTTGGAGTTCACCCATCTACCTGACAATACCTACAGCTTTTCCCCCTTCTTATAACTGCCATCAACCCCCTAGCTCGAGTAAATTCCTCTTTGCCCCTAACTGTCACTCCAACCGATCCATTTGATCTGACATGTATTACAGGTATAATCCTCAGTAACCCTTAAACTCTTCTGAAACTCCCACATCCGATAAGAAGAGCAGATACTCTACTAAAAGGCCGTTTACTCCTTCCAATCTACAGACCATGAAAATAGCACCGTCCTATTGCTGTCCAAAACACTGCTCCAGGCTAACAATACTTATGGCTTATATTTTAAACATTTAATCAAGCGACAGATCAATAAAAACATATAATCAAGAAAGAACCCACTCTATTCGGTATTGTAGATTTGCAGCAAGGCCATACTTAAAACTATTTATTTATCTGTTTCTGTGCTATGACTCCTCCCAAACAGGTTCCTCCAAGATCAGCTAGCAATTTTGATGTTTGTTAAGTTTTCCTAGACACACTCTGATGTCCACTGATATATGAATTCAAACAGCAAAGGCAGTAACTGCGCAGGTTCACTGCTGTGCCAGCAGTATGAGTTTCTTTCTCTCTCTTCCTTACAGTGCCTGCTGCCTTGTCTGTCTTTCTCCCTTTTAAAAGTGTTGTTATTTTGACTTTTTTTGTCAATGTTCCAAAACAATTGCAACAGCATATAAAACAGTAATTGCTGCTTGTAGAATTTGAGGAAATCACCCCCAACACCTAAAATACTTCAAAAAATGAGCAGCCTGTTACAGGCAGAAATCTTTCCCGTCCTCCATCTTGGATTACCCAGAATTCTTCAATCACATCAAAGCTATTTTGCCATTTCTTTGGATCATTGCTTTGACTTTGTTTAGCTACTTTGGTTCCATATTGATTCATACTCTGACCGAATAAAACATCTATTAATTTCAGTTTTGAAATTTTCAATTAACCTCCAGTCTCGACATCTCTTTTGGAGTAGTGTTTTGGAGTAATAGTGTTATTTTCCAGTTACTTTTGTGTGCAAAAAGGCTTCTTTCCTGCCAACTCTAATTTTAAGATTATTCCCCCAGCTTCAGTTTACTGCATTCAAGAAGACAAGATTGTGAAGAGAAAATATGTCTTGATAATGAACTAACTGATGTATGGAAGATAAGTCCAGATCAACATGTTTTAACCTTACAAGTGCAACTCTGTTGACACTGGAAGAAGCTACCCCATTGATATTGCCATCTTCTGAGCAGCTGACATTTGTTCTGTGATGGCTACTTGTGGAGGACAGCTGTCTTATTGCACAGTTAATTGCCTCAGGAGTTCAGTAATATGCTGATATGCTTTTAGCCTAACTATTTTAATATATTTGAATTTGTTGGGAAATTGTAAAGCACATGGCAAAATACCGTACCAGACAGTCCAGAATATGTTTTTTCCTTTTAAATGTTGTGACTTCAGCTAATTGTATGTGCTCGCCCTCAGCCAAGCCCTGTCACTGGAATTACTACTTTCAGTAGGGCAGGACAGACGTCCTTCCTGAGCTGTCTACTGAAATATTTGTAGCTGTTTCTAAGCAGTAATCGGTGTTGTCCCTTGTGTTGTTTGTGTAAATGTTTAATCTGTAACAGCTTAAACTGAATGGATGAGGAAATGAGCTTTGATAAACTGCTGATAGCACCTAATGCTGAAAAACTGGCTTCTGTCCAAGAAGAATTTAAACATGCACTGCCAAATAAAGCAGTTTCTCATTACATAGAGCAGCTCTGAACTGAAATGTGCATTATTTCTTCATCAGGAGTAGATTTTCTATCCAGTTTTTTTTCTGCAGGTTCATTCATTTATGTACTGTTCCAACGCTTATGCTCAGATGAAGCAATTTGGTATATGTGGATTGAATCCGGGACCTTCGTGGGCTATATGGTGCAGTTGCAAAATTCATTGAACTATTCCTTGATGTTTCATTCAAGAAGGAATCACTGTTGCATTTTCAACTTTTTTGCCATTATATCGCAGGTATTTGATTTTTCAGAAACCATAAATAAAAAATACTTCTCGTCTGACTGAAGTCTGTAGTATTGCATCAAAGCGAATTGCCCCCTTTCTTCATAAAGGCATGTAGTAGTGGCATTTCTGTACATGATCTTAATTATATTGTTGAACATAAAATACTTGTTCTGTGTCATTTGGTGCTGATAAGTGGATTTTTCGTCACAGCGCGCAGTCAATTCAGTTAGGGTGCATTGCTTCACTTTTTTCCTAATCAGTGACTACCCTTATACCAGCAACAGGTAGACATGAAAATATTTCTTTTGATAAGCATTTGGATTTGTTGGTGCTATCTTCTCGCATTCAGCAGCATGACTCAGTTTTTTTAAGAAGTCTGAACATGTAACTTTCAGAGAATGGAATTAATTTGAGATCTGAGCTAGATATTCATGTCTTTTTCAAATATGCTAATTTTCTGAGCTTGTTTATGAAATATTTATTTTTCATTTGCTGCAGTTTCTATTTCCACTGCTGGCTTTCCTTTGATGGGTCTGACTGATTTATTTCTGACTGTACACATACGCAAGAACCTAATAAACTTTCTGTTGCAATGGGTGTAACATGTTTATTCATTATGGAGCTGAGCTCCCAAGACTTTTTAATTAACAGAAGTATAATATTTGGGATGCAATGGTACTGGGAGTGCTCAATAAATCAGGCAGCATCTGTGAAGCATTAAATAGAATTCATGTTTCAGATCAATGCCTGAGAAGCAGAACTAAAGAGGAAGGAGATTTAACGTATTGTGAAATTGTGCAAAGGGAAAGATTAGATGGAAGAAATAACCAATAGGGATCTGAGTGAATAAAATACAAAAGGAAAGATTTGTGCATGTTAAAGGAGTGGCAGTCTTACTTTGGCATTGTTGCATTCGGAATACAATACACTGAAGCATAAACTTTTCGAACAAATGTTGAATTGAACCATCTGTTAATTTTACAAATTATTTGCTCGCGTCTGAACATAATGCAAAGACTTATTTCGAATGTGGGCCGATCTAATGACGTAGATAATGTCTAAATTTTATAATTTGTTATCAAGTCATAGATATGTACAGCACAGAAACAGATCCTTCGGTCCAACTTGTCCATGCCGACCAGATATCCTGAACTAATCTAGTTCCGTCTTCTCTACATCAGAGAGACCAAACGTAAACTCAGGGCACATTTAGCTGAGCATTTCAGCTGGGTCGGCAGGGGCCTACCTGACTTCCCCAGTCACTGCCCATTTTAATTCCAATTCCACTTCCACTCCCTTTCCAACATGACAATTTTTGGCCTCCTCATTGCCACAGCTAATCAGCCCATGAATTGGAGGAACAACACCTCATCTTCCGCCTAAGCAGCTGACAGCCCAGAGGACTTGATATTGAGGTTTCCAATATCAAATACCATTCCTTCCCATTCCCTGACTCCCTTCCCAGCCTCCCCCACTCCACTTTCCATTCCTCTGATGGACCCTTCCTTCCAGCTACCAACTGGATTCATTCCTCCCATCAACCAACCAGGTTGTATCCTCTACATGTGTTCACCTATCCCTACCTCATTCTTCTCCTCTCTCTCTCTCTCTCTCTCTCTCTCTCTCTCTCTCTCTCTCTCTCTCTCTCTCTCACACTCACACACACACACACCCCTCCCGTTTATCTGCAGCTCCCCTTATACCCACACCAGTACTGAAGAAGGGTTACACCTGAAACATTGACTTCTCCACCTCCTGATGCTGCTTGGCTTTCTGTGTTCTTCCAGCATCCTTCTTGTCTGTCTTGGATTCATCATCTGCAATTTTTTTGTCTACACCACTTTCTGTGCAATTCATTCCATACATGCACCACACTGTTCATGAAACGTTGCCTCTTAGATCCCTTTTAAATCTTTCAGCTGTCACCTTAAACCTATGTCCTCTAGTTTTGGACTCCCCTAACCCTGGGGAAACAACCTTGACTATTCATCCTATCCATGCCCGTCATGTTTTAATAAACCTTGATAAGGTTTATTACTGCATTACTTCATGATCAACCTCATGATGCTGGTCTAACTAGTAATTGTTAAAAGAAGGTTGAGTACAATTTTCTCTTGTCGGGATTTGACTTATTGTATTTGATTGCTCTTTTATGTTTAAAGGACAGATCTGGGGCTGTCAAGTTGAAAATTATATTTGTGCCACATATATGACAGGCAGTGACCATCTTTAACAAGGCAGAATCTAACCATCATCCCTTGATATTAAATGGGATTACCATCACTGAATCCCCTACTCTTAACATTTTGGTTACCATTGACCAATATATGGAGCACAGGCTTTCAACAGCCAAAGAAAAACTCAACCACAGGACTTTTCATGCAAGCTGATAACAAACTTTAACATAAAACTGTCGATACCAACTGAATTGAAGCAGTTTGCTGAAAAAGGAGAATCTAAACATTGCCACTTGACATTCAGTGGCATTACTATCATTTATTCCACCTCATCAACATATTACCATTGACCAGAAATTGAATTGGATTCACCATATAAATATTGTGGTGACCAGAACAGGTCAGAGGCTGGGAATCCTGCAACGAGTAACTCATTGCCCAATTCCCTAGTGTCTGTCCACCATCTGCAAGGCACAAGTTGCCACCTTGCAAAAGGTCATTAGACAATCCCTTCCAAATTTATGACCACTACAATTGAAAAGGATTAGGGCAGTGGCTACATGGGAAAACCACCACCTGTGAGTTCCCTTCCAAGGCACTCACCATCCTGACTTGGAAATATATTGTCATTCCTTCATTTAAAGGGAGCTCAACACCACTTTTTCAAGGGCATCTAGAAATGGGCAACACATGATGACTCAGCCAGTGATGTCCACATTCCATGAATAAATTTTAGGAAAGGCTAAGGAGAAGCGGAATAAGCAATATATTCTGCATACACACGTGACGGAACTGAACAACTGAGCACATTCCACCCAGAAGAATATTTGAAATATTAGTTTCTGTAATTAATCAATTCCTGCTATACAATTCCTGCTATACAATTCCTATTCAATGTATATAAATACAGAGACTAAATACAAGAGCTATCCTCCAAGTTTTTCTTTGACTACTTCTGGCCGTGCAGACTGTTTTCAAATAAGTAAATTGTTGAAGTGGAATGTTTTCTTATTTCTGAGTAACAACTTTTTCTGTGGAGTACTCCCTCACTTCGCAATCTTCTAAATTATGATTGAAGTGAAGCATCTTGCTGAATTATACATTTTGAGTTTTACTTGACCATAAAGCCATAAAACCATAAGGTATAGGAGCAGAATTAGGCCATTGAGTCAGCTCCACCATTCAATCATGGCTCATAGTTTCTCAACCCATCCTCCTGCCTTCTCTTTTGAAAACTTACTAATCAAGAACTTATCTATCTCTGTCTTAAATATACTTAATGAGTTGGCTTCCACAGCCTTCTGCAGCGGTGAGTTCCACAGATTAACCACGCTCAAGCTGAAGAAATTCGTGCTCATCTCAGTTCTAAAGGTTTGTCCCTTCATTCTGATGCTGCGCCTTCAGGTCCAAGTCTCTTCTACTAGTAGAAAAATTTCTCCATGTCTAATCTTTTCAGGCCTCTTTGTATTCTGTATCAGATCACCCTCATCTTTTTTCACTCCAAGTATAGATCCAGAGTCCTCAACTGCCCCCATATGACAAGCCCTTCATTTTTGTAAGCTTCTTCTGGATTCCCTCCAAATTGTCTTCAGGAGCTCCTATTTCTTCTGATTGGAGTGTAAATCCTATTCTTAAAACAAGTGGCAAACCCTGATTAATATCTGACCTTTAACCTGGAATTAAAATTATATCCCCTGAATCCTAAACACTAACACACTCTCACTGCATAAAAAGGAAACGGACTCTTCAGTGATGATGCTTTTAAAACATTAAGGCAAAAGAAAAAATACAACTATATTAGCCAACAACAGAATGTGATAACTTCTTATGGTCCCTTGAGATTCTTGTCAGCAAAATCGAATTGATATAGCTGTGGACTGATGGAAGGTTTTCTAAACAACTTTGATTTGGGTGGAACTGAAATTGGTACCAAATCTTTGGAAAATGGTCACCACTCAGAATTTTAAAATTTACAATGCAGTCAAACCATGGAGGTCGAGAAAACTTGTCAGGTTCACAGGATATCTTAACTAGTAGAGAATTTAAGGATAGGGAAACTTGCTCTTACTGCAAGTCTTTGGAGGATTTTCCATTTTGATCATTTAGATCCAAAAACTAGCAAACCAAGTGCAGAAAGGGTTGCTAGGCAATAATGAATACAGATGCTTCCATTGTGTTTCAAATTAAGGTTTTGTGGACCTTAAACGCAGTAAAGCTAGTGCCTCTTATCTCTCTCAAAAACTTTTTCCAAAATTGCTTGAGTCATTGTAACTAGCAGTTAACTACAGCTCACATTAAACATGATTGTTGTTGAAAAAAGACGTTTTTTTTTGTTGAAACTTTTCATCTTGAGCTCTTAGTCATGCCAATCACAGTCATTTACCTGGTTTAAAATTTAATCAAAGTCTTGCTGTTTACTGTCAATTAGCATTCATGACTGCATTCTCCATGAGCACACCTCTACCAATCAGGGGCGACTCAGTGACACAGTGGTTAGCACTGCTGCCTCACAGCACCAGGAACCCAGGTTCGCTTCCAAACTCGGGCAACTGTCTGTGTGGAGTTTGCACATTCTCCCATTATTTGCGTGGGTTTCCTCTGGGTGCTCCGGTTTTCTCCCACAATCCAAAGATGTGCAGCTCAGGTAAATTGGCCATGCTAAATTGCCCGTAGTGTTCAGGGAAGTATAGGTTAGGTGCATGAGTCAGGGGTAAATATAGGGGAATGGGTCTGGATGGAATACTCTCTTCGGTGTGGACTTGTTGGGCCGAAGGGCCTGTTTCAACACAGGGATTCTAATTCAGTCAGAGTCCACTTATCACTTGCAGTATAAATGTTGGTTTTCCCTGAGAATTGGTATCCTTGCAAATTGCCCTGATGAACGCAGAACAAAAAACTTGAGAAAATGCAGTATTTTAGCTCTGTATTACCAAATGACTGTGTGCATTAAACTGTATAATTAATTTCTAGAAAATTACATGGTAAACCCTCTTCAAACAAGAAGATATCCAAACAGTTGCATCTTTTCCAGATTTTTAAGTGCTTGTAAATATGCATTCCCAACAGCAGAAAACAAAATGACCTCGATTATCCGAACATCAGTTATCCGAATTTTGGATTATCCAAACAAGATCTCAAGATCCCGATGCTTGGTTAAACTTTGTTATTTAAACATTTGATTATCCAAACAAAAGATTCCCTGCCTTTGTTGCTCAGATAATTGAGTTGCCCTGTATATGGTTTAGGAGAACCAGTGTGAAATAGCTAGATTTGAAGGGTGCTTTTAAGGGAAGGACATAATTGCTATAGAAGTGCAGTGCAGGTTTTCTAGACTGATTTCTGGGATGGCAGGACTGACGTATGAGGAAATATTGAATTGGTTAGGATTATGTTTGCTGGAGTTTAGAAAAATGAAGCTGATAAAATTCTAACAGGGCTAGACAGGGTAGGTGCAGGCAGATTGTTCCCAATAATGAAAGCTGGGGTGTCCAGAACCCGAAGTCACAGCCTAAGAACAAGGGTTGACCATTTAAAGGTGAGAAATTTCTTCATTCAAACAGTGATGAGCCAATGGAATTCATGACCATAGAAAGTAGTCAAGGCCAAAACAATGTGTGATTTTAAGGAGGAGTTGGTGGTTTTCCTATTTGGAAAAGTACACAAAGTTTCGAGAAACTTCCTATATTAGAATGCACTGACTGGATAACAGGAACGGTAAGGTTAACATCCTGAGCGTACAATGTAAGGTTAGGCATTGAGCTAAAATGGTTATTGCATGTGATGTCACTCATAAATCTGGGCATTGTTATATTTAGTTTAACTGAAATGTCTCATTGAGTAGACTGCATTGTTGAAAATTTTAGGTGGGGACTGTTTTGGACACAAAACATTTTTAGTCCTTGGGTGGGGGAGGCAGTGGGAAATAGCATTGTCAGCGTCACTTATCAAGCAAGGAATTCCATCTACACTATACTTCATGAATCAGTCCATGTTGAAATGTAGCCTTTGAGGTAAGAAGAGAGTCGGGATATAAAGCAATGCTGTTTCTTCCTGTACCACCTCCACCTGGACACCAGTTTACTGTTTCGCATCGATGTGTAACTGGCCACTTAAAGTTATGTAACATTAGTATGTGGTGACTGCTTTCTTGTTTCGATTAGATTAGATTCCCTACAGTATGGAAACAGGTCCTTCGACTCAACAAGTCCATACTGACCCTCCGAAGACTAACCCACCCAGATCAATTCCCCTAACGTATATTTACCCCTGACTAAAGTACTTAACACTCTAGGCAATTTAGCATGGTCAATTCACCTGACCTGCACATCTTTGGACTGTGGGAGGAAACCCATGCAAACACGGGGAGAATGTACAAACTCCATACAAACAGTTGTCCAGGGCTGGAATCGATCCTGGGTGCCTGGCGCTGTGAGGCTGCAGTGCTAACCACTGAGCCACCCATCTTAAATGTTTTAAATCACTTGACCAATCTTAAATGCTTCCTTTCAGTCTGCTTATTTGGACAAATATGAACTGCAACCCCAGATTGTACTGTTCTGTTGAGTTCCAGGGCTCTGCAGAACTTGTGCTGATATAAACTAGCAGGTTAATCAAATTGAGATTTTAAATTTTCGAGTTGTGTTATGAAGCATAAGACTATTTTATTCCATCATGCAAATATGTTATAAATATTAGATACCATTGGGTGAATGATTTTCTAATTTTCTATTAGATATAAAAGTTAGCATTGGAAAAGTACTGATACTTCGCTGAAATCCATTGTAGAATAGTTAATGTAATCAGTTACAGTGTGAATGAACACAAAATGATTTTACTTTTCGTGTTTTTGAAATCACTACTCCCTCTAAATAGCATACTCTGATTGGAAAAAAGTCTTTTACGCACTCAATGAATTATCAAAATGGTGCACTTTTTTGTCTGTAAAATAAAATAATTGAGAATTTTGTCATTTGAATTTTTGTGTTTTGACAGCAATGACTGCATTCTGAAAGTACCTTATTGACTGTGAAATGCTTTGTGACATCCTAAGGTTATGAAAGAAATATAATTGCAAGATTTGTTAAAATTGTGATTTTAGTATGAGGAGGGAAGGTTTTTATATGTGGTTGGGTACAGTTTATTCAAATAATTCTCTATTGTTTGCCTGCCTTGATTAGTTCATCAATCCCACAGCAGAGAAGAGTCTTGCTGCTTGGCTGTAGTGCACATCTCCAATATACTGTACTGGATCTCTATAAATTCCTGTACTTCTGGAAACTTTTTGATAATTTCTAAAGTTTTAGTATTTGTGTTAAAAGCAAGAAACCAGTGCTTTAGAAGTATTTTTATATGTAGCGTTGTAGTCAATGATGTGATGAAAATAATGTCTCATTTTAAGAGTTTACTCCAGCTGTAGGATCTTGTGTAATATAGTTTTGCAGTTGTGCAAAACTGGAAAATGTCTCTTGTTTTCTCTTTGTTTCACATGAATAACATGTTATGTTGTATTGTTTGTAGTTGCAACTTGAAATGAAGAATTGTTTTATTGAAATCTGCAATTTTGAAGCCCACATGAATTTTATTGCACCCTGGAATGACAACATCTTTTAAAAAGCAGGAAACCTTCCCATCAGTTATATACAGGCTCAGCTTTATACCACCAGGATAGGATCTTTCTTCTGCTTTTTGTAGTTATTTCCTCAAATTGCACGTTCGTGTTTTCTCACATATATCTGCTGTTCACTGAGGTGTGTAAAATATTTTTATTCGATGAAATCACATATTTTAAGAAATGTGAAGTTCAAATAAGGTATTTCTTTCTGTGCAAGTAGTTAACTGTGGACAATTGATGGTCTTTTTGTTTTTATTTGGCAGGGAAATCTTGCTGACAGACAAATGCAGCCGTGACAATATGTTCCCATACTATAATTAGTAATCCCAGGCCACATGCTGTTGTATAATGGCAAAATCTTTGACTTGGAGTTGACTGTGCCACCTCATATATATTTTGTTGGATATTTTATCCCTGGAGGCTTCAGTGTTTGGGAGCATTCACTAGTGTTTGTATGCAAGTCTAACTGTTGCATATTTCTCTTTCATGATGTTTGAGGTAAAAGTTAAGATTCTGCATTTTGCTGCTGTCTTTGACTAAACAGATAAATTGTTTTGTACTGGGGAGAATTGGGACTTAATGATCGAACAGCTCTCTGGGGTTCACGGATTAGTTGAGTGACATAGATCAGGAATATCTCATATTTGAAGTCCAATAAATTATGTTCAGTTGATCTTAGCCGGAGTAGTTCAAGCGGTTTTCATCTGGTTTTGAGTGGGAAAAACCATAGAGTCTGTCGTGGCGTATCCTTATTGAGATTATATTGATTTGGGCATCAGGTGATGGAACTTGCTGTGAAATAAACTGCTGATGTTTGATCTAACACTGAAATAAATCATGTTGCGTGGCTAAGATATCAAATGGTTACAGGCAAGGAAATTTAAACTTTGTCAAGAGGAAAGAAACAATTCCTTATCTGTATTTTGACAACCATGTGTTCGATCAATGATAGAAGTTCAAAAAGAATTCTTTTTGACAAAATCATGATTTTTGTTTTATTACCTTCACCTTTTAAACCACGCAAACCCAGCTTGGTAATATTTCTATTGTGTGAGGTGTTTTGATCTTAGAGTTATCTTCCTCATCATGGAAGGAATTCACGTGCTTAATAAATTAAATGTCGAAATGTCTAAATCATAAGCCTGTATCTGCAGCCTATATCAGTGCCTGCAAGTTCAGAATTGAATCATGATCTATATCTTTGGTTGGCAAATCAATTTTGAAAAATAAAGTGGGAATATAGGACCACAAATTTTTCGTATTTGAATCTGTCCAGTGACAAGTTGAACAAGAATAAACCTGCCTTGGTAAGAAGATGAATGCAAATTTATCTGATGAAACACACCAGGCAGTGGAAAATTGTGTGCTCTTAACTGTGCTTGTAAATCCTGTATGCTTTTAAGGGAGCAAGCATTAAATGCTGCAAATACTGAGTAGCATATGTGGAGAGAGAAACAGAGTTAATGGTTCAGTTTGATCCTCTGAACGCTTCTTTACAGACTGACTGCTGTGTTGATTTTGAAATATTGTCAGAACATTGAGGGTGTGCTAAGTACTATTTTTCATTCTCTTGTGGAATATGGGTGTTGCTGTTTGGTCAGTATTTATTGCCAGTCCCCAGTTAACCTTGAGAAGGTGGTGGTGAGCTGCTACTGTAGTCCATGATGAGCTGTCGGTAGAACCACAGTTCTCTTAGGGAGCAAATTCCAGGATTTCCTCCCTGCAATAGTGGAGCATTAACGGTATATTTTCAAATTAGTTTTGTGAATGGCTTGGAGGGGAAATTGCAGGTGATGGTGTTCCCATATATCTGTTCCTTTGTCCTTCGAGATGGAAATGGTTGTGGGTTTGGACAGTGTCGTCTCAGGATCTTTGGTAAAATTCTACACTGCATCTTTTAGATTGTGTACACAGCTGCAACTGAACATTAGTGGTGAAGAGAGTGGGTGCTTGTGGATGTGGTGCCAATCAAGCGTGCTGCTTTGTTCTGGATGATGCCAAGTTTCTTGAGTGTTGGAGTAGCAGCACTCATCCAAGCAAATGGAGAGCATTCCATCACATTCCTGACTTGTACCTTGTAGAGGGTGGAGAGACTTGGAGGAGTCAGGAGATGAGAGTTTCTCGCTGCGGTATTCCTAGCCTCTGACCTGCTATTATAACCACTGCATTTGTATGTGTGTTTATCTGAGTTTCTGGTAAATGGTAGCCTCCAGGATATTGATAATGGGGGATTCCTTATCATTGGTGATGCCACTGAATGTCAAGGGATGGTAGTTAGATTGTGTCGTATTGGCAACAGTTGATGCCTTGCATTTGTCTGGTGCAAATGTTGCTTGCCGCTTGTCTGCCCTGGGCTGGATGTTGTTCAGGTCTTGTTGCATTTTATCATAGGAAAAAAAGCAATTCCTTTGTTTCATTCTCCAAAGGATTTACTTGCATAATGCTTTGGTTACACATTAATTTGAGGTGTTTTAAACTTTAAACATGGATAATAGTATCAGTGGTTGGTTCTTTGCCATTTCAGTTAGCGCATTATGGTTTATGAAACTTGTGTAATTGGGATGATTTGACGTTTTGGTTTTTGTTCATGTATTGCTAGCTCCTGCAGTGCACTTTGAATTAGTATCAAAGTAGCTTATTTGCAGCAGCAATGTCAGGATGAGAAAGGGGAGAGATTTTGCTCTTGTAGAGCTGTAAGAATGTTCAGCGAGTCTTTGCCGTAGCAATAAATGGGTTTTGGTGACCTTGAAATTTTGTTGTCTCTTGTCACATATTTCTGATCCAAATCTCAGAATGAGCTAAATTGTTTGCATGTTGATCCTATCCAGTTTGGCGATGGCTGATTTGAGGTTAAGGGGGCTTTCGCATCAGTATTTCTCTACATATTATTTCAAAAGCTTTTTGATTGGAATTTGACCAATGTAGTCGGTTGTTACTTGTAGGTAGTTATAAGTTAATCATGCTACCCAGTTAAATGGGAGAGTGGGTCAATTGATGGAGTCAAGAAGGAGACACTTGCTTATCTGTGTTTTGACAAGCACCTGAGAGATGAATCAATGATAGACAGAAAATCAAAAAATATTCTTTTTGTCAAAGTCATAACGTTTCCTTTTATTAGCCCACCTTTTGGCAAGTGAACCCAGAAACTAAATGTAAGTTATTGGAACAGATAGCCTTAGATATTGCTGAATGATGGAAATCTTCAAAAGCTAATTTAGTTCTGAATAGTCACCTCTCTGTTTTGACTATCAGTCTTTAAATAATGCAAACCATTTTCTCACCAGTATTATGACAGCTGGGATAAAGAAGAATGCCATTTCCTATGGCAATGTGTGTAGAATGTCATCTTAGATTAAGAGCTTATCCTTATTGAGCAGTTGTGACATAGTTCAAATGCTGAATGAATTTGAGTGCTGAGTTGTGTCATGCTGAGTTGAGATGTAGCTTTACATCTGTGATTTTTAAAAGCCAAATACTTGGTCTCAGTTGAAGCCTCAGCCTAAACCAAGAACTTTTCAGTGATGATTTTAGTCAAGTCAGATGTTATGATTTCATCTTGCGTTTTCTTGACCATTGCCGAGAAGAACCATGCCCAGTAACTCGATTCTTGGTTGTCTCCTGGTGCTTTGCTGAATGTTGTTTGGATGAGTAGTGAATGCAGGTAAGAAAAACGTTTTGTAAATTTTGAATGACAATTTGTCGCTAAAACAATGTTGATACATGCTCTGTTAGAAGTATCATTTATGCTTGATTTTCAAAATAAACCACATGTTGGGACATGCTGTGTTACTTGCTTAAACTAGTTTAATATTTTTACGACACCGCATATGGAAGGTCATCCGACATAATTACATTCACAAAGACTTGTGGATTTATTCTTGAAATGATCATATTCTGAAGTTGATAACATTTTTCAAGGTGCTGCACATTGAGCACACAATCCTGCTGGTGATATTGGGACCATTTGATTGCTGAGAAAGCGAGTGTAGCTGTTCTTATTTCACAGATGGCCCTCTTGTGGCACAATGGTAGTGTCCCTACCCCTGGACTGAGAGACCCAGGTTCAAGTCCCACTCCCTCCAGAGGTGCGCAATAACATTGGTTGGTCAGAAAAATAGGCAAAATAAGAAAAAAACAGGTGTAGTCAAAACCCAGCCAGAATCTGTTTGGGGATATGGATTGATGTCTAAGTTGCTGAAATAAAGATTCATGTTGAAATAAAATAACACAAATAGCATGCAAATGATGTCTAATGAGGTTCGGTGGTACAGCTTTCCCCAAACAGTGCACTCAACAAATTCAGAGTAAAAAGGAATGGACACATCATAATAATGAGAACCATTTGTTAGTTTTATACAAAGCTTTTATGCATTTCTCAAGTTGAATTCCATAAGAGACAGGAAAAACCCTCATTGCGTAGCTGAGGGAGAAGTTTTTCCAATTAGTGCCTTAGTTCTGTTAAGCATGTGAGAGGTGACCTTATTGATATGGATTGGTTATTTCCCCTTGTGGTGAATCTAGAACTATAGAGCATATACACAGAATAAGGAGTGACCCAGCTGAGACAGAAATTAAGAGGAATTTATATAAAGGGACCTGAGGGGCAATTTTTTCATGTAGAGGGTGGTGTGTGTATGGAACAAGCTGCCAGAGGAAGTGGTGGAGATAAGTACAATTGCAACATTTAAAAGGCATCTGGATGGTATATGAAATAGGAAGGGTTTAGAGGAAAATAGTCAAAATGCTGGCAAATGGGACTAGATTAATTGGGAATATCTGGTCAGCATTGACTAGTTGGACCGAAGAATCTTTTCTGTGCTGTATAACTCTATGACTATGTGGTTGAGTAGCATCAGTGGAGAGAAATGGAATTCATGGATAAGATGACATTTCATGAGAACAATATAGAGTATATCAGTTTACTGTCTTGGAACAACTGTTCTGCGTTAGCATCAAAAAAGAAAACTAAATGAAATAGTGTCCCATACCTTGAGAGGCTGTTTCAGGAATGATGACTGTTATGTAGTTTCACACTAGTTTCTTTATATAGAATGATTCTGTTCTGAAGGATCATTAGCCAAAACTTTTCATTGTGGGATTATTGCAAAGGATTCCATTTTGTAGTTGTAATTTATTGAAACAGTGTCAGTGTCCAGATATCAGCGACTGATGCAAATTCTTCCTATTATCTTCTCTGCTTTATAGAGAACAACCTTGGCCCCATTTAATCTCTTAATGTAACTGAAGTTCCATCCCTTGGCCTAATTCCTTGAATACCCTTTGTGTGTTTCAGAACACAAAGACATCACACTACAAGAAAGGTGTAGAATTCAGCATAGTATTTCATACTATGAAGTCCAGCCAGCAATCTATAAAGGTGCTGTATAAATGATTATTTATGTTCACATTTACATAATGCTTGATATCTCTACTTACTTGGTTCTGTATTGTGGATTCTTGGCAAGACACAAACACATCCTATGTCTTGATTTTCCAAGCTCATCGTTATTAGCAGGGCTCTTCTTCTCATTTTGCCAGTCTCTGAAATGTAGAGGATCCTGGTATATTTGGTTCCCAATCTTCGTTATTCTACACCCATAAGTCTGTAATGGAATAAGATCAAATGTATGAACTTCTGTTATTAATTAATCAATTTTGTTACAAATGTTTTGCATATTGTACCTTTAATTTGACATGGTTTCTATTTTTCTATGATGTCACCTGAGTTACTCCTATTTCCTCTGCTGAACTATTTAAACTTTACTTCATCTCTCTTATTTTTACCCAAACTGCTGCTGTTTCTTAGAGTCTTGACAATTTTCTTTATTTTTGAATTTAGTCATTTCTGAATTCTTTGTTAGTCGTTTAAAGCCAACTCCCATCTTAGGTATTTAATTCACTTGGGCACCTTCAAGCTCAGCAAGCTAACTTACATACATATCATTTGGGCACTGTTTGCAGTCTGTTTCAATTGAACATGTCCCAACAGAACACTTGCTTTTTCTCCAAATGAGGTACCTGTGCTCAATGAATCAGAATCCCTGTCTCCCACACTATTGTTTCAGCTATGCATGATTCAGAAACAATACAAAGATTATTGCCTCTGAGGACTTACGATTTAATTTCAATCTGAGCTGCTCAAACCCCCCTAGCAGAACCCCATCCTGTTGTAGCTCTGTCACTGGTTCATGACAGCTTGTCCATCCAGATTCCTGTCACCCATTGGGTGAAAACTTTATTCCATATCTCCGCTTTAAACCTCTTGCCCTTAGCTTAAATCCATGCCCCCTTAGTCATTGATCCTTCCACCAAAGGCAAAAAATTCTTCCTGTCTACTCTCTCTGTGCCACTCATAATTTTCTACATCTTAGTCATGTTCCCCGTTCCCCACCCGCCCCGTCACTCTCCTCTGCTCCAAGGCAATCAACTCCAGTCCATACAATCTCCGTTCATAATGAAAATTGTCCAGCCCAGGCCACATCCCAGTAAACATCCTCTGAACTTTGTCCATTGCGATCATATCTTTCCTATCATGTGGGTTCCAGAACCACACTCATGATACTATAGATGTGGCTTAACCAACTTTCTTTTACCATATTTTCAGTATAATCTCCCTGATCTTCAACTTTATGTCTCAGCTAATAAAGTCTGGAATCTATATGTCGTCTTAACCATTTTATCTGACCTACTACCTTAAGGTACTGGTGGACATGCACACCAAGGTCCTCCTTATTCTCTGTGCTTCTCAGCATTCTATCATTTGTCTTGAGTTACCTTGTTTGTCCTGCCCAAATGTATCACCTCACATTCGAATTGCATTTCTCACTAATCAACCCATCTGTGTCCTCCTATAACCTAAAATCATTCTTCTAACTGCTTACCACCCCACCAATCTTTGAATGCTTTACAAAATTACTGATCAGCCCTCCTTCATTGAAATCTAATTAGTTTGTTTCTCCCATGAAAAGCAAGAACCCCAACACCAATCCCTATGAAACCGCACTGTGCATGAGGATTCCAGTCATGTAAACACCCCTCTGCCTCTTGCCACTCAGACAATTTTGGATCTAATTAGCTAAATTTCCTTGGATCTTATGTCCTCTTAGCCTTGTTATCAGTTTCCCAGTGGGACATTGTCAAAGGCCTTGCTGAAGTCCAAGTAGACCACGTCAACTGCATTGCCCTCGTCTATACACCTGGTCAGCTCTTACAAAACTTCTGTCAGATTGATCAGGCATTGACTTTGCCCTAACAAAACCATACTGACTGTTCTTGAATAATTTCTGCCTCTCCACGTATAGATTAATTCTGTTCTTTAGAAATTCTTCCAATAGTTTCCTCGCCACTGTGGTTAGATTGACTATGTGTATTTTCCTGTTTTATATGTTGTTCCCTTCTTCAGTAATGGTACCACATTGGCTGTCCTCCATTCTTTTGGCACCTCTGCTGTGCCAGAGAGGAATTGAAAATTATTGCCAGTGCCCCTGATATTTTCTCCCTTATCTCACTCAACAGCTTGGAATACATTTCACCTGGCCATGAAGGCTTATTTACTTTTAAGCCTGCCAGACCAGTTACGATCTCTCTGTTTATGCCAACTTATTTCACCATATTGCAGTCCTTTTCCTTGTTTTCGATACTTACATCATCCCTATCACTAGTGAACACTGACACACAGTTTATTTAGAACCCTACCTATGTCCTCTGGTTGCATGCACAAATTATTGATTTATTGCAGTGGTGGCAGGACTAACATATGAGGAGAGATTTAGTCAGGTAAGATTGTATTGACTGGAGTTGAGAAGAATGAGGGGGTTTAATCTTATTGAAACCTGTCAAATTCTAACAGGACTAAACAGGTTAGCTGTAGGAAGGATGGTGGGGAAGTCCAGGACCAGGGGTCACAGTTTAAGGATTGGGGTGGGTAGGGGGGTAGGATGGAAATGAGAAATTTCTTCACCCAGAGAGTGGTGAGTGTGTGGAAATCACTACCACAGAAAGTGGTTGAGGCTAAAACATTGTGTTTTCAAGACGGAGGTAGATATAGCTTGTGCGGCAAACGAAATGAAGGACTGGGTTGAGGGAGCAGAGATATGATTAGCATACTGAGTTCAATGATCAATCATGATCATATTGAATGGTGGAGCAAGTCCTAGGGGTTGCATGGATTACTCCTGCTCCTATCTTTTGTGTTTCTATGTTTCTGTTACCACTGTGGTCCTCTATCGGCCCTATTCTTTTTCCCAGTTATCCCTTAACAAACTTGTAAAGTAATTTTGGATTTTCCTTTGGTTTTTCCATGTGTTCTTTTTGCCTTGCTAATTTCCTGTTTCTAGGAAGTTTAAGTTTTAAGTTTCCTGTTGCACATTCTGCACTCTTCTCGGTCCTCTGTTGTTATGAGCACTTGCTATCTGCCATAAGCCTCTCTTTTTGTCTTTCTCTAATCCTATATATCCCTTGATATCCAGCATTCCCTGGATTTGTTGGTCCCACTCTTTATTGGGACATGGTGGCCCTGTACTCAATGACACCATATCCCCCATCTTTTAATTTGCATCGTCAACTCATCTGACTTGGTTGTCAAAATCCTTGCATTAAATTAAATACTCTCCAACCTTGCCAAACAACCTTCTCCAACAGAAGTAGCAAACTTCCCCGCACGTATACTGTTCCTATTCTGGTTCAGGTACAACCCTTCCACTGTGGTCCAACTGCACCCAACAATGGTACCATTGTCCCAGAAATCTAAAGCCATTCCACCTGCATCATTTCTCCATTTGTCTGGATTAGCTTTGTTTCCCTATACTCATTAACATGTGGCACTGGAAGAAATCTAATCTAGAAGAGATTACAACCTTTTTTTGGTTTATTAAAAATCTACTTCCTAGCTCCCTAAATCTTGCTTGCAGGACTGCATCATTTTTTCTGCCTAAGTCATTGAAACCAATATATTCAAGACCTCTGACTGTTTTCCCTTCCCCTTTCGAATGCTTTGCAGCTATTCAGTGCCCCTGGCACCAGGACACAACATGCCATCCTGAAGTATGTGGCAACTATATAAATGCCTGTCTGTTCCCTTTTACATTTGAGTTCCCTGCCACTATGGCCTGCTATTGTTCTCCTAATTTGCACAGGCCCACCCATGGTGCCATCAAGTTCACTCCCACTGCTTTCCCCTGCACAATCAGCTCCCCCAGCAGTATCCATAATGATATGGGTGTAATGCATTTTTCTCAGTGAGTTATTTCCAGATTTTCACTATGCATTGTAATGAAAGTTAAGGTGAAATGGAACACAAAGAAAATATGCGTATTTGCAGTTATAAGTTTATTGAATTGATGTGATAGATAAACTGCACTGACCAGAATTGGGAGAGGAAGAAAGAAAATTGGTGAAACTTCAGCTGCAGAGAAGTCTTTAATCTATTTCACAAGGAGCTTGTGAATTTTTCCTCCAGTATTTAGGATGCATTTGGTAAATCTTGTGAGCTTAACTGTCATTTTTTATAACAGTAAAGCGAATTGAAATATAGGAATTGGACAAAGTTGTTCTCTCAGTCAGTTGTATATTGGGGAATTAAGCTGACACAAAAAGTTGTGTGGTCATTTTTAAGCACTTGCATGATGTGAGAAAAAGTATTTGTCGGCCCAACCATTCTTAGCTGTTTCATCAATTTCACCTTCTCTACATAATGAGGATAGATTGAGGATGTTCTCTGATGATTGCATGCTGTTCAGTGCCATTCGTGATTCCTCCTATACTGTACTCCAAGTCCAAATGCAGCAAGACCTGGTCAGAATGAAAACTTAGCCTGAAAAGTGGCAACTAACATTTGTAAAACACAAATGGCAGGCAATCACCATCCCCAATAAGACACAATCTAACCGTTGGTGCTTGACATTCAGTGATGTTACCTGCATCCAATATCTACAAGACGCAAGTCAGATTTGTCCTGGAACATTTCCCCTTGTCTAGATGAGTCCAGCTGCTAAAGCACTCAAGAACCGTGACATCAGCCAGGACAAAACAGCATACCTGATTGGCATCACATCCACAAATGCCCATTCCCTTCACCTTTAATGCTTAGTTGCAGCAGTGTATACCAATTACAAAATGCCCTGCAGAAATTCACCAAAGCTTCTTGCACCTTCTAAACTCATCACCACTTCCATTTAGAAGGATAAAGGCAGCAGAGGCATGGGAACATCACCACCTGCAAGTTCCCTTTCAAGCCACTCACCAGCCTGCATTGGAAATGTTTCACTGTTCCTTCAGCTTTGGGTCAAAATCCTGGAATTTGCTCCCTTATGGTACAGTGGTGTAGTAAGAGCACATAGACTGCAGTGGTTCAAGAAGGGCAGCTCGCCACCACCTTCTCAAATGCAACTAGCGATGGGCAATAAGTGCTGGCTAGCCAGTGACACTGACATCCCATGAGCCTTTTTGTTTGAAAAAAAATCCCATGAGTGAAAAATAAAAATAAATTTGGTGTAAAACTATCTCAATCTACAGAGATAGTTCTTCTAAACTTGGCAAAAACATACGAAAAAGACATGAACATTGTAGTCTTTCAGCTAAGTCTGCAGTATATAATGTCTAGCTATTTGTCTCTGATGTAATATAGCTGTAAGCTTTTCTTTTGCAGACTAATGTGGTGCAGCCACATGAGCATGCTAATTAAACAGAATTAAATAAGTATGTTTCATGACTTAATCATCTTTTGAGAATTCACCTCTGGTTTGTTTAAATGTTTGTGGGGAATTATCTTGAAAATCAGAATGACTAATATGAATAAGGAAAACACATGAAATCAAATCAGAGAGAATATTACTTAACCTTAGGATTCTTTGCTTCTGTATTTGGTTTATCCGAGCCATCAACAATTAACAGAATAGGGAATGCAATGGAGCAAGTTAACAAAAGACTCAGTACAATTACCCATCTGTTGCATTAGCTGGCTGCTTCGGTGAACAGATGGTTGCGTGAAGAACAACTTCTAGTTTTAGCTCCCAAAGATTCAAGATCTGAATTATTACCCATGCAGATTAGTGGGTGAAAATTAACATTTTGACTTGTGCAGTCCAACATAGCTGCATCAACATGCTGGATTAATTCAACAACTGTTCTCTTCAAGAGGCTGTAAAGGCATCTGGACTGGCACAGTGATGAATAAAAAGGTGACAGATGGAGTACAAGCTATGGAAATTTGTAAATATCTACTTTCGGAAGAACAAAAAACAGCATTTTTTAAAATGGTGATGAATGTGTAAATGCTTGGCTTCAGGAGGACTCTTGGACTTGACTCAAAAAAAATGTTACTATGCAGGTACAGCAAACAATTGAGAAGGCAGATATGGTATTTCAACTGTTGTTGTAAGGGGATTGTAAGTCATTGATATACTGTAGATTGTCAACAACTGAGGCCCAAGGACTGAGACATACCAACCAGAGAAAGACTCTTTATCTCAGCTGTCTGCTTTTTGTTGGCTCGTCAATCCTTTCTTTTTCCAAGTTTAATACATTACTCCTAACCTAGTATGATCTAACCTCATGTATTAACTCTTTGTGTGTCACTTTGTCAAATGCACCTTGGGAGTTTAGATACACTATTATCCATTATCCATTTTGCCTGATAGATCTTTGAAGAACTCGAGAAAATTAGTTAAACCATAATTTACCCTTCATACCTTGCTGCCTGTGATGGATTGCATTTTGTCATTCCATTTGTTCCATTACTATTTCCTTCACAATTGTTTCTAACAATTTTCCAACCACAGATGTTAAACTAACTGGTCTCTAATTTTCTACATTCTGCCGCCCTCCTGTTTGAATAGTGGTGTTACATTAGCATTTTTCCAATCCACTGGAACCTTTTCAGTATGAAGGAATTTTAGAATATGATAACTGATGCATTCACTATTGGATTTGCCAGTTCGTTTAAAACTGTAGGATTTAGGTCATTAGGCCATTGGGCCTTTCATCCTAATCGTTTGCTGTGAACTTTTTCCCCAAGTGATGGTGATTGTTTTAAGTTTCTTCTTTTCTATAACCTTTATATTACTTAGGATCATAGCATCCCTATAGTGTGGAAGCAGGCCATTCAGTCCATCGAGCACACACTAGTCAGAGGAATAGAATGACAATTTATCTAAATGGAAAGAAATTTCAAAGTGCTTTGAAATTTCAAAGGGATCTGGGTGTCCCCATGCATTACAGAAAACTACTTTGCTTGTACAGCAGGTAAGAAGGAAGGCAAATGAACTTTGCACATTAATACTTCATTACTTAAGTAATAAAAGTAAGGAAGTGTTGTTGCAGTTGCACAAGGCATTAGTGAAACCACATTTGGAGTATTGTGCACAATTTTAGGCCCTTTACATGAGGACAGATTAGATATGCTGGAAGCAGTTCAGAGGAAGTTGACTGGAAAGATTCCAGAGATGAGTAGTTTGTCTTGTCCAGAGAGGTTGAGCAGTTCAGCCCTACACTCTCCAGAGTTTAGAAGAAGTAGCATAAGTCTAATTGAGGTATTTAAGATGCTCAAGGAAATTGACAAAGTCGATGTAGAGAAGATGTTTTTATATGTGGGGCAACCTAGAACGTTTTTGGGTTTCAGTGGTGTGGACATCTAGTATTTGAATTGTCATTCAGAACACTGAGCAAAAGACTGCTTTTCTAAGAAAATGAGCTTCCTGGTGAGATATTTGTTGCTTATTGTTGACTTGAGCTTTTATCACTTAAAGCTTGGAGGTCACAGGTCTGAAACACACAGCAGTTCAGAAGAAAAGATCCATTCCAGTAGGAGTACCGTTTCACAGCTTTAAAGTAATCAAAGCCTTGCGTTTATTTCTTAGCAATCTGTGAGATAAGTCAGTGCAATAGCTGGACGACTGTTTTGATGAGATCTTTCTAAATTATCCAAAATATATGCAGTGTTTTGTTTTTCTTTTATGTCCAAATTGGGTTCCATCAATGCTACAGCAGAAGAAACTGAGGGAAGGTCTTGTAGTGCAGTGAGTAACAATTCCGTGTCAAAGCTAGAAACTCCACATTTGGGTCCTGCTCCTGGACCAGATGATGAATGCATTCAAAATGTGGCCCAAATGGGTTGATTATCAATTGGTAAATTCTTCCAACATGCAGAATGTGATAAGGACTGATAAGAGTGAGAGTATCTCCTGATCAGCCATGCCTGTTGAAAAATCACACCTCTTAAGCTGCAGTCCCTGGCAGCAGGCGAGCAACTTGTTTCTCTTTGTGTGGGACAATAATTAAGATCATAAGAACAAGTAATGGCGTAACTTTGGATTTTGCTTCTCCTGTCTGTTCTTCAATCTCTTGTCACTAAAAGAATCAAGAGATATGGGGGAAAGGTGATGTCGGGGTATTGAGCTCAATGATGAGCCATGATTATAATTATCAAGCACCAAGTTGAGCTGGTTGATGATCTGGTACTGCAGCAGGCAGGGAGGAAACTAACAAGAGAGAAAAAAGTACTCGACCTCATCCTTACTGATCTGCCAGCTGCAAATGCATCTCTCCATGACAATATCAGAAAGACTAACCACCATACAGTCCTTGAGATGAAGACCCACCTTCATGTTGAGAATACACTCTATCATATTATGTGGCAGTATGACCGTGCTAAATGAGACAGACTTTGAACAGATCTAGCAACTCAAGACTGAACAACTGAGTATCCATGAAACACTGTGGGCCATCAGCAGCAGCAGAATTGTATTCACAACATAATCTGCAACCTCATGGCTTGGCATTTTCTCCCAACATTACTGTCAAGCCACGGGACCAACCCTGGCTCAAAGAAGAGTGCAGGAGGACATTCCAGGAGCAACACTAAGCATCTCTAAAATTGATTTGTCAACCTGGTGAAGCTACCAGACAGGACTGCATGTGTGCAAAGCAGCATAAGCACCTAGTGATATACAGAGCTAAACAATCCTACAATCAGTGGATCAGATCTAAGCTCTGAATCCTGCCACATCCAGTTATGAATGGTAGTGAATAATTTTGCAAATCACTGGAGAAGGGTAGTCTATAAATATCCCATCCTCAATGGTGGAAGAGCCCATCAGTGTAAAAGAAGCATTTGCAGAAGCATTGGCAAAAATCTTCAGCCAGAAGTGCTAAGCAGATGATCCATCTTGACCTCCCCTCGTGTTCCCCAGAATCATAGGTGCCATTCTTCAGCCAATTCTGTTCACTCCACATGATGTCAGGAACCAATTGGCACTATTTGTGGGCGGCACGGTGGCACAGTGGTTAGCACTGCTGCCTCACAGCGCCAGAGACCCGGGTTCAATTCCCGCCTCAGGCGACTGACTGTGTGGAGTTTGCACGTTCTCCCCGTGTCTGCGTGGGTTTCCTCCGGGTGCTCCGGTTTCCTCCCACCATCCAAAAACATGTGCAGGGTCAGGTGAATTGGCCATACTAAATTGCCTGTAGTGTTAGGTAAGGGGTAAATGTAGGGGATGGGTGGGTTTCGCTTCGGCAGGTCGGTGTGGACTTGTTGGGCCGAAGGGCCTGTTTCCACACTGTAATCTAATCTAATCTATATACTGTGAAGCCTCTGGGTTCCTCCAACAGTTTGACAGTAGTTTTGAAGACTTGCACTCCAGAACCTGCTACACTCTGAACCAAGTTTATTTCATTATAACTGGCATCTACCCGAAAATGTGGGAAATTACCCATATCTTCGGAATGCGACTTGAGAAAAGTTCTAGGATTTACATATTAATGAATCGAAACCTGCAATCCATTCTAAAGGATGAAAGACTTAATAACCGTCGAGGTTTGTTCAATGTATCATATCAGTTGCATTACACTGTGATCTTGTGCTATAAATTGTGTGTCTTATGATCCTGCCCCACGAGCTATTTGATAAAGGAGCAGTGCTCCGAAAACTAATAGTTCCAAATAAACCTGTTGGGCTATAGCCTGGTGTTGTGTGATATTTAACTTTGTCCACCCCAGTCCAACACCGGCACCTCCTCATCTTAATTATAGACGACAGAACTAAATTCCAGATATGAGTTAAGAGTGACAGCCTTTGACATGAAGGCTGCGTTTGACCAAGTGTGGTGTCAAGGAGGCCAAGCAAAACTGGAATCAATGGGAATCAGTGCGTAAACTCTCCTCTGATTGGAGTCATAGCAGGACATAGGAAGATGGTTGTAGTTGGAGGTGAGTCATCTCAGTTCCAAGACATCTCTGCAGGAGTTCCTCAGTACAGTGTCCTAGGCGCAACCATCTTCAGCTGCTTCATCAATGACCTTGTCTTCGTCATGAGGTCAGAAGTTGGGATGTTCATTGATGATGATGCCATGTTTAGTACAGTTTGCAACTCCTCAGATATTGAAGCCATCATTGTTCAAATGCACCAAGATGTGGTCAATATATAGGCTTGGGCTGACAAGTGGCAATTAACATTCGTGACAATTAGAGACAATCTAACCACCACCCTTGGCATTCAATGGTATTGCCATCACCGAATTCCCCATTATCAACATCTTGGGGATTATCATTGACCTGAAACTCAGCTGGACTTGCCATATAAATGCAGTGGCTACAAGAGCAGGTCAGAAGCTAGGAATACTGCAGTGAGGAGCTCATAACGCCAAAGCCTGCCCACCATCTACAAGGCACAAATCAGGAGTGTGATGGAATACTCACCACTTGCCTGGATGGGTGCAGCTCCAACAAAACTCAAGGAGCTTGATACCATTCAGGACAAAGCAGCCAGCTTGGTTGGCACCACATCCCCAAGCATCCACTGCTTCCACTCAGTCGTAACAGTGTGTACTATCTACAAGATGCACTGCAGAAATTCACCAAAGGTCCTCAGACAGCATCTTCTAAACCCACAACCACTTCCATCTAGAAGGACAAGGGCAGCAGATACATGGGAACACCACTGCCTGCAAGCTCCCCTTCAAACCACTCAAACCACTCTGGACTTGGAAATACATTACTGTTCCTTCACTGTCGTTGGGTCAAAATCCTTTAATTTCCTCCCTTAGAGCTTTCTGGGTCAGCCTGTAGCACATGAACTGCAGCTCATCACTACCTTCTCAAGGGCATCTAGGGACAGACAATAAATGCTAGCCAGCCACCCAAACCCCTCGTGGAAAAAAAATGTTTTGCTTTTCAATAAACCCAGACGGCTGCTCATTATAACATAAGCGTCTTCATCCAGGACGTTGGTAAATGGAAGAATGATCTCAACCTTAATCCCTCATTAAGTATTTGAGATAATCCCTTCCATCCTTTGCTCTGGTCAATATGTGGTCAGATAAATTTTGACCAAGGAACTGGCGAATGGATTGTTTTTGTCATTTGATTCTGTGAGGTTGTGTTTATTACATGGCCTTTTGAGGTTTGTGATGCAGTACCCTGCTGCTTCCTGAATTTTGTGTTTCAGGATGATATGCCATAATATTTATAAAATATAATTTATTTATTTTCTCTTTTTTTTTCTTTGTTCTTCTTTCCACTGGTTAAGTAACAAAATACTTTCCTTCAACCTGGTTAATAGAATCTTGTATTTGGTTCGTGGGGTTGCTCCATCTTGTGCTTCAGGAATCCTCAGGGCTGCCCACTTAGATACCCCAACAAAAATTAAAATACCCGCCTTTTTCAATCATCACTATGAAGTCTTGATTCGTTTTCCTCTTTGTCTTTGCAATTTGCACCTTACTATCTCAGTGTCAACAAAGTGTCTTTGTTCTACTCCGGCATGTTTTATTTCAAATAACCCACACATTTTGACATTTTGGTGTTTAATGTTTCAAATAAAAAAAGAAATAAAGAAGCTAGAAAATAGTAAGGAACGCAGTTCCTGTTAAGACTGAGATATATGCTACAGTTTAAGGAAGCATGTATTTTGGTCATTAGTATTGAATATCACGTCTAACCATTGTGTGAGAAGAAAATGTAATCAAGTCAAGTCAAGAGCATAGAAGGCATTTTAAGGATATGCATTGAAGCTTAATTCAGTGTCAAACATATTACACTAAGTGGTTGAATAAAGAATGTTAAAAAAAATTAAAGAATATGTGTGAAGAGTGCAAAACTAACACCAGAAAGATGCAACTTGCAAAAAAAAAATCAGAGATTGAAGAATGTGCCCTTTGCTTGGTACAACAATACAGCTGAAGGTGATACC
Organism: Chiloscyllium plagiosum; assembly: GCF_037043375.1. Lineage (NCBI taxonomy): Eukaryota > Metazoa > Chordata > Chondrichthyes > Orectolobiformes > Hemiscylliidae > Chiloscyllium > Chiloscyllium plagiosum. The sequence goes on along the minus strand of NW_028270147.1, from coordinate 90,924,099 downwards.
CAGCAGACATGTAAATCACAAACATTTGTGGTGACCTTGGGAGTAGTGATGCTTGAGAATTAATGCTATCAATACAACAGAAACAGGTTGTTCAATCATCTTGAGGGGTTAGTTATATATTTTCTATATATGAGTAAGTATCATGTGTTGCATGAAAATGGGTTGTATTAACAACATTTTTTTATGTCTGTGTACATCATTGCTTACTAATTTGAAATAGAAAATGAGAATCCCAAATGCTTGACCCAAAACATTAACCCTGACTTCTCTCGACAGATGCTACCAGACATACTGAGCTTTTCTAGCAATTTCTGTTTTTGTTTTATCTTATCTATGTATGTCAGGGATTGAGACTTTTTCTGCATCCAGAAACTGTGTCAAAGACAAAATATTTTCTGAGCTTATTTGGATGGATGCAAAAGGAAAATTATTTATTAGCTTTCTGTCAAACTTCTGAATGATTAAGATTTTAAAGCTCTGATCAATCCAGGCTCTTTTGATGCTGGTTTTGTTTGACTTTAAAACGCATTAAATGAGAAATTAGAATGGCTATTTGGAGTTAAAAATTCTCCAAGTGATATCTGCAACAGAACCTACTATACTTAAAACTAAGTGATATTCTCTCTTGAGCTGTGAACTGTAAGTCTAATGTTCAGCAGTCTTGGCTGAGCATAGAATTTGGAGAATTACTGTCAGATTTTGGATTCTATCACTGCTCATTCTCCGGGTCTAAGACAAAGTATGTGTGACAGAAGCACATACAAAGTGATGCTGTCCGAAGAGTAGAAAACCTCTCAAATAATCTTGTCATGTATACTGTCGGAGAGGAAATTCACAAATCTTAGAATCCCTACAGTATGGAAACGGACCACTTGGCCAATTGAGTCCACGCCCACCCTTTGAAGAGCATCCCACCCCATCCCTACAACTCTGCATTTCCCATGGCTAATCCACATAAAATACACATCCCTGGACAATATGGGCAATTTAGCATGGCCAATTCACCTAACCTGCACTGTGGGAGGAAACCGGAGCACCCAGAGGAAACCCAACCATACATGGTGAGAATATGTAAACTCCATACACACAGTCACCTGAGAGTGGAATGGAACCCGGGTCTCCTGGTGCTGTGAGGTAGCAGTGCTAACCACTGAGCAACCATGCCACCCAGATTGTGAAGGTGATAACAGAGTTTTAGAAATTTGTTATCAGAAAGACTTCTTCTCAAAGAACAGTGAAGAGGTAATAGACATCTGAATAATTGATCAGTTGGATAAATGTTTGTGCTTTCATTTGCCTGGCTATGGATCAAGAACCAGGAGGCTAACAAACTCATCAAGCTGATTGGACAACTTGGTTCCAATGATTCTCTGTTATCTTGGTTCCAATGATTCTCAAGCATCACTACTGCCAGGGTTGCCCAAAAGTTAATGGTCTAGTCACGGTACATAAAGCTTGTGATTTACCTATCCGATGGGATAACATTAATAGCAAACACTGTCCAAGTTCATCTACTTAACAAGACGTCTATTTATTATAAATAAGTGCATTCTAATCACAAGTAAGCAGCTATGTGTTATCAATATATGGCACTGCTAGTTAAAATTCTAAACTGATCTACAGGCAAACTAAAGAAATTGCTTTTATAAATGAAAGGAGAAAATAAACTGTGTAATACAGTCCAATATTACCAGTCCACAGGGTTTGCTGAGGTGGTCTGTTCTAGCTTGTCAGAAAGCTTTATTTTTCAATCTCCTTTCTCCTGGCTTTTTCACTTCAGGCGCAGAGTGGTTGGTCACCAACTGCAAAGTCTCTCAGTTACTGGTTAATGGCAACAGCTTACAGCAGCTGATGGAGAAAATAACAAGCTTTCTTCCAGCATCAAGTATTTTTACTGTAGAGAGATAGTGACACCCATATAACGTGCCCTTCCAGCAGTCTGAAAGTTTTGTGCTATATTGTTTGCCCACCCAGGTCTCAATCAGAAATTTATCAAAAGGCTGATGATGTTTGGCGTCCGTGACTGGTCACAATTGCACAAACCAATTAGCCACTTGCTGCCAACCAAATCTTATGCTGCTAACACACAACCCTGGGGCTGTGCTGTCAGAATATTTTCCCCTGTTACTTTGACATACAGCAGTGCAACAACCAAATTTAATTAACTTGTTTTTTAAAAGTCCAGCAAATCCTTATACAGTCCTTGTTTTTTTTTGAACAAATCTTTTTTCCAATGTTGTCCACAATTAATAATAACAGATGAAAAGCTGTTTCAAAAAAGTGTGTTTCATTATAAGGTATGTGACACACATATAGAATATTATTCACTTGCTTTGGATGAGTGCAGCTGGAACAACAGTCCAAAAGCTTGAAACCATCCAAGACAAAGCATCTTGTTTGATTGGCATCCTATCCGTAATCTTGAACATGAACTCCATTCACCACCAGTGCACAACATAAGCAGTGTGTACTGATAACAAGATGAATGCAGTAACTTACTATGGCTCCTCCAATAGCACATTAAAAGTGACTTGTAAGTTCTGGAAAGATGATGGCAGCAGGTGAATGCAAGATTACCTCCTGGCCAAATTCCATCGTGACTTAGAATTATATTGCCATTTCTCCACTGTGCTCTAAAATTTTGGAACTTTCTTCTAAATAGCACTACTCCCTACTTCCAGAGACTGCAGCAGTTCAGAAAGGCAGTTCACCTTCTGTACAGCAATTAAGGATGGGCAATAATTGCCATCGTAGCACCCACATTCCATGAATGGATAAAGAAAAGGCATCAACCAGTGGACCTTGTGCAAAGTCTCACACACAGGAGTGTGAGAATGGCCAAAGTATTCTGGTTTCTTTAATGTGATTAAAGGATTGAAAAGTCCATCCTCTAGGTTGAAATAGAATGGAGATAGGGCAAGTAAAGAAACAAAAAAAAAACTAAGGATTTGCCTAGAGCCAGTGTGCCAGTTTCTGAATTCATCCTGTCCTTGTGATCTAATCACACTTTCCACTGTAATGCATATACAGTGCTGGTTTGAATAAAACATGTAACTCGTATTGTCTGTTATTTGGCAGCAACTTCCATAGATATGTTACAGGTGGCTAATCATGACAGATGGTGGCGGGCATAAATGACACAGACTGGGGCATGCAATGTTTGTTTATGAATCACAGTCATTATGATATAGAAGGGCATCATTTGGCTGATCAAGTGCTTGCTAGCTCTCTGTCCCGTATTCCAGTCAACAGAGACGATGTGACAGTATAATGTACCATTGATAAAATGCAATGCAGCAAATTGCCATACCTATTAAGACAGTACCTTCAAATCTCATGACCCTTTTCACTCAGAAGAACAAGGTATGGGAACATCATCACCTGTTTCCTTTCAAGCCACACACCACCTTCAGTTTGAGCTATTGTATTTCTGAAAGTTGGATTAAAATCCTCTCATGCCAGCAGCCCGGAGCGGAATGCAAGAGACCAGCGGCCCAGAGCAGCGCAGTTCAGCTGCCGTGTGCCCAGTACGACGATGGCTCCTGGTTGGGAACTGGTGGAGCTACATCAGACCACAAGGATGCCCTCATAGAGTGTTATGTCTATTCTTTTAGCTTTATTTCTTATTTTGCTAACTTATGTATATTTGTAATGTAGGGTAACTTATTTTCTTTATTTTCTCACTGTTTTTGTACCTAAGATCGCACCACATGTTGGCGACATTGTACACTTTTTAGTGTACTACTGTTTTTCTGTAATTTGAGTATACCTGACAATAAATCTAATTCTAAAAATCCTGGTGCTCTCGAACAGCACTGTGGGTGTACTGCACCAAATGGACTGCAGTGGTTTAAGAAGAACCTGACTCACTATTCTTTCAGCTCTCTTCACTCCCTGACCCTCAACAGTCTTATAAAATCTTTTCCTGTTCTTCTCTATTACAAATCTAAACTTTTTGACAAGATGATCTTTCTTCATCCAACTGGCACACCACAACTGGCACACCAGATCCTCTTTACAAAATCAACTATAAGGACATATTGGTCAAAGAAGTTGACCTGGACTCACTTTGGAAATTTTTCCCCTTCTTTTCCTTTTGCTTTTAACATTTTCCCCTTCAAAAATCAGGTAATTCAACAGCTCAATTTTGCCACATCTCTGTCATTTTTCTGCAGCTTTACTTTTCAACCTCTCTGTCTGTCTTTGTCTTTCACTGTTGGAGGGCAGTAGAATATCCCCAACAGTGTAATATTTTTACTGCTCCTCAGCTTTAACTTAAAATGAATCCTGTCCTTCATCCAAAAACATGCTCTCTTTCCAACACTTCCGTGATCTCCCTTTTCTTGCCTATCTTTGCACACTTTATATTCACGAAACTTTAGTACCCAATTCTTACCATTTTAAGCATGTTTTTCCCACTGCAGCATATTCCCAAATCGCTATTTGTGCTTTTAGCTCACAAACCTTATTCACCACATTTCGTGCAAGCATACAATATTTTCCATATGGTGGAAGATTTATGTGCTTGTATGTACATGTACTCATCTGTGCATTCCAAATCCACTTTGAGTGGAACAGAAGAGCAAGTGTTGATTGTTAACTATGTTTGATGAAGTGACTTATTCATCTCACATTCCTGATGAAGGGCTTTTGCCCGAAACATCGATTCTTCTGCTTGTTGGATGATGCCTGACCTGCTGTGCTTTTCCAGCACCACACTCTCAACTCTAATCTTCAGCATCTGCAGTCCTCGATGTTTGACTTACTTATCTGTCAACTCAATATTGAACATTGTCTTTTTCCTGCATTAGAAGAACTTGGGTTAGATGCATTATTTCGGTCTTGAAGTAGTTGCTTGTTTATACAATTTGAATTGTCTCTATTTCCTTATGCTGTGAGGAGTACAGTTTCTCTGTGGATTGATTTGAGGATATCCTGTTTGTTGGTCGTGCCTTTGATTACATTTTTCATTATGATGCACGTGCGCATACGCACACAATTGGATATACAGTGTTTTGCTGTCAGCCATTTGAATTCTGTTAACAGGTCAGACATCCAGATAAAACATACTAGCAAAGATGTTAATGGGATCACTATGTATGTGGTAGTGTTCAGGACTGAAGCAATCATTTAATTTAAATGTCTACTGTCAGATGAATTCTTGAACATAAATAATTCTGATGGAGAGGAAAGGAGGATTAAGGATTTCTTTGAGATGAATGTTTTGATGATAAGTTCAAGACTTATTTTTTCCAGGATCATGATTTCTTGATTGTCCTTTATTTAAAATATTTACATTGCACTTTTGCAATGTTCATGCACTTTGAAGCACAACTTGTATCAGATGGAATGGACAAAGGATGAATCACTCAGCAATCCTTTTTAGTCCATAGTGAACATTAAATCACAGCTGTAGACCATTCTCATAGTTGGCAATAGTTGGTTATGCAAATATGCAATGGCATACATATCTTTAATGCAGATTAATGGCTTTGTAAGACTGAGAAAAAAACACAAAATTGTTATTCCAAGTGAAATTTTTGGTGGATTTCCAATGTTTGACTTTTTTGCTTGTCTAAGTGAAGGTTAACTGAACATTATAGTAACATTTTGGCTAGCTTTTGGTATCTCATCTAAATGAACATTCTACACATATACATTTAGACTAAGCACTGGCAGTTTGTTTATAAATCCAGGTAATGGGCAAAAGAGGGAACGGTATGTTCCACTTGTGCACATCCGTGCATATTTTTCAGTAGAGATCATTGGAATATTTCTCTTTGCCAAGGCACGTTTAGGTCAGTTATGGTTACCCATTGTTTGACTGATTGAGGACAAATAACATTTGAACAAGGGCAACAATGTACATATGTTTAGCCTCTTTTCAAAGGTGTAAGATATTGCAAAACACTTCACAATTACATAATTCACCAAAATTAGATACAAAGCCAAAGTAGATGAAGCTTGGTACATAACATCTTCGTTAAAGATTTTTGACATTTGTGTGAGAGATGGAGATTTAGGAAGAGAGTTAAGAAGCTAATTGTTAAGTGGCTGAAATTCCAGTACTATCATAAAGGAAATAGGTGATGTGTAAAAGACCCGAGTTGGAGGACTGCAGATTTTTTTGGAACTTTGTCAGTCAAGGTACAGATGTAGGGGAAAAGTAGAGCCAAGAATAATAAAATAAATAGGCAATGAAATGATTTTAAATTGAAGGAATGGGAGCCAGTTTGTAAGTGAGTACAGAGATGATGGATGAATGGGACTTAAAACAGACTGAGTTCAAATTAGATATTTAGTATCATGTTTGGTCCTTGAGCAGCAAGGCGAAGTTGCTTGCAAGTCAAGTTGCAATGAGCAGTAATTCATAACTTCTGAGTCTAGGACTTGTACATAATCAAGCTGTCTTCATTAAAGTCCTAAGGAACTATTGCTTTGGGAGTGGTGCCTACTTGTGCATAAGGGAGGAAGATTGAGTTCCTCTTTGCCCATTCAGGTGGATATAAATGTTCAGGTACCATGATTCTAAGAGTTTCTTGGTATATCGTTATGATGCCTCTCTCAAAGAACATCACAAAGTAGGATGAAATGAGCATTCATTTCATTCATGTAACTTGCTATGAGGTAATCAACTGTCTACAAAACAAATATTTGCTTTCAGAAAAATTTGTTTTTGTGAAGAACTTTACAAAATCTTGTGGCTGCAAGAGTTGCTCCTTTTTTTTTGAGATATTTTAGGCGTTGGAGGTGATTTCCTCAAAATCCAGGAGCAGCAATTACTGATTTATATGTTGTTGCACTGTTTTGGAACTTTGGGGGAAAAAAAGGTGAAAACAATGGAACTTTTAAAAAAGGCAATGACCACATGGTCAGTGAGGGAGAGAGAGAAAGTAACCTACACTGCTGACTGACACAGCAATGAATCTGCAGTTACACCTTTACTATTTGAGTTCAAATATCTCTGGGTGTCAGAGTGTGTCTAGGAAAAATGAACAAACCCCAAAATTCACAGCTGACCTTGGAAGAACCTGTGTGGGAGAGCTCACAGCATAGGAACAGTTAATTGCGTAGATTTTAAGTCTGCAGTAGTGAATAGAATGGCTTCTTTCTTGATTTTTTAAAAATTGAGATCTGTCTCTTGATTAAATTTTAAAAATGTAAACCGTAGTTAGCCTGGAGCACTTTTTTAGAGCAAAACAACAGTGCTATTTTCTGGGTCTACAGATTGCGAAGGAGCAAAGATGGCCTTTAGTGATATGCTGTTCCTATTGGATGTGTGAGTTTAGGGAGAATTTCCATGTTACTAATGATTATGTCTGCAGGAAGTGTCTTTGGTTGCGAATCCTATCATATCGCATGGATCAGTTGGAGCGGCAGTTAGAGGCAGTACGGAATTTATAAGAGCTGGGGGGTCTGATGGGTGGCAGTTGTAGGAAGGAAGAAAAGCTATATATACTGTACGGTTACTGGTTTAACTCGAGGCAAGGTAGAAAGATATACAAGTAGGAAGCTTTTGTGGCTATCCCGATTTCAAACCAGTATGCTGTTATGGAAAATATAGTGAGTGATGGACTGTCAGGGGAATGTAGCACGAACAGCCGAGTTTCTGGTATCAAGACTGGCTCTAATGTAATGAGAGGTACCTTTGGGTTCCAAGCGATCAATTGTGATAGGGAATTCTAGTCAGAGGCATAGACAGATGCTTCTGCAACCAGCAGCGAAAAATCAGAATGGTGTGTTGCCTCTCTGGTGCCAGGATTAAGGATATCTCAGCTGAAAATGTGTTGGTGGAAAAGCGCAGCAGGTCAGGCAGCATCCAAGGAACAGGAGAATCGACGTTTTGGGCATAAGCCCTTCTTCAGGCCTCATTCCTGAAGAAGGGCTTATACCCGTATGTCGATTCTCCTGTTCCTTGGATGCTGCCTGACCTGCTGCGCTTTTCCACCAACACATTTTCAGCTCTGATCTCCAGCATCTGCAGTCCTCACTTTCTCCTCAAGGATATCTCAGACAGGTGCAGAATGTCCTCAGAGGGGAGAGGGAGCATCAGGAGGTCATTGTACACATTGGAACCAACGACAAAGGAGGGGAAAAGGTTGTGATTCTGAAAGGAGAATATAAAAAGTTCAGCAGGAATTTAAAGAGGACCTTGAGGTTAGTAATATTTGGATTATTCCCAGTGCTACGAGCAAGTGAGGTTAGGAATAGATGGATAGAGCTGAAAATGTGTTGCTGGAAAAGCGCAGCAGGTCAGGCAGCATCCAGGGAACAGGAGAATCGACGTTTCGGGCATAAGCCCTTCTTCAGGGCTTCAGGCCCTTCCAGCAACACATTTTCAGCTCTGATCTCCAGCATCTGCAGACCTCACTTTCTCCTCAATAGATGGATAGAGCAGATGAATGCGTGGCTGAGGAGCTGGTGCAGGAGAGAAGGGTTCACATTTTTGGATCATTGGTATCTCTTCTGGTGACCTGTACAAGAATGATGGATTGCACCTGAATTGGAAGGTGAGTAATATACTGACAAGGAAATTTGCTAGAGCTCTTTGGGAGAATCTAAATTAGTAAGGTAGGGAGATAGTGAGGAATGAGATCAATCTGAGACTGGTACAGTTGGGAAAAGGAGTGAGTCAAACAGTCAGGGCAGCGAGGAACTAAGCAGAGAACAAGGACGACTGATAAATTAAACTGCATTTACTTCAATGCAAGAGACCTAACATGGAAAGCAGATGAACTCAGGGTGTAGCTAGGAACTTGGGACTGGGATATCATAGCAATTACAGAAACGTGGCTCAGGGATGGACAGGATACAAATGCTGTACGAAGTATAGAAAGGGAGGGCCAAGAGAGGAGGGGGAGTGGCATTTTTGATAAGGGGTAGCATTACAGCTGTACTGAGGGAGGATATTCCTGGGAATACATCCAGAGAAGTTATTTGGATGGAACTGAGAAATAAGAAAGGGATGATCACCTTATTGGGATTGTATTTATAGACCCACCCAATAGTCAGTGGGAAATTGAGAAACAAATTTGTGAGGAGATTTCAGTTTATCTATAGGAATAATAGGGTCATTATGGTAGAGGATTTTAACTTTACAAACATAGACTGGGACTGCCATAGTGTTAAGGGTTTAGATGGAGAGGAATTTGTTCAGTGTGTAACAAGAAAATTTTCTGATTCAGTATGTGGATGTACCTACTAGAGAAGGTGCACAACCTTACCTGCACTTGGGAAATATGGTAGAGCAAGCAGGTGACTGAAATGTCAGTGGCGGAGCCATTTGGGGCCAGCGACCATAATTCTATTAATTTTAGAATAGTGATGGTAAAGGATAGACCAGATCTAAAAGTTGAAGTTGTAAATTGGAGGAAAGCTCATTTTGATGGTATTAGACAAGAACTTTCAAAAGCTGATTGGGAGCAGATGTTTGCAGGTAAAGGGACGGCTGGAAAATGGGAAGCCTTCAGAAGTGAGATAACGAGAGTCCAGAGACCAGATATTCCTATTAGGGTGAAAGGAAAAACTGGTAGCTGTTGGGAATGCTGGATAACTCAAGAAATTTAGGTTTTGGTTAAGAAAAAGAAGGAAGTATATGTTAGGTATAGACTGGAAAGATCGAGTGAATCCTCAGAAGAGTTTAAAGGTATATTTAAGAGGGAAATTGTGAGGCAAAAAGGGGACATGAGATAGCTTTGGCAAATAGGGTTAAGGAGAATCTTAAGGGACTTTATAAATACATTAAGGACAAAAGGGTAATGAGAGAGAGAATAGAGCCCCTCAAAGATCAGCAAGCAGCCTATGTGTGGATCCTCAGGAGATGAGGGAGATACTAAACGAGTATTTTGCATCAGTTATTACAGTGGAGAAGGACATACAGAATGTGATGAAATAGATGGTAACATTTTGAAGAATGGCCATGTTACAGAGGAGGAAGTGCTGAATATCTTGAAATGCGTAAAAGTGGATAAATCCCTAGGACCTGAATAGGTGTAACCTAGAACTCTGGGGAGCTGGTGATTGCTGGGCCCTTTGCTGAGATATTTATATCATCAATAGTCACAGTTGGGGTGCAGAAAGACTGGAGGTTGGCTCATGTGGTACCACTATTTAAGAAAGGTGGTAAGGTCAAGCCAGGGAACTATATACCGGTGAGCCTGACATCACCGGTGGGCAGGTTGATGGAGGGAATCCTGAGGGATAGGATTCACATGTATTTGGAAAGGCAAGGTTTGATTAAGGATAGTCAGCATGGATTTGTGCATAGGAAATCATATCTCACTCACTTGATTGAGTCTTTTGAAGAACTAACAAAGAGGATTGATGAGTGCAGAGCGGTAGACGTGATCTATATGGACTTCACTAAGGCGTTCGATAAGGTTCCTCATGGGGGATTGTTTAGCAAAGTTCAATCTCATGGAATACAGGGAGAACTAGCCATTTGGATACAGAACTGGCTCAAAGGTAGAGGATAGAGTGTTGCTTTTCAGACTGGAGTCAGGTGACCAGGCTTGGTGCTGAGTGTTGCTTTTCGTCAGTGAAATAATTGATTTGGATTTGAACATAGGAGGTATAGTTAGCAAGTTTGCAGATGACACAAAATTGGAGGTGTAGTGGACAGCAAAGAAGGTTACCTCAGATTACAAAGAGATCTTGATCAGATGGGGCAATGGGCTGAGGAATGACAGATGGAGTTTAATTTAGGTAAATGTGAGGTGCTGCATTTTGGGAGAGCAAATCTTACCAGAACTTATACATTTAATGGTCAGGTCCTGAGGAGTGTTGTTGATCGAAGAGACCTTGGATTGCAGGTTTATAGTTCCTTGAAAGTAGAATCGCAGGTAGATAGGATAGTCAAAGAGGCGTTTACTGGTCAGACCATTGAATACAGAAGTTGGGAAGTCATTTTGCAGCTGTATAGGACGTTGGTTAGGCCACTGTTGGAATATTGCATGCATTTCTGGTCTCCTTCCTATCGGAAGGATGGTGTGAAACTTGAAAGGTTCAGAAAAGATTTATAAGGATTTTGCCAAGGTTGGAGGATTTGAGCTATAGGGAGAGGCTGAATAGGCTGGAGCTATTTTTTCTGGAGCATCGGCGGCTGAGGGGTGACCTTATAGAGATTTATAAAATCATGAGGGACATGAATAGGTAAATAGTCCAAGTCTTTTCCCTCGGGTGGGAGAGTCCTGAAGGGCATACGTTTAGGGTGAGCGAGGAAAGATATAAAAGGGACCTAAGGGGTAACTTTTTCACGCAGAGGGTGCTGCATGTGGGGAATGAGATGCCAGAGGAAGTGGTGGGGCTGGTATAATTACAGCATTTAAAAAACATCTGGATGGCTATGTGAATAGGAGGTGTTGAGGGGGATATAGGCTAAGTGCTGGCAAATGGGACTAGATTAGGTTAGGATAACTGGTCGGCATGGATGAATTGGACCAAAGGGTCTTTTTCCGTGCTGTGCATCTCTATGTACATCTATAACTAAGTACATTCAAGTTCTTGATTATCTTAATGTTGAGTTAATTGTCTGAGTGTTAATTAATGGCAAGGTGATGCCATTGTGGGTTCTTTCAACATGTCTTTTTGACTAAACTGAAAAATTGCAATGTTGCAGACATTTCAGTGTTACGTAAAGGAAGAAATACGCCAAGTCAGGATGTGATATGATATTTGTGGATCAGTTTCAGAGTTATTTTGGTCGCCAAACTCTCAATGTTCAAATTGCACTAGCTTTTTTAGAAGCACGAGAGGAGGTCAGTCGTCTCTCCTATTATAAGAAAATTGGGGGGAAGTTCATGATTCTAACATCGAAGCTTTGAGAAAGTAGCAACAGTTTGTTAAAAGATTGCAGGAATAAATGAATAGCTCTGCAATGACTGTAAAAATAAGGTCTATTTCTGGTTATGTATTGATAGAAAAAAAACAAGTTGGTGGTTTGTCTAATGCCTGTTGCATCACCAGAATTATACTTTCCCAGAGTTGAAATCTGGGAACTTGGTGTATCCATTGGATCACTTTTTTTTTAGCTCCATGACTCAGAATTTAAAACATAAGTTAGCATCCGAGCATGATTTTATCTCCATGCTACTAGAAGTCTGTACATTGTCCAATGTAAGCGATGCAACACGATAGCCCAAAATATCCACCTGCTCTTGTCTGAAATTAATTTTCACTTGCTTTATATTTAAATAATTATTTTGTCGCAAAATCTTATTTTCATTGGCCTGCTCAGCTCATTCTCAAGAACGTGTACAATGTGTTATATGGCAATGCTGCAGGTTTGCATGTTACTAATATGTGCAGAGAAAGAAATGGGAATACAAGTACAGAAATGAATACATCTGTTTAATTCAAGTAGTTGCTTCAAATTGTGAAAATCTTTACTAGTGAGGAAGCAAATCCATAACTGATGTGCTCATAACTGGAATGTGAAAGATTCAATTTGGCTGACTTTATCTCTTTGGGATGCTCAGATTTTTGTAAGTTACTTCCTATTGTCTGGTCTTTAGACAGTTGGAGCTGTTTAACTTGAATACAAGTCAAAAGTAAAATTCTGCAGATACTGCCTGACCTACAGAGTATTGCCAGCATCTTCTGTTCTTATTTCAGATTTCTAGCATCTGCAGAAAGTGATGAGAGAACTGATGAAAGGTCATCAACTTGAAATGCCAACTGTGTATTTTTATGCACAGATATTGACTGACAAGTGTTTTCAGTTTTTTTTCATTTTCAGAGTAGGATGCATATCTGAATGCCCATATAAATGAATGCACATTTTCTTTCAATTCTTAAGTAACTTTAGAACTTGGAAATTATTTTAGATGTGATTTATTTTGTCTAACAGAGCTTACACTTAGATTCTGCCTGATCTGATGAGCGGTAATGTAAGAAATATCACAATTTCTGTGTAAAATCTAAAAAATTTTGAAGAGACTGTTAATTATTGAACCTTGATGATTTCAATATGGATTGTTCTTCACGACTTAAAACTGAAAAAGCTGTTGCTTTTTTTTTGGCTTTCTTTGGAACAGATAATATCCCAAATTTCACATTCTGAATCATGCGTTATTATCACAAACAAACTCTTTGCTTGAACTTTGCAATCCCAAATGATTCCGATTTTTGGCTTTCTGTCATATTCGCATGCTTTTTTTAAAATGTTGTTTTATTCCACATACTCCACTCATTGTCCACTTAAGCTGTATCGTGGGCATTGCAGGAATTGATTTAATTACTTTTTTGAAATTTCCTCCAGTACTTTTATTCCCATTCCATGAAGTTGATGATTATTGTGTTGTCAATTTTTCCCGTAATTGATGCACATGGGAAAAAAAACTTGCTATTCTTTCAGAGGCATCACAATCTGTGTTCACAGTGTTCACACACATACTTGATAGCAGGGGTAGTGATCTAATGATCAGAAATGGGAACCCTGATTATGAAATTTAGCCATGTATGACAGTGACTCAATAGAATTTTCCAGTACTGCTGAGATCAACTAAGTAAACAAGGATAACAAGGATATGGTTCTTCTTGTCACAGCTGACCTGCTGTTGCTTTTTTTTGGAATCTCCCCCTCATTCTTCCTGTCAAACTGAATGTTTTCATTCATAGCCAACAAGCCATATCAGGAATTGGAAAGGAAATTCTCAAGTGGGTTGAATCAGCCCTGCACAAAGGAAGATGTTTGTACTTGATGGAGGCCAGTCATCTCAGTCTTAGGTCATTGCTGCAGGATCTCCTCAGGATTGACTATTTGGCTTAATCTTTTTTAGCTGCTCCATCGATGACTATCCTTTTGTCATAACATTAGAAATGGGAATTTTTACTGATGATTGAGCCATGTTCAGTTCAGTCACTCCTCCTCAGATATTGAAGCAGCCACTGGATGCATGGAGTAATGCCTAGGTAACACTCTGGTTTGGGCTGAGAAGTGGCAAGTCATGTTTGCACTAGATAGTGCCAAGTCACAACTATGTCCCGTAAGAGAGACTACAACCATTTGACAAGATTATCATCACTGAAGCACTCATTATCAACATCTTGGGGATGTTAACCCCCAGGAAGTTAATGGAACCTACCATATAAATACTCTGGTTACAAGAACTGGTCAGAGGCTGGATTTCTGCAGAGAGCTACTCATCGTCTGACGCTCTATAGTCTGTGTGATGGGATAGTAGTCACAAACCTGGAAAGTGTAATTCTAAATGGCGATCAGTAAGCTTGACACTGTATAGAGACAAGTAGCCTGCTTTATTGGTACTTCATTGACCACCTTAAACATTTATTGCCTGTACTATTGAAGCATGATGGTAGTAGTGTTTACCATCTACAAGATGTGTGACAGCAATGTCTCGTTCAATAACATCTTCCAATAGCATGATGTCTCCCATCAGGAAAAATAAGGGCATCAGATGCCTGGGAACAGCCTCACTTGCAAGTTGATCTCCAAGTCACTTATCTTGAACTATATTGCTGCTCCATTTTAGATCAAAATCCTGGAAATTTCTCCGATAACTCCTCAATGGATGTACCTATACCACATGGATTAGAGGTTCAAGAACATGGCACATCCTCACTTACTGTAGGGCAATGAGGGAATCTCGCATTCTAGGAATTAAAAAAACTATACATATGCTGTGCAAAATCTTTATTTAAAATGTATTTAGGATTCCCTGAACTATCTTAGTCAGATCTATCAAAATATGCTTAATATGAATGTTATGCTATTTGAATCTTTGGCATTTCAGGGGTAAATTTTTAATGACTGTATGACTAAAAGGTTATTTTCTTTCAGTGAATTTCAATTTATTCAGTGCCCCCGAACTCACCTACCTTCAATCTCACTTTCCCTAAGCGCAGATTTTTGCCTGAAGCACAGCTGAATGTGTACTGATGATCTGTCAAATATTTGGGTGTCTTTGGGTGTCATAGAGTCATAGAGATGTACAGCACGGAACCAATATCAAGATAAGTGAGTTGGAGATCAACTTGCAAGTGAGGCTGTTCCCAGGCATCTGATGCCTTTATTTTGGTCCAATTCGTCCATGCCGACCTGATATCCCAACCCAATCTAGTCCCACCTGCCAGTACCTGGCCCACATCCCTCCGAACCCTTCCTGTTCATACCCATCCAGATGCCTTTTATATGTTGCAATTGTACTAGCCTCCACCACTTCCTCTGGCAGCTCATTCCATATATGTACCATCTGCTGTGTGAAAACGTTGCCCCTTAGGTCTCTTTTATATCTTTCCCCTCTCACCCTAAACCTATGCCCTCTAATTCTGGACTCCCCCACCCTAGGAAAAAGACTGTCTATTTATTCTATCCATGCCCCTCATGATTTTATAAACCTCTATAAGGTCACCCCTCAGCCTCCGATGCTCCAGGGAAAACAGCCCTAGCCTGTTCAACCTCTCACTATAGCTCAAATGCTCCAACTCTGGCAACATCCTTGTAAGTCATTATGAACCCTTTCAAGTTTCATAACATCCTTCCGATAGGAAGGAAACCAGAATTGCACGCAATATTCCAACAGTGGCCTAACCAATGTCCTGTATAGCCTCAACATGACCTTTCAACTCCTGTACTCAATACTCTGACTAATAAATGAAAGCATACCAAACTCCGCCTTCACTATCCTATCGATCTGTGACTCCACTTTCAAGGAGCTATGAACCTGCACTCCAAGGTCTCTTTGTTCAGCAACACTCCCTAAGACCTTACCATTAAGTGTATAAGTCTTGCTAAGATTTGCTTTCCCAAAATGCAGCAACTCACATTTATCTGAATTAAACTCCATCTGCCACTTCTCAGCCCACTGGCCCACCTGATCAAGATCTCGTGCTCTGAGGTAACCTTAGTGCCCACAGGCTGTTTGAGTCCATTGTACCACAAACAACTCTGATTCTAGCTGACTTGGTATTTGCATTTTTGATTTTTAAACAGGAGTCAATGCAAAATCTCTTCCGAGTTTCCACTTGTTTCCACAGAGACTACTTTGAGTAATGTCTGGATTCCGTCTGATCCATTAGTAACTGGACTCTGCTTGGTCCAGAATGGGTGTAGTTGAGGGGTGCAATGTAGCCAGTTCCAGTCTGCTCCCGAGTGCCTCCCAACGCTTTCCTGTTTCTGTTAAGGTGGCCATCTATTTCTCTATTGAAAGCTGTGATTGAACCTGCCTCTAACATACTCTCAAATAGTACATCTCAAATCCTAACATTTGCTGTGTTAAAATGAAGATTTGTTTGTCGTGTTGTTTGTATTCTGTTTGCCAAACACTTAAAATCACTGGACTTTTATTGTTCACCTTTGTACCTTTGAGAGAATTTATTCTCTCCTCATGTTTTTGAACATTTTAATTAAACTGCCTCTCAGGTGGGAAAGAAAGGGAAAACAGATATGAAAGAGCTAAAGAAAGATCAAGAGCTGAGAGTGGAATTTTACAATGGGAAAGAAAATAGAATGTTATTATGGACTCCGTAGGCAGTCAGCACAGCCTATTGATAGAGCATTGGAAAATTGATAACTTGGATTTGTCAGGCCGTCAGAAATTCCAACACGAGCTGGGAAGAGGAAGGTAGAGTCCGAACTTGAATTGAGGTACTTAAAAATGGAAAAGATGGCCGACTTCAATTCACGGTTGGTGTCTGCAAGTATGTAAATGAAGTCCTGGAAGAAAAGAGAATATACCTGTGGAAGCTTCATTATGGATTGTGATCGAGAATCTTTGATTTCCAAATCATTACTGAAGTCCTGATACGCTAACTTCAGTGGGAATTGCCTCAAGGAGTTTGAACTTCCTCTGGGCAATTCTCCACTCCTCGAGACCCTCTGGAAATGTGTTCATGACCGTGAGCTAGAGATTAGATTGCCGACAATGTGGAAATAGGCCAACAAGTCCACACCGACCCTCTATAGAATAACCCACCCAGATCCATTCCCCAACCTAATGCACATAACACGATGGGCAATTTAGCTTGGCCAATTCACCTGATCTCCACATCTGTGGACTGTGGGAGGAAACCGGAACACCTGGAGGAAACCCATGCAGACACGGGGAGAATGTGCGAACTCCACACAGACAGTGGCCCGGGGCAGGAATTGAACACTGATCCCAGGCGTTGAGGCAGCAGTGCTAACCACTGAGCCACTGTGGGTTGAAGACTTGAACTGTTCTATGGTAATTAACTGAATCATTCCTGGTAAATATTATATGGAAAATCCTAGTCTAACTAACTACTGAACTAACATATCCCCCAATCCCCCTCCACTCCCATATCTCACACTAACCTTCATTGTTCAACTACTCGTGTTGACCCGATCCGACTAGCCCCCAAGCTTACTACCCTCCTGACTTCATTAGTACCTGACCCGACCTAACTACCCCGAATTTCTGCACCTGCTATCTTTCCACCTGCCATGCTGCCCACCTATACAATTATTTCATTTAATTACCCAATCTACCCGTTTACTCATTCACCCATTCATGCATTTACGAACATTGGTATGGTACATTCAAAGTGATGATGCAACAGTGAGTGCGGTTAATGTGGAGCATATCTTCAGCACTGATTGACTTTCCACAGATTTCTCTGTTCAGGGAGTTGTTCGGGTTTCTGCCAGAAACAGACTTCATTGTTTGAATGCCGATCAGAAGATTTTTGACCATTGTCTTTCATCTCGGGCTGGATGGAGGACAGTATTTTAATAAACTTGTTTAGGTATGGGATAGTAACAGCTCAGTTCATTTTTTGATCTCTCGCTTTCAATGTAATGTTTTTTTCTTTGATTACTTTTGCAACTTGTAAATGGATCACTGTTTTTATTGAATGTAAACATTTTTCATTTTTCTTCCACAATATGTATAGAAATGTTTGTATACTAACTGCTTAAAATCCAAGTACAGTGATGTGAATGCTTCTGTATGTCATAGGCCTTTAATTATTGCTGTTGGAAACAGCTTATTCAGAGTTAGTTTGTTGATGTCTGAAATTTGCGCCTAAGTGTAGGAATAGATTACTTGATATTTTTTGAGGACTTATCTTCATACAAGCTTCCAGTTGATGAAATAGTATTTCATAGATATTTGTATGTATGCACTTTCTGTTCTTAATTTAATATAGTGTGATTTTTCTTCATGTTTTGATCTTTCTGATCAATGGACATGGTATACTCTAAGGTAACTTTGAACCTAGACTGTAGAGGTATACAAAATGCTGCCACAACCTCTGGTCACGATTCCTCACTGTAAACTTATGTTTAGTATCTAACATTGCAAGTTTTTTTTTGTATAGTGAATATTCATCCGTAATGGGAGTGTGCTCGCTTAACAATGAAACTGTTCAAAAAAAGGAAAAGCAGCTCTGGATGTACTTCCTATTGTTTTGAAAACATTCAGGCATATGACTAACAACTCAAAAAGTATTGGATGCTAGTCTGGTAGGAGGTGTGTTTCTAAGTATTTTAGATGGAATTATTGGGGCAATTTCAGGGCAAACTTCAACGCTGAACAGATTCTGATTTGGTAAATATTTGCTTCACTCCAGACATGCCAGGAATTTGCTTGCCGAGTCGGATCCTGACAGACTTGTCGTTTAAATGCCAGGAAATGTTCTACTTGGACTGTGCTTGGATTCTGACTTGATAATGAGCTCCTTGTGCAGGTTTTTATACTTGGAAATTGTTGATCATTAGTTAAAGCAATAATTCAGACTGAACAAAGCAACATCCACTTCAAGCAAGATTTGCAAAGCTCATATTTGATGCTTTTAAATATGATGTTTCTGTATGATATTGACAATGGCAAGATTATTCATTAAGTTGAGTATTGGAAAGACAAAATATAAGCATCTTTGCTGGAAATGCTGTACAATGCTTTGTTGATGGTTAGGTGTTGTCATTCTGAAACATAAACAGAAATTGCTGGAAAAGCTCAGCAGATCTGGCAGCAACCGTGTAGTTTAGAGTTAACATTTCAGGTGGTCTTGGGTTATGATTATGACTTTTTATCAGAGATAATTGCATCTCATGAGTTCTGAATGTTTTTTGATGGTGGCTTTAATCTTAACACCTTGGAATTGGAGTTTGAAAATGTTTGCTGCGATGAAATGTTCTATGTACTGTTAAACCAGCTGGGAACCTCTGCTGCATGGGCAGCATTCAGTTATTGTTAAACGTTACATTTTATAGTGTACTGGAATAGCGTTTTCTTGCATTTGTGAGCTTGTACTTGAGGCATTGCTGTCAGTGAGGATAATCTTAAAATGAATGGTTTTAGAACATAGAAAGTTGAAGAGTACAGCACAGAGCAGATTCTTTAGCCCAGGATGTTGTGCCTAGGTTTAATCCTAATGTTTTCTTGAAAGGTTCAAATTTATTTATATAGAGAGACAAACAGTAACCTCAGTCACTCATGACTGAGTGGAGCGTGGTGGACCATTGAGGCAGCTTTTGTTGTGAGTTTTATAATTATTTTTGTTCAGTTGTGAAGTTTGGAATAGTTGTACTATGTGTTAAGAAAAAAAGAGTTACTGTAGAGAAGATTGAAGTTCTGTTCTCTTTGCCACAGCTTCACTATCTGAACACAATATGAATAATCTTTATATTTACTGGTTGACTTGATAGCTTTTGATGTCTGCCTCTGTGCAGCTGTTGCCTTTGGTAGTTCCCTTCTAATTTCCATAACCTGCTCTGTTCACTTAACAGGTGATGTTTTAAAGAGCTTCTTTACTGAATTAAATGCTACTTGGGACCAAACTCCTCTTCCCTGAGTAGCAGCCAGCTTCATGTTTGTGTTTTGTAATCTTAACGATTAATTCAACCTGGCGGTGGCATCTACTGGTTTTCTGCAATAATTATTCTTAATGTTGAACATGAACTACATCAGTAAAGATTGGCTTCATGAAAGACATTTAATGCTTTGTTTGGAGGCTCAGGTAATTGTACTAAAATGAATTTCCTGTCTGATGCATCTTGGCTGAATTGGCATTAAAAATGCCATTCGTTTTCATACTAAATCGAAGTTAGGCCCAAGAATTGGACATGATGCACAATCAGGACGACGTTTTTTTTCATTGAATGAAGTGGGGTTTTATGTGATGTAAATTCACCATAGTGGTGGCCATCAAAGTAATGAATCATTGAATGTTCACAGTGAAGCATTTGTCATTTAATTGCTATTGTGTTGATGGGTTAAGTTCACCTCCAGGATAAGTTTCTGAGTTGACTAATTGGATGGCGTTGATATATATTGTTGACAAGTCAATACAAATGGAATTATGGAATATAGGATTTTGACTTGCAAATTTTGCACATGCTTTGATGGAAGTTCCTTTTCGTTTTGTCATACTGAACAGCAAGTTACCAGGTTTTAGTCCCTGTGTTGCAGTCGAAGTAATATACCTTAGGTGAAGGAGATTTTATTTGAAAACATCTGTTCCTTCTTTAGGTGACTACCAATGGCCTGAAAAGTACCTATATGCCTGAAGCCAAGATCTTTCACGTTTATGATTTTTTTTCTCACTTATCGCATTCCTGACGAATATAGCGAGCTAACGAATCAATACCACGACTCATATATGGAATGACCCTTTGGACACGGTACTGGAGCAGTGCTTAAGTGTGAATATTGCCAAGGTAGAAGAATGTGAAGTGAAAATCGCGCAGAAGAATCGATTTTTAAATTGGAAATTTGCTTTGTTTGTGTTGTGCTAAATTGAGAATGAACTGTACTCTATTAATAGTGCAACTTGGGAGGTCATTGCTATATGTCGACTTGGGCTATGATGATATTTCTGGATATCTTCAGAATGTAGGTGTTGACCTTCTCCTGCCAGAAGCCCTTTGGAATTCCAGGCCCCTGTGGACCAGGCATTTTAGCCTTTATGGCACAGGAATAAATCTACTCAAGTATTGAGTAACTCCGTACAATTATTAATCCCATGTAGCCAAAATACAATCTTTCTGGCTCAAATGATTCTCATTTTATATTTTTTTTCTCGCTTAATGCCACTTCATTCAGTTAAATCTTTTTGGACTTGAAACTTTCATCTATTTTGAAACTAGGATCTATAGTGCTAAAAATAACCTTTTGAAGTCACTATTTCATTCAGCAATTTTAGACTTACAAGAGCATTGGGTTAACATTTGCAGGATTTTTTTTGTGAACCAGCATATTGCTCCTTTCGTCCTGGCAGTGTGATCTTGTCTGGTTGAGTGACTATAGCGTCAGTCAAACTCCCAATTACAACAAAATGCTGCTCTAAATTAGGCAGTCTGCAGTCTTTGTAGCAGCTCTGACTGACACTGGTTAACAGAATCGCTTTTCTTCGGTTCTGTAAATGCCACCTTCAAAACTAGTGTTTCCAATATCTTTTTCTCCCCAACTGATAATTTCCCTGCACTGTTGTGTTCACTCCTTTCTGGAACTGCCAGAAGCCCAATTATGTTCACAATCAGTTGATCATCTTCCATTTCAGCCATTGCCAGTGTTATGTCTCTGTCAAACATATTACCCTTTCCCTCTTTCAGCATTCAGAAGACACAATTTCCCTTTGGACGCTATAGTTCATTCATTAATTTCCAACACCCACTTACCCCATTTCTGTGGCAATTTCCGTTGCTCAGAAGTAGATGCAACACCTTATTTAACTCAGAGATTGTGAGTTTGAGTCTCAATTCAGAACGAGCAGATGGATCAGGAGATGCCACCTTTTGGATCAGCTGTTAAACTCATGCTTTCTCTGCTTTTATTAGGCAGAATTCAAAGATCCTGTGTTGCAATTTTGAAGAAGAAAAAGGGGGTCCTGAATGGCATGCAACTTTGAATCATCACAACAAAAACAGATTATCGGGTTTTAATTGCATGTTTTTAAAACAAAACCCAAAGAACTGCAGATGCTTGAAATAGGAAACAAAAGCAGAAATTGCTGGAAAATCTCAGCAAGTCTGGCAGTTTGGAAAGAAAGCAGAGTCAACATTTCAGATCCAGTGATCCTTCTCTTTGTTGTTGTAAGCTTGCTGCATAAAGTTGCCTGCCATGCTTCCTACATTACAGTGGTGACTCCAGTTCAGAAGTACTTGATTTTCTGTAAAGCTCTTTGGGTCCAGGTCCTGTGGTCATGAAAGATCCTATATAAATACAAGCCTTTCTTTTTCGCTCTTTCTTGTCCAGGGCCTGAACACTTTGTCCCACATGCATTGGTGACTGAGTTGCACTTCGTCCTGATTCATCATCGGTATTTGTCACTCACAATGAAGTCTCTTCTTTAGAGGAGGCCAAACACAAGTTGAGGTGAGCACTTAACTGAACTCATCTTGTCAGTGTGCAAGTGTGACTTTCAGTCACCTGCCAATTTAATATTTTGTTCCACATACACTTGAAACTCCATGTTTTTTGCTTTCATTATAACAATGTGGAAAGTAAATTTTAGCTGGGGGGACAACATGTAAAATTTTGTTTGGTTCTTCACAGTTTTCTTGCCTTCATATTGAGATCAAAAATTTAAGGTCATAATCAATTAACATTTTTCTGGGGTAACTGCTTTTCTTTGCTGGTGCCATTTGCAACTCCTTGAGACACATGTTACGTTAATCAATCTGTCCAGTTACCATCCTGCTTTGCCTTGCTGTCTCATCCATTTTGTCATTAAATCTTGTCTGACTTACATCCTCTCACAGACTTCACTTTTTTCTTCCTTTCAGTCTTTTCCCCACTGCACTATTTTCTTGCCTTTGTACTCAATTAAAATCTGCGACATCACGGTACTGATGAGAGCTAAACTCAGCATCTGTTTCTATAAATGCTGCCTGACACATGTACTTCCATTATTTTCTGTTTATGTAACTTATTTAAAAATGTTCAAATGTAAAAGGAAAACTGATCTTTTGTTGTCCAGCTAGGTGTGTGTAATCGAATCACTGGGCAAAGATTTCTTGAAGTGTTAAATATGCAATTGAAAGGCAGAGGGAAGATGTGTGGGTTGCTTTTGTGAGAGTGAACTTCATGGCAGCAGAAAATAAACAGGAAGTGGTGTAGTGGGACCTCTTTGTTCAGCAAGCCAGCAATTATGGCCAATGAAACCCAGTACTTCAGCACTGGTACTGGTATAGTACATGTTCACAATTGGAAGCTTAACTTAAAGTCAGCTTGCTGCACCTGACTTATACATTCAAACATAATGAAGATTGAACTTTAATCCAAGATAGAACAACGCCAAAATGTCCCATGTTATTTGAAGCTTTTCCTGTATATGTTCCATGTTTTCACAGAACTCCTGTGGCAGGTGTATTTTTAGTTACTGTTTTGTCAGACTGGCTACTGTCAGAGGAAGTGGTTGAGTTGGGAAACAGATGGCAGCTGTGATAGAAGAACAAACGATCAAGGCATACATTATGCTTTTGTCCTCCTTTTCCCTGCCTCCCTCCCAATTAAATCCATTAATAACTTAACCCTAACCTGTATGTTTGCTCCAATTATAATGACATTTGCACATTTCCAGCAAAGGAGGTAACCATATTAGAATGTTTTACTATGCACTGGAAATTGTGTTCTCAGACCAGAAGTATTTCGACAGAGTTTTCTTAACAGTATGTAATTGTTAGTTGGATATTTGGAGACAAGCCTGGAAGGGGCATGCTGCAATCACTTATCACATTGCTTAAGCTCACTTGATGTTGGGTGAGTTGAGGCAAAAATGTTCAAATGCTCCAACATGAGCATGCCTTTGAAATGAGCCATCTTATTTCATCAAACTCTTCTTGACCTGATTGGTAGGGAGGTTGCGATGAAGAGACATATACTCCCATTTAGTAGAAAAAGGTAACCAACAGTTTGAAAGGCCAATTTCAAAAACTGCGGCAAAAGAATGTGCCTGGTGTGCCCAGGAATACTGGGCATTTTAAAGCAACAAATTTATTCTAGTTATCATTTTTTTAGGAATATATAACAGTATATTGACAAATGCAATGTTAGTTCGAGTTTTCTGAAAGTATTATGTCAGGTGTTTGTGTCTGGTTTGGCTACATAGCAAGTTTTGTTTTCGTGGTAAAATTGGAAATAACTTGGATTGGAGTCAGCCAGCTAACATCATCAAGGGAATGAATGAAACAAACTTGGTTACATGTCACATTGAGTGTAGCTGCAGCTTTAGATTGAGAATGAGTCAGATGCTAGCCCCTCAGGGAATAAATATTTTTGTTGCCGTATTTTTTTAAACCTCATGACCATTGAGATAGACGCTCCAATGCAAACAGATTGGAAGCAGCAGGAGCATGGCCCCTGTGATGCTGCTGTCAGGTCTGTTCTGCTACAGCCAAGGCTTAACAGATTGGAGCCAGCAGGAAGCTTTTTATCAGGAGTTTGGTATTCATTGATCTATTATTTGTTCAATGAGTGTATAAATGTCACATTTCTGTAAATATTTTATTGTAGGGAGCTTGGAGTATAATAGCCTGGGATTGGAGATGGAGAAGCAACTGTGGACTACCTTGTACTGCACACTCAGCTTGTCCCATGAGGTCAACCCATTGAAGAGTGACTAGTATTTATAAGAATGGGTCATTCTTGGCTTGTTCCAAAGCCATGCACTTTTCTCTAAAGCCTCCAACCTGAGGGCACGACAGGAATATTTGGTGTGATTTTATAAATCTTTGATGGAAAGGACAAATGCACAAGATGCAGTATAAAATCATGAAGAATTATACCAAGATGAGATGCAATATTTATGACAGAACTTCTAATTAAGTTCAGCAGAGCAGAGATAAAAGGGATGATTTAAGAGAAAAGTTACAAATATTTGAAGGGTTTGAATAATTGCTGATGAGGCACATGTTGAAAATTGGTGCTAAATGCTAAATTTTGGAAAAATATCTTCATTATTGATATGCATAATGTATTAAATAACTATCAAAGTTTCATCAATTATAACGTGGAATTTAATTCAAATGAAAGAGTCGAAAGATGGGATTAATTACGTAGCTGCATACATGTAAGCAAAGCATAGCAAATGGTCAAGTTTGATTCTGTGATCTTGTGCAGTCTTTTCAGAGTCACTGTGGCATCCAAGTAGGAATAGAATGTATGAAGTGTCACTGACGGTCAATAAAAAAGCTCAGTCTGTAATTTAAAACATTCCCCCAAACATGTTTTTGAGGCAGTTTTCTCTGATCATTGAAATACATCTTCACTTAAATGATGAGTAACTTTTGTATAAGTCTAGTAAATAGTGAATTTCAAACATTTGCTTTTCTGAGGATAACTGGGGAGAAGGTTGGACCACTCAGAGATGAAGGGAGGAACTTGTGCTTGGAGGCTGAACAGCATTGATGTACAGACAAATCTTGGGGTTCAAATCCATAGCTCCCTGAAAGTGACCACACAAATAGATAGTGTGGTAAAGAAGAAATATGGCATGCTTGCCTTTATTGGTTGGGGAAATTGTTTACAAGAGTCACCAATGTCATGTTGCAGCTTTATAAGACTTAGGTTAGACCGCACTTGAGAGTATTGCATTCAATTCTTGTCGCTTCATTACAAGTAGGGTATGGAGGTTTTGGAGAGGGTGCAGAAGAGGTTTATCAGGATGCTGCCTGGTTAGAGGGTATGAGCGACAAGGAGAAGTTAGAAAAACTTGGGTTTTTTTCTTGAGTGTTCAAGGCTGTGGGGAGACTTGACAAAAATCTATAAAATGATGAGATGCATAGATAGGGTTGTTGATCGGAATCTTTTACTCAGACTTCAAATATCTAATACTAGACGGCATGCATTTAAGGTGAGAGGGGGAAATTTCCAAGGAGAAATGAGGGGCAAGCTTTTTACACAGAGTAGCAGGAGTGTGGAACATACTGCCAGGGTGCTGGTGGAGGCAAATACGATAAGGGTGTTCATCGGACTTTTAGATAAACATACAAATATGCAAGGAGTGGAGGGATATGGACCAAGGGCAGGTAGAAAGGTTTAATTTCATTTGGTGTCATGTTTGGTACAAGATAATGGGCTGAGGGTCTCATTCCTGTGCTGTTTGGTTCTATGTTTATAATTGCCTCCTACCAGATAACAGAAGTTACAGTAATAAAAAAAATACAGGAAATACTCAGAATGTCAGGCAGCATCTGTGCTGAGAAACCTCAATATGAAGTGGCCAGCAGAGGATGGAGGTCCAGAGAGTTTAATGAGTACTTTGTAGATTTTCATTCAGTCCCAAAAAAAATGTTTCTGCAAGATATGTTTTTAGTACTGAATTAATTGAATCAAAAAAAGAATGAAGAGCTGAAGCAAATATTTTGACTTGAATGAAGTAAAGATAAAAACCTACATGTATGTTTATATGACCACAGGACATCCCAAAACACTTAACAGCCATTGAAATACTTTGAAGTGTAGTCACTGTTGTAAGTTAGGAAATGCGACAACCAATTTACCTAGGGCAACTTCTCACAAACAGAAATTTGATAGTCACCTGAAAATGCATTGCTATGATATTGACTTAAGGGATCATGTGGGGATAACTTCCCTTCTCTTTGAAAAAGTGCCCACAGAACATTTTTCATTCATCAAGTGAGTGACTTGGTTTAAAATCACATTGAATTACAGCTTCCCCAACAATTTTATTTCTCCCTAATACTACACTGGACTATTAGCTTTGACTTTGTGCTCAAGTCCAAAATTTGTTCGAAAAGAAATGGGGACACGTGTTGTGATTTGAAGAATGTTGGACTCGATGTTTTTGACCTAGGTTTGTGTTCTTTTACAAGATGTCTCTTTTCTACTCACAATATAAACTAATCTTAATAAGATTTGACAGAGAAGCAGAAACGTCTGTTGGTTTGACAAGTAAGATGAGTACAAGGTTGTGACGTGGATCTGCTAAGAAGGAAAATGTTGGTAATTCCTTTGGCATGAAAGATTTACTTGAGTTGTTTGTCTCTGAGTTCATATTTTTCATCTTAGTTATGATAACAGTAAGAAATTCAGGACTAAATGTAATATCCTGTTAACTTATCCCTTTTGGCCCTTGATCATGGAGGTGTTTATGGTTATTGGTGGACAATTCCAGATGGGCTAGCAACCTTTGACTTTGAGTCCAGTCTGAGCGGTGACAGATTATTTTACCATGGATGACATGACAATTGTATCTGATCCTCATTTATTATTTGTGCTTTTAAACTTTCAGGAGCTTTTACTGAGTAACATGAAGCACAGTATCAGAGTTCTCATGACCCTATTACTATCCTGACTTCGAGCGAAAGACTGGTGAGGACAATTCCAGTGTAGCCGCTATAACTTAACTCATCTGCTTGTCTTAATAAAGTAAGAATTTTGCATCTTCTGGCTTCTGTGGCAGTATGCCATATTTAGTACTGTCCATACTTATTAGTTTGAGCAGTCTGGGAGAGAGGCTTCAATATAACTTGCCATTTTTGATGCTTCTGCAGTTTAGTTTCCTCTTGAATTTTTTTATGTTTAGTTTTTGCATAAGTTAAGTTTGTCACATAAGTGCATTCATGAGAAAATCATCTACCATATTTAATCACTCTTTTAAAATCTGCTTGTTTTCTTTTGTCTTCTGCAAAGGTAGCTATTGCAGATCTTTAAAGGAAACCTTATTTTCTCTCCTCCCCCATCCTTTCAGTTATATTCACCCCTCAAGCCCAATGATTACACTGGAGTTTGTCCTCTGGTAACTCAGTTCATGCTGACCATTTGACCTTAATTAACTGGTGGTCTTATTAACTTGTGTAGGTAATCAAAGAAATCGTTTGAACAATTACATTTGAATATTTGCATCAGTAAAGTTTTCATGATGGAAGTAGATCGTTGAAATGGATCTCAGAGAATCATGACAAACGCCTTGCAGAATGGGCAAACTCATTTTTGTTTACATTTGGCCATGGTAGAACTGACTAAATGTTTGGTCAATGAAAGGAAGTTGCAATGAAATTACCTCTTCTCCCTATCCCATGAGTTGTTGCTGAGAAAAGTTTAGTCTCTCGAGCCCATGATAAAGAACAGAAGTTATTTTTGTCTTGCGAATATTGTAATTTAATTCATTTAGGGAATGATTAAGTCTGAATATGGAGCCCACACTCCTAATTATTCAAACCAAGTAACAATACTGTGACAACCATAGCTCACGCTGCTTGGTTTACTACTGGTATTCTCTGGACTCTTCTTTTCTGACTCTTTCAAGAGATGAGTTAGTGTAAATACGGGTTCTTGTCTTCACGGTTTTGCCACACTGGTTGCCTGTAAAGCCTCTGAGAAGCATTCTGCTAAATCTTAGGGGAATTCTGTTTCTTATGAGCACCTGTTAGTTCTGCAGACTTTCGGTTGATCGATTTAGGTCTAAAGCTGCGGTTGCCTGAAATGTTCAAAGTCAACTTCCTTTCTAATTGTAATACAACGTCAAGGAGCAGCTCAATAGGAAGTGGTTGTGACGTGTATGTGCATCTTCACACGGAAATCTGAAGCTGTGTTGTACAAGCTGTGACTTTTTAGCTTGATGCTGTATACTATGTTTTAATTTGAATTTGAGAAGGCGAGACTTAAATTTTGTACATTTGAAAGATGAATGTGTTCAGAAAACAAGTTTCCTCTTCTCGTGGTGAATACAGAAGATCCCTCTCGGACTCAGCTCATTGTGATAGGAATCCCAACAGTCTGAGTGCTTATCAATGGCGCACAACTTCAAAGCCAAAATGGAAAATTTACAAGCGGGCCCACTCGGAGCCTTTGAAACCAAATATTGCTTATAAATGGCACTCTGCCTCGGGTTTCTCGTGGACCACTAGCAGACGGATTTTTTCTGACTTGAATAACACCAGTTTATCAGACCAGGATCAGCCAAAATCAGCTAAGCCTCATCTTAAATACACTGGATCAGATGATGTTCTGGAACAGTCTCCTGCCCAGGTGGTGCAAGCAAGTGCCAAACTCTCAATAATCCCATATCATAGATCAATTTCTGAACCTGGTTGCTCTTCACACATTGAGAAACCACCTTTGAGACAAGTCCACTCAGATGCTGAGCAGAGAATTGATTTTATGCGTGGTTTCTTCACTACGGTATCGAACCGGCTTTCAAAACTATTGAGGCACAAAGAAGAACCAGATGTGGATTCATTCCAGGAAGGTAATATGTCTCAAGGTGCCTGACTGCTTCAGGCAGATGTTGATGACTTGGGAGTTATGAAAGGCAATCACGTTTTAATTGGTGAAATGCAATGTTTAAGAAAGGCATTAAAGGAGGAGAAATAGATCTGTGGGCACCCTACAGTTCTAAAGGTTCAGAAGCTGGAGAAACTGGTGCTGTATTTTTGGGACAAATCACTACTACTAAAAATATGATTCTGTTCTTTGATTGATTGCATTGTAGTCCAGTGTTCACTTTTGGTTTCCCCACATGAAAGTTAATATTGGGATTCTGGAAAGAGAATATAATTGGGCCATGAGATGGTTACCCAGTTTGAAGAGCAACAAAAGAGAAATTTCTTCACCCAGAGAGTGGTGAGTCTGTGAAATTGTCTGCTCCAGAAAGTTATTGTGGCCAAACATTGAATGTTTTCAAGGTGCTGGATACAGTTGTTCGGGCTAAAGGAATGTGGAAAAAGCAGAAACAGGATATTGAGTTAAATGAACAGACATTATCATATGATGGAGCAGAATCAAAGCATTGCATGGTCTACTGCTGTTCCTATTTTCTGTGATAAGAGCTCGAACTGGCCATTTGAGGATAATTTAGATTAGAGTGGTGCTGGAAAAGCACAGCAGGTCAGGCAGCATCCGAGGAGCAGGAAAATCGACGTTTCAGGCAAAAAACCCTTCATCAGGAATGGAGCTTTTCTCAAGTGGGAGCATTCAAAGGAGAAATTGTTAAGGGTGAGGACCAGTTCAGCCAAACGAATGAGTGTGTCAGTGGAAGGGTACTGTTGGGGACGTCGGGAGAGGAAGAAACGGAGGGCTTGGAGGCCCTGGTCATGGCGGATGGAGGTGTAGAGGGATTGGATATCCATGGTGAAGATGAGGCGTTGGGGTCCCGGGAAACGGAAGTCTTTGGAGGAGGTAGAGGGTGTGGGTGGTGTCTCGAACATATGTGGGGGGGGTTCCTGGGCTAGGGGGGGATAGGACAGTGTCAAGGTAGGTGGAGATGAGTTTGGTGGGGCAGGAGCAGGCTGAGACAATGGGTCAGCCAGGGTGGTCAGGCTTGTGGATCTTGGGAAGGAGGTAGAATTGGGCGGTGTGGGATTCCCGGACTATGAGGTTGGAAGCTATGGGTGGGAGATCTCCTGAGGTGATGAGGTTCTGTATGGTTTGGGAGATGATAGTTTGGTGATGGGGGTGGTGGGATCATGGTCAAGGGGGTGGTAGGAGGAGGTGTCTTCGAGTTGGCATCTGGCTTCAGCGGTGTAGAGGTCAGTGCGCCAAATTACCACTGCACCCACTTTATCGGCTGGTTTGATGGTGAGGTGGGATTGGAGCAGAGGGAGTGGAGGGTTGCGCGTTGTGCGGGTGAGAGGTTGGAGTGGGGGAGGGGTGTAGACAGGTTGAGGCGGTTAATGTCTCGGCGGCAGTTGGAAATGAAGAGATCGAGGGCAGATAATAGGCCAGCGCGGGGTGTCCAGGTGGATGGAGTGTGTTGGAGGCAGGCAAAGGGGTCCTTGGATGGTGGGCGGGAGTCTTGATTTTAAAAGTAAGCTCGGAGGCGGAGGCGGCGGAAGAAGTGTTCAACGTCACGGCGTGTATTAAATTCATTCATGTGTGGATGGAGGGGGATAGAGACACACTGCCTCTATTCCTGATGAAGGGCTTTTGCCTGAAACGTCGATTTTCCTGCTCCTCTGATGCTGCCTGACCTGCTGTACTTTTTCAGCACCACTGTAGTCTAGACCCATGCCCTCCACCTCCTCCAAGACTTCTGTTTACCCGGCCCTCAACGCCTCATCTTCACCATGGATGTCCAATCCCTCTACACCTCCATCAGCCATGACAGGGCCTCCAAGCCCTCCTCCGTTTCTTCCTCTCACAATGTCCCCAATAGTACCCTTCCACTGACACTCTCATTCGTTTGGCTGAACTGGTCCTTACCCTAAACAATTTCTTCTTCGAATCCTCCCACTTCCTCCAGACCAAAGGGGTAGCCATGGGCACCTGTATGGGCCCCAGCTATGCCTGTCTCTTTGTTGGCTGCATAGAACAGTCCATCTTCGCAGTTACACTGGCACCACTCCCCACCTCTTCCTCCGCTACATTGATGACTGCATCAGCGCCACCCCGTGCTCCTGCAAGGAGGTTGAGCAATTCATCAACTTCACCAACGCATTCCACCCTGACCTTAAATTCACCTGGACCATCTCTGACACCTTCCTCCCCTTCCTGGACCTCTCCATCTCCGTTAATGATGACCGACTTGACACTGACATTTTTTTACAAACCCACCGACTCCCACAGCTACCTGGATTACACCTCTTCCCACCCTACCTCCTGCAAAAATGCCATCCCGTATTCCCAATTCCTCCACCTCCGCAGTATCTGCTCCCAGGAGGACCAGTTCCACCACAGAACACACCAGATGGCTTCCTTCTTTAGAGACCGCAATTTCCCTTCCCACGTGGTTAAAGATGCCCTCCAATGCATTTCATCCACATCCTGTCCCTCTGCCCTCAAACCTCATCCCTCCAACCGTAACAAGGACAGAACCCCCTTGGTGCTCACCTTCCACCCTACCAACCTTTGCATAAACCACAACATCCGACAACATTTCCGTCACCTCCAAATGGACCCCACCACCAGAGATCTATTTCTCTCCCCACCCATTTCTGCTTTCTGCAAAGACTGTTCCCTCCATGACTACCTGGTCAGGTCCACGCCCCCCTACAACCCACCCTCCCGTCTTGGCACCTTCCCCTGCCACCGCAGAAATTGCAAAACCTGCGCCCATACCTCCTCCCTCACCTCCATCCAAGGCCCCAAAATAGCCTTCCACATCCATCAAAGTTTTATCCACACATCCACCAATATAACTTATTGTATCTGTTGCTCCCGATGCGGTCTCCTCTACATTGGGGAGACTGGACGCCTCCTCACAGAGCGCTTTAGGGAACACCTCTGGGGCATCCGCACCAATCTACCCCACCGTCCTGTGGCCCAACGTTTCAACTTCCCCTCCCACTCTGCCAAGGATGTGCAGGTCTTGGGCCGCCTCCACTGCCGTGCCCTCACCACCCGCGCCTAGAGGAAGAACGCCTCATCTTCCGGCTCGGAGCACTTCAACCCCATGGCGTCAATGTTGGTTTTCACCAGTTCCCTCATTTCCCCTTCCCCCACCTCACCCCAGCTCCAGCCTTCCAGCTCAGCACCGCCCTCATGGCCTGTCCTTCCTGCCTATCTTCCTTTCCACCTATCCACCCCACCCTCCTCTCTGACCTATCACCTTCATCCCCACCTCCATTCACCCATTGTACTCTTTGCTACCTTCCCCCACCCTCCTCTCGGACCTATCACCTCCATCAACACCCCCATTCACCTATTGTACTCTATGCTACTTTCTCCTCACCCCCACCCCCCTCTCATTTTTCTCTCCAACCTGCCGGCTCCCTGCCTGTATTCCTGATGAAGGGCTTTTGCCCGAAATGTCGATTTTCCTGCTCCTCGGATGCTGCCTGACCTGCTGTGCTTTTCCAGCACCACTCTAATCTAGACTCTGGTTTCCAGCATCTGCACTCCTTGTTTTTACCTTGAGGATAATTTAGTTAAGTTATATTGGATCAGTAAGGGAATTGTTTTAATGGACCATTCAACCATTGTGAATACTTTGGGAGGCAGCCATGACTCATACATCCAAGTTGCATATAGTCAGATGGAGATTGCTGGGAAAAGAAGATGGTCCTTAGAAACAGGTTGCTGCCTTGAACGGTGGGTGCTGATTTGCTGGATTTCTTCAAGTGAGATCTGTATCGATTTCTGGATGGGGAGAAGATAATCTTATGTAAATGGTGGATTATCTGAGTCAGCGTGATCTCCAAATGATATATTATGTGCTACTTCTTCATCTGACATTTGGAGAGCCTGGACACCACATAATGTTACATCTATCTTATCCACAAACACTTATCCAAACTCTTATCAGCATTTATTGCCATCCCTTGCCCTTGAGAAGAGGGAATTCCAAGATTTTGACCCAGCAACAGTGAAGGAATGGCAGTATATTTTCAAGTCAGGATGGTGAGAGGCTTGGAGGGGAACCTGCAGGTGATTGTGTTCCCATATATCTGTTGTCTTTGCCCTTTTTAGATGGAAGAGGTTGTGGGTTTGGAAGGTGCTGCCTTAAGGATCTTTGGTAAATTTCTGCAGTGTATATTGTAGATAGTACATCCTGCTGCTACTGAGTGTCAGTGTGGGAATGGGCTGCTTTGTCCTGGATGGTGCTAAATTTCTTGAGCTTTGTTGGAGATGCAAACATCCAGGCAAGTGGGGAGTATTCCATCGCACTCCTAACTTATGCCTTGGAGATGGTGGACAGACATTGGTGAGTCAGGAGTTGAGTTATTTGCCACAGTATTCCGAGCTTCTGATCTGTTCTTGTAGCCACTGTATTTATATGTCTAGTCCAGTTGAGTTTCTGGTCAATGGTAACCCCTGGATATTGGTAGTTGGGGATTTAGTCATGCTAACATCATTTAATTTCAAGAGGCAATGGTTAGATTGTTTCTTATTGGCAATGGTCATTACCTGGCATTTGTGCAGTATGAATGTTACTTGCCACTTGCAGCCAAAGCCTGAAACTTGTTGCAGTTGAATATTCACTGTGTCAGGAGTCATAAATTGTGCTGAACATGGTGCTGTCATCAATGTCATCCTCACATCTGACATTATGATGGAGGGAAGGTCATTGAAGATGTAGCTGAAGATGGTTGGGCCTCGGACACTGTCATGAGGAACTTCTGCAGAGATGTTCTGGAGCTGCGATGATTGACTGCCAACTATCACGATTATCTTCCTGTGTGCCACATATGACTCTAACTAGCGGAGGGTTTGTCCAGGTATGTGCTGTACACAAAAAGCAGTACAAATCCAACCCTGCCAATTACTGACCAATCAGTCTACTCTCAACCAATGGTAAAGTGATAGAAGGTGACATGACAGTGCAATCAAGCAGCATCTGCTCAGTAATAACTTATTTGTCAGGTAAATGATGGGATTGTAATGATACAGGGGAATAGCACATTCTGGAGCCAGTGAGTTGTTTAATTGTCTATCACAATTCACAACTGGATGTGGCAGGACTGCAGAACTTAATTCTGATCTTGGTTATGGGATCACTTAGCTTTGACAGTCACTTGCTGCTTATGCTGTTTGCCATGCAAGTAGTCTGTTTGGTGGCTTCTCCAGGGTGACTTTTAGGGCTGCTTGGTACTGGCCCTTGCATTCCCCCCCGTGCTCTTCATTGAACCAGGATTGATCCCGTCGCTTGATAGTACTGATTTGAGCGTGGAGTTAACTGGGCCATGAGGTTGCTGACTGTGCTGTTGTTACAAATGCACGTGCAGAGACATTTTTTAGATGGAAATTTAAACAAAAGGGTGCAAGCATATTGCCAATTTATTGCCCTCATCATGAATGATATGTGGAAATAATGGCAAACAGGAATGTGAAGAAACAGTAGTTGAAATTTGAAAAAGAAAATTACAACATCTTAAGTTCCAGGATCCTGTTTCAGTTTGAGTGGCTTTAAATGACTTTGGTTGCAAGTGTTGTGAATAGTGAGTTTAAAAATCTCACAACACCAAGTTACAGTCCAACAGGTTTATTTGGAAGGAGCAACGTTTTGACATCTAGTGCTTCCAAATAAACCTGTTGGACTATAACCTGGTATTGTGTGATTATTAACTTTGTACACCCCAGTCCAATACTGGCCCCTCCAAATTGTGAATAGCGATGTATTTTATGTTGGATTAGTAAGGAATTTATTCTATGTATCAGGAATTTATCAAAAATATCAAGAAATTCTGAGAAACATTATGTTTTATGTTATATTTCTTTCATGCACGACAATCTTGCATTCCTGAGAAGTTGTCTCTCTGGCCTGAAGTACTGACTTAGGGAATATGTTTGTCACTTTTAAATCCAATCACAACAAGTATAATAGTTTGATAATTTTGGACTGTACAACTCAGTGCAAACCCATGCAAATTTATTTACTTTGACCTAGTGAAAATCTAGGGTGCACACTCTGAGATATTGGTAGTTCGTATTTACTACTCCAACAACTTGCTTTTATTCACATGGCTAAATTATATCCATATCATCATATACATGTTCATGTGGTGGAGATTGTGCAGAACATATAGAAACTCATTGGAACACAGGAGCCAGAATAGTCAATCGTTTCCTTGAGCCAACTCTGCAATCAACGAGATCATTGCAAATCTTCCCCCAGTATTCCCACATCCCTTGGCGTCTTGAACTTTCTTGTGGACTGATCTCTGCAGCCCTCTTCGGGAAAGAATTTCAAATATTGAGTCCGTATTGAACTTGACATTGATGACAGAGGCACCATTGAAAACACACAGTGGTTACTCTGACAGTGTGCTTTCAATGGTGCATCTGTAGAAGTTAGTGAGCGTCCTTATGGAGAAGCCAAATTTGCTGAGCCGTCTGAGGAAGAAGGGGCATTGTTGTGCCTTCTTGACTGCCACATAGAGTCATAGCGATGTACAGCACATGAAGATTTGGACCCGGGGTGGGTCTCTCGGTTTTGCAATCAGTCAATAAACACTCTAAATCAGTCTGACCATTAAGAGTTCATTTTTTATTTCATATACGGCCGAGTACAGAATGTCCAGAAACACAGAAGTTATGTACTTCCGTATCCCTCGGAGGAGCTGCACACACTGGCTTAATACAGAGGTATTTTTATACTTTTCTTAAAGCAGAACATAAGGCATGATTGCATAGCATATTCAGACAATTACCAATCAATACATGATATCACTTCATTGATAGTTGCTTGATGCAATGATATTAACTGGTAAACAACTTAGATCATAATGGTTAGATCTTTTTATCTTGTGATACAAAGACCTGCAGTAGTCACACAGACATAGGTCATGAGTCTCCCTGTTCTAACTCAGCATTTATTCAGGTTTCAGACTCTCAGAAGGAAACAGACTCTTCGGTGCAACTTGTCCATGCTGACCAGATATCCTAACCTAATCTAATCCCACTTGCCAGTACCTGGCCCATATCCCTCCAAACCCTTCCTGTTCATCCAGATGTCTTTTAAACATTGCAATTGTACTAGCCTTCACCAGTTCTTCTGGCAGCTCATTCCATAAACGTACCATCCTCTGCGTGAAAAATTTGCCCCTTAGGTCACTTTTATATCTTTCCTCCCTCACCTAAACATATGCCCTCGAGTTCTGGACTCCCCCTCCATGCCCCTCATGATTTTATAACCCTCTGTAAAGTCACCCCTCAGCCTCTGGTGCTCCAGGGAAAACAGCCATAGCTTATTCAACCTCTCCCACTGCCTCAAATGCTTCAACCCTGGCAACATCCTTGTAAATCTTTTCTGAACCCTTTCAAGTTTCACAGCATCTTTCTGATAGGAAGGACACTGGAGTTGCACGTAATATTCCCAAAGTTGCCTAACCAATGTTCTTTTCAGCCGCAACTTGAGTTCCAACTCCGTACTCAATACTCTGTGGGGGTAGTCCAGGACAGTTTGTTGATTATTGTCCCCCCGAGCAGCTTGATGCTGTCCACCCTCTCAACCTCAGTTCTGTTGATGTAGATGGGAGCGTGTTCTCCTCCTTCCTTTTTGAAATCAATGATCAGTTCTTTAGTGCTGATGTTGAGGGAGAGGTGGTTCTCATTGCACCACACCACCAAGCTCTCTATCTCCCTTCTGTATTTTGACTTGTCATTGTTAGATAGCTGTCTCACAATGGTGGTGTCGTCAGTAAATTTAAGATAGCATTGATCTGAAACTCCATGACCAATCTGGAGGGGATAATGGTGTTGAAGGCAGAGCTGCAGTCAATGAACAGAAGTCTGATGTAGGTGTCGTTGTTGTCCAGATGTTCCAGTGATGAGTGCAGTGCTAGGGACATGGCATCCACTGTGGACCTGTTCCGTTGGGAGGCAAACTGTAGGGGATCGAGACAGGCTAGGAGATTGGAGTTGATGTGGACCATGACTGGCCTCCTGAAGCACTTCATGATTAGTGAGGTCAGAACCACTGAGTGGTAGTCAGTAAGGCACATTGCATGTGATGTGCTTTCTTCAGTATGGGCATGATGGTGGTCTTCTTGAAGCAGGTGGGGACTTTGGCTTTTAGGAGGGAGACGTTGAAGATGTCTGTGAATACCTCTGCCAGTTGGTCTGCACAGGATCTGACTGCTCGGCTGGGAATGCCATCCGGGCTATCACTTTCCTTGAGTTGACTCTCAGGAATACCAATCTGACATCTGTAGTGGTGACCCAAGGAACAGGTATCCAAGGCTGTTGGGGCAGGCATCACTGTGCTGCTGGCATTCTGCTCAAGTTGAATGTAGAGGCCGTTGAGCGCGTCAGGAAAGGATGTGTCTTTGTCTGCTATCTTGCTCAGCTTCATTTTGTATTCTGGAATTGGTGAAGCCACTGTTGGAATACTGAATGCAATTCTGGTCTTCCTGCTATAGGAATGATGTTGTGAAACTTGAAAGGGTTCAGAGCAGATTTACAAGAACGTTATCAGGGTTTGAGGGTTTGAACTATAGGGAGAAGCTGAATAGGTTGGGTCTGTTTTTTCCCTGGAGCATCGGAGGTTGAGGGGTGTACTCATGAGGTTTATAAAATCATGAGGGGCATGGATAGGGTAAGTAGATAAGGTCTTTTCCCAGTGATGGAGAGTCCAAAACTAGAGGGTATAGGTTTAAGGTGAGAGGGGAAAGATTTAGAAGGGACCTAAGGGGGCAACATTTTCATGCAGAAGGTTGTGCGTGTATGGAATGAACTGCCAGAGGTGGTGGTGGAGGCTGGTACAATTGCAGTATTTTAAAGGCATCTGGATGGGTATATGAATATGAAGGGTTTAGAGGGATATGGGCCAAAAGCTGGCAAATGGGACTAGATTAATTTAGAATATGGTCGGCATTGACATGTTGGGTGGAAGGGTCTGTTTCTGTGCCGTATATCTCTATGACTCTCTGACTATATTATGTTGCCTTTGATTTTCTTACCAGTCTCCTTAACCCTGTGTCCATTAATTATTAGCTTTTCTGCCATTGGGAACAGTCACCTTTTGTCTATTTTGTCTGGATTTAATGATTTTGATAACATTTCTTAAATCTGTTCTCAATGTCCTCTCACAGGAGAACACCAAATTTCTCAGTCTTTATTGCAAGTGAAACCCCTTGTCTTTGTAACCCATTTTGTAAACCTTTCCAACCTTCATTCTCAGACCTTCACATCCTCACAAAAAAGGCATTGCCCTAGAATTGGCAGCAATCCTATATAACTTTAGCTAAAGGTTTCATCAAATTTATTGTCTTTTTATATGATAGCAAATGATAATAATGAATTAAATCAATGCCAGACAAAACACAATTACTTTAAGGTATCTAATGTAGAAAATTTGCTTCCAGACCAGTGAGGTTCAATCCAAGATCAGCAGCAAGCTGCCCATCATCGGACAAAACCTCATATGCTGCAGGCTGACATGAACTCTTTCTTACTGTGGTTTTTCTCTTATCCATCCAGTCTATGTGCTTTTTGTCTTTGTCTCTCCAGTTTGTGTTGCCATTTCTGAATCTGTCATCCTGCTTTGCATTGCTGCTTGCCTCCCCAGTTATTTTCTTTTTGGAATCCGACTTCTCAGGTGATTTCTATTGTCCCTGATACCCTAAACCTCCTAAGTGCAAAGAAATTGGTACACCCTAATAATGGCAACCTGCACAGCTCAGACAACATGGTGTATTGCAAGCCATGACAGCTGAGGTGTTGCTGGGATATGCAAGAAATATGCTGAATCATGAACTGCAGTTCTCAGCAGATCAATTGTATATTGAATAACTGCTTTTCAAAGTGATAAGTGTTGGGAATCCTATTACAGAGTGATTGTCATAAAGTCATACAGCATGAAAACAGACTCTTCAGCCCAACTTGTCCATGCCAACCTGGTTTCCTAAACTGAACTTGTCCTGTTTGCCTGCATTTAGCCCATATCCAACTGAGTCGAGAAGTGTGGCACTAGAAAAGCACAGTAGGTCTGGCAGCATCCGAGGAGCAGGAGAATCGACGTTTCGGGCATAAGCCCTTCAGTCCTGATGAACCTAAACTAATGAATCATACCTCCGATATAGAGTCATAGATATGTACAGCACAGACCTTCGGTCCAACTCATCTGTGCCAATCAGATATCCTAAATTAATGTAGTCTTTTTATTACTGTAATTGTACCAGCAGCTCATTACATACACGCACCACCCTCTGCGTGAAAACATTGCCCCTTGGGTCCCTTTTAAATCTTTCTCCTCTCACCTTAAACCGATACACTCTAGTTTTGTACTCCCCTGCGCTGGGGAATAGACCTAGTCAATTTACCAATCCATGCCCCTCATGATTTTATAAACCTCAAAAAGGTCACCCCTCCATCTCCGACACTCCAGGGAAATTAGACCTAACCTATTCTGCCTCTTCCTATAGATCAAACTCTCCAGTCCTGGGAACATCCTTGTAAATCTTTTCTGAACCCTTTCAATTTTCACAACATTGTTCCCATAGAAGGGTGGCCAGAATTATTTTCAGTATTCTAATGGTGGCTCCATCAATGTCCCAAATAGCCGCAACATGACATCCCAACTCTTATAGTCAATGCGCTGACCAATGAAGGCATGCATGCCAAGTGTGTCCTTCACCACCCTGTCTACCCTCAACTCCTTTCAAGGAACAGTGCACTGGCACCTCGAGGTTCATTTGTTTAACAACACTCATTCGGGCCCTACGATTTACTGTATAAGTTCTGACCTGATTTCCCTTACCAAAATACAACATCTTACATTTATCTAAATTAGCCCATTGGTCCATGTGATCGAGGTTTCATTGTACTCTTGAGATAATCTCCTCCATTGTCCACTACACCACCAATTTTGGTGTCATCTGCTAACATGCTAGCCATTTATATAAATTATGAAAAAACTGTGGACCCAACATTTGCTTAAGCTTGGAACGTTTCTGGATTGTAGCATCATGTGACTACTACAGCTAAAGTAAACTAGGAAAACTTGAACTGGAAGAACTAGCCACACCCATGTCATTGTTAAACTACACTTCAATACCTCTGCCTTTACGACTTCTCTTGGGGAGAAAAAAAAACCAAGCACAAAATAACCCTTTAAGTGATAACATCATCACAATGCACACAGTCTTATATTGCAATTCTTCATTTTTGAGTCTTAAAATCCACTGTATGTTGGGTGTTATACCGATTTATTGTCAATGTTTCCTATGTTTCACTTCCAAAGCGTTTCTTTCCACATCACAAATATCATGTGTAAAATGTTTTCTTTGATTGAGTAGGAACACAAGGTCTCCCAGCTCTGAACACTATTTTGCCAAATATGTACTCTTTTGTTATTTATACATGCTTTCCATGTAAAGTTGAAGTGTGATAGTAAAAATGGTTTTCTCCTTTTAGTCACTTGTCTTGAAATCTCCCTGTTGACTTGGTGTTAGTTTTTTTCTCAATATTCCTGTGAGGTGCCCTTAGATATT
Organism: Chiloscyllium plagiosum; assembly: GCF_037043375.1. Lineage (NCBI taxonomy): Eukaryota > Metazoa > Chordata > Chondrichthyes > Orectolobiformes > Hemiscylliidae > Chiloscyllium > Chiloscyllium plagiosum. The sequence goes on along the minus strand of NW_028270147.1, from coordinate 90,883,343 downwards.
TCATTGCATCAAGCCCCCTTTCCAAATGAAAATGATTATTGGCTGGAATTTAAACCTTGTAGACTGTGAGAGACGATTTCGGTACAAATAGTTAAGATGTGCATGACCTCAGAGTCTAAGGGGAATAGAGCCGTGGGGGTAGGGTAAAACATGCTTCTCTATAATAAAGGACGAGACATCTGCTGTTACAGAGTAGAAAAACAAGTCCTTGATTGATAAGACCACTAACTCTGACAGAGAAGAATAAGTCCTTGACTGATAAGACTACAGGGTAGAAAAACAACTCGGGAAACTGTTGCAGACTTTGTGAGAATGTGAACCTCGTGACTCTTTAGACCTATAGAGGGGAGGGACTTGTACTGTATTTAAACAGAAACATTGTTAGCCTGGCCCGCCTTTTTTTTTCAAGGGTGCCCAACTCTGCAGACTTGTTAATAAAACTTTGTTTTCCTGAATTTGTCTAGAGCGATTATTGAGAAGCGATTTTCGTTTCTAACATAGACCAAAACTGCTTTATGTGAACAGAGGATTATATTTGACCACTTAACAAATGAGTAGTTCGACTGCTAAAACCATTCCTAATCCCAGACTAGTAACTCATTAGCAGTTAGATTTCTCTTTAAATAAATGCTGCATTTTAAATCCATAACAATTGATGTGTTAAATATTTGGGATGCTGTATTGGCATTCTTGGTGAAGACCATAAGAAGTAGGAACAGGAGCAGGCAGTATGGCCACTCAAGCCCGCTTCACCATTCAATGAGATCATGGATGATTTGACATGCCTCACGTCCACTTTCCTGCTTTTTTCCTGTAACTCTCGATTCTTCGACTGATCGACATAAGAACTCTGAGCAGGAGTAGGCCGTCTGGCCGAGAATCAAGAATCTACCTTTGCCATAATTATACACAGGGACTCTGCCTCCACAGTTCTCTGTGGCAAGAGGTTCCAAAGACCTTTAATGCTCAGAAGAAACTCTCACCATCTCGGTCTTGAATTGGTACCCTTTTGTCCTCAGTCTGTGCCATGAGGGGTATCATCCTCTGAGAATTTATCGCATCAAATCTCTTGAGAATTATTTATCTTTCAAAGGTATCACCTCTCATTCTTCTAAACTGCATTGAGTAGAATTCCATTCTGTTTAGCCTTTGCTCATGAAACACTCCCTTCATATTGGGGATCATCCCAGTGAACCTTCTCTAAACTGTCTCTAATGAAACCTTTCCTTAAGTAAGAGAACCAACACTGCTCAAAGTATTCCAAATGTGATCTCACCAGCACTTTGTATAGTTGTAGTAAGAATTTCTTACTCTTACACTGCAAATCCCTTGAAATGAGAGCCAACGTTCTATTAACCTTCCTAATAGGCAAACTTCCTGTGTTTCGTGCAAAAGCACCCCAAGTCCCTTTGTTACTTCCTCTAAAAAAAAATCTCAAATAAATTAATGAAATAGATTCACAGTTTGCCTTTTTGCTGGAATAAATGCATGCATTACTTTCAAGGGCAATGACTTTCCTTTAGAAGACTGAGAAGATTTGAATAAGTTCAGTGTAGTGACTGCAGGAAGATACATGATTTGCAACGTATTTGGAATTCTGAAGCAATATTTTGTGGAGATCTGTAGCATAGCCATAATGTAAGATTTTGGATTAGTGTAGAGTTCGATGATTTGAGAACATAGCTTTGTAGCAGTCATGTGAATTTTCACATAATTGCAACTGTTGCAAAGGAGCCATCTTTAAGCTTATGCCTGCCAACATCTGTTGTCTCAGTGCTTATGAATTGCTGTCATAATTTCTGCTCAGGAACTGCTTGTGCAGAATTTTCCTTTAATTTGCACTCCCACAATAGTTTGCTGCTGAAGCTCCGCACTCCTTATTTGGTTGAGAAATTGAATTTTCTGTTGCACATTCAATTAAATGTTATCCAATATGCAATTCAATTACAGGAGAGGGGAATATTTCACTAATCCAATTTATATTGGCTTGTTCGAGAATTCTGATTGATGTGATGAAGAAAAAATAATTGGAACTCTATCTTAGTGTCCTGTTCTTGAGAGGCACTTGTGTTTCCAAAAATCATTTTGTGATTTGAAATGTTCTAAATGATGTTTTCAAGGGTTGACCAAATAATACAAATTTAAGATTAGGAAATAAAAGATGGAAAGCATGAATTATGGGGTTGGAGCATTGTGAAGCAATTGCATTATATTTAACTTGGTTTACTTTATTTCTTTTCTCACATGAATCACAAGGATATTCCACCATGAGCAAAGTGTCATGTTCGGATAGCTCCTTTGCCATCGAGTTCCTAGTACTGATGAGTTGATTGTTATTGGAGATTTCCATCATGATCTTTCTTTTTATCCCTTTATTGATGGCAGTTGTTGATTATTCTGTGAAGTTAGCTTATATGTGTGCCACTTAAAAATTTAATGCTGTACTTGGCTACATTCATGTCATCGAGTCATAGAGAATGTACAGGACAAAAACAGACCCTTTGCTCCAACTTGTCCGTGCAGGCCAGATATCCTAAATAAATCTTGTCCCATTTGACAGTGTTTGGCCCATATCCCTCTAAACCTTTTCTACTCATATACACACATAGTTGCCTTTTAAATATTGTAATTGTACCAGCTTCGACCATTTCCTCTGGCAGCGTCGCTACACACACCATCCTCTACATGAAAAGAATTCCCCTTGGGTTCCTCTTAAATCTTTGCCCTCTCACCTTAAACCTATACCCTCTAATTTTGAATTCTCTCACCCCAGGGAAAAGACCTTGTCTATTTACCTTATCCATGCTCCTCATGATTCTCTGAACCTCTATAATGTCGCCCTTCACCTGCTGACACTCCAGGGAAAACAACCCCAGCATTTTCAACCTCTCGTGATAGCTCAAACCCTCCAACTCTGATAACATCCTTGTGAATCTTTCCTGAACCCTTGAAAGTTTCACAACATCCTTCCTCCAGCAGGGAGACCAGAACTGCACACAATATTCCAAAAGTGGCCTAACCAATGTCCTATACAGCTGCAACATGACCTCCCAATTCTTTTACTCAATGCATTGAGCAATAAAGGCTAGCATATGAAGTGCCTTCTTAGCTGTCCTCTTTATCTGCGACTCCACTTTCAAGCTTCTGTGAACCTGCAGTCCAGTGTGTTGTGTATGGATTTTGTGTCCACATTAACATCATGATCCAGTGTGAAAATTGGCTCCTTGAAGATTCTACTCTCACTTGAAGAACCATTGGCCATTTCTACAATCTGGTTAACATCTGTACTGGGGTTCTGGGGACAAATTACTGTCATCACAAGTTACTGTACAATATAAGTTGAGGAAAAATGTTTGTCTATCAGATAAATATTCGATTTTTGTACTACACAAAGTATAGCATGTTAAATATCCTTACATTAAAGATGTTTCAAGATTTGTGCTTGTAAATTTCCAATTTCAGTTCAAAATGAGCAATTACTTTATGCTTTTGGCTAACTCAAACTCTAATTACATTCTAGATTCAACAATTCACAACTGAACATACAATATATTGTTGTATGTGCTAACATAAATTCCAATAAAGTTGCTGCTGATATATCATAAAAAAACCATTCAATAGTCGACAGAAATAAATGCTACTGAAAGGAAAAGCACAAACCAGTTTGTATTCCACATTTTGACTTAAGATAGAGTCATAGTGATATAGAGGACGGAAACAGACCTTTCAGTCCAACTTGTCCATGCTGACCAGATATCCTAAATTAATCTAGTTCCATTTGCCAGCACTTGGCCAATATCCTTCTAAACCCTTCCTATTCAAATACCCATCCAGATGCTTTTTCAATAACGTAATTGTACGAGCCTCCTCCACATCCTGTGGAATTTAATTCCATACACGCACCACCCTTTGTGTGAAAAAGTTGCCGGTTTGGGCCCCTTTAAATCTTTCCGTTCTCACCGTAAACCTATGTCCTCTAGTTCTGGACTCCCTCACATTAGGGAAAAGTCCTTGTCTGTCTACCCTATCTGTGTGCCTCATGATTTTATAAACCTGGGGAAAACAGCCCCAGCCTTTGCGGCCTCTTCCTATAATAGCTCAAACCCTCCAACCCTGGTAACATCCTTGTAAATCTTTTCTGAACCCTTTCAAGTTTCACAACATCTTTCATCCAGCAGGGAGACCAGAATTGTACATAATCTTCCAAAAGATACTTCTAGCTATTGTTTCAGTTCTCAATCAGTTGAAGATTGCAATCCTGGTCCTTAGGTATGTAGATCCAATGAGAATGAAAATATCATTTTCAGTGAAAAATTAAGTTTTATTAGATCGTTAGATCTTGTATATTTTACATCAAAGTGCTGTGCGCTTGAAAAATCAAGCCTTTCAAATTCACTTGTGTTTCCTGACAGCTTGTTCATAAAACTCAAGGGAGTGGACTGCTCCTTTCGTAACATAAGCATCAAACATTCAATCCACCACCCTTTGCCAAGCCATTGAGAGGTGATATTGAGAGTATGATTCATGATGGCTCGGACAGGAGGATTAGAAACAACCAGAACTTATTCAATTTGCATAAAAACTTGGCAACAAGTTTAAATTTGTACTTTTCGACACCGATTCTTCTATAAAATAACTGAAATTTGTTATATGCAAGACAGTGAGAATTTAATAAATGCTGCAAGTTGTTTGTGTAAAACTGATCTTGATACTTCTCTCACTTTTGAATTAGTGTCCTCAATTCCATTACTAACATCCAACTTCACCACTTCTTCACCTCTTTCAAAACCCCAATTACCTTTGTCCTGTCAAGACTATTGCCCTTAGTCTCTGTCACAATTTTATCATTGAAACTAATTTACACTTTTATTCTGGTCATAACTTGAGTCTGAACCAATCTACTCACGACCTCAGCATCCAAAATTGTATGTTAAGTCCTTTCTCAGAGTGCTGCTTTTCATCTGTATTACAATACACTTGTCCCATTTCAGTCCCATTGCCATCAGTCATCTTCCTTTGTCAGCTTTAATAATGGAGGATGGAAAAAAAGTTGATTTGCAACAAATGCTGCCTGGTATGGGGGGGGGGGAAGGTCTTATGAGTAAAGGCTGAGGGAAGAAGCAGTTGCAAGTGATTCTTTGGTAATGATTAGATAGATTGTTAAGTTTGGAGCCAGATCAAAGTAATTCCACTGAGCTGGATGACATTGGAGAGGCTGGAGAGGATGGTGGTTAAAGGCTGTAAGCAGGTCAAGGAGAAAGAGGGAAAGTTTATCTTTGGCATAGTCACACAGGATGTAATTTGGAACATGGTTAAGAGCCATATTAATACTGTAGTAGGGCTAGAAATTTATTTGAAAGAAGTCAGTCATAGAGTGAGAACATAGAACATTATAGCACAGGTCAGGCCCTTCAGCCCCCGATGTTGCGCCAACCTGTGAAACCAATTTGAAGCCTATTTATCCTACACAATTTTCATCCATATGTTTATCCAATGACCATTTAAATGCCCTTAAATTGGCGGGTCTACTACTGTTGCAGGCAGTGTACTCCACAGCTCTACTACTGTCTGAGTAAAGAAAATACCTGATATGTGTCCTATATCTATCATACCTCAATTTAAAACTATGTCCCCTCGTGTTAGCCATCCCCAATTGAGAAAAAGGGCTTTCACTGCCCACCCTATCTATCCCTCTGATTATCTTATCTGTCTCAATTAAGTTACCTCTCAACCTTCTTCTCTCCAATGAAAACAGCCTCATGACCCTCAGCCTTTTCTCATAACACCTTCCCTCCATACCAGGCAGCATTGTAGTAAATCTCCTCTGCACCCTCTCTAAAGTTTCCATATCCTTCCTATAATCCGGTAACCAGAACTGTACACAATATTCCAATTGCGGCCACACCAGAGTTTTATACAGCTGCGGCATGACCTTGTGACTCTGAAACTCAATCCCTCTACCAATAAAAGCTAACATACTGTATGCCTTCTTAACAACCCTATCAACTTGGGTGGCAACTTTCAGGGATCTATGTACAGGGTCACTGAGATTTCTCTGCTCATCTACACTACCAAGAATCTTACCATTAGTCCAGTATTTTTTGTTCCTGTTGCTCGTTCCAAAGTAAATCACCTCATACTTTTCCACATTAAACTCCATTTGCCACCTCTCAGCCTAACTCTCGCTTATCCACAACCCTGTATAACCTGCAATATCCTTCAGCACTATCCACATCTCCACCAACCTTGGTGTCATCTGCAAATTCACTAACCCATCCTTCTCTACCCTCATCTTGGTCATTTATAAAAATGGCAAACAGCAGTGGCCCCAATACAGAACCTTATGTTACACCACTGGTAATTGAACTCCAGGATGAACATTTCCCATTAACCACCACCCTCTGTCTTCTTTCAGCTAGTCAATTTCTGATGGAAACTGCTAAATCACCCTCGATCTTATGCCTCCATATTTTGTGCAATAGCCTTCCACAGTGAACGTTATCAAATGCCTTACTGAAATCCATACACACCACATCAACCGCTTTACCCTCATCCACTTAACTGGAAAAGTTAAGTATAGTTTTAACAGGTGACAACACATCAAGGATTCTGAAGTGGAAGATAGAATTATTAAGTAAACTCAACATTTTTTAAGAAGAGCTACTTTGGTATTTGCAATTGCTTGGTTTGTATCAAAGCAATAACAAATCAAACCAAATTATTCGTGACAAGCTAATAATTCTCAAATAGTAAGATGTGCTCTCAAGAAGTGAGAACACATGAACTTTTGGAAACTTGAATTCTGTGAAAGAAATAATCTGAAATGAGTTATTTTTGGCAATGATTTATCAGAGAAGTACTTGATGTACTCATGTTGTCCAGAACTAAAACATTATCATGAACATTTGAAGAAAAAGTCAGACTGTAGTGTGGGAATACAATGACATCAGACAGTTGCAAAACAGTTTGTTTATCATTACTATGGAAACCTTGGTGTTTCAGTCATGATGTGTCATTGAAGACTTTGGTTTTTTCAAATATGATGTCTTGTCAGAGATATCTGAGCCCAGCCTCTCAAGAGATTTGCTACTCCCTAGTTTAAACCATACAATGCAAGTACTTAAAGGGATTATCTTTGAGATAGTCGGAGGCCAATGTTTTAACAAATCTTCTGAGACCTAAATTGTTATAAAGACAATGCATAGTACAATACTCACAATTAAGATATTTGTCCTGGACTGCCAGTTTTTTTTAAGTGTTGATAATTTTGGAACGAAGTAACATTGTAGACGGTGACTAGATGGAAACTGAAGTCGTGAACGAGATCTGTCAGATAGTTATTTGAATGGAGTTAGACTATAAGACATAGGAGCAGAAATTAGTCCATTCAGCCCATCATGTCTGCTCCGCCATTCAATCGTAGCTGATAAGTTTCTCAACCCCATTCTCCACTTTTTCCCCATAACCCTTGATCCCCTTGATACTCAAGAACCTATCTGTCTCAGTCTTAAATATACTCAGTGACTTGCCTCTACTGCCTTCTATGGCAATGAATTCCATAGACTCATTAGTGTCTGGCTAAAGAAGTTTCTCCTTATCTCTGTTCTGAAAGGTCTTCTAAGGCTGTGCCCTTGGGTCCTAGTCACTCCTACCAATGGAAATATCTTCCCAACATTTATTCTGACTGGGCCCTTCAGTATTCTGTATGTTTAAATTAGATCCCTCCTGATCCTTCTAAACTCCATTAAGTATAGACCCAGAGTCCTCAAACATTCCTCATATGTTAAGCTTTTCATTCCTGGGACCATTCTCATGAGTAGGCTGTTCATTATGATTATGACTGGATGTCAAACTCATTATCCTTTCTCCTTATACCCTGTGATCCCTTTAAACCTTAAGAACCACATATTAGGAACCACATTCCTAAAACCATTCAATACTTTGGCCTTACTGTTTTCACAAGCTCACTACTCTCTGGTGAAGAAATTTCTCCTTATCTCTCTCCTAAATGGCATATTCCTAATCTTTAGACTGTGACTGTATGGGAATAATGCTTTTGACTATCCGTATTAATGATTTGAAAGTATGTTAGAAGAAACCATGTGCAAGTTTGTGGAGAATACAAACACTTATTACAGTTTAGAGATCCTAAATTAGCCAATTAATTTGAATTAGTTGAGGTAGGGTGTGGATGTGTCGCTGTCAATTGAGCTTGGATATTTTACTCTCAGTATGTTTTTAGAGAAAGTGTGCTACAGTGGACATTTTATTACTTGGTTGTGTCATGGCGTTTGAACATATTCAAAGTTCCAACTTGTAATTTTTGTACATTAATACATTTACCTCAAGATATGTCTGAAATCTCTTGTTTAAGTGCAGTTTCTCAGTTGACTTACATTGGTTGAGGGAGGGATGACTCCATCTTTTAGGGCGAGAGTCAATGAACATTTGAAGTAGGGGAATCACAATGGACTTTAATTTGGGTGCTCAAAGCAAGCACTATCGAGGATGCAATATTCTAACTGGTTTCTTTGTGCTGGAGATTTTAAATGATTTACTGCGACATGGGTTCCAGAAGTTAAATTGCAGAAACAAATTAATTATCTTCAGTGATGGGCTTTTCATCAGAGGAGACCTTTCATGTTTGAATGGGGAGTATTGAAAATTAACAAATTAAAATACTTTTCTCTCCCAGCCACAAGAAAAATTGAGGCTGTTTTGGTCACACAGTAAACAGTAGTATGTTGGAACTGACAGCAATGTGTTACATAGCTTTGTGAAATACCCTCTCAACATGTACACCTTTGACACAAATTTGCATCTTCTGAAAAGTTCGTGAACAGGTCTTCCTGTACCTCATTGCTTAAGCCAATACTTTATACATTGATAAACTATCCCTTGAGATAATACCAAAAGATTGCTCATTTCTTTAAGGATTACTCATTCCAGTCTATTGTGGTAGATGATCTCCAAAGCTGCTGATGAATTTTACACTTGGATTTGAGGACTTTTGGTTAATTGACAGAAATGGGAGAACAAAGGATAGATGAAGAGTGTTGCATGGCAGACAGCCTCTGTATCCTACCTCTAATCCCCTCGTCTGGTTCAATAATTAAGCTAATTTAGTTTATTGTGAATCATTCTCAGAGGATAAATTTTGACATGAATTTACTTCACCTTAATGTGATACTTCATGCATACCACAAGATACGAGTGCAACAGTCATTTTGGATGAAATTCCAGAAAATTTGTTATGAGAAACAAGAAGAGAAGCGTGTATGCCTTTCTCGATATACTAGACAGCTACTGATGTTCCATTCCACTATGATACATGTCCAATTTGTCAATGTCTGAAATATCCATGTTTTTGTCTTAATTCCTCTTGGACTCCTTGGACAATACATCATCTGCTTCCTTGGCAAGAAGCCTGAGCTGGCTATCCTTATTTTTAGTGGCAAGTCGTAGATATTTTCTAATCAACTTCAGAAATGTTATTACACACCTCTGGGGCAGTGGAGACTTGAAACTAGGCCTCCTGGTTCAGAGATGGGGATACGACCACTGCACCTCGACAGCCATCAGTGGTCAGTTGTATTCTACAGCCTATGCTAGCCATAATAAGAGATATGTTAACTCATTAACCCTGAGTGAAGACTTGCTTGAGCTGAGAAAACTTAGTTTAACATGGAGACAGGGTTTCTTCTAAGGGAGCTTTCTTCTCCCCAGGCCAAGCTGTCCCAGTACAGTTACAACACTAGCATCTAGCTGACAGTGTGGAAAATTGCTCAATTTATGTCTTGTACATAAAAGGCAGGACAAATTCAACCCCGCCAATTACAGCTCCATCAGTCTACTCTCTATCATAAGTAAAGTAATGGAAGGTGTGTTAGTGCTATCAAGCAGCACCTGCTCAGTGATGCTCAGTTTGGATTCTGCCAGGGCTACTCAGCTCCTGACCTCACTTCAGTCTTGGTTCAAACATGAATAAAAGAACATAATTCAAAAGGTGAGGTGAAATTGACAGCCTTTAACACCAAGGATGCATTTGATCGAGTGTGACATAAAGTAGCCCAAGCAAAACCAGAATCAATTGATATCGGGGGCAAACTCTCCGTTGGTTGGAATCACACATTGCAAATAGGAGGATGATTGAATTTATTGGAGATCAGATACCCCTGCTCCAGGCCATCTCTGCAGGAGTTCCTCAGGGTAATGTCCAAGGGCACAACTATATTCAGCTGCTTCATCAATGACCTTCCTTCTGTTGTCAGGTCTGACGTTTGGATGTTTGTCAATGTTTGCACAATGTTCAGCACCATTTGCAATTCCTCAGACACTGAAGCAGTCATATTCAAATACAACAAGAACTGGACAAATCTGGGCTTGAACTAAAAAGTGGCAAGTATCATTCATGCCACACAAATATCAGGCTATGACTATCACCAATAAGAGACAAACTAACCATTGACCATTGACATTCAGTGGTGTTCCCATCACTGAATTTCCACCAGCAACATCCTGAGGGTTACCATTGATCAGAAACTCATCTGGATTCATCACGTAAACAGAAGCAGATCAGAGATGAGGAATACTACAGTAAGTAACTCACTTCCTGATTCCCCCCTGCCCCCCCCACCAAAAAATACAGCCTGTCCACTATGTGCAAGGCGACCAGTCAGGAGTGTGATGGAAACCCCCCCCCCCCCCAGTTGCTTGGATGAGTGCAGTTCCAACAACACTCAAGCTTGACACCAAGCAGGTCAAAGCAACATGCTTGATTGGCACTACATCCACAAGCATCCACTCCCTCCATCTCTGACACTCAGTAGTATTAATGTCTACCACCTACGAGATGCATCACAGAAATTCACCAAAGATCCTCAGTCAGTATCTTTCAAACCCACAACTACTTCCATTTAGAAGGACCAATGCAACAGATACATGGGAACGCCACCACCTTAAAGTTCCCCTCCTTACTTGGGAGAATAGCGTCTTTCCTTCATTGTCACTGGGTCAAACTCCTGGAATTCCCTCCCTAATGGCATTGTGGATCAGCCCGCAGCAGATTGACTGCAGCGATGCAAGAAGGCAGCTCACCACCAAATTCTCGAGGGCAAATAGCGGGGGGCAATGAATGCTGGCCTGCCAGCAATGCCTGCATCCCACAAACATGAATAAAAAAAAGTGGGATGGTTCCTTTTGCAGTCTTTGGTTGTGATGTCACCAGAACAGGCTGAGAATGATGATGATCCAATTCTGGTGCATCTATACATTTAAACCACTCCTCCCCAGTAGTGTTATTCTAAATGCTGCATCCTAACACATGGCTGGTTTAATTTTCACATGGTGGTAAGTCACAGCTATGTAGTAGTGTGGGAATGGAAAATGCATGCAACAGATGTAGTTTATTTAAGATTTGTGGGTTTGAGTCCAGGGCTAGAATAGATGACTTGATATACTTAGAAAATGTTTAGTTCTGAGCTCTGAGTGGGATAGTATAGCTTCATTTACCATCTGAGAATTACTAATTGACAATTCTGAGAATTTTCAAATTCAGCCCGAATAAGTTCTGTATCCTCTCATGTCTGTGCAAAATGTTCAAGTTTTTATGTGCAAAGAACGTCATTCAATGTCACTGAAAATGTTGTAGTTTGCTATCTCTCAATAATGTGAACCAGCACTAACAAATGCAGTTTTAAGAGTTTCTAATTGATTGTTCCATATTTGAATAGAACCAGAGGGAATAAAACAGCAGAAAGAACTGCTTTAGATTTGGTCAAGTGGGTAGCATCCTTTCCCCTGTCAAGTGAACTAATTAGACAGCTGCAAAGGGAGACTTTTAGAAGCAAACCTTCTCATGTGCCTCCAATAAAGTGTCTTCATGCTTGCTTTGGAAAAGCTATGCCAGCTGCACCATCTGAATTCTGTTGTTTCTCACACCCACTTTCATTCAGGCATTTCTAAAAAACTGTTTAAAAATTTAAATGAGCAAACTACATGTTCAAGGCATCAAAGTACTTAATGTTAAGATACAGATTGGTTATGATGTAATTGAAAAGACGAGATTGACTGAATGGCCTCTTGTTGCACCTGTGTTCTTCAAGATTAGAGAGAGATTTGTACTTGGAGAATAAAAATCTGTCAATACTGACAAATGGTCTACACCCAAAATATGTTAACAAGCTAACTCTTTTCAGCTACTGATTGAAATGATGCAGACATGAAGAAGATTTGTGGTAGATAATTTAGAGCTTTGTGTTATTGACAAGTATAGAATGTGAACAAAGAAGTGTAAATTAATTCAAATCTAAAATCTGACCGAAATGCATGAAGGCTGCCTTTGACTCCACCTCTCAGGAGTTGATGTGACTTAGTCAAAGCCATTTGGGTTATCCTGAAATAGCGATTTTAATCATACTGATTTACACTTGTTCGTCTATTATCTGATAATAGTAATCGTGCTGCGATTCCATGTATTTTTTGAGCCATTGAAGGGATTGTAACCTGATATGAAAGCATTCTATCCACAAAAGCCAGTTAACTGCTCAAGAATATTTCACAGGGCCTTTTTTTTAAAAACTCACTTGGATAACATGTTTTTCAAGCGTTTTTTAGCTCAATAGTGTGGGGATAAACAAAATGAATTTCAAAAAATATTGACTATTTTTAAGTACCTGCAGCCCTCCACTCCCTCTGCTCCAATCCCAACCTCACCATCAAGCCAGCGGATAAAGGGGGTGCAGTGGTAATTTGGCGCACTGACCTCTACACTGCTGAAGCCAGACGCCAACTCGAAGACACCTCCTCCTACCGCCCCCTCGACCCATCACCAAACCGTCATCTCCCAGACCATACAGAACCTCATACCTCAAGTAATCTCCCACCCACGGCTTCCAACCTCATAGTTCGGGAACCCCGCACCACCTGATTCTCCCTCCTTCCCAAGATCCACAAACCTGACCACTCTGGCCGACCCATTGTCTCAGCATGCTCCTGCCCCCCTGAACTCATCGCTACCTACGTCAACATTGTCCTATCTCCCCAGTCCAGGAACTCCCCACATACGGTCGAGACACCACCTACGCTCTCCACCTCCTCCAAGATTTCTGTTTCCCCGGCTCCCAAAGCCTCATCTTCACCATGGACATCCAATCTCTCTACACCTCCATCCGCCATGACTAGGGCCTCCAACCCCTCCGTTTCTTCCTCTCCCGACATCCCCAACAGTACCCTTCCACTGACACTCTCATTCGTTTGGCTGAACTGGTCCTCACCCTTAACAACTTCTCCTTCGAACCCTCCCACTTCCTCCAGACCAACGGGATAGCCATGGGCATCCGTATGGGCTCCAGCTATGCCTGTCTCTTTGTTGACTGCATAGAACAGTCCATCTTCCGTTAGTTACACCGGCACCACTCCCCACCTCTTCCTCTGCTACATTGATGACTGCATCAGCGCCACCTTGTGCTCCCGTGAGGAGGTTGAGCAATTCATCAACCTCACCAACACATTCCACCCCGACCTTAAATTCACCTGGACCATCACTGACACCTCCCTCCCCTTCCTGGACCTCTCCATCTCCATTAATGACGACCGACTTGACACTGACATTTTCTTACAAGCCCTCCGACTCCCACAGCTACCTGGGAGCTCTTCCCACCTTACCTCCTGCAAGAATGCCATCCCGTATTCCCAATTCCTCTGCCTCCGTCATATCTGCTCCCAGGAGGACGAGTTCCACCACAGAACACAGCAGATGGCCTCCTCCTTTAGAGACCGCAATTTCCCTTCCCACGTGGTTAAAGATGCCCTCCAATGCATCTCATCCACATCCCGTCCTTCTGCCTTCGATCCCCACCCCTCCAACTGTAACAAGGACAAAGCCCCTCTGGTGCTCACCTTCTACCCTATCAACCTTCGCATAAACTGCATCATCCGCTGACATTTCCGCCACATCCAAAAAGACCCCACCACCAGAGATATATTTCCCTCCCCACCCTTTTCCGCAAAGACCGTTCCCTCCATGACTACCTGGTCAGGTTCACGCCCCCCAACATCCCTCCCTCCCTTCCACGCCCCTGCCACCACAGGAATTGCAAAACCTGCGGCCACACCTCCTCCCTCACCTCCATCCAAAGCCCCCAAAGAGCCTTCCACATCCATCAACGTTTTACCTGCACATCCACCAAAGTCATTTATTGTATCACTTACTGCCGATGCGGTCTCCTCTACATTGGGGAGACTGGATGCCTCCTCACAGAGCGCTTTAGGGAACATCTCCAGGACACCCACACTGCCACCGCCCTGTGGCCCAACATTTCTACTCCCCCTCCCACTCTGCAGAGGACATGGAGGTCTTGGGCCTCCTTCACCTCCGCTCCCTCAACGCGTGACGCATGGAGGAAGAACGCCTCATCTTCCGCCTCGGAGCACTTCAACCCCAGGGCATCAATGTGGATTTCACCAGTTTCTTCATTTCCCCTCCCCCCCCCACCTTACCCCAGCTCCAGCCTTCCAGCTCAGCACCGCCCTCATGGCCTGTCCTACCTACCTATCTTCCTTTCTACCTATCCACTCCACCCTCCACTCTGACCTATCACCTTCATCCCCGCCTCCATTCACCCATTGTATTATTTGCTACCTTCCACCACCCTCCTCTCTGATCTATCACCTCCATCCCCACCCCTATTCACCTATTATACTCTATGCTACTTTCTCCCCACCCCCACCCCCCTCTCATTTCTCTCTCCACCTTGCCGGCTCCCTGCCTGTATTCCTGAGGAAGGGCTTTTGCCCGAAACGTCGATTTTCCTGCTCCTTGGATTCTGCCTGACCTGCTGTGCTTTTCCAGCACCACTCTAATCCAGACTCGGCTTTCCAGCGTCTGCAGTCCTCGTTTTTACCTACCGTGCTGAAATTGTGGTTGAGTATAAGAGAAGACATCTTACAAACATTGTTGTGAAAAGTTAAGTATAATAGAACACACTTTTTCACACAGAGGGTGGTACGTGTATGGAATGAACTGCCAGAGGAAGTGGTGGAGGCTGGTACAATTACAACATTTAAAAGGCATCTGGATGGGTATACGAATAGGAAGGGTTTAGAGGGATATGGGCCAAGTGCTGGTAAATTGGACGAGATTAAGTTAGGATATCTGGTTGGCACGGACGAGTGGACTGAAAGGTCTGTTTCTGAACTGTACATCTCTATGACTGTATGTGATTGAAACAGAGATTTCAGAGTTGCAGCACCAACATTATTCTGCTTTTCAATTTTTAAAAAAATAAATGTACCAAAGATGCAGTGATTAGAGGATTTTCCATTAGCATTGTTTATGGTATTCAGGAGCCACAATTCAGTTAAAAGGGTCAGCAATTTGAAATGTTGACTCTTTCCCTCTATATATGCTGCAAGAAATGCTGAATATTTCCAAAGTTCCCTGTCTTTTTATGATTGACATTCAATGCTAAGAAAAAGTGAGGACTGCAGATGCTGGAGATTGAAGTCGAAAAGTGTGGTGCTGGAAAAGCACAGCAGGTCTGGTATCATCCGTGGATCAGGACCAGTTTCAGGCATAAGCCCTTCAATAGACAATAGGTGCAGGAGTAGGCCATTCTGCCCTTTGAGCCAGTACCACCATTCATTATGATCATGGCTGATGATCCTCAATCAGTATCCTGTTCCTGCCTTATCCCCATAACCCTTGATTCCACTATCCTTAAGAGCTCTATCCAACTCTTTCTTGAAAGTATTCAGAGACTTGGCCTCCACAGCCTTCTGGGGCAGAGCATTCCACACACCCACCACTCTCTGGGTGATGAAGTTTGTCCATAACTCTGTTCTAAATGACCTACCCTTTATTTTTAAACTGTGTCCTCTGGTTCGGGACTCACCCATCAGCGGAAACATGCTTTCTGCCTCCAGAGTGTCCAATCCTTTAATAATCTTATATGTCTCAATTAGATCCCCTCTCAGTCTTCTAAACTCAAGGGTATACAAGCCCAGTCGCTCCAATCTTTCAACGTAAGACAGTCCCGCCATTCTGGGAATTGACCTCGTGAACCTACGCTGCACTCCCTCAATAGCCAGAATGTCTTTCCTCAAATTTGGAGACCAAAACTGCACACAATATTCCAGGTGCGGTCTCACCAGGGCCCTGCACAGCTGCAGAAGAACTTCTTTGCTTCCATACTCCATTCCTCTTGTTATGAAGGCCAGCATGCTATTAGCCTTCTTCACTACCTGCTGTACCTGCATGCTTGCTCTCATTGACTGATGTACAAGAACACCTAGATCTTGTACTGCCCCTTTACCTAACTTGACTCCATTTAGATAGTAATCTGCCTTCCTGTTCTTGCCACCAAAGTGGATAACCACACATTTATCCACATTAAACTGCATCTACCATGCATTTGTCCACTCACCTAGCCTGTCCAAGTCACCCTGTAATCTCCTAACATCCTCCTCACATTTCACCCTGCCACCCAGCTTTGTATCATCAGCAAATTTGCTAATATTACTTTTAATACCATCATCTATATCATTAATGTATATTGTAAAAAGCTGTGGTCCCAGCACTGATCTCTGTGGTACCCCACTGGTCACCGCCTGCCATTCCGAAAGGGAGCCGTTTATCACTACACTTTGTTTCCTGTCAGCCAATCAATTTTCATTCTGTCAGTATTTTGCCCCCAATACTATGCGCCCTAATTTTGCTCACTAACCTCCTATGTGGGACTTTATCAAAGGCTTTCTGAAAGTCCAGGTACACTACATCCACTGGATCTCCCTTGTCCATCTTCAGAGTTACATCCTCAAAAAATTCCAGAAGATTAGTCAAGCATGATTTCCCCTTCATAAATCCATGCTGACTCTGACCTATCCTGTTACTGTTATTCAGATGTGTCGTAATTTCATTCTTTATAATTGACTCCAGCATCTTTCCCACCACTGAGGTCAGACTAACTGGTCTATAATTCCCTGCTTTCTCTCTCCCTCCTTTCTTAAAAAGTGGGACAACATTAGCCACCCTCCAATCTGCAGGAACTGATCCTGAATCTATAGAACATTGGAAAATGATCACCAATGCATCCACGATTTCTAGAGCCACCTCCTTCAGTACCCTGGGATGTAGACCATCAGGTCCCAGGGACTTATCAACCTTCAGACCTAACAGTCTCTCCAACACCATTTCCTGGCAAATATAAATTCCCTTCAGTTCAGGTCCTTCAGCCACTATTACCTCTGGGAGATTGCTTATGTCTTCCCCAGTGAACACAAATCTGAAGTACCAATTCAACTCTTCTGCCATTTCTTTGCTCCCCGTAATGTATTCACCCGTTTCTGTCTTCAAGGGCCCAATTTTAGTCTTAACCTTTTTTTTCCTTTCACATACCTAAAAAAGCTTTTACTATCCTCCTTTATATTTTTGGCTAGGAATGTGGGGGTGGAAGGGAGCTGAGAGATAAATAGGAGGGTAGGGGCTGGCCTGGGGGAAGGTAGTTGGGGAGGTGATAGGTAGGTGTAGGTGGGGGCTGATTGTGATATGTCAGTGGGGAGGATGGAGTAGATAGGTGGGAAGGAAGATGGACAGGTCAAGAGTGCGATGCCAAGTTGGAGGGTTGGATCTGCGATTAGGTTGGTTAAGGGTAGATTTGGAAATTAATGAAGTTGATACCGTGTGCTTGAAGGGTCCTGAGGTGGAAGATGAGGTGTTCTTCTGCCAGTTGTTGGCTGGCTTCGATTTGGCAGTGGAGGCAGCCCAGAACTTGCATGTTCTTGGTGGAGTGGGAGGGGGTGTGAAGTGGTTGACCACAGGGTGGTGGGGTTGTTTGGGTTGGCCGCAGGGCAGTGGGGTTGTAAACATGCAGAAGGATGGTCACTGGATAATGCTGACACAGTTAACTCAGAGTGTCAAGTTTGTTCTCTTGAAGATGGAATTTTATCAACATGGAAGAGAGCTGACAAAAAAATGAAATTAAATGTCAATTTATAGTTCAGCATTTTTAAATCCAATTAATTTGATAATCCAATTGAAGACATCAGCTTAGGCACAGGTATGTGAAAATTGCTGATAGATTAATTATTATAAATGCAAATAAGGTCAGTTGCTGGATATTTGAGTTTGATCAGAAATGCACCACAGAAAATTGAGCATCTGAAGTGAGCTGACAAGGCAGCAACGAACAAAGTTCAGATTAACGGTCTATGAAATGTTGACTCCCATTCACTTTGTCAACAGCTGGTGCTGACTGTTCTCCAGTACTTTGTTTTGTAGGTTAGCATTATTGTATCAAGTATTTCAAGCTTATTGAGAGCAGCAAGGCATAAACCAAGACCAGGTATAAATTTTTCTGCTATTTGTGTTTGCTCAAAATGCCTGCCAGGTAGACCTAATTTTGGAGGATAAAATCTTGATTTGAGTGATTTTCAGAAAACTACCACCATGTTGATTCTGATTTGATGCAGAGCAACAGTGATGTTTTGTTATTGTTGGGAAAATCCTAAATCCCATTACACGGCTTACTGTATGAAAAGCCAGGGATTTTGGTATGAGTGCATGGGTTTTGTAAATTACTAAATGTTGTTGAATAATATCTTTGGATACTGCAGAATCTGATTATATTTATTCAAATTTGAAGGTCATCTGGAGCTGTACGCAAGTAGAATAGGATTTAATGGCACTGATGGACAAGCTTTCAATTTGTTAAGTGTATTGTTAATATCAAATAGTTCTTTACTGACTGTTGTGATCCTGACGATAGTACTTGGATCAAAATGTTGAAAATTGAAATTTAAAATTCAAAATAACTGCGGGTCTGTTAAAGATGTACTGGCATTGGAGGCAGTCCGCTAAAGGTTCATTGGACTGATATTAAATATGGAGAGGCTAGCTTATGAGGAGATGTTGAGTCAGTTGGGCCTACACTCATTCGAATTTAAAGGGATGAGAGGCAATCTTATTGAAATACAAAATTTTTAGGGGACTTGACGGAATAAGTGTGGAACAGTTGTTTCCCCTTGTGGGAGAGTCGAGGACCAGAGGGGCAGAATAAGGGACCACAGTTGAGACCAACGTGAGTAGGGTTTTCTAATCTCTGAGGGTAGTGAATTTTTGAAATTCTTCACTGCAGAGGGCTGTTGGAACTGGGGAGTTAAGTTTATTCAAGGCTGAGATGAGCAGATTTTTACTGAGTCAGGAATCAAGGGTTATGTGGAAAAGGTAGAAAAGTGAAGTTGAGGATTGTCATATCTACTATGATTTTATTGCATAGTAAAGCAGGTTCAGTGGGCTAAATGGCCTACATCTGCTTCTATGAATTAATGCCTTATAGTTAATATATGGGGATGATGTGTTTTACTTTTGCTGAAGAAGTATTAAATCCTGTTGAGCCATCTGTTATGCATGTGGCAATCAGTTGCTAGATGCAGTGTAGTTTAGTGACTGAGTGCTCAGTATTGCTAAGCATTTAGATGCTTTGCAAGTATGGCACAGACAAACGTTATTTCTGGCTGCATGTGAAGAGGACAGCATGGAGATGCAAAAGATGTAAGAGTAAGTAATGTGCTCAGAGATATTAAGATTGTGGCTTCTCACCACCTTTGTCAATTAGGATAGACAATAAATTCTGGCTTTGCCAAGACTTTCTTTACATCACTGCAAATGAATAAAACAAGTTCTATTGTTTGCAGAGATGCACAAGGCTGGACGATACTGGGAGCTCTGTTGAAGTCTTCTGCTTTCCTATCTATGTACTTCGTTATATTCCCTTGATTATATTGTTTGGGCCTATTAATGCAGTGCTGTACTCTGCCCAGCACCAGACCATTTGATGTGTAAAAGTGTGCAAACACTGGACTTAGAATTTGTGCATATTTGTGATTGGTAGACACCAATGTTCAGAATTAATAATGGGATCTGCTGTGCCTTACTTTTCCTTGATGAAGTGCATTAGTTTCTCTTTCGTGTGCTGACCAGCTTGCAAGCTCCACGTAAACATTGTGCACCATTGTCTGATTACATCTGTGAGCTGATGGAAGGTCTTCTGCTATGGAGGAACATTTTGGCCATGTACAGTGTTAACATTTTTCATGGGTTGTAGCATGAAATTTGTCTGTTGAAACATGAGCTAAGTTGGGGTGATAAAATAATTACATATAATTGCTAGTTTCAGAATATGTTTGGATCTTTTTGAACTGATAATCTGTTCTATACCACATTGTTTTTGAGAACTTCATTCGATGTTAGTTGGTAAACCGAAATTGAGTTCTATTCCAGTTATTAATGTGACGCAAGTTGGAGTTAATTGGGTGAATGTTTTTTCTCAGCCAGACAGATCCTGAACTTGTTGCCTACTTCTGCTGGTAACTTATTAAGAGTAACATTGACATAATCTTGGCTGGAAGTTCTTTGATTTTTTGGGGATGATATTGAAGCTTGTTTTGGAAACATTCAGATAAACAAATAATGGTCTGGATTTTCCATTGGTCAGTCATTATTTTAGTGTAAACTGGAATTGCATCTGGGAATTCTGTGGAATCCCCATTTCCATTTTTCATTTGAATTTCCATTTTTCATTTGAATTTTCTACAATGGGAATTCTGCGGAATCCCCATTGTAGAAAATCCAAATGAAAAATGGAAATTGAATTTTCTATTGTGCAATTCCTCTGCATCTAAAACCCTCCAAAAATCCCTGTTAAATTAAAGATTTCACAGGTTTCCTATTAGAATAAGTAAAATTGTTACTCAGGAAAAGTTAGATAATTAATATGTAGTCCTGTGATCAAAGGGTCTATTGCAGAGTCTCTGTTACTCAAACTGTCCACCTGCCCGCGATCCCTCGCCAAGCTTGTTTCTGACTGTTGATCTTAGCGTCCAACCATATTTGTTTTCTGCACGCATGTTCATTGTCATGCTGTTGCATGACTTCTGCTTTTACAAGTTGCGTAGCTAGAGAAAATTGCATGTGCTTAACCGGGTTTACCAGCTTGTTGCATTGTGCTTGTTTGGTCCAGATGGACTATCGTTGCAGAGTAAAATGGGTTTTTTTGTGGTGGCACTGTAAACAAATGAGCAAGAAATATGCGCGGGATTGATGCATTACACCAGTATATTAAACAACTAGAAATAGAAAGTTATTCAGCCCATTGCGTCTGTGCGAACGTGCTGCAAGAGCAACACAGTTAGTCCCATACCTCTACCAATTCTTTGTGCACCTGCAGTTTTTTATCTTCAGCTGTTTACCTAATAAGTACGGTCAGGATGAAGACAAATTATAGGGAATACTGTCATGCCCCACTTACAATATCTGAACAATGCAAGCCAAGCAGGGGCCCCAAAAACGTATCATAGCCACAGAGCTGATCTCCTGTGATTCCACATTCGAAAGCAGCCAGCGACATTCTGTTGTTTCTGAGATGTTGATTCAGAGGCCTACTTGCAATGTGACCAGCAGCAGAGTGGTGTAATGAACTGCAGTGTGAATCAATAATGATGAGTGATTTACCTGGATCATCTAAAAAGAAAAGAAATATGCCATGGAAAGATGAATTCTGTTCACATTGTAAAAAAGATTTCTTTTGTATGTCACCAAAGTATATCAATAAGTGACAAGGAGAATTTGGAACAGTGTCACAATGCACAGTAAAGTCAAGCATAGCTTTTGGACTAAGAATTGATGAACCCAAGATCATTTTGAAAGCTCTGTAGTGATTTTTGTTGAATCAACAGCGAAAGTTCAGGCCTTTTCTGAAGCATCATTTTGCTTTTGCCATCATCTGGCAAAGCACAAGAAATGATTCATGAATGGTGAAGTAATTAAAGAAGCAAAGACTGTGGCCATTGACTCTTTTATTCCAAGACATTAAGAACAACAATCCAGACCATGTCACTTGATATTCCCACAACAGTAAGATGAATTACTTTGTCTGAAAACGTGTTTCAGCAACTCCAACAGGACATAAAGAACTGTGAATACTTCTCACTTCAGATTGCTGTATCTATTGACATAACTGACACAATTCAGTTAATTAGCTAGGTCCTTAAAAATGCCCTGACAAACACAAGAAGATTTTCCTACCCTTTTCCCCCTTGGAAGATAGCAAAGGGTCAGGATTTCTACAATGAATTCAAAAGATAAGTGGTTGCGAAAGACACTGGTTAAGAAACTGGTTTCCAGTATAGTGCACTAGCTAAGCTTGCCTTTGTTGCATTTTGCAGAAATTATCTTTATTTCCCCTCTTCTTCAGTTACCACGGTATAATCCATCAGTAAAAATTTGGGAGCAAAGTTATTGCTAAAGTTGTAAACTTGATTTGAGCAAGAGCCCTTAAGCACTGCTTGTTTGAACCCTTCCTCGATAAACTTGATGCCACCTATGGTGAAATAATTCTCCATGTTGAAGTGTTGATTGGTTAAGTCCAGGAAAGGTCTTGCAAAGATTTATTAATATCTGATGCCTGAAATTGTCAGTTTTCTGAAATGAAGGACTGAGGTGGGCAATGAGTTATCAAACAATACTTCGTTGCCTGACTTTGGGTTTCTGACAGACACTGAGAGAAAGTGAGAACTGCAGATGTTCGAGAGTCAGAGTCGAAAAGTGTGGCGCTGGAAAAGCGCAGTAGGTCAAGCAACATTTGAGGAGCAGGAGAGTTGGCATTTCAGGCATAAGCTCTCCACCAGGAATGTGGGGAGGGGAGTGTGGAAGGGGGCTGAGAGATAAATAGGAGAATGGGGGTGGGCTGGGGGTAAGGTAGCTGGGAAGCTGATGGAGATGCAGGTGGGGGATGAGACAGCATTAAACTGAAGTAACTGAACTGTGAAAAGGGAAAAGGCAGACACTTAGCACATATGATCAGAGCTATCTATGCATTAAAATTGAAATTAGTCTTTAGTCCTCCCAAATAAAACATAAAACACTTCCCAAGTCTGGAGAAAATAGTAGAAAAGTCAAAGAAAAGAAAACTTCTATACACACTTGAGGAATTCAGACCATTTCACAATTAGGTGCAATATCATTTTTGTCTCAAATGCATTCCTTTAAGTAGATCTTGGTGTGCTTGCTACCAGATTCCATCAGATGTTTATTTACAAAGTAAATGTGAGAATAATTACAAAATAAAATATTGAGCTGAAAGTTCAGTCAAGGAACATTGATTTCAGGGGTCTCATAAACAGAAAAATGCCCACTCCTGTTATCCAGTGCTTTTAGGGTGAATGCTTATACATACGTCAGTTGGACAGCATTCTCCCAAATGAAGATAATCAGGGTCAAGTATCTCACCTGCCTTGCAGTCTACAACTTGCAGTCTCAAATTAGAACTCAGACTTCCAGGCACCGGCTGGTGATGAGCAGTCACAGGTGCCACAGTAAGTCTCGATGAGAAAAGGACAAAATTAATAACTGGATGTACTTGGTTTTATATTTATGTGGCATTAACAATAAACTGTTTATTCTCTGTTTTCCTCTGGATAAATCCTGAATTGCACATAAGTTGAAAAGGTGAACTTTATGTTTAAAAAGATTGGCAGCCACTGACATAATCTGACTCCTGAGTGACTGTTAAACTAACTCCACACCTAGCTAACATACCCCCACTGTGTTTTCTCCAGACTCCTTTTAGACCCTGTTCCTGATCTGATAAGGACCACCACCATCATGGACCTGACCTGTGCTGCCACTGAACTGAGCCCCGACCCCTGAACTCAGCACCAACCTCTCCTGCATTCTGCTGGCCTCAATCTCTCCCATTTAACATGACTTACCTGAAATTTTGCTGTAATTACCCAATTGGCACCCTAATTAGCTGGCATTCTGACATCTTATTAACCTGGCATCCTATCCCCTACTCATGTGGCAGCACATCCTCTCGGCACACATCACACTTAATACTTAACGGTTTTACACCAGCTGTCAAAGTGGTTGTGAGGACTTTAAATTTTGGAATACAGCAACTGGCTGCTATGAAAAGGGGGGTGGTTTGCTTTTCTGTGATAGTTTTGCTGTCAAAGGAACTGTCAGAATGGAAATATGGTTCCACATTTCTGAGTGACTCTGGATTGGAATCTCCTCTCAAAAATGCTGAGCTCCTTCATTGAGAAAAAACATAGTGGTGGAGTGGCAATCTGCATAAACAAACTGAAGGAGGGCTGCTATTGTATAATTGAATGCAATCAAATTGTAAAAGTTGAGTCCTTCATTTTCAGAAATGTGACCAGTGATTCTTAAGATCTGATTCATGGAACAGATGGTTTATTTTAAAATGCAGAACTGGTTTGTGGTCTGAAGATCTGTGCAGTATCTAGAAGAGACTGTTATGGATTGACGTGAATATATTTCTCAAGACAGTATTTGAAAACCTCAATGCTTGGTCTTTACAGCTGTTGATAGAAAGTCCCTGGAGCAAACTTCCCCTTATTTAACATTAGCGTATAAAATTGTGCATGAATGCATTTTGCACATGCTACAACTTTATCTTCAAGTGAACAAAATAGTTGGAATTTCATAGTGTCTTCTAATTGTGGCTGTATTATGATCCCTGCTGTTAACTCCCATTTCCTTGCACTTGGCCTATATCCTTCTAAATCTTTACTATTCGTGTATTTGTCCAAATGCTTTTTAAATGTTAATGTGCCTGTCTCAACCATTTCTGCTGGCAGCTTATTCCATATGTGTAACACCTTCTGTATATAGACATATGCCCATCAGGTTTCCTTTTATTCTTACCCCTCTAACCTTAAACTGATTCCCTGTAGTCCTTCATTCCCCAACCCTGGGAAAAAGCCTGAGTGCATTCACCCCTATCCATGCCTCCCATGATCTTATACATCTCAATAAGGTTTCTCCTCAACTCTAAAGAAGAAAGTCCAAGCTTGTCCAACATGTCTCTAAAACTCAGACCATTGAGTTCAGGCAACATCCTTCTAAATACTTCTGCACTCTTTTAATAACACCCTTCTGATAACAAGGTAACCAAAATTGAACACAGTACTTCAAGTGTGGCTTCACCGAAGTTCTGTACAAGTACAACATAACTTCTCAATTTCTATACTTAGTGCGCTGACTGATGAAGGCCACTGTACCAAAAGCCTGCTTTGCTGCCTTGTCTACCTGTGACTTTCAGAGAATGGTGAACCTGAACTCCAATGTCACTCTGTTCCAGTATACTCCTTAAGGCCCTACCATTCACCATGAAACTCCTACCTTGATTTGGCTTTCCAATATGCAGGACCTCACAATTATGTATATTAAACTCCATTTGCCAATTTTCGGCTCACTTCCCCACCTGATCAAGGTCCTGCTGCAATTTCTGACAACCTTCCTCACTGTTCACATTACTTCCTATTTTCGTGTCATCGCAAACTTCCTAATCATGCCTTGTACATTCTCATCCAAATTATTAATTTAGCTAACAAACAGTAATGGGCCCAGCTCCGACCCTTGAGGCACTCCACTAGTCACAGGCCTCCCCAATCCACCAAACATCCTTCCACTATTACCCTCTGCTTCCTGCCATCAAGCCAATTGTGTACCCAGTTTGCCAGCTTGCCCTGGCTTCCACACGATCCAACCTTCTCAAGCAATCTATCATGTGGAACGTCATCAAAGGGTTTACTGAAATCCATATAGACTAGGTCTCCATCCTGACCTTGCCAACCTTCCTGGTCACTTCATCACAGAATTCTAACAATTTTGTGAGACATGAGCTCCCACACAAAGCCATACTGACTTGTCCTGATCAAACCCTTTCTTTCCAAATGCACCTATATCTTATCTCTCAGAATCTTCTCAAGCAATTTATATGCCACACAGGTTTAATTGTCTTTAGTTTCCAGGTTCATCTTTGCAGCCCTTCTTGAATAAGGCCACAACATTCACTACCCGCATACCTCCCGGAACCTCACCTGTGTTGTTACCTATCTTTAAGAAGTGGTATTGTGATGTGAAAATATTTGCTGAGACTGTATTAGATGCCTTTGCTGGCTGGTGGAATAGCAGATGCAAGCTAAAAGTTTACATCATTAAAATTCGTTGATAACACTCAGAAAGGTAGAAGACCTTAAAAAAGCCAATAACTCAGAATTCAAACTGCCTCTGCTGTTGTTTTGCTGTTCCTCCTTGACATCCAAACGAGAAAGAACCATGCTGAGGATGCTTAATTATGATACGTAAGACACACAGGGTACACTCAATAATTAAGTCAGCCACTCAGCCCATCGTGACTGCTCTGCCATTTAATGAGATTGCATCTGATCTGATAACCCTTAATTCCACTTTCCTGCCTTTTCTCCACAATCCCTGATTCCATTTGTGATGAAAAATCTGTCTATCTTAGCTTTGAATAAACTTAATAATCCAGACTCGACAGCCCTCTGCAGTAGAGAATTCAATAGATTCACTACCCTTTGAGAGAAGAAATTCAAATTATTGAATAGAAATTTTTTTGTCATGCAGTTCTAGTCATGATGGGCATATTGCTTTAGTGACTGAGAAAGAGTGGCAAAAAGAGTAGAACTGTGAAATACCTTCATCTTTCAATATAGTGTATGTTACGTTAAATGTTAGGAAACAAACAAATATTGTCTACTCCGGAAAACCTTATTATAGTTTCAGAATCTATTTGACCATGATTTAGGATTGTGGCAGTTTGTATAAAAGGAGTCAGTAAATTGTTAGACAACGGTTGTGTGATTTCACTTTTTAAGAGGTTGGTAGTTGATGTAGTTTCCATGGATTTCACAAGGTCTTTGACAAGGTCCCACATGGGCAGCCAATGAAACAACATGGCAGTAAGGGTAACTTGGCAGATTGATCCAAAACTAGCTTAGTGGCAGAAGACAGAGAATGGTGGTAGAAGACATCAGAGGCTGGTATCCAGTGGCATATCACAGGGATCCGTGTAGACTCTAATTATTTACATATATCATGAGAAATATAGATGGGGATGACAAAGATTGGCAGTGAGGAAGAAGGTCTGTGGTTACAGGAGAATATAAATGCTGGGCAGATCAGTGGCTGATGGAATTTAACCCTAAAGAGTGAAGTGATGCACTTCGCACTTTGGAAGAAGGCAAGAGATTACTGATGAATAATGCTTATCCACAAATCCCTGAAGGTGGCAGGGCAGAATAATAAGTTAAGAAGGTATATGGGACACTCGCCTGTGTCAGTTTAGGCATAGATTATAAGATCAAGGAGATTATGATGGAAACACACAGAATTTTGGTTAGACCACAGTTGGAGAACTTGTGTGTAGTTCTAGTCCCAACACGATAAGAAGAATGTGATTGCATTGAAGGGGGTGCAGAGGTGATCCACTGGGGTTCCATGGGGTGGGTGCATTAATTATGAAGAGAGGCTGGATAAGTTCGGGTTGTTTTCTTTGGAGCAAAGAAGGTTGAAGAGGGACCTGATGGAAGTATATAAGTTTATGAGGGATATGGACAGGGTGGGTAATAGGCAATTGTTCCCCTCAGTTGATGGGTCAATAACAACTGGGCACAGCAGTGATAGGGTGAAAGGCAGGAAGTTTCGAAAGGGAGTTGAAGAAATGGTTTTGCACTCAGAGGGTAGTGGAGTTTGGAATGCACTGCCTGGGATGTAGTAGAGAAAATAACTTTACAACGTTTAAAAAGTACTTAGATGAGAACTTGAAATGTCACAACATTCAAGGCTATGGGCCAAGAGCTGGAAAGTGGGACTAATGTAGATTTGGCATAGCTTTGACAGTGCAGACTCAGTGGGCCAAAAGGCGTCTTTTGTATTATGTGATTCTATGATTGTGCAGTTGAAGGCAATTATGGAAGACTGATGAGACTGAAATTCATCAAAGTTTTGATGAGATTTTTCTCGCTATACAGTATCTGGTTCCAAGTATCCTCATTCCCCTTGTGACCTGCTAATCATGTGTTTATTTCCCTGATGGTTATATATTTACTCAATGTGAAGGACTCTTCAAATAAATGTGGCTTTTCTGAGCACTGTGACTTGTGATTTTTGCTCCTTGTTGCATGTATTCAGATTCTCTTCTATGTCAGCTATGGCGTGGTTGATAGCACTCTAACATTTGACTCATTAGGTTCTGGGTATAAGTGCCACTTCCAGGGCTTGCACAACAAAAAAGTCTGACACTTAACTCAGTACTGGAAAGTGGGAGGTCCAGAGTGCTACAACTGGAATTGCTGTCTTTCAGGATGAGTTATTAAACCAAGGTCCCATCTGTTTGTTTGGGTGGATGTAATCCTGTCATGCTAAGAATAACAGGGTTATCCTTTTTCCTGATCAATATTTATCTGTTAATCACAAAGGCAGATTATTTGGTTGTTACCACTGCTACTTGTGGGAGTTTGCTGTGCACAATTTGGCTGCTTTGTTTCCTGCATTGCAATACTGATCCAACTTCAAAAGGGTTTTATTGGCTTTAAAATGCTTCGAACACCTGTGAGATGTACTATATAAGTACAAGCTTTTCTTTCTTTCTATACTTAGTCAATGAATGTTTTCGTTGGAAAGCTTTGTTTGAAATTGTTCAACATAAATGTGTATTCTAAAATTTAAACCTGATTAAAACATTTGCACCACTTAAGTCATCCGGACTTCTGTTGGTGCAGTCTTGGTTCTGAGCAGACAGAAGGGCATTCATATTGGCTTACTACAACTAAGCCCTGCTCACAAGAACCATGTGTATATCTCAGTGCAAATGTGTCCAGATCCTTCTGAACTAATAGGTATTTGTTCAGAAAGCAGGGCGAAGAAAATCCCTACTATTAAAATCTTTAAATTTGGGCTTCTGGATTAACTTTTTGTCTCTAGATCCTTAGAGGAGGTTGAATCCTTAAAGGAGGATTTCCTGCTGGATTTCCACATCATGTTAAAGGAAAGCAACATGACCCTAAACCAGGGAAATCTCAATGCAATTTGCTTCAAAATGAGGCTGTTTTCTGCCATCAGGCTTAAAAAGCCAACATTGTGTCTGTGCCAAGTCAAAATCAGCATTTACCAATATTGAGCTTCCTGTATGAATGGCTTCCTACTTTCAGATTGTATGAGTTCACTAGCTAACGTTTGAAATCTTTTCACCTGATTGTTTGAACTTTATATTTGTCAGGTGTGTGCAAGACTTTGCTGCCCTCTAGAGGCTAAGGTTTTCTACTCCTGAGTTTGAGTATCATTGTATTTAATTATAAAGTTAAAAAATCACACAATGCCAGGTTATGGTCCAACAGGTTTTATTGGAAGTAGTAGCTTTTGGAGCACTGCTCCTTCATCAGCTGTGGAGCA
The DNA here is from genome assembly GCF_037043375.1 of Chiloscyllium plagiosum. Lineage (NCBI taxonomy): Eukaryota > Metazoa > Chordata > Chondrichthyes > Orectolobiformes > Hemiscylliidae > Chiloscyllium > Chiloscyllium plagiosum. The sequence goes on along the minus strand of NW_028270147.1, from coordinate 90,854,062 downwards.
GGATCACAAGACATTGAATTCATAGCAAAAGATCTCAGTGTCATGCAACTGAAACTATGTATTGAACAAACCTCGATTGCTTTTAATTTTAAAGCCACGAAAGAAGTTCTGGTTGAGAGTGTTCAGCCACTGAGTTTAACAGAAAAGAAACTTGAACTGTTTGCACTACAGGAAGTATTTGATGAGATATATTTCTTTGTGCTAGTCTTTTCCAATATTCTACAGAAGTTGTTTGACCAGTGACTGAAGACTGCATGGACTTTGCAAATAAAAGGGTAGCTGTCTCAGGTTTGAGAGATGAATATTCCTTTTACCATAATGCACCTGCCATTAAATGTGAATTATGTTTCCTTTATCACTCAGCAATATTTAATACTGAAAAGGTATGCTAGATCCAGTGGTGGATACCATATCTGTATTGGAACACATCAGTATCGTTGACATGTTTATCAGCTGAGGAAGGAGAGGAAACAATTTACACTTAACATAATTAAACTTTTTTGAAACCTCTTAAAGCATTCCCAGTTCATTTGAAGTTTTGTGAATATTGTTCCTGAATGGACAAGAAGAAATTGTTTTGCAAACAGTAAAGAGATGAGCTTTTAATTGCATATTTCTTAGCATGTACTGTTTCACATAAGCATGCCATGCCATAGGTACGTTTTAGCAAGCATGTAAGCAGAGTGTAGTCAAAAAAGTTACCAATATTCTGCTAGGTCCTGAAATATGACTTACAGTGAACTGAGTTGAGTCCACAGAGGTTATAAGAAAGTTTTGGATAATTACAAATTTTACACTTCTGTTCCAAAAAGAGTGCCTAGCACTTCTAGGCCAGTCAGATTAGCCTTGGTATTTGAAACTTTTGTCCCAATTATTGGTTTTGAAAGCTAATCATCTGGGCAAATATTAATTTTATGAGCACAGCACAGACTTATCAGGAATAAATTGTGGTTATTTAACTTCCATGTTTTTTTTAATAAGGTAACAGCACTGTTGAGGGTAATATGGTTAAATAGGTGCACATGGGTTTCCAATAGGCATTTAATAAAATACAGGCTGGTCAGCAAGTTTGGAGCCTATGGAATAAAAGAGACTGCAACAGGGTGTGCAGTCAGTTCTGCTTTAACACGATAGTTCTGTTCTTGTGTAACCCTGTGTTATAAGAAAACTGTGTAATAGCAACACCATTTAAACTAATCGGGCTGGAATTGCGGTATAACCAATACATGCTTTAAAAATTTGCGCTAGAGAAACAGTGTCCCCCAATTCATCAATCGTGTTATAGCAAATTCATATGAACAAAATACAGAGCAGTGTGTCAGGAAACAGAGTACTAGTGAATAGTTGCTTTTTGGTCTGGAAGTTTGAAGAAGAAGCAACTCAAAGAGTCCAGGATTCTTGGTGGTAGAAAATTTGACAAAAACTATTAGGAGCCCTCAAGAAAAGATTTTTGCAAATGAATTTTCATCATTTATGTAAATGATTTGGACGGGAACATAGGAGGTATAGTTAGTAAGTTTGCAGATGACACCAAAATTGGAGGTGTCGTGGACAGCGAAGAAGGTTACCTCAGCTGACAACAGGATCTTGATCAGATGGGCCAACGGGCTGAGAAGTGGCAGATGGAGTTTAATTCAGATAAATGCAAGGTGCTGCATTTTGGGAAAGCATACCTTAGCAGGACTTATACTTTTAATAGTAAGGTCCTAGGGAGTGTTGCTGAGCAAAGACACCTTGGAATGCAGATTTGTAGTTCCTTAAAAGTGGAGTCACAGATAGATAGGATTGTGAAGAAGTCGTTTGGTATGCTTTCCTTTATTGGTCAGAGCATTGAGTATAGGAGTTGGGAGGCCATGTTGCAGCTGTACAGTACATTGGTTGGGCCACTTTTGAAATATTGTGTGCAATTCTGGTCTCCTTCATATTGGAAGGATGTTGTGAAACTTGAAAGGGTTCAGAAAAGATTTATAAGGATGTTACCAGGGTTGGAGGGTTTGAGTTATAAGAGCTGACTAGCGTGGGGCTGTTTCCCTCTAGTGTCGAAGGCTGAGTATAGAGGTTTATAAAATCATGAGGGGCATGAATAGAATAAATAGGCAAGGTCTTCTCCCTTCCGTGGGGGAGTTCAAAACGAGACGGCATAGGGTTTAGAGTGAGAGAGGAAAGATTTAAAAGGGACCTAAAGGGCAACTTTTTCATGCAGAGGGTGATGTGTGGATAGAAGGAGCTGCCAGAGGAAGTGGTGGAGGCTGGTACAATGACAACATTTAAGAGTCATCTGGATGTGTTTATGAATAGGAAGAGTTTAGAGGGAGATGTGCAAAGTGGTAGCAAATGGGACTAGATTAGTTTAGGATATCTGGTCAGCATGGATGAATTGGACTGAAGGGTCTGTTTCTGTGCTGGACATCGCTATGACTAGAAGTTCTCTTGACTGTAGTGCCAGTTGAGTCATGGAGCTGGAAATCGATGACAGTATCACAGTCGGCTTCAGCTATTATGCATGCGCATAAAGTCAGGAAGCAGTGGAGCACACAGATGGGTCCCAGTGTTGATGATGCACAGCCAGTGTTTATACAATTGCAAAATCAAAAGTACTGGAGCAGACAACATGCCCAAGATTACATTTCCTGTGATGTTAAAGTGGGGACGATGATGATAAGTGAGGTGATGGGACCTAAATTGAAAACGACGTTAAAAGAAACATAAGCAAAAGTCAGCCTTCAACCTGGTCTACCGTTCAAAAGGATTATGGCTGCTGTGTTTGGTGTTTCAAATTCCACATTCCCACGTAATCCAAACAACCTTTGATTCTTTTGCTAAACAAGAAAGTTTCTTTGAATATTCAATGACCCCACTCACAGAATTCCAAAGTCACACAGCCCTCAGAGAAAGAAAATGCCCCTCGTCAAGAGGAAGAAGGAAGCGTACTTCAGGTTGACGAAGCAAAGATCAGACAGGGCTCTCGAGGATTACAAGGTAGGCAGGAAGGAACTGAAGAATGGACTTAGGAGAGCTAGAAGGGGGCATGAAAAAGTCTTGGTGGGTAAGATTAAGGAAAACCCCAACGTGTTCTACATCTATATGAGAAACAAGAGGATGGCCAGAGTGAGGGTAGGGCTGATCCGGGACGGTGGAGAGAACTGGAGTCGGAAGAGGTTGGGGAGGTCTTTCATAAATATGTGGATTCAGTCTTCACTAGTGAGAGGGACTTTGCCATTTGTGAGAACAGCGTGAAACAGGCTGATATGCTCAGACAGGTTGATGTTAAGAAGGAGGATGTGCTGGAGATTTTGAAAAACATAAGGATAGTTAAGTCCCCTGGGCCAGACAGGATATACCCAAGGTTACTACGGGAAGCGAGAGAAGAGATTGCTGTGCCTTTGGCAGTGATCTTTGCCTCCTCACTATTCACTGGAGTTGTACCAGATGATTGGAGGGAAGCAAATGTTATTCCCTTGTTCAAGAAAGGGAATAGGGACAACCTAGGGAATTACAGACCAGTCAGTCTTACGTCAGTGGTGGCAAAGTATTGGAGAGGATTCTGAGAGACAGGATTTATGGTTATTTGAAAAAGCATTGCTTGATGAGAGAGAGTCAGCATTGGGAGCGGCGGGGTGGCGAGGGGGCAGATCTTGTTGAATTCTTTGAGGATGTGACAAAACACATTAATGAAGATAGAGCAGTGGATGTGGTGTACATGGATTTTAGTAAGATATTTGATAAGGTTCCCCATGGTAGGCTCATTCAGAAAGTAAAGAGACATGGATTCAGAGAAATTTGGCTGTCTGGATACTGAATTGGCTGGGCAATATAAGACAAAGGGGTGTAATAGGTGGAAGGTATTCAGCTTGGAGCTCGGTGACCAGTGGTTTTCTGTAGGGATGTGTTCTGAGATCTCTGCTCTTTAGTGATTTTTATGAATGACTAGAATGAGGAAGTGGAGGGGTGGTTTAGTAAGTTTGCTGATGACATGAAAGTTGGTGCAGTTGTGGATAGTATGGAGGACTGTTGTAGGTTGCGCTGGGACATTGACAGGATGCAGAGCTGGGCTGAGAAGTGGCAGAAGGTGTTCATCCTGGAAAAATGGGAAGTGATTCATTTTGGAAGGTGGAATTTGGATGCAGATTACAGGGTTAAAGGCAGGATTAGATTAGATTAGATTCCTTACAGTGCAGAAACAGGCCCTTTGGCCGAACCAGTCCACCCTGACACTCCGAAGAGTAACCCACCTAGACCCATCTCCCTCATGCACTTAGCACTATGGGCAATTTAACATGGCCAATTCACCTAATCTGCACAACTTTGGAGTGAGAGGAAACTGGAGCACCTGGAGGAAAACTATGCAGACACAGGGAGAATGTGCAAACTCCACACCGACAGTCGTTCGAGGCTGGAATTGAACCTGGGACCCTGGTGCTGTGAGGCAGCAGTGCTAACCCCTGAGTCACCATGCTGCCTTCGACACAAGGCCCCCATAAACCCTTGGGGCTCTCCTCCTCACAGTTTTCAGTCCATAGACCCCTTCAAATGTGCCTGGGCACTAAAGGGGGCCATATGGCCCCATTGAGAATGGCTCGATGACTTCTCAACATACTGTTCGAGAAAACCATCCTTATCACACTCAAGAAACTTGACCACCACAACTTTAGTCCACATTTGTTTTACCCAGTTGATATGCAGACTGAAGTCACTCATGATAACTGTGTTGACCAGACTGCACATCCACAATTTCTTCCAGACCCATAACCCTCCAAGATGTTTGAAGTCTGCTAATTCTGTCTGTCCTCTCACGCATCCCTGATTTTAGTCACTCTGAAATTTACTTTGCTTTAATTTGCCAATCTTTTGAGTTCTGGAATTAATGCCTGACATCTCATTGCTTCTGAGTTGCTTTCCTCCTTAAACCTACCTCGTTGACCAAGATGCTGGATAATTTGTTATTACATGCATACCATTTCTCTGAAGAATTCTGGAGTTGGGTAAAGTTTGACTTGAAAATGAAGGAGGATCTTTGGAATTCAAGGCAGGCCTCCAAAATCAGATTCACTCAGTTTCAATTTTCAGGAATCATCAACATAAGACATTTTTTAGAAAAAAATGATCAACGGTATTTGTTCTGGAGAATTGTTAAAGTATATTGTTGGTGTTAATTTTTGTCTCTGCGATTTCTCAATCACACGGAAAAAATTTGAAAAACACAGAAAGAACAGTGCATGTTGTAAATCAGAGACAAAAGTAGAAATTGCTGGAAAAACAGACCTCAACAGGGGTCTGGCAGCACCTGTAGAGAGAATCAGAGTTAACATTTTGGGTCATAGAGTCATAGAATGTACAGCATGTAAACAGACCTTTTGTTCCAACACGTCCATTCTGACCAGATATCCTAAATTAATCTAGTCCCATTTGCCAGCACTTGGCCTATTTCTTTCTAAACCCTTCCTATTCATATACCCATCCAGACTTTTAAATGTTGTAATTGTACCAGCTTCCACCACTTCCTCTGGCAGCTCATTCCATGCATGCACCACCCTCTGCGTGAAAAAGTTGCCCCTTAGATCTCTTTTATATCTTTCCCCTCTCACCCTAAATCTATGGCCTCTCGTTCTGAACTCCCCCAACCCAGGGAAAACATGTTGTGTATTTACCTTATCCATGCCCCTCATGATTTTATCAACCTCTATGAGGTCACCCTTCAGCCTCCACCGCTCCAGGGAAAACAGCCCCAAGCCTGCTCAGCCTTTCCCTATAGCTCAAACCCTCCAACCTTCCAACCTTGGCAACATCATTGTAAATCTTTTCTGAATGCTTTCAAGTTTCAAAACAACCTTCCTAAAGGAGAAGACCAGAACTGCATACAATATTCCAAAAGTGGCCTAACCAATGTCCTGTACAGCTGCAACATGGCCTCCCAATTCCTATACTCAATGCTCTGACCAATAGAGGAAAGCATACTCCTCAGAAGAATTTGGAAGTTTGGCAGTCTTTCATGAGCTGTTTCATGCTCTCAACTCCTGGTTTCAGACTGATTGTCCATCATACCTGCAATCAAAAGTTAGGTAAATTTTGAGAATAATAATATCAGATTGGATGTTCAAACTGTGTTTGAAATCCAAGAACTTCTGTTTTATCTCCCTAAAAGTACAAAGCAAATGGGCATTGCTGTTACCATCATAGCTCAGTTGGACAAGGCAGTGTTTTTGACTCACTGTCATATTTCAGATACAAGTAGTATGGTTTTAATTAATAATGCAGGTAGATGTATTTGCTTAAGAGATTCACATTGGAAAAAACTGAGACCAAAGTGAAATGTTAACCCAATCGCATTGTTTTTGTCCATCAGCTACTAAAAGATTTTGGAGCATTTGTTGTGTGACTGATTAACTGGGCTGATACTGTCAGAATAAAAGGTGAGAGGTTACCTTTGACCAATGACATGCTGCACAGATGAATGAAATACATAAAAACAAATATTTCTCTCTGAAACTGCCATCTCATGATATAAATATTCTCTGTAGAAAATGAGTGTCAAGGAAAATTGTATTTGGAACAAAGTTGCAATTGAACTACTTGCTCTTTATTGAGCAGCACTCATGATGATTTTGGCAACAGACCCACTAATATTGTAATTCTGTCATTGTAGTGCTCCAGTTTTTCAGTTGGGAACATGTGCATAAGTATTTACTTTTCCATTACTTCCTTTTTTTGGATCAAATTATCTCATTTATTGGTAATCCCACTTAGAAAGGGAAGGTGAAAGAATTCCTACCATCAACCTGCTCATGGCTGCTATTCAGCTGCAATTTTGGGTTTTGTTTGCGTGGCTTCTGTTACATAATGCCTAAAAATGGATTGGAAAATTAAGAGTGTACCATTAGCTGAATACTAGTTTGTAATCACTTTTTTTTGAGTATTGCTGAAAAAGGAGAAATACTACTGAAGCTTTTTCCTTGGCCTTGCAGCTTCACGGAATTGTTCAAGTGCCAAAGGAGACCATTCGATTCATTGTGTTTATCATTTGTTAGTTTATCATTTGTTAGTTTTCGTGCCATTCTCCTACCCTTTCCATATAATCCTGTATTTTGTTCCTTTTCAAATAATGTTGTAATTGCCCCTTGGCATGTCTTGATTGAAACTGATTTCACCACACTATCAGACAGTGCATTTCAGATCCCAGCTACTTGTGTGGAAAAGTTTTCCACCTACCATTTTTGCTTCTTTTACAAGCTACATTCTGACATAACTTCCTATTCCTTGTATTCTTTGCCCCTATTAATAAAGACTAAAATATTGTTTACTTTACAAATGATTCTCTCAGCCTGACCTTATACTTTTAATAACCTCTGCCTAATACTCCCAGGTCTCTCTCCACACACACTGTTGCTGCCTTGGAAGGTGGGGGTGGGGGGGTGATTCATCAAATACCGCGTGCATGCACGCACACAACTTTTTGCATCAATGCTTTGACACATTCCAGTTTTGCCCTGTACAGGGAAATGTTGGAGAGATTATCTGGGGAGGGGGGGTGGTGGTTTAGGGTACATGCCTATATCGAACTCCAGGGAAAGTGTGGGGAGAGAGAGAAAGGGCAGGTGGTCAGTCATTTGGAGATGGTATCTGTACTACCATCGACATCCAGGACTGTACTCGGCGGCATTTCAGTAAGCCGAGTTCATTTTTAATCATTGCAAACAAAAGACGTGATTAGTGTTGGAAACACCTCATTGATGTAGTTTTTCTATCGGGATCTCCTTCAGAAAAATCCATATTTGGATAATTGATATTCGGATAATCGAGGTTCCTCTGTATTTCCCTCAAAATGTACAATGCTTCCAAATTGCATATAATTTGCAAATTTTGAAATTGTGCCCTGTAAATCAAGGTCTAGATCACGCGTAGATTTAAGGTAAAGCACATCGGCCTTTGGGGAACTCCATTTCAAACCCCATTCCACAACAAGCTGGAACATATCCATTAACCATTACTTTTTGTTTCCTAAGACTCAGCCAATCTTCCAACAAGGCAGTTGCAAAAATTACAGAGTTCAAAAGAAGTCACAGTCTGTACTGCATGAGCAAAAGGGTGTTGATAACTTGGCGAGGAGGGTTTGGTAATTTTAGCATTGTCATGTGAAATGCAGCAGGGACCATTTTTCTGTTTGTGTGGATGTGTGAGATGAAAAGCATTAACAATAAGGCTCTTTCTTCTCTCAGCAATACATGCTCATGTCCTGTATGACCAAGTGACCATTTTTCTGACTTGGTGCTCTCTGATAGATGATTTCATACTGTATAATTTTCATAGAAACTATTAGTGGTTAAAGAAAATTTCAAACATTCATTGATTAACTGGAAGAGCCAAGCTACAAGATTTCCTGTTTTAAACAAAAAGCAACCTTATCATTCGAAAAAAAATGTATAAAAACTATCACTTAAAACTGAGTTAAGACTTTGAATCTAGACAAAAACATAGAACTGGTTGTTGGAAATCTGAAACAAAACAGAAATTTCTGGAGAAACTGAGCAGGCCTGGCAGTATCTGCAGAGAGAAACATCTTGAGTCCAGTCACCCTTGTTCAGACGCTTCTGTAGCAGCAAATCTGTTTTTGTCTTGTTTACTTTTCACTTTGTAATATCATCCAAGATTTCCATTATATATTTAAAGATTCATTTGCCTTTCCTTTTGAAATTTAAACCAAGTATGCCATGAGTATGTGAAATTCCCTTTAATAAGTTCTGCCTGACGGAAGAGGCTGTGAGAGTATCAGCAGGGTGGGAGGGGTCTTTGATTCTGTTAGTTGCTTTCCTGCTGTAGATGGAGCCAATGGATGGAGAGTTGGTTTGTGTGATGGACTGGGCTATGTTCACGACTCTCTCTAGTTTCTTGAGGTCTTGGGAAGAGCAGTTGCCATACCATACTGTGATGCATCCAGGTAGTTTGTTTTCTTTGGTGCATCTATAAAAAATTGGTAAGAGTCCTTGTGGACATGCCAAATTTCCTGAGCCTCCTGAGAACATTGTTATGCTTTCTTGACTGTCGCTTTGATATGGGTGAATCAGGACTGATTGTCGGTGATCATCACTCCCAGGAACTTGATGCTCTTGAACCACTCCCACCTCTGCACATTTGATTTTGCATCCCATGCTGGAATTAAGTATTTCAAGTTGAATAGTGGTAATGTTAATTAATAACATTGAGCTGACAATACTCATCTACTTTGTATCTACTTCCTTAACTTAAGTGAAAAACATTATTCCTTTTGATTGTACTTAAATGAAAAAGAACAGAAATTGCTGGAAAACCTCAGCAGGTTTGGCAGCAGCTGTGCAGAGACATCAGAATTAATGTTTCTGGTCCAGTGTTTCTTCTTCAGAATGATGGTAGCTCGGAAAGAGTTGGCTTTTATGCAGAAGATAGGATGGGGGTGGGGGAGTAAGGAGTAAATGATAGATGAGGATTGAGCCCAAATGGAGAGAAGGATAGTTGGCCAAAGGAGTGGAAAGCAGTCAGTCTAGAAGAATGAATGGCTGCTCATGGACCCTATTAGTAGCTTAAAATAATAGTAGCGTAATAGCAGACCATGTGATAACAAGGTCTGGTGTATGGGGTTTGGGCTCGGGACAGAGGTGACGGTGTCTCAAGCCTTAAAAGTATTGAACTCAATGTTGAGTCCAGAAGGCTGCAAGCAGAAAATGAAGTGCTGTTTTTCTAGCTTGCCATGAACTTCTCTGGAGCACTGCAGCAGGCCTGAGACAGAGATGTTGGCCAGGGAACAAGGTGGTGTGTTGAAGTGGCAGACAACTGGAAGCTCAGGATTTTTTTGCGGACAGAATGTAGGTGTTCTGTGAGGTTGTCACCCAGTCCAAGCTTCGTTTCCCCATTGTAGAGGAAACCACTGTGAGCAGCAAATGTAGTCGCCTATATTGAGTAACTAGATTGGGTTGGGATGTCTGGTCAGCAAGGACGAGTTTAACTGAAGGGTCTGTTTCCATTTCAGTGCTGCATCGCCTGGAAGGTATGTTTGGGTCCTTGGATGCTGAGGAGGGAGGAAGTAAATGGGCAGGTGTTGCACCTTTTGCAGTTGCAGGGAAAGGTGCCATGGGGCTGTGGGGGTCGGCGTGTTGGGAGTGAAGGAGGAGTGGACAAGAGTGTCCCAGAGGGAATGGTCTTTGCGGGAGGCAGAGGATTAAGCTTTTGGTGGTGGCATCCTGCTGGAGGTGATGGAAGTGGCTAATAATCCTCTGAATGTGGATGCTGGTAGGATGGTAGGTGAGGAAAAGGGGGAGACAAGGGGAATCTCTTGTGAGAAGAGAAGAGAGGAGTGAGGGTCAAAGTGTGAGAGATGTGTTTGTCCCGGCTGAGGGCCCTGTCATTTACAATACCGGGGAAACCTCAGTTGAGGAAGAAGTTGGATATTTTGAAGGCGTTGAAACATCATTACGAATGCAACGGAGATGGAGAAACTGGGAGAATGGAATTGGGTCTTTACACGAAGTAGGGTATAAGGATATAGAGTCAAGATAACTGTGGGTATCATTTGGTTTATTGTAGATATTGGTGGCCACCCTATCTCCAGAAATGGAAACAGACTGAACTTTAAAATCTGCTTTTGTCAATGTCTGTTTGCACACTATTACAACTTATGAATTTTGTCAAAATGGCTAAAATGTTTATTATTTGGGAACAATTGGATGGATTTTCTGTTTCCTTGTTTGTGAGGATTACATATTAATCTCATGAGCTGTACTGGAAAGATAAGGTTGAATTGTAATGTTGAGCTGGCAGTATTTAATACCTGGCTAGTTAATTGTTATTGACCCATATATTCAAAGAAATAGTCATTTTACCCTTTCTTTTGTCAAAATAATGTTCTGTTCATTATAAAATGAAAATAAAAGAACGTGCAAATACTTTCAAGTGGTTGTTCTCTCATCTGTTGAGGATTCTGCCTCTGAGTTCCTCTTGTATGTTGGAAAGGGAATTAAAACTAATGCTGCACATTGCTTGTTGATCCGTTTAAAATTCAAGAAGTGATATGAAAGCACAAAATATTCTCATGTAGCAGTCAAGTAATTGCAATTTTATTCCTTTGGGGCAAAGTGCTGTCTGTTTACTAATAGCGGACTGTATGCCAAATTGACTATCTTTAGTTTTTGTTCTCAGCAGTTGGGCATAATTTTTAAAATCCTTCTGACTGGCTTGGCTGTTGTCATTTCCAGCATCACAGTCTTGATTTGGCAGCTGTATAGGGAATAATGAGCTTTAAAAGAAACATTGATTTAAGCCAAGTGCTGTTGTTGTCCAGCTGTCACAGCTAGAGCAAGTACAGTGTACTGCTGAAGTAAATGCCTTAACTAGTCAAAAAATGAATGAGTGTCAATGCTCTGCTGCCAGAATGAGAAGTAAATACACTGCTTATATTCCATTGTAATTAATGGAAATGTTCACACAGTCCATGGTGCTTTGACTCACTTGTTCAGAACATCTATGACCATATTAGAAAGAAGGAACTCTAAAATAAATGTGAAATCCTGAGGAATTTGGGGAACTGAAGTGAAAATAAAATGCTCCAGGAACTCAGCAGATAGGGCAGTATCTGTGGAGAGAGAAATAGAAGTTAATGTTTCAAGACCAGTGTGATTCCTTTTATGTTCCAAAGTGTCCTGTTGAACTTGAAAAGTCAACACAGTTTCTCTTTCTGTGGATGCAGCCATACCTGCTCAGTTTATCTCAGACTTCCTGTTTTCATAGAAGGATGAGTTCAGCTTTGAATTGAGATTGCAACATCTGAATTGTAATGTGTGTGAGCCCTGTTCTGTATTTTTTAAACAAAGGATGGTTTTGATCTGATGGTACTTTACACTTAACTCAATTAGAGACATTTTACACAATAATTATTCAGTTTGTATAGTTTTCAGTTATTTGATTTCTTACTTCGAGGAACAGGCTTAGATCATTCAACCCTTTGATTTAAACCTGTTTCAAAATTTCATTTGACCCGAGCATTGATAACTTTTTCAGAGAGGTTTCCAGATGTCTGTTACCACTTGTGGATCAGAAATGATTCCTGATGTCATTCTCGAATAGCCTAGCTCTTTTTTAAAAAGTTTTCCATGATAGGTTTAGGGTGAGAGGGGAAAGATATAAAAGGGACCTAAGGGGCAACTTTTTTCACGCAGAGGGTGGCACGTGTATGGAATGAGCTGCCAGAGGACCTGGTGAAGGCTGGTACAATTGCAACATTTCAGAGGCATTTGGATGGGTATATGAATAGGAAGGGTTTGGAGGGATATGGGCCAGGTGCTGGCAAATGGGACTAGATTGGGTTTGGAAATCTGATTGGCATGGACGGGTTGGACCGAAGGGTCTGTTTCCATGCTGTACATCTCTATGATTCTATGACTTCCCTGCCAGAGGAGAACCTACTTTCTCCATCTACCTTATGACATATTTTAACTTTGTTGAGCACTATAATTAGTCCTGACCTCATTATGTAAACTTTTGTGCCTTTGGTCTCATTGTCATAAAACTGTGCTGCACCTGTTCCAAATCTTCCTGAGGTGTCATAGGGTCATAGAGATCTACAGCACGGAAACAGATCCTTTGGTCCACATATCCCAACCCAATCTAGTCCCACCTGCCAGCACCTGGCCTATATCCCTCCAAACCCTTCCTAATTATATACCCATCCAGATGCCTTTTAAATGTTGCAATTGTACTAGCCTCCACCACTTCCTCTGGCAGCTCATTCCATACATGCACCACCATCTGCGTGAAAAAGTTGCCCTTTGGGTCTCTATTATATCTTGCCCCTCTCACCCTAAACCAATGCCCTCTAGTTCTGGACTCCCCCACCCCAGGGAAGAGACTTGTCTTTTTATCCTATCCATGCCCCTCATGATTTTGTATACCTCTATAAAGTCATCCGTCAGTCTCTGATGCTACAGGGAAAACAGCCCTAGCCTATTTAAATCTGTCCCTATAGCTCAAATCCTCCAACCCTGGCAACATCCTTGTAAATCTTTTCTGAACCCTTTCAAGTTTCACAGCATCTTTCCAATATGAAGGAGACCAGAATCGCATGCACTATTCCAACAGTGGCCGAACCATTGTCCTGTACAGCCGCAACATGACCTCCGAACTCCTGTACTCAATACTCTGACCAATAAAGGAAAGCATATCAAACACCTTCTTCACTATCCTATCTACCTGCGACTCCACTTTCAAGGAGCTATGAACCTGCACTCCAAGGTCTCTTTGTTCAGCAACATCCCCAGGACCTTACCATTAAGTATATAAGTCCTGCTAAGATTTGCTTTCCCAAAATGCAGCACCTTGCATTTATCTGAATTAAACTCCATCTGCCACTTCTCGGCCCATTGGCCCATCTGATCAAGATCTGTTATTATCTGAGATAATTTTCTTCGCTATCCTCTACACCTACAAATTTGGTATCATCTGCAAACTTACTAACTATACCTCTTTTGTTCACATCCAAATCATTTACAAAAATGACAAAAAGTAGTGGACCCAGCACTACTTTGTGGCACTCCACTCGTCACAGGCCTCCAGTCTGAAAAGCAACCCTCCATCACCACCCCACTGTCTTCTACCTTTGAACCAGTTCTGTACCCAAATGGCTAGTTATCCCTGTATTCCATGAGATCTAACCTTGCTAATCAGTCTCCCATGGGGAACCTTGTCGAATGCCTTACTGAAGTCCATATAGATCATGTCCAACCATAACTTCCCACTTCATGTTGTGGTTGTGCTTGTGAAATATAGCACACTGGCAAGGTCTAAAATATGAAAATATAATTTAATTAGCCATTTGTTGAATCAGTTATTGTTACATTTTTGAAATAACTGCAACTGCAAATTGAATTTGGTTCAACTTTTCGATATTGAAGGTATTTTAAATAAACATTGTACTTTATTTTGTACTTACTTTATCCCTTTCAGAATGGTGAAAGCAGTATTTTCTTTCTACACAAATATAGTATTAGACATGTTGGAAAATTTAAGAAATCTGGACGTCAACAGTCCTGTTAGGTTAAAGGAACAAAATTGATGAATGTGAATTTATCAAAAGATGGATTTTTACCACTAGAGGGTGCATTGGTTTTACAAGAATGCACATGAAATGCCAATTAACCAAGAGCAGCATTTTATATTTAAACAGTCAGTGGTATTCGCAGTTTTCACATGACAAAAAACATTTCAATGCATGACTTGACCTCTGCGTGAAATAGTTTAAATGCAAACAGCTGCTCGAGCTGCTCCAAAATAGCTGGCACACTTGATATGGACTGAGTGGTGTCTTTGTCATTGACATCTTTTACCAATGGCAAATGGCCAAGTCCACTTGCCCAATACAGATCACTCTCCAGGAGTCTGTGAATTTCCAGTTTCCTCTCACCTCAACTGTAGCACAGCTTGCATTCTTTTGGATTCCGCCTTGCTTGAGATAAAGGCTGATAGTATATTTTGTTTTGTATCTAGGTTCACTTGCTTTTAGTGGTGGCTGTACTGTTCCTTCACACTATCCAGCTTCTTTGTATTTTTTAAAAGGATCCATCTTCCTTACGTTGAAGTTAATGGCCTCACAGTTGCCCACATTGAGATCCTTTTGGCACAGTGTTATCTTTTCACATAACATATTAATGTTTCTTTGTGTCCCACTCCTGCCATCGACACATGTTATTCCACTAAATGGTGTCAGCATATTTGGGTGTCAGGCTATTTCTTTGCTTCCATTATTTAATAAATAATGTGAAAAGCTTAGACTGCAGTACAGATCACTCATAATAGCCTGCATTTCATTTTTGTGTCTTCTGACAACTCGAAATTTCTACCCATGCCTCCATGTACCTTTATTTTTGCTAATAGACCCTTTTGTAGAACCTTATGGAATGTAGCTTAGAAATCAAAATAAAGAACATCTATAGACACATTTTATTGAGTCATAGAGTCATAGAGATGTACAGCACTGAAACAGACCCTTCAGTCCATCTCGTCCATGCCAACCAGATATCCGAACCTAATCTAGTCCTATTTGCAAGCACTTGGCCCATATAAACCCTATTCATATGCCCATCCAGATACCTTTTAAATGTTGTAATTGTACCAGCATCCACCACTTCCTCTGGCAGCTCATTCCATACACACAACACCCTCTGCATGAAAAAACTTGCCCCTTGGGTCCCTTTTAAGTTTTTCTCCTCTCACCCTAAACCTATGCCCCTAGTTCTGGACTTCCCCATCCCAGGGAAAAGACTGTGTCTATTTAACCTATCCATGCTCCTCATGATTTTATAAACCTGTATACGGTCACCGCTCAGCCTCTAATATTCTAGGGAAAACAGCCCCATATTCAGCCTTTTCCTTCAGCTCAAACTCTCCAACTCTGGCAACATCCTTGTAAATGTTTTCCGAACCCTTTCAATTTTCACTAACATTCTTCTGATAGGAGGGAGTCCAGAATTGAACACACTATTCCAACAGTGGCCGAACCAATGTCCTGTCCAGCCAGCCACATGACCTCCCAACGCCTGTACTCAATGGCTTGACCAATAAAGGAAGGCATACAAAACACCTTCTTCACTGTCCTATCTACCTGTGACTCCACTTTCAAGGTACTATGAACCTACAGTCCAGGTCTCTTTGTTCACTCCCCAGGACCTTACCATAAGTCAGTTTGTGACCACTTCAAAAAATGTTCCAAGTTAGTTAGATATGACTTGTTTGTCACAAATCTATGTTTGTTCTCTGATCAGTTCATAATTGTCCAAGTATGCAGTTAGTCTGCCTCTGATGATAGTGTCCCAATATTTCCTTAAACCAACATCAGACCAGTTGTTGATCCCTGATTGTCTGGTCTCTCTCTGTCTTTCTCCTACACTTTTGTAAATCAGATTGCCCTCCTAGATTGCTAACTTGCCAATTCCAGAATTAGAAATTTGAGGAGATCATGTTTCTAGTGCAGGGTGGGCTAGCTTAGTTAGTTGGATGGCTGGTTTGTGGTGCAGAGTGATGCCAACAGCATTCAGTTCCTGCACTGGCTGAGGTCACTTTGAAGAACTCTCCTTTTCAACCTCTGCCCTTGCCTGAGGTGTAATGACTGCCACCAGCTATCTCTCTGTAATGAGAGAGCAGTCTGATGGTCCAGTAGGACTACGGCAAATTTTATCTTAGTTTAAACATGTCCCAGTTTACGTCGTTTCACTTTAACATCACATTTGTTTTAGGTCCATCTCCCCACTTAAAATTGTGGTCCCTGCTTCATCGTTGCAGGGACTTTAATGTTAATTGCATTGTCTGCTGCAAGGCTTTCTGATTTTGTGTGTAGGTATCAACTGTGACAGTATGCGATCAATATCAGCACCTGTTATTCAACTGACCCCATTGTCTCTGGCTGTTATAGTTGCACGAACGTCATTAGCAAAAGATTTTATAAGATTTCAAAGTTTTTAAAGAATTCTCTGCCAGCAAAACATTGGAACTCCTTGACTTGCTTCCTCTAATTGAAGTGTTTTTCTCCTGGAAAGAAGTCTGTCCCCTTCACTTACGGTTCAGTACAGGCGCACACTTATCTGATTTGAATTTTTACAATATTTCTGCTATGTTCGGTGGTTTCTTCAATTTTTCAGACTATTTTTGCTAAGAATTCACAATGCATATTGTATTCACATATAGGACAGTATTTTACATCCTTTTTTTGTTGAGCAAAAATTGTTTACAGGAGCTTGTGTTTAACATTGATTCCTGTGTAAAACTATACTTAGAGTTTTCATGAATACAATCCTAATTTGAAATTGAGGACTTCTTGTATCTGTGTTTTTCTCAACCGTTTGGTTTCCACTCTAGAGTAAAGATAATTTATCAGGTCTTGGAGATTTGAAAATCTTCAGTCTCGTTTCGTGCTCTCCAATGTTTTTATGTCAAAAATCTGATTTTTTTAAAAGCTTTTTTAGTTTTCCTTGTATCTTTGGTAGTTTATCCTTCAATCTGTTTTGTTTATTATCCTATTTTTCTAATCGACTTATTCAGAGATGTTATTACACATCTTTGGAACAGCCTGAACCAAGGCGAGGGTTGGGACATTACCATTGTGCCACAAGATGGCCCTTTTTTTTAGATTAGATTATTTACAGTGTGGAAACAGGCCCTTCGGCCCAACAAATCCACACCGACCCTCCAAAGAGGAACCCACCCAGACCCATTCCCATACATTTGCCCCTTCACCTTACACTACGGGCAATATTAGCATGGCCAATTCACCTAACCAGCACATTTTTGGACTGTGGGAGGAAACCAGAGCACCCAGAGGAAACCCACGCAGACACTGGGAGAATGTGCAAACTCCACACAGACAGTTGCCTGAGGCGGGAATTGAATCCGGGTCTCTGGCGCTGTGAAGCAACAGTGCTAACCACTGTGTCACCTTGCCGCCCCTAATCCTTATCCTTATCCTCTACTATGTAGACTGATCAAAAGTCATTATTTAGGAAATTTAAAATTTTTGTGCCTGTCCATCTTTGCCTATCACTGCCTTTTGATATCTTCTGATCTCAGCTGATATTGTTTGAAAAGTTGGATCCCAAACAGAACCTGGCTTGATAGGTCATAATTTGATTTAATTTGGCTTTCACAAAGTGGTCTTTGCTGAAACATTAGCATGCAAAACTGCATATTTTGCTTTAACAACAAAGTATGTTTGTTAACAAAAGCTAAGAAGGAAAGCAGAAAAAAACCATCTACTTATAATATAAATTCAGAGTTTTAAACACAGTAAACATGTAATCTCATTCATCCTAAACATTCCTTTACAAATTGAAAAGGAACAAACAGCTTTCTTAGATTACCTAAAATAGTACTTTAACAATAGACATACTGTATGTCACACTTTGGGAGGTTTAAGTCACGTGACTTCAACTTTAAACTAAAACTGCAGTAACTTGTTCCTAAAGCACTTCTTTAAATGTTTTCAGCTTTAAGTAATCTGTTCAGATATCCTAAATTAATCTTGTCCCATTTGCCAGCATTTGGGCCATCTCCCTCCAAACCCTTCCTATTTGTATATCCATCCAGATGCCTTTTAAATGTTGCAATTGTACCAGCCTCCACGACTACTTCTGGCAGCTCATTCCATACACACACCACCCTCTGCGTGAAAATGTTGCCCCTTAGGTCTTTTTTAAATCTTTCCCCTCTCACCTTAAACCTATGTCCTCTAGTTTTGGACTCCCTCACCTCGGGGTAATGACCTTGTCTGTTACTGTATTCGTACTCCTCTTGACTTTATAAACATCTATAAAGTCATTCCTCGACCTCTGACGCTCCTGGAAAAATAGCCCCAGCCAATTCAGCCTCTCCCTATATCTCAAACTCTGCAACCCTACTAACACCCTTGTAAATCTTTTCTGAACCCTTTCACGTTTCACAACATCCTTCCAATAGAAAAGAGACCAGAACTGCACTCAGTATTCCAAAAGTGGCCTAACCAATGTCCTGTACAGCTGCAACATGACCTCCCAACTCCTACACTCAGTGCACTGACCGATAAAGCAAAGCATACCAAATGCATTCTTCACTATCCTATCTACCTGTGACTCCACTTTAAAGGACCTGTACTCCAAGGTCTCTTTTTCACCAACATTCCCCAGAACCTTACCATGAACTGAACAAGTCCTGCCCTGATTTGCCTTTTCCAAAATGCAGCACCTCACATTTATGTAAATTAAACTTCATCTGCTACTCTTTGGCCCATTGGCCCATCTGATCAAGATTCCCTTGTACTCTGAGGTAACATTCTTCACTATCCATTACATCTCCAATTGTGATATAACGCCAAAGTTCCGTTCTCGTGCGATCTTGAATTATAAGGAGATTGCATAATAGCAGCACAGTGTAAATCAATTGGACCAGAATTGGGTTACAGCCAATACAGATAAGGAAAGTTTGAGTTACACAAATAATGGTCTAAATTTCTTCAATCGCATTATAGCCAATTCACATTGAACAAATGCGCTTTATAGCAACATCGCATGTTGTAACAGAACCAACTGTACCTCCTATGTTCACAACAAAATCATTAATATAACTGATGAAGAGCAGTGAACCCAGTACTGATCCTTGTGACACACCGCTGGTCACAGAGACCTCCAGTCAATAAAAGCAATCCTCCACCACCACCCCGTGTCTCCTTCCCTTGAGCCAGTTCTGTATCGAAATGGCTAGTTCTTCCTGCATTACATCTGATCTAATCTTGCTAATCAGTCTACCATGAGGAACTTTGTCAAATGCCTTACTGAAGTCCATATAGATCACATACACTGCTCTGCTCTCATCAGTCGTCTTCGTCACTTAGTCAAAAAACTCAGTCAAGTCAGTGAGACATGATTTCCCATGCACAAAGCCATGTTGGCTATCCCTAATCAGTTCTTGCCTTTCCAAATACATGTAAATCCTGTCCCTGAGGATTCTCTCCAATAACGTCCCCAGCATCGATATCAGACTCACCGGTCTGTAGTTCCCTGGCTTTTCCTTACCACCTTTCTTAGATAGTGGCACCACTTTAGATAACCTGTAGTGTTCCGGCACCTCACCTATGACTCGATGATGCAAATATCCAGCAATCACTTCCTTAACTTCCCACAGCATTCAGTAGTACACCGATCAGGTCCTGGGGATTTATCTACCTTTATTCATTTAAGGCAACCAGCACCTCCACCTCTGCAATATGGATGTTTTTCAAGATGTCACTAGTTATTTGCCCACCTTCTCTATCGTCCACATCCTTCTCCACAATAAACACTGATGCAAAACACTTGTTTAGTATCTCCTCCATCTCCTGCAGTTCCACACATGTGACCTTGCTGATCTTCGAGGGGCCCTATTCCCTCGCTAGGTACCCTTTTGTCCTTATGTATTTGTTGAATCACTTTGGATTCTCCTTAACTCTATTTTCATTGATGTTTCATAGAATCCCTACAGTGTGGAAACAGGCCATTTGGCCCAACAAGTCCACACTGACCCTCCAAAGAGTATCCCACCCACACCCATACGTTTTCCCTGACTAATGCACCCAGCCGACATTTCCCTGAACAACATGGGCAATTTAGCCTGGCCAATTCATCTCACCTGCACATCTTTGGATATAGTTGCCAAAGCTGTCACATGTCATATTTTTGCCCTCCTAATTCCCTCTTAACTGTTCTCTTACTTGCCTTTATACTCTTCAGTGAAATCACTCAGTGTTTGCTGTGTGTCCCTGACATATGCTTCCTTCTTTTTCTTGACCAAAACCTCAATTCCTCTCGTTATCCAGCATTCCCTATACCTACTAGCCTTGTCCTTCACCCTGCTAGGAACACACTGTCTCTGGACTCTCGTTATCTCAATTTTGAAGGCTTCTCATTTTCCAGCCATCCCTTTGCCTGCGAATATCCACCCCCAGTCAACTTGCACAAGTTCTTGCCTAACACTGTCGAAATTGGCCTTCTTTCAATTTAGAATTTGAACTTTTTGCATCAGTATTTTAAAACTAAAAGAATTATGGTCACTAATGCCAAAATGCTCCCCCACTATCACCTTAGTCACCTGCCCTGTCTTATTTCCCAAGCTTAGGTAAAGTTTTGCACTTGCTCTGGTAGGTCCATCCAGATTCTTAATCAGAAAAGTTTCTTGCACATACTTAACAAATTCCTCTTCATCCAAACACTTAACATGATGGCAGTCCCAGTCGATGTTTGGGAGTTAAAATCCCCGACCATAACCACCCATTATTCTTACAGATAACTGAGATCTTACAAATTTGTTTCTCAATTTTCCTCTGACTATTAGGGGGTCTATAATACAATCCTAATCAGGGTATCATTCCTTTCTTATTTCTCAGTTCCACCCAAATAACTTCCCTGGATGTATTCCAGGAATATCCTCCCTAAGAGCAGTCATAATGTTATCACAAATCAAAAACACCACAACACCACTCCTCTTCCTTTCTTGCCCTCCTTTCTATAGCAACTATGCCCTGGAACAGCTGTTGGTGATTTTTTTTAAAAATTAAGCCAACTGGTTCCAGAAACTTTTAACTTTTGCCCCCCCCCTTGTACACCATGCTGTGTCACAAAACAATCTAAAATAAATATAAGACCAATAGTACACGCAAAACCTGTTCACTAAGACAATAGACAATAGGTGCAGGAGTAGGCCATTCAGCCCTTCGAGCCTGCACCGCCATTCAATATAATCATGGCTGATCATTCCTAATCAGTATCCTGTTCCTGCCTTATCTCCATAACCCTTGATTCCACTATCTTTGAGAGCTCTATCCAATTCTTAAATGAATCCAGAGAGTGGGCCTCCACTGCCCTCTGGGGCAGAGCATTCCACACAGCCACCACATAACACCCTATTTTAGTACAAGGAGTAAAAGGAGCATATTCAATTTTGTGAAGCGCCCCCAAAATAGTTCAGAATAGTTATGCTTGATATCAACTGATATATGTCTATATACACACACACACATATATTTTATATATATATATAGAATGAAACAATCTCGATTATCCAAACACCAATTATCCGAATTTCGGATTACCTGAACAAGATCTCAAGGACCTGTAAAAACGCTATCCAATATCCGAACTCTCAGTTATCCGAACAAAATACTCCCCGCCTGTCTCGTTCGGATAATCAAGTTGTTCTGTATGTGTATGTGTGTGTGTGTGTGTGTATATATAGTATATGTATATATATTTCGTTTCAATATCATGATCATAAGTTAAATTTGATGGTTTTTGACTTAGAAACAGTGGCTTTTCAGTGTCTGAAGTTAATAATTAACTTTTAAGTATTTCTGTAGTGTGATGATTTCTTTTAAAAGTTTTTGAGGCCCCGTCTTGGGAAAGTGGTGGGAAAGATGCTGGAGTCTATTATAAAGGATGAAATTACTGCACATCTGGATAGTAGTAACAGGATAGCACAGAGTCAGCATGGATTTATGAAGAGGAAATCATGCTTGACTAATCTTCTTCAATTTTTTGAGGATGTAACTCTGAAGTTGGACGAGGGAGATCCAGTAGATGTAGTGTACCTGGACTTTCAGAAAGCCTTTGATAAAGTCCCACACAGGAGGTTAGCGAGTAAAATTAGGGCACATGGTATTGGGGGCAAAGTACTAGATTGGATTGAAAATTGGTTGGCTAATAGGAAACAAAGGGTAGTGATAAATGACTCCATTTCGGAATGGCAGGCAGTGACCAGTGGGGTACCGCAGGGATCCGTGCTGGGACCGCAGCTTTTTACAACATATGTTAATGATATAGAAGATGGTATCAGCAATAACATTAGCAAATTTGCTGATGATACAAAGCTGGGTGGCAGGGTGAAATGTGATGAGGATGTTAGGAGATTACAGGGTGACCTGGACAAGTTAAGTGAGTGGGCAGATGCACGGCAGATGCAGTTTAATGTGGATAAATGTATGGTTATCCACTTTGGTGGCAAGAACAGGAAGACAGACTACCACCTCAATGGAATCAATTTATGTAAAGAGGCAGTACAGAGAGATCTGGGGGTTCTTGTACACCAGTCAATGAAGGCAAGCATGCAGGTACAGCAGGTAATGAAGAAGGCTAATAGCATGCTGGCCTTCATAACAAGAGGAATTGAGTATAGAAGCAAAACGGTGCTTCTGCAGCTGTGCAGGGCCCTGGTGAGACCACACCTGGAGTACTGTGTGCAGTTTTTAGATTAGATTACAGTGTGGAAACAGTGTTGAAAAGAATGAATGCTTATCCTTTTTTTTTCTTCTGAAAAACTATTTACTTTCTTTTACTTTGTTTTAGCAATCACTAAAAGTGAGCTGAATTGATCTCCTGAGGGTACTTGTTCACCAGAAATTCCATAAGACTTAAAAAGAACAAAACTGTATTAATGCCGATTATTTTGAGAGTCAATGAAATTTATGTAGTGCCTTTATGTAGTGCCTTTTGACATAGACAACCTCCCAAGGTGCTTTATAGAAGTCTTTGCAAACAGAATTTAAGCACCAGGGTTATTGAAACGGCTCACCAAGAGCCTGATTAAAGAGAGAGGTTTCTCACAGTGACTTAAAGCAGAGGAGATCAGTAGGGAGGGGAGAAGGGTAATGGGGAGGAAATTTCAGAGTTTGAGGTTCAGGCAACTGACAGCTCGGCAGTGATAATGGAGAAATTAAAATTGTTCATGGGCTTTGGGTATGGAGGAAGCTACAGAAGTGGAAAGGGCAAGACCATGAAAGGAGGATAAGAGTTTAGAAGTTGAAGGCTTGCCACGTTCTGAACCAGTAAATATCAGAGAATGTCTGTGATGGGTGAATGAGACTTAGTATGTGTAAGGATACAGTGCAGAACTTTTAATGAGCTCACTTTTATGAAAGTTAAAGCCAGTCAGGGGGGCATTTCCGTGGTAATTTCTTGTGGTATCTTAGGTACGGATGAGGTTTTCAGCCATAGAAGAAGTGAGGTGGGGCACAGGGTGCGATAAGCAATCAAGTAGGTTCATGTGGTTGAGATTGCATCTTTGAGCCAAAACTGACACCAAGATTGCAAGCAGTTAGGTTCAGCCTTTGTTGCCAGAGATAGGGGCAGAATTAGAACCTGGCCATTGGAATTTGTGGAGTGGACAGAGACTTCAATTTTTCCAATATTTAGTTGGGAAAACTGAGCTCATCCATTACTGGATGTTGAAGGATCGAGTGTGACAAAACAGAGAATAGCATAGAAATCAAAGGAAATGGTGATGGAGTAGAGCTGGGTGTTGTCAACATGTATTTATTGGACTTTCTGATGTTGTTGCCAAATTACAGCTTTTAAATGACAAACAGAATTATTTTAAATGACAAACAGGGGGGAATCAACATATAGACTCTTTGGACTACTCCAGAGATAGCTGCATAGAAATCTGAAGAGAAGCTGTTGGAAGTGATTCTTTCAATACAGCCGGACAGGTAAACATGGAATCAGCAAATTAATTATTTTTGAAATGTTGCAATCGACTGTGGCGCCTCAAGCAGCAGTATGTTAGGTGACTCGATAAACTGCTTTAATGGTGGTGATTAAAAGATAAGTGTTAGCCGGTAGAACTGGTGTGCTTTCCTGTTCTTTAAATAGTACAGTGGAATTTCGTGCAACCACAAAATCAGCAGCCAGGATCTTATCTGAATATCTCCATCTGAAATGGACTACCTGATGTGTTGCTCCGATTATCTATTGCCTTCTAATTTCCATGAAAAGGTTGTCACTAAGTCATGGGCTGTCAGCATATTTTAGGATGAGCTGAGTTTAACCTAACCCAGTCAACTCAGATTTCATGCCACTATTCTGAGCTGAAATCTGGCCTTGGATTTGATACTTATCAAAGACAATGCGATACATTTATTAAATTGTTTGCTTATCACTTTCTCTGGTGAATAATTTGTTACTTTGAACAATTAAAGTTCCAGAGGGAGAAGAAGGAGGTTTAAAAAAGATAGCTTTTTTTGGTAGTCATCCAAGAGAGCTTTAAGAATGACCTGAAATGGTTGTATATTCTTTTGTTTTCTGATATAAGGTGAGTTTTTCACTCCACTTGCATATTCCTGTGTCCTCATAATGGTTTTCCTACAGCCATATCCATGTCAAACTAGTCAAGTATAGTATCAAACGTAAAGAAAGCAATATCAATTGAGCAAAAGCATGTGATCGGTTTGAAGATTGGACAGAATTTGAAAACTAGGAAAGAATGATGGCCAAAAAAAAGGGGAAAAAAAGAGAATGAGAGAAAGCTAGCCAGAAGTGTAGACACAGATGGTAAGAGTTTCTATACATAGTTTAAAAAGAAAATGTTAATTTAATGAGTATTGGTCCTATCAAAAATGTTTCTTAACATTTGTTAAGAGATAGCAGAATGATTGAACAGGTATCATGCATAATGTTTCACCATAGAAGATACAATTAATATCCTATAAATCAGGGGAAGGAGCTCAGAAAAATTACAGTCACCAGTGAAGTGGGACTGAGTAAAGCTTTGGAGCTTTTGGCTCATAAGTGCTCAGGTAGGCTTCATCTCAGTGTCTTGCAAGAAGTGTTGAATGAGATAGTCCATCTATTGGTTTTAATTTTGCAAAACAACTCAAGATTTGAGGTCCCATTAGATTGAAAAATAGAAAATGCCACCCCTTCATTGAAGAAATAAGGACAGAAAACAGGGCACTCCAAGACAGTTAGCTTAACATCTGACACAAGAAAAGTGTTGAAAACTATTATGAAAAAGGATTCAGCAGGCATTTTGACAAGTTCAAAGTAACCAGGCATTCAACATGGTTTTGTGAAAGGGAGATCATTGGCCAATTTTTTGGTGCTCTTTGAGGAAATAATGTGCTGTGGATAAATAGGAGTCACGAGATGTACAGATATTCAGAAATATTTGATA
The DNA here is from genome assembly GCF_037043375.1 of Chiloscyllium plagiosum. Taxonomy (NCBI): domain Eukaryota; kingdom Metazoa; phylum Chordata; class Chondrichthyes; order Orectolobiformes; family Hemiscylliidae; genus Chiloscyllium; species Chiloscyllium plagiosum. The sequence continues at coordinate 90,828,607 of NW_028270147.1, read as the reverse complement.
AAAGGTTAGGAGAATCTCAGGATGTTTCAGAAAATAAAAGCACATGTTGTATGGGTTGCATGTTGACATGGATAGAAAATTGCTTTGAAATAAAAAAGCTCTTTGAGAGTTTAATAATGGCAAACACCACCTCCAGCCTCCCAGATTGCCTTGGTCCACTACAATGTGTCTCCTGTTGCAACAGGCCCACAGCAGGCGCTGTCGCCCTGTCCCCACACTCATCCCTGGAACATCTGGATAACAAGGACACCTACATCAGACTCGTATTTATTGACTTCAGCTCTGTCTTCACCATAATCCAATAAAACTCATCTCCAAACTCTCCTCCCCCTCTCTACAACTGGATCCTCTACTCCCTGACCCACAGTCCATAATCAGTAAGGATAGGCGACAACATTTCCTCCTTGATAATCTCCACACTAGTGCCCCACAAGACTTCATACTCAGTCCCTTACTTGCCTGTTTACACACTCTCAACTGTATGGCCAAGTTCATCTCGTAACTCCATTTTCAAGATTGTTGATGACAGATCTGTAGTGAGTGGAATATTAAACAATGATGAGACAGAATACAGGAAAGAGATAGAGAGCTTAGTGGCATGCTGTAAAGACAACAATCTTTCCCTCAGTGTTAGCGAACTGAAGGATTTGGACATCGACTTCAGGAAGCAGAGTTGAGGAAATGCCTTGTCTATATCAGTGGTGCTGAGATGGAGATAGTCAAAAGCTTCGAGTTCCCTGGAGTAAATATCACAAACAATCTGTCCTGGCCCATCCACTTTGCTTTGGTTAAGAAAGCACACCAACGCTTCTGTTTCCCCAGAAGGCTAAGGAAATTCAGCAAGTCCGCAATGGCTCTTACCAATTTTTACAGATGCACCATGGAAGGCATCCTATCTGGAGCTTGGTATGGCAACTGCTCTGCCCAGGACTATAAGAAACTACAGAGAATTGTGAACACAGCCAAGTCCATCACACAAACCAACCTTCTGTCCATTGATTCCATCTATACTTCCTGTTGTCTTGGAAAGCAACCAGCATAATCAAAGATCCCTTCCACCCTGGTTATACTCTCCTCCACCCTCTTCCATTGGGCAGAAAATGCAAAAGTTTGAAAACACATAGCAACAGTTTCAAGAACAGTTTCTTTCCTGCTGTTATCAGACTTTTGAATTGACTTCTCTGTAACTGTAACAATATTCTACATACAGTTCTATTACCTTAATGTATTAATGTGAGGTATGATTTGTCTGGTAGCACGCAAAACAATACATTTCACTGTATTTCGGTACACGTGACAATAATTGATGAATTCAAATCATAAAATTGGCTGCCTCACATAAAGTAGAGAATAAGTATAAATGGGTCTTCTTCAGTTAGTGGTGTGACCTCAAAGGTTTGTAAATGACTTGGATGAAGGGGTAGAAGGTGTGGCTGCCAAATTTGCTGGTGACACAAAGATATTGGGAAAGTCATTTGTGAAGAGACACATGGAGGCTACAAGAAGATATGACTAAATTCAGTGAATGGGTAAAGGTGTGGAAATTGAACCTATGGGTTTTCTAATGTGGAAAGGCTAGGCTTGTGTCTGCTAAAGCTTTTAGAAGAATGAAATGGCTTGATTGAAACACAGACCTGAGGGGACTTAACAATATAGAAATGGAGAGGATGTTTTTGCTATGGGAGAATCAAGAACCAGTGGTCACTGTTTCAAAATAAAACTTTGCCCCATCTAAGTAGAAATCAGGTGAATTTCTTTCTCTTGAGGGTTGAGAGAATGAGTGGTCTGCTCCTGCTCCTTGTTTGTTTGTTTGTCCATATGTAACTGAATTGTAAGAGTTAATCTGTGCTACACAGCCAATCAATGTTGCACACTTGTTTGCCTGTGCGAAGCTATCTGACTGAGTGGTCCAGGTTCTGAAATGGCCACAATGTACATAAATTAAGAAGAATTCAAGAACTGTTTCAAATACTGATATGCTGTGGTTCCTTCCACATCATGATAATTTGTAGAACTTGGACAAGAATAGAATAGAGCCCAACTGAGGCGTGACTTCTTGCCTGTGGAATTATATGACTGCTGATTGATTTTTCAGAAAAGGAGAGAAATATAAGTTGAGGGACAGGTTCATGAGAACAAAATTTGAGTGGTATCTAGTGGTCAGTTAGAGAAAGCTGGAAAGGAAGAGGAAGCAAGCACGCAACATACAACCGAAAATATCTTTCAGTGCTGCATCTTTAAGAGGCCAATCGGATGGGAGCCTAAAATGCTTTGTAATCCTCTGGAGGTTTTACAATAGATAGCCTGCTGAATAATGACAGTTTGAGAACATGTAACAATGTCAACATTAGCAACAAATGTGTGTTCAGAGACTTTGATTATATCTGAGCTATGGGTGTGACTATTAATATAAATCTTGTGAAAGGTTAAAAAGCTTAGCTTCAGGGATGAGATCTATTCATTTTAAGGATGTCAATGACTATTGGAGAAACTGTTGAGAAAATGAAACACTGAAGTGTGTATCACACTGTTCATCTTGTCAAAAATGAAAACCGCTGTAAATACCTTCTATCTTTTTAGACTTTTTCACATAGTCATAATATTCCAAAATGAATATTTTTTGCCAGCGCATGGCCAGTTTTTGCACAGCAATGTCTCAAATAGCAAAAAGCGTTTTTTGGTTATGTGAATTGAAGAATATACATTTGAAATTGTGCATTTGATATAATCTGTGGCTTCCTGAACCAGCTGATGGAACTGTAGTTTTATATTTTATTAGAAGATTAGTATCTTTGCAAGTGCAATACTATGTGGTGGTGCAGTCATGTGACAATTTATATTCTGCTCAAGTATTTGAAGGGGCTACAAGCCCACAGAGTTATGACCATGCCGAGTGCGCAGTACTCAGCAAGATTCATGTATAAAACAAATGAAACCAGTAATCTGTACAGAATAGTCCAAGTGTCATTTTGAAATTCAGTGAAGAAATATCATCCAGCATAGCTCTCAAATAAGTACAGTTTGCTTGCTGGAAGCATTCCAAACTGACAAGGGAAGTCATATTACCTCAAGTATTCAGATTTCCAAGAGATTGCTAGTGATGTGAAAGACTCCCTTTTCCAAATTAGGACACTGGATTTGAGTCAAGTGAGAGAAAGGAGAGCATGTCTTAAGTTACAGCAAGGGCAAAGGTGTAAGTGGGTCCCAGGGATCTGTATTGAGTTCTTTCACATGCCTGATAATTATCAAGAATCTAAAATAGTTCTTCCAATATAAAGTAATTAAAGCTAACAGCACACGAGAATCAATCGTAGACTGAGGATGTAGCCTAGATTTTTTTTTAGGGTTTTCTTCAAGACACTTGAGGATGAATGAAGTTCACTATGGAGAAATGCAAGGTATTCCGTGTTGCAAATTAAAGGTTAAAACAAAACACTTTGGATGGTGTAGGACTTGTCAACGTTTGTGAGTAGCTCCTATATTGCTTACTATGACGAGCAGTTCAATCTGTAAACTAACTTATAACTGTATTGACAAATTACACCGAGTTATCCAGATCTCATGCAGAGGTCGGATTGCTGAGTATAATTTGTGTAACTATGATACAAGGTAGTGAAATTGTAATGTTGATTCTTCTTGTCAGAAGGACTGGATAGAACTGAGTTTTCAGTTTCCAAGGTGCCTGTGTAAATGGGGTTAAAGCTTTCCATGGTCATAAATGGGAGAAAGAAAGTGTGTATAAGTCATGTTTATTCTGTTCCTTTTATTTGATGGTTCTATATTCCCAATTTATTATAATTATTCCATTTTTCAACATAGATTACTCCATGCCAATCAAACTGATCATATCTACTCTTTGCTGTCCAACCCAACAGTCCAAGTAAAATACATCCTTTCCCAGTGGACATTTTCTCATTTTTTTGAAATTGGCATTGATAGTTTGAGTAGGTAGATTTGAAGGAGAAAAAGGATCTTTTTTGAAAAAAATCCGAAATAGCCAAGCTTATAAGTCTCTGATGTATTGCACCTGGATGAACTGTGAGTGCTTGGCCCTGTATTTTCCAAGGGCATGTAAGAACATAAGAACTAGGGGCAGAAGTAGTCAATACAGGCCCCCTCAAGTTTGCTTTGCCATCAAGATAAAATCGTGACTGATCTCACCTCAGCCTCAACTCCACTTTCCCCCCCTTCTCCCCATTACCTTTCAAGTTGTTACTAATTAAACATATGTCCATCTCCTCCTCCAATTTATTCAATGTCCAAAATTTGCTGTATTCTGGGACAGTGAATACCACAGATTCGCAATTCTTTGAGAGTAGTAGTTTGTCCTCACCTCTCTTTTCAATTTGTTCCTCCTCCTCCTGAAATTATGACCTCTGGTTCCAAATTGTCCACATGAGGAAACATCTGTATTTACTTTTTCAATTCACCTTTGAATCTCATATACCTCAATTAGACCACGTGTCATTAGAAACTCTAGAAAGTATAGGCCTAATCTGCTGGAATGTGAGAACTGTGTAACCAATGGCTACAATTGAGAAAATCACCTTGAATCTGGCAAGAACAGTTGAATAATACACCCTATAAACAAGTTCTGGGACATATTTGAATGTTCAACGTTAATATCAGGCTGGTCAGTCTGAGCTGCACCTGGTGCCTGAGGACATTGCAGATTGTACAATTCTTGCATTCCTTTCACACATACATTTGAACGTCACGAGATCCTGTGATATAGTGCTTTTGGAAAGGGGGATGGGGAATAGGTTCGCTCTGATGTGTGCCGATGATTATATTGCAGTATTTCTGATTACAGATGGCTGGATCTGCTCACCTGAGCTGAGGAGGTCTGGTATCAATGTGAGAACAGGGCTTATGTGACATGCAGTCTTATATGGTGTCTGCTTGTTGCTGGTATTTGGAGCAGTGTCCAGTACACTAAATGCTGCAGCAGTGTTGTTACTTGCATAGAGTCTTACTGCTGCAAATGTCTAACCTAGTGGAGAACTGGATGCTGAGATTGGCAATTCCAGATGGATCGTCTCGGTCAGAAAAGGCGGATGCTCTACTTCCGTTCTAAATCCTGTGCAGCTGAGATTTCAGGTAAACTTGAGTTGAATTTTGCAGAGCAGTTGCAGTTTGCCAGCTGCTGTGTTTAATACAGCTGGTGCTTGATGTCATAGCAAAACGTAACCTAACTATTTGTGTTTTAACACATCACCTAAAAATCAACAGATGTGTACTTGAAGCAAATGCAAGTTGTTGCATAATCATCTGATAAACAGCACCATCAGGATGATATTGCTGGCATTTGATGATCCACGCAATGCAATGAACTGATTAACTCATGAAGTACGAGTTTGCTCTTTGTGAGTGCTGCTGTATGATGCAGTGTGTATCTAACTGTTATGCCAAGAACATATGAAGTAGGTTTCTATATGCCACAGAAATAAAGGACATGGTTTTCACGCTGTCGTCTCTGGGTAAAATGTTTTTCTACAATATCTTACTCGATAGGCATGACCTTCACTGATTTACAGAGGCCTGCACCAAGAGTTTTGGTAAAATAGCTGGTGTGAAGTGGGTTTAGAAAGAGAGAAAAGCAAGACCTAGTGAGCAGAAGTGCAGTGATCTGGAATTCTAATCATATTGAAGATTTTGTTATGTGTATATCCTGCCTGTTTAAAATTTTAGAGACAAAAAAAACTAGATGCTGGAATCCAAGGTAGAAGAGCAAGAGGCTAGAAGAACACAGCAAGCCAGGCAGCATGAGGAGGTGGAGAAGTCAACGTTTTGGATGTCACCCTTCTTCAGGACTGGGGGTTGGTGTCAGGGGAGCTGCAGTTGGCCAGAGGGGGGAGGGAAACATTGTGGTAAAGTAGGGATAGATGAACATGGTGGAAGGAAGAGTTGATCATAGGAATGGAAGCGGGGGGCTGGGAGGGAGATTATTTGAAATCGGAAAACTCAATGTTGAGTTCTCTGGGCTGTCGGCTGCCTGAGCAGAAGGAGCAACCACCAAGCTTTTCTTTATTTCCTGCAGGTGTGTGAGATGTTGATACAATGTAATTTTAATATGTAAACCTGTAATTTGATGAAACAGCAGGATCCATTGTCTGTAGCCCTCATAGTTTGACTTATTTTTCTAGTCGGTTGCAAAGAATTGTTTGGTAATCTCTCAGACAGTGAGGACAATTAATTATGAAGAAAGGTCACGAGACCCAAAGTGTTAATTCTGATTTCTCTGCACAGCTGCTGCCAGACCTGCTGAAATTTTTCAGCATTTTCTGATTGTGTTTCTGATTTCCAGCATCCGCATTCCTTTGGTTTTTCTTTTGTTAAGACAGTAAGGATGTATTGTTATTGGGTGGAGAGAGTAAAATATGAGAGACAATGTGGAAAATTGCCTTAGTATGTCCTGTCCAGAAAGACAGAACAAATACAACCCAGAGAATTATCACTCCGTCAATCTCCCCTCAATCTTGGGGGAGAAGGATGTTTGATGATCTATGCAAGCATGTTATTTTTTTAAAATTTTTGTTGGTTTTCTGATATAAATTTATTTTATTTGGATCTGAAGACTTGGTCAACAATGCAAGTTCATCACTTACATGTAAGCAGGAATCATTAGAAATGGCACATGATCCCATATTTCTTGGAACCAGGAAACATACTCTGATCTCCTTTAGCATCTGAATTTTTTGTGCACAACTGATTACTGCAATTTTTTATGTTGAAGTGGAGTATAGCTGGCATTAGTTGCTCATGACATTAACAGAACGCAGTATCTGGAGCCATTTTACGAAAACTGAGAAGTTTATGAAATTTTGAGTGTTTATCGAATATGATTTCGTTTTGTGATTTTGGTTTGTTAAAATGAAGCAGAATGTTAATGCAAATAGAGCATAGGACCTGTGGGATCATGTTCAAATAATGCCTGAAATTAGTGAGTGGTGAAAATAACCTTTTTATTCAGAAATAACATGTAGCACAAGTTCGAGGCGGCAGTAAAATCCCGAAATACAGTTCCTACACTATCCTTTTTAGTCACAGCTCTTACATATCTTAAAATTTCATAACTATGATACTACGTTGTTTTATCTACAGTATATAAAGTTTTGAGGGGCTTCTTTCTTGGGAGACAGGAGATGGGTTAAAACATGCTAAATGCTGGTTGCTCCTCGTGATAGGACTAAGAGTGTTTGTCTGGTCTGCTTACATAATTAAGAGGTGTCAGTTCTTTTGTCTTTCAAGTCAGTAAACGTTAAGCCTATATGCTCTAAATATCTTCGAAAAATAATAAAGGATATTAAACTAATTACTGCAGCTGGATTGTGAGAGATGTTTACTGTTTACCGGTTGGGTTTGATTCATTCATGCTGTTTCACTTAAGCACTGTTTTGACAGTTAGTTTCTTAAAGGGATAACGGCCCAGTTAAAAGCTATTTAACAAGTACAGTACATACTAGTTAGGGAAACTGTTTGGTCTTTCTGGTCCAGGAGATGGTTGGTAAGAGCTGATTAATATTATAACATTTTGTGGAAACATGATGGCTGGAGAGACATGATGACGGGGAAGGTATTGTTCTGTACATTACACATATTCAGAGATAAACACTGCTTGTAGGCTTGTAGGCTGATAAGATGTGAAAATGCAGTAATGAGTTTGAAAGAGTTGTTTTAAATTTGGCCTATCTTGTAGTAAAATATTCTACAGAACCGCGGTTTTATGAATGAATGAAACCATATTATGGTAAGCAGTTATGAATAAATGAACTGGGAATGTGGTGTTCACTTGTGAGTGGGTTAGTAAAGGAGTTATGAATGAATAGATATAAAGCGCTTGTGAGTGGGTTAGTGATGGGACCCAGAATACAATTTTTCACAGACCCTTGTGCTCGGCATTTGTATTCCACGTGTCAACATTCAAACCTGATCATCTTAGCGGCCGACATGTAGGATATCGAACAGTATAGCATAGGAATAGGCCCCTCTGCTCACCAGGTCTGTGCTGAGCATGATACCATTTTTAAACTAATCACATCTCCCTGCACATGGTCTATACCCTCTATTCCCTGCCTGTTCATGTGTTTGTTTAAATGTCTCTTAAATGTTGCTATCGTATCTGCTTCTACCACCTCACCTGGTAACATATTCCAAGCACTCGCCAACCTCTGTGTAAAAAAAAACTTGCCTTAGCCATCTTCTTTAAGCTTTCCCTCTCTCACCTTAAAACTGTGTCCCTTAGTATCTGAAATTTCAACCCTGGAGAAAAACCTCTGAATGTTCACTCTATCTATGCCTCTCAATTTCATATACTTATATTAGGCCACTCCTCAGTCTCTGATGCTCTCGTTTGTCCAATATCGTATCTAATCGACTCCAGTCCAGGTTAATCGGGGCGACACAGTGGCTCAGTGGTTAGCACTGTTGCCTCACAGCACCAGGGATCCGGGTTTGATTCCCACTTTGGGCAACTGTCTGTGTGGAGTTTGCACATTCTCCCCGTGTCTGCGTGGGTTTCTTCCGGGTATCTGGTTTCCTCCCACAACCAAAGATGTGCAGGTCAGGTGAATTGCCCATAGTGTCAGGGGTAAATGTAGGGTAGGGGACTGGGTCTGGGTGGGTTACTCTTCGGAGGGTTAGTATGGACTTGTTGGGCCGAAAGGCCTGTTTCCATACCTTAGGAAATCTAATCTAATCTTTTACATCCTCTCCAAACATCCTTCCTATAGCGTGTAATAACCAGAACTGCACACAATACTCAAAATACGGCCTAACGAAGGTCTTCATGTACCTTCCTTGCAGCTCTTCATACTCTACGTCCTGCAAGGACTTAATCCATTCTCCCAGTTCCTTTGCCTGCGTTGCAAGTGCTCAAATGATGCTACCTTCCAAAATAGTGCTGCTGACATGTCTTTCTTCTTCTATCAATGTGGTTTCCTGCCCACTGTGGTTGACAGGGCTCTCAACCACATCCAACCTATCACCCATGCTTCCGCCCTTGCCTCCTTTCATCACTCAACAGCATGATCGGGTCCCCCTTCTCACTTTTCATTCCACCAGCCTCCACATTTAAAGGATCATTCTTCGTAATTTCAGACAACTCCAGCAGAATGCCACCACCAAATGCATCTTCCCCTCGCTTCCCATCTGCATTCCGCAGGGATCGTTCTCTCTAGTTCATTCATCGACCACTAACACCACTCCTTCTTCCCGTGTAACTGCAGAAGGTGCAACACCTGCCCCTTTATCTCTTCCGTGCTCATCATTCAAGGGCCTAACCAGTCTTTCCAGGTAAAGCAGCATTTCACCTATACCTCCTCCAATCTTGTGTGTTGGATTCGCAGATGCTGGAGGTTAGAGTTAAGAGTGTGGTGCTGGAATATGGCCTACTCTACATTGGAGAAGCCAGATGCAGACTAGGCGGCTGCTTTGCAGTACATGAGCACGCATGACCCTGACCTTCCCGTAGCTGGTCATTTTAACACAGCGTCCTGCTGGCATGCTACAGTGCTCCAGCAAATCACAGTGCAAACTGGAGCAACAACATCTCAACTCCAAACTAGGGAATTTAGAGCCTTTTGGACTTAATATTGAGTTCAAACTGTGAACCAATACCTATTCCCGTCCTTTCTTGTACCTTAACTTGTAACATTTTCTGTCATCATGTCCTGTCTCCCCTCCCTCACCTCAGTGGGACTGGCTCTTTCAAGTCTGGCAGTTAGATACACCATTGTTCTGCCATTGTCACATTCTTAATCTGAACTATCAACATACTTTCTCCTTCACCACCTCCAACTACAGTATAAATGTTGCCCCCTCCACACCACTTCAGCTCTAATGAAGAGACATCTAGACTTCAACATTAGCTTGCTCTCTCTTCAAGGATGCTGTTTGACCCACTGTGATCTCCAGCACTTTTGTTTTCTGACTAAGGTCTTAATCAGTTGCAGCATGACTTGCTGAATTGTACACTCAATACCGCAACCAATGAAGGCAAGCTTACCACATTTTGGACTTGTATCGCCACTTTCAGGGAACTATGGACTTGGACTCTGAGATCCCTCTATACATCAGTGTTTCTCTGGGTCCTGCCATTTACTAGATACCTCTGACATCCCAAAATGTTTGTCCGAATTAAAATCCATCTGCTATTTCTCTGCTTAGCTTTCCAACTGATCTATATTCTGTTTTATCCTTTTGACAAGCTTTCTTAACTATCCACAACTCCATGAATATTGGTGCCATCTGCACACTTACTAATCAGACAACCTACATTTTCATTTTCACTCAATCCTGATGAAGGGCTTTTGCCTGAAACGTCGACTGTCTTGCTCCTCGGATGCTGCCTGTCCCACTGTGCTTTTCCAGCACCACTCTGTCGATTCTAATCTCCAGCATCTGCAGTTCTCACTTTCATTTACCTACATTTTCATCCAAGTCATAATATATATTAAACAACACAGTCCTCATACTGATCCCTGTGGAACACCACTGGTCACAGATGTCCAGTCTGAAATATACCTCTCCACAACTACCCTCTGACCAAACCAATTTTGCATCCAACTTAACAACTCACCATGGATCCCAATTTTCTGGACTGGCCTGCTGTGAACGATCTTGTCAAATGCTTTAGTACCCTCATTATTTTCCCTCCCTCAAAAAAACTCCGTTAAATTTGTGAGGCAAGACATCCCCAGGCACAATGCCACACTGATTATCCCTAATAAGTGTATTCTTTTCCCATCTTTATTGATACTCAGCTGAGACTCGAGTAAAATACGACATTTGGGAAAGGGAAAAAAAACCTGCTGTCCTGAGAACGCTGATGAAGTGAGGTGGCTGTTTGGAATTTTCATACACTGTCATTGGTACCGTCATTGTAACCATGTTTTACTCCTGGAAACTTCAGTCAGGGAACAGGATGAGATTCTGAAGGGACAAAATTTAGGCAGGAACTTAAAAAGGAAGTCTTCGAGGGTAGTAATATCTGGATTATTCCCAGTGCTACGAGCTAGTGAGGGTAGGAATAGGAGGATAGAGCAGATGAATGCATGGCTGAGGAGCTGGTTCATAGGAGAAGGGCTCGCATTTTTGGATCATTGAAACCTCTTCTGGGGTAGAACTGACATATGCAAGAAGGATGGATTGCACCTGAATTGAAAGGGGACTAATATACTGGCAGGGATGTTTTGCTAGAGCTGCTCGGGAGGATTTAAACTGATAAGGTGGAACCCAGGGATGTAGGGAGGAAAGAGATCAATCTGAGACTGGTCCATTTGGGAAAGGGAGCAGGTAAAACAGTCAGGGCACAAAGAAACAAACCAAGATAGGACTCATAAATTAAGCTACATTTATTTCAAGAGGCCGGACAGGAAAGGCAGGTGAATTCTGGGCATTGTTCGGAACATGGGACTGGGATATCATAGCAATTACAGAAGCGTGGCTCAGGGATGGACAGGACGGCAGCTTAATGTTCCAGGATAAAAACGCTACAGGAAGGATAGAAAGGGAGGCAAGAGAGGAGGGGGAGTGGCGTTTTTGATAAGGGATAGCATTACTGCTGTTCTGAGGGAGAATATTCCTGGGAATACATCCAGGGAAGTTATTTGGTGGAACTGAGAAATAAGAAAGGGATAATCACCTTATTGGGCTTGTATTATATACCCCCTAATAGTCAGCGGGAAGTTGATAAACAAATTTGTGAGGAGATTTCAGTTATCTGTAAGAATAATAGGGTGGTTATGGTCGGGGATTTTAACTTTCCAAACATAGACTGGACTGCCACAGTGTTAAGGGTTTAGATTGAGATAAATTTGTTAAGTGTGTACAAGAAAATTTTCTGATTCAGTGTGTGGATGTACCTACTAGAGAAGGTACAAAACTTGACTTAGTCTTGGGAAATAAGGCAGAGCAGTTGACTGAGGAGCACTTTGGGGCCAGGGACCATAATTCTATTAGTTTTAGAATACTGATGGAAAAGGATAGACCAGATCTAAAAGTTGAAGTTGTAAATTGGAGGGAGGCTAATTTTGACAGTGGTAGGCAAGAACTTTCAAAAACTATTTGGGGCAGATGTTTGCAGGCAGAGACAGCTGGAATGAGATAACGAGAGTCCAGAGAAAGTGTATTCCTGTCAGGGTGAAAGGAAAGGCTGGTAGGTGTAGGGAATGCTGGATGACTAGAGAAATTGACGTTTCGGTTAAGAGAAAGAAGGAAGCATATGTCAGGTATAGATAGGAGAGATTGAGTGAATCCTTACAAGTGTATAAAAAACGGTAGGTGTATACATAAGAGGGCAATCGGGGGGGGTGAGTGCAAAAAGGGGACATGAGATAGCTTTGGCAAATAGAGTTAAGGAGAATGCAAAGGGATTTTATAAATACATTAAAGACAAAAGAGTAACTAGAGAGAGAATAGAGCTGTCAAAGATCAGCAAGGTAGCCTTTGTGTGGAGCTACAGGAGATGGGGGAGATATTCAACGAGTATTCATCAGTGTATCCTGTGGAGAAGGATATGAAAGATACAGAGTGTGGGGAAATAGATGGTGACATCTTGAAGAATGTCCATATTACAGAGGAGGAAGTGCTGGATGTCTTGAAATGCATAAAAGTGGATAAATCCCCAGGACTTGATCTGGTGTACCCTAGAACTCTGTGGGAAGCTAGGGAAGTGATTGCTGGGCCCCTTGCTGAGATATTTCTATCATCGATAGTCACAGGTGAGGTGCCAAAGGTTGGGTAACATGCTACCACTATTTAAGAAAAATGGTACAGAAAAGCCAGGGAACTGTAGTCTGATGAGCCTAACGTCGGTAGTGGGCAAGTTATTGGAGGGAATCTTGTGGGATAGGATTTACATGTATTTGGAAAAGCAAGGACTGATTAGGGATAGTCAGCATGGCTCTGTGCGTAGGAAATCATGTCTCATAAACTTGATTGAGTTATTTGACTGAGTAACAAAGAGGATTGATGAAAGCCGAGCACTGGACGTGATCTTTATGGACTTCAGTAAGGCGTTCAACAAAGTTCCTCATGGGAGATTGGTTAGCAAGATTGGATTTCATGGAATACAGGGAGAACTAGCCATTTGGATACAGAACTGGCTCGAAGGTAGAAGACAGAGGGTGGTGGTAGTGGGGGGTTGCTTTTCAGACTGGAGACCTGTGACCAGTGGAGTGCCACAAGAATCGGTGCTGGGTCCACTACTTTTCGTCATTTGTATAAATGATTTGGATTTGAGCATAAGAGATATAGTTAGTAAGTTTGCAGATGACACCAAAATTGGAGGTGTAGTTGACAGCGAAGAAGGCTCCTTCAGATTACAACGGGATCTTGATCAAATGGGCCAATGGGCTGAGAAGTGGCAGATGGAGTTTAATTTAGATAAATGTGAGGTGCTGCATTTTGGAAAAGCGAATCTTGGCAAGACTTATGCACTTAATGGTAAGGTCCTAGGGAGTGTTGCTGAACAAAGAGACCTTGGAGTGCAGGTTCATAGTTCCATGAAAATGGAGTCACAGGTAGATAGGATAGTAAAGAAGGCATTTGGTATGCTTTCCTTTTATTGGTCAGAGTATTGAGTATAGGAGTTGAGAGGTCATGTTGCAGCTGTACAGGACGTTAGTTAGGCCGCTTGTGGAATGTTGCATGCAATTCTGGTCTCCTTCCTATTGGAAAGATGTTGTGAGACCTGCATTGGTTCAGAAAAGATTTACAAGGATTTTGTTAGGATTAGAGAATTTGAGCTATAGGGAGAGGCTGACTAGGCTGGGGCTGTTTTGCCTGGAGCGTCGGAGGCTGGGGGATGACCTTATAGAGGTTTATAGAATCATGATGGGCATGGATAGTATAAATAGACAAAGTTTTTTCCCTGAGGTGGGGGAGTCCAGAACAAGAGGGCATAGTTTTAGGGTGAGAGGGGAAAGACATAAAAGGGGCAACTTTTTCATTCAGAGGGTTGTGTGTGTATGGAATGAGCTGTGAGAGGAAGTTGTGGAGCCTGGCACAATTGCAACATTTGAAAGGCATCTGGATGGGGATATGAATAGGAAGGTTTAGAGGGATATGGGCCAACTACTGGCAAATGGGCTTAGATTTATATCAGATATCTGGTAGGCATGGATGTTTTGGACCAAATGGTCTGTTTCTGTGCTGTACATCTCTTTGACTCTATTTAGGAGTCTTCATGCATATGTAGTGGAAAAGGTAGTGTACAAATTTAGATGGTAATTGGGAATGCAAATGGAATTTTGGCCTTTATTTTTAAGAAAATGAAGTTTAAAAATTGGGAAGTCTTGCTTAAATCATGCAAGGCAGTAGTCAGACCACAATTTTGCTCCCTTTATCTAAGAAAGATATACTGGCATTGGAGGCAGTCTAGACTAGGTTCACTTGGTTAATATTGGGTATGGAGGAACTGTCTTTTGAGGAAAGATTGAATAGGTTGGACTTGATATTCATTGGAGTTTAGAAGAATGAGAGGTGACCAAATTAAAACATATGAGAGTCTTCGGCCTTGACAGAGTGAATGCAGAAGGGTTGTTTCCCTTTGTGGAAGTTGAGAGTGTGGTGCTGGAAAAGCACAGCAGGCCAGGCAGTATCCGAGGAGCAGGAGAATTGACATTTTGGGCAATAGCCTTTCATCAAGAATGTGGGCTTGTAAGCTCTTGGCCGCCTCGGCTCAAAAGCCTCATTTCTGATGAAGCGCTGTTGCCCAAAACATTGATTTTCCTGCTGCTTGGATGCTGCCTGGCCTGCTGTGCTTTTCCAACACCACAGACTCAACTCTGATCTCCAGCATCTGTAGTCCTCACTTTCCCCTTGTGGAAGTGTCTCTGACCAGAGGGCATAATCTCAGAATAAGGAACACCCTTTTAAAACAAGAGATTAGGAGACATTCCTTATCTGAGGGCAAGGAATTTATGGAATTCTTTACTGCAGAGAGCCTCATTTCTGATGAAGCGCTGTTGCCCAAAACATTGATTTTCCTGCTGCTTGGATGCTGCCTGGCCTGCTGTGCTTTTCCAACACCACAGACTCAACTCTGATCTCCAGCATCTGTAGTCCTCACTTTCCCCTTGTGGAAGTGTCTCTGACCAGAGGGCATAATCTCAGAATAAGGAACACCCTTTTAAAACAAGAGATTAGGAGACATTCCTTATCTGAGGGCAAGAAATTTATGGAATTCTTTACTGCAGAGAGCTGTTGAGGTTGTAGTATTAGGTATATGCAAGGTTGAGACAGATAGACACGTGTTTAGTTAGTCAAGGATTCCAGAGTTATGGGGAAAAGGCCTAGAGTTGAGGATATTCAGATCAACCATGATCTCATTGAGTGGCAGAGCAGACAATGGGCTGAATGGCCTGTTTCTGCTCCTGCATTTCATGGTCCGTGTACACTTGATTGCACTTGCACTTAGACTTCTTACGTGTCAATAAAGAGTGTCTTGGTGAAAGGATAATGGTCCCTGTGGAGTTATTTCAATGTTAGCTTCCTCACCAACAAACCTTCAAAGAGAGCAGTAGATGTGATCTATATGGACCAGTGAGGCGTTTGACAAAATGTGCTGCTGGAAAAGCACAGCAGGTCAGGCAGCATCCAAGGAGCAGGAGAATCGACATTTCTGGCATAAGCCCTTCTTCAGGAATGAGGAGGGTGTGCCAAGCAGGCTAAGATAGAAGGTAGGGAGGAGGGACTTGGGGGAGGGGCGTGGGAATGCGATAAGTGGAAGGAGGTTAAGGTGAGGGTGATATGCCGGAGAGGGGGTGGGGACGGAGAGGTCAGGAAGAAGATTGCAGGTCATGAAGGCGGTGCTGAGTCCGAGGGTTGGGACTGAGATAAGGTGGGGGGAGGGAAATCAGAAAGCTGGAGAAATCTGCATTCATCCCTTATGGTTGGAGGGTTCCCAGGCGGAAGATGAGGCGCTCTTCCTCCAGGCATTGTGTTGCCATGGTCTGGCGATGGAGGAGGCCAAGGACCTGCATGTCATTGGCGGAGTGGAAGGGGGAGTTAAAGTGTTCAGTCACGGGGCGGTTGGGTTGGTTGCTGCGGGTGTCCCAGAGGTGGTCTCTGAAACGTTCCGCAAGTAGGCGGCCTGTCTCCCCAATGTAGAGGAGGCCACATCGGGTGCAGCGGATGCAGTAAATGATGTGTGGAGGTGCAGGTGAATTTGTGATGGATATGGAAGGATCCCTTGGGGCCTTGGAGGGAAGTGAGGGGGGAGGTGTGGGCACAAGTTTTGCATTTCTTATGGTTGCAGGGGAAGGTGCTGGGATTGGAGGTTGGGTTGGTGGGGGGTGTGGACCTGACGAGGGAGTTGAGGAGGGAGTGGTCTTTCCGGAACGCTGATAGGGGAGGGGAGGGAAATATATCCTTGGTGGTGGGGTCTGTTTGGAGGTGGCGGAAATGAAGAAGGATGATACAATGTATCTGGAGGTTGTTGGGGTGGTAGGTGAGGACCAGTGGGGTTCTGTCCTGGTGGCGATTGGAGGGGCGGGGTTCAAGGGCGGAGGAGCGGGAAGTGGAGGAGGTGCGGTGGAGAGTATCGTCAACCATGTTTGAGGGGAAATTGCGGTCTTTGAAGAAGGAGGCTATGTGGGTTGTTCGGTTTTGGAATTGGTCCTCCTGGGAGCAGATGCGGCGGAGGCGAAGGAATTTGGAATATGGGATGGCGTTTTTACAGGGGGCAGGGTGGGAGGAGGTGTAATCTAGATAGCTGTGGGAGTCGGTCGGTTTATAGTAAATGTCCGTGTTGAGTCGGTCGCCCGAGATAGAAATGGAGAGGTCTAGGAAAGGGAGGGAGGAGTCTGAGACGGTCCAGGTAAATTTGAGGTCGGGGTGGAAGGTGTTAGTAAAGTGGATGAACTGTTCAACCTCCTTGTGGGAGCACGAGGTAGTGCCGATACAGTCATCGATGTAGCGGAGGCAAAGGTGGGGGATGGTGCCAGTGTAGCTGCGGAAGATGGACTGTTCCACATATCCGACGAAGAGGCAGGCATAGTTGGGGTTTGGAGGAAATGGGAGGATTGGAAAGAGAAGTTGTTCAGAATGAGGACCAGTTCAGTCTGTCGAAGGAGGGTGTCAGTGGAAGGGTACTGGTTGGTTCGGCGGGAAAGGAAAAAGCGGAGGACTTTGAGGCCTTCGTGATGGGGGATGGAGGTGTATCGGGACTGGATGTCCATGGTGAAGATATGGCTTTGGGGGCTGGGGAAGCGAAAATCATGGAGGAGGTGGAGGGTGTGGGTGGTGTCCCGAACGTAAGTGGGGAGTTCTTGGACTAAGGGGGACAGGATCGTGTCGAGGTATGCAGAGATGAGTTCGGTGGGGCAGGAGCAGGCTGAGACGATGGGTCGCCCAGGGCAGTCAGCTTTGTGGATTTTGGGCAGGAGGTAGAAACAGGCGGTGTGGAGTTGTGGGACTATGAGGTTGGAGGCGGTGGATGGGTGATCCCCTGAGGTGATGAGGTTATGGATGGTCTAGGAGATGATGGTTTGGTGGTGGGAGTTGGGGTCATGGTCAAGAACGCAGTAGGAGGAGGTGTCCACGAGCTGGCGTTTAGCCTCAGCAGTGTAAAGATCAGTGCACCAAACTACCACCGCGCCTCCCTTGTCTGTCGGTTTGATAGTGAGGTTGGGGTTGGAGCGGAGGAAGTGGAGGGCTGCACATTGCGAGGGTGAGAGGTTGGAGTGGGTGAGAGGGGTGGACAGGTTGAGGCGGTCAATGTCGCGGCGGCAGTTGGCTATGAAGAGATCAAGGGCGGGTAAGAGGCCAGCACGGGGTATCCAGGTGGATGGGGTGTGTTGGAGGCGGGAGAAGGGGTCGTCAGAGGGTGGGCGAGAATCCTGGTTAAAGAAGACCTCTCCGCCCCCACCCCCTCTATGGCTATCATTCTCACCTTAACCTCCTTCCACCTATCGCATTCCTAACGCCCCTCCTCCAAGTCCTTCCTCCCTACCTTTCATCTTAGCCTGCTTGGCACACCCTCCTCATTCCTGAAGAAGGGCTTATGCCAGAAACGTCGATTCTCCTGCTCCTTGGATGCTGCCTGACCACCTGCGCTTTTCCAGCAGCACATTTTTCAGCTCTGATCTCCAGCATCTGCAGTCCTCACTTTCTCCTAGTTTGACAAGGTTCCCCATGGGAGACTGATTAGCAAGGTTAGATCTCATGGAATACAGGGAGAACTAGCCATTTGGATACAGAACTGGCTCAAAGGTAGAAGATAGAAGGTGGTGGTGGAGGTTTATTTTTCAGACTGGAGGCCTGTGACCAGTAGAGTGCCACAAGGATCGGTGCTGGGTCCTCTACTTTTTGCCATTTATATAAATGATTTGGATGCGAGCATAAGAGGTACAGTTAGTAAGATTGGAGGTGTAATGGACAGCGAAGAGGGTTACCTCAGATTACAACAGCATCTGGACCAGGTGGGCCAATGGGCTGAGAAGTGGCAGATGGAGTTTAATTCAGATAAATGCAAGGTGCTGCATTTTGGGAAAGCAAATCTTAGCAGGACTTATACACTTAATGCTAAGGTCCTAGGGAGTGTTGCTGAACAAAGAGACCTTGGAGTGCAGGTTCATAGCTTCTTGAAAGTGGAGTCACAGGTAGATAGGATAGTGAAGAAGGTGTTTGGTATGCTTTCCTTTATTGGTCAGAGTATTGAGTACAGGAGCTGGGAAGTCATGTTGTGGCTGTACAGGACATTGATTAAGCCACTGTTGGAATATTGCGTGCAATTCTGGTCTCCTTCATATTGGAAAGATGTTGTGAAACTTGAAAGGGTTCAGAAAAGACTTACAAGAATGTTGCCAGGGTTGGAGGATTTGAGCTATAGAGAGAGGCTGAACGGGCTGGGACTGTTTTCCCTGGAGCGTCGGAGGCTGAGGGGTGACGTTATAGAGGTTTACAAAATTATGAGGGGCATGGATAGGATAAATAGACAAAGTCTTTTCCCTGGGGTCAGGGAGTCCAGAACTAGGGAGTCCAGAACTAGAGGGCATAGGTACGTGTATGGAATGAGCTGCCAGAGGATGTGGTGGAGGCTGGTATAATTGCAACATTTAAGAGGCATTTGGATAGGTATATGAATAGGAAGGGCATGTAGGGGTATGGGCCGGGTGTTGGTAGGTGGGACTAGATTGGGTTGAGATATCTGGTCGGCATGGGCAGATTGTACCAAAGGGTCTGTTTCCATACTGTACATCTCTGACTCTATGACTCTGTAACCCATTGACACGTGGACTATGTCACTATATAATTGCAATTTGGAGATATCAACTGTAACTGAATCTGTGAGCATTGGATTCAGCCACTTAGGCACTTGTTTTCGATTTCAGTGACATCATGTCCATCTAAATAGATGCTGTTGACATGGGATCTCCCTTATGCTCAAGTCTTGCTAGCAGTTTTGTTAGTTACCTCAAGAGGCACATCTTCAATGGAAAGACCACTAACCTCTTATCCCTTGCAAATTTTCATTGTATATGTCGATGACAAATTTAGAATATATCAGTTCACAGCTGCATCAAAGAATTTCTTTACAATGCTTAATAAAATCATTCCTGCACTCAAAATTACTGTTAAAATGGAGAATCAAATGAGCTACCTTTACTTGATGCATCTGTTGAGACAGCTGAACTAATGTCTACCAAAGTCCTATGTTCACCAGTCAATGTACACATTTGGATTCCTACAGTTGCGCAATCTCTGCTCAAAAGACCATCCCTCCATACCCAGTATCAACTGAGTGATCCTTCTCTAGAATGCCTACAATTCTACAGATCAATCTTATTGGCAACCTTGTGAATCAGGCATAGCCATCAGGTCACCACAGAAGCTTGATGCTGAAGTAGAGTATATCAAACTATCCTGCTTAATAACTGATACCCTGATCAAGTCATCACTTGTTACATATTATGAATATTCATTCACCCTTCGTGGTACCCTCAGAAGAGAAACATGTATCAAAAATGTGAACCATAGTTGTCTCACACTGCTATTATGTAGCAAATCCATGCCAGAAAGATGTGATGCTTTCCACACAACTGGATAATGTAATATATAGGTTCCTGTGATGGTGTGATGACATGTATATAGTGTCCCAATGACTGGCAGAACCTATCAATCAGCATGCCCATTGACCATTTGCAGCTGACAGCATGCTGATCATGCTCCACCAGCCCCGGCTTGCCAGTCTTAGAAAGTTATATCCACTATTTGATATGATTCTGCTGTTGGAAATTGTTTATTTAATAATCTGGACTTTGGTAAGAGTTATGCTGGAGACAAATTTAAGATCATCAGCAGGGCTTGCAGTGTGATGCATTTGTGCATTCTTATAACCGCGTACTACCCAGGCCCTGTTTTAGTTAAGCAAAAGGTGTTTGTTTGTACATTGCATCTTTGTTTAAAAAAAAAAGTTATGAAGATAATGAAACTCTGCTGCAAACCCAAGGCAGAATTAACTTGCTTGCCCTGAGAGTTAAGATTGTCAGTTAACTGCTCTTGCTGTATCTCAGTGCCAGTGATGGCCCAACTCATCAGCACCCTGTCTCATCCAACATAAAATGGTGTCTCCCTGTTCAAGAGTATTTCTGGAATATGAGTTCTGATGAGTGTGAGATGAAAAGCGTCATCTTCCAGTTTAATTTTCGCAATGATTAAGTTAATTGAAAACACTAATGGAGTGAGTCATGAGTACATTACCTATGACGGATTATAAACTAATATTGATGGTCTAAATGGAGATATGTCCATTGGAAAAAAGTATTTTAAAATCATAAAGTGGTTTGTGAGAGTACTTAAACTCCTTAATTCTTGTTTTCATTTGGAATTTGAACTTCTTTGATGTATTTGGCTGCATTCCATTATAGCAAACATTTATTACCTTTAGACTTTTAAAAATATACATATATTGAGCAACTTGTTTTTATAATTTCTGCTCTCATATTTGAACAAGTGAAGAAAGCTCACAGTAGAGCCATACTGCATTAACTTAACTTAATTATAAATATGTTGTTCTTTGAGCCTTTTTCCTACCTGGTTGATGATTTGTAACTACATAACTGAAAATAAATCTTTTTGCTAAGAATGGTCATCTTACTGAGGTGTTCTGAAGAGCCTGCTTACATATTGAAAGCTGTGACAAAATCCACAAAATTACAAAAATGTCATTTGCGTTTTAAATAAAACACAACTCCACTTTATTAAAGTTTGCAACTGCTGTTTGTGGATCTTTTATAAGATTCCACAATCTGGATCCATATCTACCTCTTTGTCATAAAGTATTCAGTTATTCCTTGGGCACATCCTATCTATGTCTCAAGTTTCGTTCAATATATTTTTAAAAATATATTGCTCATGGATAAATGGACTTATAAACCATGAAGGAAGTATACCTCTGTCTGTCGTTACTAGTGGAGGTATTTGATATCCTAATAGAATCCCTACATGCAGCAAGAGGCCATTTGGACCATTGACTCTGTACCACCCTCCGAACAGCATCCAGCCAGACCTGCCCTCATCTCCCCCCACCCCCCTCCCAAAGCTTGTATTTCCCATTGCCGATCCACCTAGCTTCACGCTTCACATCTTAGGAGAAAACTGGAGCCCCGGTCAAAACCCATGCAGATGCAGGGAGAATGTGCAACTCTGCTTAGGTAGTCACTCTTGATTGAAATTGAACCCTGGTTTGTGGCGCTGTGAGGTAGCAGTGCTAGTCACTGTGCCACTCTGGCTTTGTCTAAAGTTTTATATGTATAATTTCACATGCTATGCACCTTCATGAGGTGCATCATAACAGTAAAAATGGACTATGTCTTCTCTCTTGGTTGTTTGCACTTCTTTGCTTGTTGAAGGTTGTGATGTTGAAGTGCGTGAGATAGAAAATAGAGATTCAAATATATTTCGAATGGCTTGAGAGAATGACAGAATTGTTAAAGTAACAAAGGTATTGAAAGTCTTGATTATATCTTGCTTTTTTGTAGTTTTCAGAGTCAAACTGTTTTATGTATTTTCATTTGCAGATGTGAAAGGTCCCCCCACACACAGACTATCATGTGGTCAGTCTCCATACACTGAAACAACCTGGGATCAGAAATATTGCATGCTGACTGACAACCAGATGATCCTTCTGAATAAGGAAGAAGAGGTAAGATTTAGCTGTACTGGTAACTATTTTTTGCCAGATTATTGCGTATGTGTTTCCAATATAAGCAGTCGCTGAGCAAAATACCTTTATTTCTGCTAGAGCTAGCTTTTGATGTACAGTATTCAAGAAAATCTACAATGTTGTGGAACATAGCCAAACTATTTTTAATAATGAATTTCTTCAGAATATCGTTGCCTTAACTGACCTCCTTTCTCTGACTTTTGCAACATTTTCCTTTGAGACAAATACTAGAAAATGCACTGGGCAGTATTGAGTAAGGATTCTAGTTCTTGGTTACGAAATGCAGCCAGTCAGTGTGTCATGTTTCTCACTAGTTCTCTGTCCTTTAAATGAGTTGAGTATTCAGAATGACTCATGTACAGAGTTTACCACATCAAGGACATAAACAGAATCTGTTGTCATAATTCCTTTTGTTTCTGTTTGTTTTAAACAGATGTTTTAAAAAATAATTAATTGTTATAACTGAAAATTGCTTACTTTGGGACTACTTTCTTTTGAACGATAGAATGAATGATTGGAGAAAGCCATTCTGTGCAACCTCATATAAAATTATCATAGATTGGCAATGGCACCCATACATTCACATTTTGAATTATGTTACTGAAGTGGAACAGAAAGTTAAGATCACTCATTGAGCTACAAAGCTGAATAAAGAGTCCAGTTTTTTCAGATAAAACTTCTCAATCAACCAATCTAATTTTATCATGAGTTTAAATTCATTTTTGACCTTCTTAAGTTAGTGTGTTGATACAGTCTAAAATCCTTTCTCAAAATCCTTCTTAGGCTGTATCAACGCACCAACTCAAGAAGATTAAAATTGAATTTAAACACATGATAAAAGTGTATGCATTAGTTATCATTGGTTGCAGGCACTAATTGGTGATAGCATTGGAGTTGACCATTTGCTAGATAGTTTGGCAATTTGTGACATTCAGTTGGGAAACTAATAGGATCCTTCTTGTTGGTCTGCAGAATGTCTGCAAAATTTATGCATTAATGGGCAGAGTTTCCACTGTTCACAGCATAATAAATTATCAAAAAATCAGTTCAGAGTGTGCATGTAGTATATAACTTATTCACTTAATGTGCCTGATTGGAGAACCAGGATGGAGTGGATGAGATATACATGATTGGCAGTGATGC
This sequence comes from Chiloscyllium plagiosum, assembly GCF_037043375.1. Lineage (NCBI taxonomy): Eukaryota > Metazoa > Chordata > Chondrichthyes > Orectolobiformes > Hemiscylliidae > Chiloscyllium > Chiloscyllium plagiosum. The sequence goes on along the minus strand of NW_028270147.1, from coordinate 90,805,293 downwards.
TGAACTTACTGGATATGTGAAGGAAGGCAAAACTTGAATTTAACATATCTATGTTACAAACAGAGTACTGCACCAAATTTAAAATAACAATCTTTCATCCCTTCTGAATTTATTTGAGAAATTCCATCTGAAGTGTTCTGATGAGCTGTTCTTGTGTGGGCAAGTTACCACAAAACCATGGCCATTTCCTTTGAGAACATTTACAGTTTATCAGAGATGGAAAGATTGTTTCATGAGATTATGATCAACCTGGTTATGGCCAATTAGCTGTTTGTCATGGATTGTGAGATTTTTGTTTGCTTGTTTTGGATAGAGTTTTTTATTGTCAAGCTGAAAGATGTCAGCTATCAAGTGTAGATAGTTTATTATGCAAATGTTGTCATTCATTGACAATTCAAAACCACCAAAACTGTTGTCAGTTTTCTAACTTTAAATTAGGACACAGTTTCTTCTGCCTGATGGGTATCTCTGTGCATTTTGCTCACTTTGCTCAGCAGCCTTCCTGTGACCTCTGAATGATAGAGTCAGTAAGTCACAGAGATGTACAGAATGTTGCTCTGATTTTGTGCCAGCAGAAAATTTTTATGTTTTGAGGCTCAAGAAAATCTGAGTTGAGACAGACTCATAGTCAGAAGAAAGCTAATATTTCCATTTCATTTGCACAGAACGTGTATGTTTTGAATGGAACGTGTCAGAATCTGGCACACCTATAAAAGGCAGTGATAGACTTGGATCAGTCAGCCAGCAGATATTGAGATACCCTGTATATTAATACCCCGAATATCAGAACAACAGAAAACTTTGAACGCAGTACAGAGCTTTTGTAACAAATTGACAGAAATCAAATTTGTTTTGGTAAATTTAATCTAGTCTTTGAAAAATTAGTGACATCCTTTTGCATAGTCATGCTTAATTCCTGGAAAGTTAAATGTCTGTTAAGGATCACCAGAGTATAAATATTCAGGAGTGTACAAACTGAATTTGCCATTGAGATCTTGTCCATGGTTTATTTTGGTTTTCTTTTCTGGCCTATTAGTTTTTATCTGCTGCTTTGTAGATCTGACATTGGTAGAAAAGATAATTGACTGGTCGTGTGAAACATTCAGAAGTTATGATGATGGAATACACTGTGCAGTATAATATAAGATTTAAAGGTGATGCAGCAAAAACAGATATTCCTTGAGAAATAGCCAAATTAAAATTGAAAGATTTTGAGGCATGCAAAGTACCTAAAGTTTAGAATGCAAAAAAGAGGCATCCTAGGAAATGGAAGAAAATATATTCAGATGGACAGAGAAGATATCAATAAAAGACTGACAAGTTATAATAGTAAAGCATGTTACATAAACATCAAAAGTAAAAGTGTCGGTTCGGCAGGAGGATGACTGATGGGACATTTCCAAATAAATCCTATTAAGAAGGAATAAATAAGAAATTTAAATTAATACTTTGCATTAAATTTCACACAGCTGTGTGTCAGTGAGAGTTAAAATGTAGGAAAAGGTTTGGGTTAATTAAGTATCCTGATGTAATACTGAAAAGTGTATAAGGCCTGATGACATACATAAGTAAGTTAAATTTTGCTGCTTTTTCCACCAATAAATACTAACTGGAATTGAGAACCAGTGTAAGTGATGACCAGGAAACTATCATCGATTGTTATCAAAAAAATCTGGTTCAGTAATGACCTCCAGGAAAGGTAATAGAAACGTAGAAACTAGAAGCAGGGAAGGACATTCGGCCTTTGAGCCTGCATTGCCATTTAATATGATCGTGCCTGATCTTCTGTTGTTGGCCTTTGTAGTAGGGAATTCTACCTGTTTATTCCCCTATGAGTGAAGATACCTTTCATCATCTCAGTCCTAAATGGCATACACTGTATACTTAGACTGTGAGCCCTGGTTCTAGTCTCCCCAACCAGGGGAAAAATATCCTTCCTTCATCCAGTCTGTCAGCCCTGTTAGAATTTAATACATTTCAATTAGATCCCCTCTCTTCCTTCTGAACTCTAGTGAATACAAGCCCAGTTGAAGCAGTCTGTCCCCATAGAACAGTCTTGTCAGCCCTGCTGTCAGCCTAGTGAACCTCCACTGCACTCCTTCTATGGCGAGTATGTCCTTTTGCCAGTAGGAAGATCAAAACTGCAATCAACACTGGGATGGTTGCTTCTGTAGTTCAGTATTTGGTCCGTATGTGTTGTTTTCCTGTAGGTGCTGGTTTGAAGTTCTCCATTGGCTATTCACTCTACTGTGACATCTCGGAATGGCAGTTTGTTGTTGTTTTCCTCCTTTTTAGTGAATTTTATGCCAGTAAGGGTATTATTAATAGTCTTGAAAGTTTCCTCTAATTTGTTTCGTTTAGTGATGGCGAAGGTGTTATCCATGTAGTGGACCCAAAATTTGGGTTTGATGGTTGGCAGAGCTGTTTGTTCAAGTCTCTGCATTACTGCCTGGTGACAAAACATCTGAAAATGAACCCTCCAGCTCAGTGAGCAAACCTACATCCAGAACTTTCTGGGTCTTTCCAGCTCAGAGATTCAGGTGTGAACTTGTTGGCACACTGGGAGAGTAAACTGAATGCATTAAAGACATAAATAGGAGGAAATAAACTACATACAAATAGAATTAGATTTATAACAAAGTTGTAATTGGATCAAGTTACTTGAATGGAAGTACATAACTTTATAAATTCTCCACAGGATAGCGTGATTTAGGATCCTTCAAAGGAAAGTTGCAGATATCTTTTTAAAAATAAGTCACAAATGTGTTTAGATTTTAGCTCTTTCCCAATAGTTGGTAAGTCAGTGTTTGGAGAAGAATTATTCAAAGTGACCAGAAAATATGCAGATCCAAAACTGCCAAGTATGTTGTTCATTGTTAGGACGTCAATGGGGGAAGTTTAGTCAATTTTAGAGTTCCTGGATAGGAAGCGGAAACATTAATCTGCAGTGAGTTAATGTTGTATGGAGGAGAGGTCTGTGGCATCAAATAGTATGTTAGCACTGTCTCTCATTTATAACAACTGGCAAGATTAGACCATCCAGCCCCTCGATCCTGCTCTGCTGTTCGATATGATCCATAGCTGATCTGATCGTGGCCTCAACTAGATTTTTTTCCATAATGCCTGACTCTTGTAGATCAGAAATCCGTCTAATTCAACCTCGCATGCATCGAAAAGCCCACTCAGGAATTCTCTACTTTGATGAAATGGGCTCCATGAAAGAAATTCCTCCTAATCTTACTCCTAAAATAGACACTTCTTATTTTAAAATGGTTTCTGTTAGTACTAATTGGCCCATGGGTTTGTGGGGGGAGGAAGAGATGTTTTTAGCAACTACCTTGTCACATCCGCTCAGAACCATGTATGCTTCCAGACAAGCACCTAACATTCTTCTGAACTCGAATGAGCATAAGCCCAACCTGTTCAACTTCTCTCTACAGGACAACTTTTCCACCTCATGAATATAAAACAAAAGATAAAGGAATCTTGTGTTGTAAACTAGTTTTCTCTCTCTCTTTCTTTTTGTCTCTCTCGCGCGCTCTCCTTTCGCTCTCGCGCTCTCTCTCTGCTCAGTATCACATTTGTCAGCCATTCTTTAACCAGTTCCACGTTGAATCTCAAGTATGTTTCATTCTTTCTTGTCACTTGCGGATGTCGAGCTACTTTTCAACACAAGCCCAACAAGATCAAACCTGATCGTTGAACAGCTTGTATTCATTTGGGCAACTCTTCTCATCTCTGTATGCTAAGCACTTATCTGTAAATTGATAGTCTGTGCTCTCATTGTTTCTTTAAAACATTGCATTCTGCTTATATCCAATCACCGTATGCAATGCCCCTCTTACAACTGCATTTCTTGTGTGCCACCTTCAAACTTTAATGCCAACATCTCAGTTACAATTCTTTTCATCCCCATGCTGGATCTCAACTGTGGAGATCTTCCTTTTCTTCCAGAAGCTAACAGCTATTTAAAAGAAGACAAGCTTGGCGACATTTTGAACACACCAATTTATACTCCCTTTTCAAACTTCTCACACTTTGTTCATTCCCGCCAGTAAAAGACTGAAGACAATAAATTGCACACATCCAGCAATTTTAACACAGTGACACTGAAATCCACACAGTGCTGGAAGTAACATTAGGAGAACTGACTGAACACATGGTCAAAGAGGGAGGTTTCTGAAGAAGGCTAGAAGGGTAGCAGAGTGAAAGGTTAGAACAATCTGGGAAAGACTGTCCAGTGCAGAGGAGATGTCTAAAGGCTCTGCTGAGTGGAGAAGGTAGGAAGATGCAGAGAAGAGGTCAAAAGGTGGCCAGAGTGCAGTATTACTGGCTCAAACGGCTGGAGGATGCTAGAAAGGTAGGAAGAAATCTTATAACAACAGAAGAAAATTTTTGAAATATCTTTGTTCATGGGATGTCAAAGTCACTGGTTTCATCAGCATTTATTGATTATAAGATGCAAAAGCAGAAATAGAACATTAATCCCATCATCTGCTCCACCATTCAAATAGATCATGGTGGATCTTTTAATTCTCAAATCCACTTCCCTGCCTTTTCCCCAGAATTCTGGTTCACTTACCAATTTTAAAAAAACTCAGTCTCCCAGAGCCTTGAATATGTGTAATGACCCAGCCTTGACAGCTCTCTGCTGCAAAAGAATTCCACAAATTCACCACCCTCCAAGAAGAAATTTTACTCAATCTTTGTCATAAATGGGCAATCTGTCATTTTTATTTTTAGATTGTGCCCTCTGGTCCGAGACTTTTTCACCAGGGAAACAATCCCTCACCATGGACATTGCCAAGTCCGTTAAGAATCTTGTATACTTCAGTAAGGTCACCTCTCATTTTTCTAAACTCGAATGAATAGAAGCCCAACTTGCTCCACCTCTCCTTAAAGCAGTCCCACCATATCTGCGATCAACCTAGTGAACTTTCTCAAGGCTGCCTCCAGTACATCATTCCTTAGGTGAGGGGACAAAAACTGTTCATAGTATTCCAACTGTGGTCTAGTTTTTGCCTGACCCAACTATTTTCGTACTCTATTCCCTTTGAAGTAAAGGGCAAATTTCTATTTACTTTCCCTATTTTCCACTGAACTTGGGTGCACCGTTCTTTGATTTATGCAGAAGGACTGCCAGATCCCTCGATACTGTAGCTTTCTGCAGTCTTTCACTATTTAAATGATATTCAGGTCCTCTAACTCTTCCTGCCAAAGTGCATAACATGAACTCACATTTTATCACATTGTGTTCTGTCTGCCAAGTTTTTGCTCACTCGCTTAACTGTCTCTATCCCTGTGTAGATACACCATATGCTTTCCCATCTTTTCTTTTTGTGTCATCTGCAAACTTAGTTCTAGTACATTCACTTTCCTCATCTAAGTCATTAATATATATTGTAAATAATTGCAGAATTTATTGATAATGCAGCCTGTTAAAATGACAGCAAATTAATTCACTGTACAAACACAGAGGACTCTAATTTGACATCTGATCGTATGCATCTGAGACAAATATCAGTATTGAAATAGAATCAGTTAGGGACACGTACAACATAGAGTCATAGACATATACAGCTAGAAACAGACCCTTCACTCTAACTTCCACGCCAACCAGAAATCCTAAATATATCTAATCCCATTTGCCAACATTTGGCCCATATCCCTCTCAACCCTTCCTATTCATGTACTCATCCAGATGCTACTTAAATGTTGTGATTGGACCAGCAACCACCGTTTCCTCTGGCCGTTCACTCCATACACGCACCACCCTCTGCACCGTCGCTCATCTCTCACAAGAACAATTTAAAGTCATGTACATTTTTTTAGTTGGTTAATGTCTAATGCAGTGCGTGCTAAGTTGTATGATTCAGACAAATAATTATTTGGGTTGCTTAAAGAAAGGAACCATTCAATTAATGATAAAATGTATATGGGGTATACTCTACTACTTACATCCTCAAAAAAGCCCAGTAGATTTGTTAGCATGATGTATCTTTCATTGACCATGCTGCCTTTGTCCAATTCCACTAATGTTTTCCAAACGTTCTTTAATCACACGTTTTGAAATAGACTCTCGCATTTACCTCACTACTGATGTTAGGCTAACTGGTCTGTAATTCAGTGTTTTCTCTACCTCCCTTTTTAAATAGCAGAGTTACATTTGCTACCTCCAATCTGTAGGAACATCTCCAGAGTTGAAAGAATTTTGGAAGGTGACGACTGTTTCATCCAATATTTCCAGGTCCACTTGCTTGCAATTTTATTGTTCTGCTGTGTTTCCTCCTGTTGATCAAACTTTTCAGTCTATTTTGCTGAATTCTAAAATACTGTGAAACCTCAGACTTGCTGCCTGTTCTGGCATTTTATGTCTCTTCCCTAGATCTAAACTGTTCCATATTTCTTTTATAAGCTATGGTTGAGCAACCCTTCCTTTTTTTTGTGCCAGACATGAATCAGTAATTGTTGTAATTCATGCATATGTTCTTTGAACATTAGCCTTTGCCTATTTATCATCATCCATTTTCATAAGTTTCCCCAATTTATCTTTGCCACTTTGAGCTTCATACCTTTGTGGGAGGTTTAAGACCCGAATTTTTCATCAGACGACTTCACACTAACTTTTTGAAGAATTCAATCATATTATGGTCGCTGCTCCCAATGAACCTGGCACAATAAAATTGTTAATTAAACCTTTCTCATTGCATTCTATCGAGTCGAGAATAGCCTGTTCTGAGGTTGGTGTAAAAAAAATCATGTGTACACCCCAGGAAATCCTCCTCTACAATATCATTGTTAGTTTGGGTTGTTCAATCTACATATAAATTAAAATCGCTCATGATTACAGTTGTACCCTTATTACATGTGTCCCTGATTTTTTTGTTTAATATCTTCCCCTGTATCTTCACTAGTCTTTAGGGACCTATAAACAATCCCAACAATGTTTTCTGCCTCTTGATGTATCTTATCTCCACCCACATAGATTCTACATGATGAGTTTTTGAGCCAATTTCTTCCTCACTATTGAATTTACTAACAATGCTACCCAGCGTCCTTTTTCTTTTTGTCTGTCCCTCCTAAATACTGAATACCCATGGAACTTAATTTTCAATCCTTGGTCATCCTGCAGCTGTGTCTCTATAATCTCAATCATATCATAACCACTTAAACCTATCTTGTGAATGATCCATTCATTAAGATACGAAACCTTTTAGACATGTCCTTTTTAACCATATTAGTCATCTTAGCTTTATTTTGCACTGTGGCCCCATTTGTTTTTCTCCCATGCTTTTACTGCTTTCCATTTTTGTTGCTTACCTTTCTGTCTTTTGTTTCTGTGCATGTTTCTTCCTCCTCTGTCATCCTGCTTAGGTTTCCATCCTCTTGCCACTCTAATTTAAATCTGTTGTTCTACCTGGTCTGGCCTGCATGTGACTCCAGAACCACAACAATATGATTGACTCCTAACTGCACCCTGAAATTGCTGAGTTCAAGGCAAATTCTGGCCTTGCTAGCAATGCCCACATCCCATAAATAATTGAAGCAGATCAAAAAAGATATAGCAGGAATTCTGTTCAGTTTTTTAAACATTCTTCTTTCCACAGCTTGTCTCAATAGACTGAAGACGTTTCAAGTTTAATGTCTCCCAGAGAAATGAGAGTGCTGTAAATCTGGCCACCAGAGATGAGTCATCCTAACATGGATAATGAGTGAGCTTCAAAATTGCTAAAATTAATGTTCACATCAGCAGACGGGTTAAATGAGTTCAGCCACTCAGAGAAATATATAAAAGGCATCTCATACCTGACAAGTTAATGGAGTGCTTTGTGTCAATTGATCAAAAATGTAGTGGTTTATATTTCTATTTTGTATATGTTAATAAAGATACAATATGGATTTTCAAAATTTATTAAGATACCACATTGGAAGATGTTGGTAAGATTGAAGTACACAATATTACAATAAATATAGCATAGTTTTAAAATTTGCAAATAACATAAAACTTGGGAGTATTCAGAAACTGAGCAGGGTAGTGACAGTGAAAAGGATGTAGGCTGGAGCAATGAATGGAAATATAGATAATAAAATTGAATGCAGAGCTGTGTGATGTAAGATGTTGTGGTTGTTTTCACAGTAAGGAGGAAATATAAAACAGAGGATACAATGCTAAACAATGCTCTGAAACAGAGGGAGAAATTGATGGTGGCAGAGCATGTTGAGAAAATTGTTAGAAAGACATAGGGGATCCTGGCCTTGATTAGAGAGAGATATTTTGTGCAAAAGCAAGGAAGAATTAATGAACGTTCATAAAATCCTAGCTTGATCTCAGCTGCACTCATGTGGCCAATTCTGGACACCACACTCAAAAAGAAGTTTGTAGAGGTTTTCCAAAGCTGCAAGGGAAGATTCAGGACCATTATTCCAGGAGTGCAGGATACCAGTTATGTGAATAGATTAGGGAAGCTGGGGTTGAACTCCATAGGGAAAATATGGTTCAGAGAAGCTTTAATGGAGGCACTTGAAATCATGAAGGATCTTGACAGAACAGATCGAGAAAGGCTGTACCCATTGGTGGAATGCTTGATAACTAGATGACACTGCTGAAAAGTAAACTGCAAAAGAAGTAATGCTGTCCTGAGGAAAAGCTCTTCTCCACTGTTTTTACCAGGTCCTTAGAAGGTTTTTGCAAGCCATGAAGACAAGTGTGGGGACTGCAATGAAAATTTGCCAACTGACCCTGACACTGTTACATTGGGAGCGATGCAAGTGAGGCAAACAATAGCTTTGTAGTTGTGGTATCAGGCAGTGTCATTAAGTAGTGTTCTCTGGAGGTATGAACCTGCTTCGTTACAGGGCAATAGACATCTCCTCAAGGCTGGAGAGGAACCTGGAGTCGGATGGGAGGGATCCAGTTGCCATTGTCATTGTTGATAGGACTAGAAAGGAGGTTCTGTTGGAAGAATTTGAACAGTAACTTGCGTGTTTTGCACTACTTAAGCACTTTATGCCATGTACAATTGTGTAGTTTGTGCTGTCAACGTAGCACCCTTGGTACTTGAGGAACGCTGTCTTGTTTTTATTATATCAGTTGTATACGATAAAAATAGCAAACAAAAAGCTACTCTACTCTAAATTAGAAAGCAGAACCTCCATGGTAATAATCACAAGATTACCACCTGAGCCACAGAGATACCAGCATAGGATAAACTAAGTCAAAGAATTAAATGTATGACTCAAAGATTAATGTGGGAGGAATGGGTTTCAGTTCGTGGGCAATGGCATTTCTGCTTGGGGAGAAGGAAACTATACCAGTGACACAGGCTTTAACCTTAAAAACTGAAAACTGTGAATGCTGGAAATTAGAAGCAAAAACAGAAATTGCTGGAAAAGCTTAGCATGTCTGGCAGACCTCTCCACAGATACTGCCAGACCTGCTGAGCTTTTCCATCAATTTCAGTTTTTGTTTCACTTGAACCTTAATGGGAGTAGTGTCCTGGTGAGTCAATACTGAGGCCTGTCGAGACAACTTTAAACTAACTAAGTATGGGGAGTGTTTTGGAGATGAGATGTTATAGGCTTTTAAAGCAAAAAGATAGCAGGATTACTGTTTTGGAAATGATGCCGAGAATGGGACAGGAAAGTACAGACCCCACAAATGTAAAACAAAAGCTGGAAATAGGGTCAAAGGCGGGGAAATATGGCAAAAAGGTAGTACTAATATCTAATTATTTCCATATAGTATGTGGAGCAAAATAAATGAAGTTACGGCACAAATAGAGATTAATAGGTATGAATGTAAATCCACCACAAAGAGATCAAAGTTGGGAACCAAATATTCAGGGATGCATGACTTTTCAAAAGGACATGCATTACAAAAGGATAGTGAGGTTGCCTTGTTACTACAGGATGGAATAAGTGGAATAGCACAAAATGATTTTGGTTCAGATGATGTATAGGTTAATCTGAGAAATAACAAGGGGACAATGTTGGCAGTAGTCAATAGACCACCAAATAGTAAATGGAAGAATTCATAGAATGTATTCAGAACCGTTTCTGAGAACTATAGTGGATCTCACAAGGATGACTCAGTGGTTAGCATTGCTGCCTGACTGCACCAAGGACCTAGGTTCAATTCTGCCCTCAGGTGACTGTCTGTGTGAAGTCTGCACATCCTATCTGTATTTGCATGGGTTTCTTCCGGGTGCTCCAGTTCCTTCCCTAGATGTGCAGATAAGGTGAATTGGCCATGCTAAATTGCTCCTAGGGTCCAGGGATGTGCAGGCTAGGTGGGTTAGCCTGGGAAATGCAGGGTTACTGGCATAGGATGGGGGGGGAGTGAGCCTGAGTAGGATGTTGTTTGGAGGGTCATTAAGAAATCAATGGGCTGAATGGCCCACTTTCACATCGTCAGGATCAGAGAGTCATAGAGATTTACAGCACAGAAACAGACTCTTCGATCCAACTTGTCTATTCTGACCAGATATCCTAAATTAATCTAGTCCCATTTTCCAGCACTTGGCCCAAATCCTGATAAACGTTTGCTTTTCATAAACCCATCCAGCTCCTTTTAAATGTTGGAATGTACCAGCCTCCTCCGCTCCGTGTGGCAACTCATTCCATACACGCACCACCCCCTGCATGAAAAGGTGGTCCCTTTTAAATCTTACCCCCCCCTCACCTTCAACCTATGCCCTCTAATTTAGGACTCCCACCAACCCCAGTGAAGACGACATCTGTTTAACCTATCCACACCTCTCATGATTTTATAAACCTGTATAAGGTTATCCCTCAGCCTCCAATGCTCCAGTGAAAACAGTCCCAGCCTATTCAGCCTATTAGTGAAACATAATTTCCCAAACACAAAGCCATGTTGACTCTCCCTTATCAGACCTTGCCTTTCCAAATACATGTAAACCCTGTCCCTGAGGATTCTCTCCAACAATGTGGGCGGCACGGTGGCACAGTGTTTAGCACTGCTGCCTCACAGCGCCAGAGACCTGGGTTCAGTTCCCACCTCAGGTGACTGACTGTATGGAGTTTGCATATTCTCCCCATGTCTGCGTGGGTTTCCTCCGGGTGCTCCGGTTTCCTCCCACAGTCCATAAATGTGCAGGTCAGGTGAATTGGCCATACTAAATTGCCCGTAGTGTTAGGTGCAGGGGTAAATGTAGGGGAATGGGTCTGGGTGGGTTGTGCTTCGGCGGGTCGGTATGGACTGAAGACCCTGTTTCCACACTGTAAGTAATCTAATCTAATGTCCCCACCACGGACGCCAGATTCATCGGTCTGGAGTTCCCTGGCTTTTCTTTACCACCTTTCTTAAATAGTGACATCACATTAGCCAACCTCCAGTCTTCCGGCACCTCACCTGTGACTATCGATGATCCAAATATTTCAGGAAGGAGCCCAGCTATCACTTCACTAATTTCCCACAGAGTTCTAGGGTATCCTTTTTTTTAGAATTAGAATTAGAATCCTTACAGTGTGGAAACAAGCCCTTTGGCCCAACAAGTCCACATTGATCATCTGAAGAGTATCCCACCCAAATGCATTCCCCATTACTCTACATTTACCCCTGACTAATTCACCTAACCTGCACATCCCTGAACAGTGTGGGCAATTTAGCATGGCCAATTCACCTAACCTGCACATCTTTGGATTGTGGGAGGAAACCAAAGCACCCGGAGGAAATCCGGGAATACATGGAAAGAATGTGCAAACTCCACACAGACAGTCGCCCGAAGCTGGAATCAAGCCTGGATCCCTGGCGCTGTGAGGCAGCAGTGATAACCACTGAGCCACCGTGCCGCCAGGTCAGGTCTTGGGGATTTATCCACACTTTTTTGCATTTTAAGACATCCAGCTCCACCTTCTCCCTAATATGGACGATTTTCCAAGATGTCGCCATCTATTTCCCCACATGCTATATCTTCCATGGCCGCCTTCACAGTAAACATTGATGCAAAGTACTTATTTAGTATCTTCCCCACTTCCTGCAATTCCACACATAGGCTGCCTTACTGATCTTTGACAGGTCCTATTCTCTCCCTAGTTACCCTTTTGTCCTTAGTGTATTTATAAAATCCCTTTGGATTCTCTTTAACCCTATTTGCCAAAGCCATATCATGTTCCCTTTTAGTCCTCGGACTTCCCTCTTTAGTATACTCCTACTGCTTTTATACTCTTTTAAGAATTCACTCGATCTCTGCTGTCTCTACCTGAAATATGCTTCTTTGAGTTACACAGAGCATTAATCAGACAATATTTGAAGATTTGCTCAGTATTGGGGGAGTCCCTGGAGTGGGGGAGTCCAGAACTAGAGGGCATAGGTTTAGGGTGAGAGGGGAAAGATATAAAAGAGACCTCAGGAGCAACTTTTTCATGCGGAGGGTGGTACGTGTATGGAATGAGCTGCCAGAGGATGTGGTGGAGGCTGGTACAATTGCAACATTTAAGAGGCATTTGGATGGGTATATGAATAGGAAGGGTTTGGAGGGATATGGGCCAGGTGCGGGCAGGTGGGACTAGACTGGGTTGGGATATCTGGTCGGCATGGACAGGTTGGACCGAAGGGTCTGTTTCTATGCTGTACATCTCTACGACTATTATTTAAGGAAGGATGTAAATGCATTAGCGTCAGATCAAAGAAAACTTACCAAAATAACACCTTGAAGGGTTGGAATACATTATATGACAGGTTAGGATTGTTCCTAATGGGGTTTAGAAGTGTCGGATATGATTTGACTGAAGCATAAGATTCTGATGGGTCTTGACAGGATAGATGTGGAGAAGATGTTCACATGTCCAGGAGAATCAAGAAGCGGAGATAGTCAATTTAAAACAGGGATGAGACAGAAAGAAAGTCAGAGGGATGTGAGCCTTCAAAATACTGTTTGAAAATATTTGGCAGAAACCAGTTCTTGTGTATTTTTAGGGCAGAGGTAAATAGATTCTTATTAAGCCAGAGGGTGACAGGTATCAGTGAGAATATGTTTTTATGATTGTAATCAAGTGAACCATGATCTTACTCAATGAAGAAGCAGGCTCAAGGGGCTAAATGACTGACATCTGCTTATTATTGTCATGTTCACGTGCTAGGCCTATTGGTGTTGTAAATCAATTCTCGAGAAATATTGCAAATTGAGGTGTAGTGTTTGAAACTCTTCCTCCTATCTTCAGTTTAGCTATTTCCGTTCAATAAAAAGTGCCTCAAATTTCCAATAATCGTAGAGTCATAGAGTCATAGAGATGTACAGCATGGAAACAGACCCTTCAGTCCAACCTGTCCATGCCGACCAGATATCCCAACTCAATCTAGTCCCACCTGCCAGCACCTGGCCCATTTCCCTCCAAACCCTTCCTATTCATATACCCATCCAAATGCCGCTTAAATGTTGCAGTTGTACCAGCCTCCACCACATCCTCTGGCAGCTCATTCCATACATGTACCATCCTCTGAGTGAAAAAGTTACTGCTTAGGTCTCTTTTATATCTTTCCCCTCTCACCCTAAACCTATGCCGTCTAGTTCTGGACTCCCCCGCCCCAGGGAAAAGACTTGGTCTATTTATCTTATCCATGCCCCTCATAATTTTGTAAACCTCTATAAGGTGATCCCTCAGCTTCCGACGCTCCAGAGAAAACAGCCCCAGCCTGTTCAGCCTCTCTCTGTAGCTCAAATCCTCTAACCCTGGCAACGTCCTTGTAAATCTTTTCTGAACCCTTTCAAGTTTCACAACATCTTTCCAATAGGAAGGAGACCAGAATTGCATGCAATATTCCAACAGTGGCCGAACCAATGTCCTGTACAGCCGCAACATGACCTCCCAACTCCTGTACTCAATACTCTAACCGATAAAGGAAAGCATACCAAACGCCTTCTTCACTATCCTATCTACCTGTGACCCACTTTCAAGGAGCTATGAACCTGCACTCCAAGGTCTCTTTGTTCAGCAACACTCCCTAGGACCTTAGCATTAAGTGTATAAGTCCTGCTAAGATTTGCTTTCCCAAAATGCAGCACCTCGCATTTATCTGAATTACACTCCATCTGCCACTTCTCAGCCCATTGGCCCATCTGGTCCAGATCCTGTTATAATCTGAGGTAACCCTCTTTGCTGTCCACTACACCTCCAATTTTGGTGTCATCTGCAAACTTACTAACTGTAAGATTTGATGTAAGTATTTTCTTGATGTCTCTGGAGTTGACCAATTCTCATTTTCACACAGGTGAATGTTGACATGTTGCAAGACCAGCAAATGGAGTCCTCAAAAGGTCGAATGCTACGACGCACGGTCAGTGTTCCATCTGAAGGACAGTTCCCCGACTATCAGCAGGATGGAAGCAGTAAACTTGGTGAGTTAATCTTGATGGAAATGAAATAATTCCATAGAGGCCATCATCCCATCACCAAGTCACCCTCTCTTTACAAAGAAAAGTCGTTGACACTGAGCCAGCTCGCTTAGAGCTAGCTCTCAGAGTGAACTGAACCTCTGACACTCTTTTTTTTAGTGCTTATTTTTACCCAGCACCCGTGTTGTGTGTGTACAGGTGTGAGACACAGTGAAAGACACAAGGTGCACAAATCTTTATTTAAATTTCCACCACCAGGAAAAAAGGAAACACCCGAGTGGCCAGTGACAAACAGTGCCCTTCACGTCAAAGGCCAATGCTGCATGATCAAACAGTGAAGGGGAGGGCAAGAATTAAATCAAAATAGCGTTGGAAGGGGAAATAATGCACTCCACTCCCTGCGGTGCCCACCTCTCCCTGAACAATTCCAGAGTGTTGGTGAACACCGCATGCTCCTTCTCCAGAGACATCCAGGCTCTAACGTAACTGTGGAAGAGGGGCAGGCAGTCGGCCCTAACGACACCCACCACGGCCCGCTGTCTGGACCTGACACTCTGTTTTTTTTTAGACACAAAGTGCACGAATCTTTATTCAATTTCCACCACCAGGAAGATAGGAAAACACCCGGGTGTCCAGTGACAAACACTGCCCTTCACATCAAAGGGCAGTGCTGTGTGATCAAAACAGTGAAGGGGAGGGTAGGGACTAAATCAAAATAGAATTGGAGGGAGAAATGATGCACTCCACTCCCTGCGGCGCCCACCTCTCCATGAACAACTCCAGGGTGTTGGTGGACACCGCGTGCTCCTTCTCCAAGGACACCCAGGCCCTAACGTAGCCGCGGAAGAGGGGCAGGCAGTCGGCCCTAACGACCCCCACCACGGCCCGCTGTCTGGACCTGACACTCTGTGTTTATCTGTCAGTCAAGACTTCCTGATTGGACCAGATTAACAGCCACAATCAAGGAGTGCATTCTCTATGAGATCCAACTGGCTCACCTCATTACAATCACTACATCCCACCAGCCACGAGTCTGGGAACGTCAGCCTGTTCTTTCTTGTAGCCTTTCCTGGGGTGTTTTAGCACTGGATCTGGTTCCTCTGACTGTGCCTTGGTTATGGGTGGCATGTGACGCACAGTAGCTCTCATGTTGAAAGAAATTCATTCTCCTCTTCAGGCAGCAAAGGCATTGAGGTGGCAACATGTGTTGTCAGATGTCCATCTCAGATTCCAAGGTCTCTTCCATGCTTGAAGGATAGGGAGAACGCCTGGATTCTGTCAGCATTTCCGGCTGTTCAGAAGAGCTGGGCACGTATTGCTTCCATTCCCCTTTGCAAGAATGCAGCTTTCATATGTGCTTGTTCAGGACCGGCGCATACCTGAACTTTGTACATCACTGAACCTGACCTCACATTGACAATGCCTCTTATCCATGCAAGGCCATTCCTGTAGTTCCTACACCAAACATTACCCCTGAAGTAAACTGTCTCTGTCACTTAGAGGAGTCATATGTCCAGCCTTGGTGTTCCGGAAGCCATTTCATTCTCCTCTTCCCCCACCCAAACCCCTCAAGATCAGAAAGATCCAATTTAATCTGGTGTGGAGTCTTCTCTGCATTAGCATCTCTGCTGGAGATATCCCTGTAGTTCCATGAAGAGTGGTCCTATAATCAAATAAGAACCGGGACAGTTTGGCATCTATTGAAGCTGGAGGCTGTTTCTCTCTGCCTGCCTTTAAGTTTTGACTACACTTTCTGCCAGACCATCGGATGATGGATGATGTGGAGCTGTCCTTATTTGTTGAATGCCATTTAACTTTAGGAAATACTCAAATTCCCCGATGGTAAACAATGACCTGTTAGCTGAGACCAACAATTCCGGGTGTCCGTGTTTTGTGAAAGATGCAGTGACTAAGAACATTGAGCCCATGAAAGGACCTGCATAGTCAGTCATGGTGTAATTGAGTTCAGGGTTTATCTGGCCATTCCCACAAATGTGAGGGAGCTACTGGCGGTAATTTGTGTTCTTGTTAACACTCTGGGCACTGCCCCACCAATGTGGCTATGTCGGCATCTGATCCTGGCCTCTAGTTGTAACTTCTCGCTAACATCTTCATCTTGGAAACTCCTGGAAGACCTTGGTGGAGTTCAGCTAAGGATCTGGCATGATAGTAATAATAATATTTATAATAATATGCCGTCTCCTACTGTGACCTGGTTTCCCCAGGTCCAGAAAGGTTTCAGTTCTGGTTGTAGCAGCACTTTGGTTTCTCCCATCACCACCAGCTCTTTCAGTTTTGCCAGGATTGGATCTTGATGTGTCCAAAGTTTGATATTGTCAGCTCTGACTAGAAATGTACCTAGAAAATTTAAAACTATTATGAAATCTTCCAGTGGTGATACCACCAGTCATGTATCTGCCAGTGGAAGACAGCTTAATGCATCCGCATTTGCTACTTGGCCTCACTGATGAAGTTCCACTTAGTATTGAGCCCACTGCTAAATTCAGCCTGCAGCTATGGATAGTACTCCCTTGTCCTTTTTAAGTAAACCTAGCAGGGGTTTATGGTTCGCTATTATTACAAATATACATCCATAAAGCTAATAGTGGAACGTCCTGACTCTAAATATGACCATCAAACCTTCCTTCTCTATTTGGGCATTAGGCAAAGACAAGGATACATACACAATTGGACCACCGATGAGCAAATACTACCCTGATCCTGTACGGGGAGCCATCGCACGTCAGTACCAGATCTCATGTGGGACCATAGTTTGCCGCCACCTTAGAGGATGATAACTATTTGTTCACTTCTCTTAAAGCTGTGGCTTGGCTACGCAATCATATCCAAGGCTGACTTTTTTTTAAGGATTGATGCAAAGGTGCCAGGATGGAGGCCAGGTTATATATAATTCACCAGCCCAAGGAAAGACCTAAGCTCTGGTATAGATGTGGGAGCCGTGCACCTTTGGTCACCCTCACTTCATCTTCCAATGGGTGTAACCCAGTCTTGGTCGACTCTGAAACTCAAATAAGTCACTTGGGGTGGCTGGAACATACATTTTTCCTTTCTGAGGCGTATGACAACCTGAGAAAAACAACTATGTCCAAGTTTTCCACGTGCTCCTTATTGGTCTTCCCTGTTATTAGCACTTCATCTACATAAATGACAATCTGGAGTAGACTTGTAAAATGTTCTGTATTGCCTGTTGAAAAATTGCACAGGCTGACAAAACCCAAAATGGCATTCTTGTTCATTGGTGCAAACCCATACGCATATTAATTGTGGCATACTTCTGGGGATCCTCATCTAACTGCAAGTGCAAATACACATGGCAAAAATGGTGCCACTGTTTAAGAAGGGCGGTAAGGACAAGCCAGGGAACTATAGACCAGTGAGCCTGACGTCGGTGGTGGGCAAGTTGTTGGAGGGAATCCTGAGGGACAGAATGTACATGTATTTGGAAAGGCAAGGACTGATTCGGGATAGTCAGCATGGCTTTGTGCGTGGGAAATCATGTCTCACAAACTTGATTGAGTTTTTTGAAGAAGTAACAAAGAAGATTGATGAGGGCAGAGCAGTAGATGTGATCTATATGGACTTCAGTAAGGTGTTCGACAAGGTTCCCACTGGGAGACTGATTATCAGGGTTAGATCTCATGGAATATAGGGAGAACTAGTCATTTGGATACAGAACTGGCTCAAAGGTAGAAGACAGAGGGTGGTGGTGGAGGGTTGTTTTTCAGACTGGAGGCCTGTGACCAGTGGAGTGCCACAAAGGATCGGTGCTGGGCCCTCAACTTTTAGTCATTTACATAAATGATTTGGATGCGAGCATAAGAGGTGCAGTTAATAAGTTTGTAGATGACATCAAAATTGGAGGTGTGGTGGACAGCGAAGAGGGTTACCTCAGATTGCAACAGGATCTTGATCAGATGGGCCAATGGGCAGAGAAGTGGCAGATGGAGTGTAATTCAGATAAATGCGAGGTGCTGCATTTTGAGAAAGCAAATCTTAGCAGGACTTATACATTTAATGGTAAGGTCCTAGGGAGTGTTGCTGAACAAAGAGACCTTGGAGTGCAGGTTCATAGCTCCTTGAAAGTGGAGTCGCAGGTAGATAGGATAGTGAGAAGGCATTTGGTATGCTTTCCTTTATCGGTCAGAGTATTAAGTACAGGAGCTGGGAGGTCATGTTGCGGCTGTACAGGACATTGGTGAGGCCACTGTTGGAATATTGCGTGCAATTCTGGTCTCCTTCCTATCGGAAAGATGTTGTGAAACTTGAAAGGGTTCAGAAAAGATTTACAAGGATGTTACCAGAGTTGGAGGATCTGAGCTACAGGGAAAGGCTGAACAGGCTGGGGCTGTTTTCTCTGGAGCGTCGGAGGCTGAGGGGAGACCTTATAGAGGTTTACAAAATTATGAGGGGCATGGATAAGATAAATAGACCAAGTCTTTTCCCTTGGGTGGGGGAGTCCAGAACTAGAGGGTATAGGTTTAGGGTGAGAGGGGAAAGATATAAAAGAGACCTAAGGGGCAACTTTTTCACGCAGAGGGTGGTACGTGTATGGAATGAGCTGCCAGAGGATGTGGTGGAGGCTGGTACAATTGCAACATTTAAGAGGCATTTGGATGGGTATATGAATTGGAAAGGGATATGGGCCACGTGCTGGCAGGTGGGACTAGATTGGGTAGGGATATCTGGTTGGCATGGACGGGTTGGACCGAAAGGGTCTGTTTCCATGCTGTACATCTCTATGACTCTATGATAAGTCGGTCGTCATTAATGGAGATGGAGAGGTCCAGGAAGGGGAGGGAGATGTCAGAGATGGTCCAGGTGAATTTAAGGTCAGGATGGAATGTGTTGGTGAAGTTGATGAATTGCTCAACCTCCTTTTGCGGGAGCACAAGGTGGCGCTGATGCAGTCATCAATGTAGTGGTGGAAGAGATGGAGAATGGTGCTTGTGTAACTACGGAAGATGGACTGTTCTATGTAGACGACAAAGCGACAGGCATAGCTGGGGCCCATGCGAGTGCCCATGACTACCCCTTTCGTCTGGAGGAAGTGGACCAATCAACCCCACCGCCCCATGGCCCAATATTTCAACTCCCCCTCCCACGCTGCCGAGGACATGCAGGTCCTAGGCATCCTCCACCGCCACTCCCTCACCACGCGACACCTGGAGGAAGAACCCCTCATCTTCCGCCTCAGATCACTTCAACCGCAGGGCATCAATGTGGACTTCACCAGTTTCCTCATTTCCCCCCCCCCCCACCTTATCCCAGTTCCACCTTCCATGCTCAGCACCATCCTCATGACCTGTCCTACCTTCCAATCTTCCTTACCACCTATCCGCTCCAACTTTTTCTCTGACCCATCACCTTCATTCCCACCCCCATCCACCTATTGTACTCTTTGCTACCTTCTCCCCAGCCGCAACTCCTCCCATTTATCTCTCCACCCCAGAGGCTCCCTGCCTTCATTCCTTATGAAAGACCTTTGCCCGAAACATCAATTTTCCTGCTCCTTGGATGCTGCCTGACCTGCTGTGCTTTTCCAGCACCACTCTAATCTAAACTCTGATTTCCAGCATCTGCAGTCCTCACTTTTGCCTAGCCGACATGTTGTAAGTAAGTTTTGTTTTCTGACATTTTTTTAAAAATGCAAAGCAGCGTCAACCCAGTTCGAACATCATCACGTGGTATAGAAAGTGAAGCTGGCATTGAATGTGATTGTGGTGAAACAGTCAATGTCACTATTGTTTCTACACAGTTCTTGTGATGGTGTTTGTGTTTGCGTGGCAGAACTCGTGTCTTTGCGTAGAGCAAGCCAGGCATATCTCAAGTCCAATCTTTGGCCTTTGTAGCAGATATAACTTGAAGACAGTTGTTGGATATCTATCAGTGAAGGCTCCAGAAATGGAGAGTGGGCAGAGAGGTGAGAGAAGCAGCTTGAAACTGCATGCATATCCATAGAAGAGGATGAGCTGTGATGGTTCCCATCATAATAGTTTTTAAAAATCTGAGTAACAATCTGTGTGAAGAATATTGTAGCCACACTCTGTGTGAAGAATAAACTAATGGAAACTGCTAAAGTATACTGAATAATCATCAAAACACTTTTTCAAGCATGGTCTTTGTTGCTACTGTGTAGTTGTCATTAGGAAATGTGGTAACTAAATTGTGCACCGCAGGAGCCCACAAACAGCAATTTTATTGCTAATGATAATTATTATACTATAACTAAAACTGTAAAATTGCTCATTTTACTGTCGCTGTGAAATGTTGTAGAACAAAACTTTAAAGTGTGCTTCCAATTAAACCTGTTGGACTATAACCTGGTGTTGTGTGATTTAAAACTTTAAACAGTTATAAACTTCCAGAAGAAATACTTTTAACAGCATAGGGAGAAGCTGAATAAGCTATTTTCCCTAGAACATCGGAGGCTGAGGGGTGTCCTTGTAGAGGCTTATAAAATTTTGAGGTGCATGGATAGGGTGAATATTCAATGCCTTTTTCCCAGAGTAAGGGAGTCCAAAACTAGAGGTTTAAGGTGAGAGGGGAAAGATTTAAAAGGGACCTGAGGGGCAACCTTTTCACACAGAGGGTGGTGCATATATGGAACAGGCTGCTGGAGCAAGTGGTGGTGACTGGTACAATTACAACATTTAAAAGACATCTGGATGGTTACATGAATAGGAAGGTTTTGGAGGAATATTGACTGAATGCTCGCAAATTGGACTGAGTCAGTTTAGGATATCTGGTCGGCATGGACGGGTTGGACTGAAGAGTCTATTTCTGTGCTGTAGAACTCTTTGACTCTAAATCATTTACTTGCAATCAAATAGCAAACATTAAACACAAATGCTTGTTGCTACCTATATGGTACCCATTGACAAATTAAAACTCTTTTCAGTTAAATCTCTTCCAATGCTTCATAAAGTCAGCAGGAATCAGGAAATAATAAGAGGGTTACCCACAATATAATTTTCATGCTATTCTCAATGTTGTTCTCTGTCTGCACCCTTGCTCTGATACAGCAGTAACACTGTTTCCTGCAAAAAACTGGTCTTTTGGGATGTGGACGTTGTCAGAAAAGTTTCTAATTGCCCTTGAACTGAGTGTGTAGGTAGCCCATTTCAGATGGTAGTTGAGAGTCAACCATGTTACTATAGGTCTGGAATCATGTGTATGCCAGACCTGGCTCCCTAAAAGAAGTGATTTAATGATTCATTAGAATTTTATGATTATTGTCATTGTCACCACTGTTGAGATTGGCTTTTAATTTCCTAATGTCACAGAGATATAGAAGTCTACAGCACAGAGAAAGGCCCGTTGAATTTACCAACTCGGAACTAAGCATCTAACTATTCTAATTCCATTTCGAGCACCTGGCACATTGCCTGCCAGTCTTAATTTGGCAAGTACACATATAAAGGCCACTGAAACATTGAGGATTTTTGCTTGTCCTGCTTTCCAGGCAGTAAATTCTAGATATTCACCACAAGGAAATTGACTTTAAATAGTACTAACATCGTGGTGGGATTTCAACCTGTGTCTCCAGTGATATTGTCACTACTTACGGTAATTACATTACTTACTTCCATTATGAATCTAGTGACATTACTACTTGCCCTGAACTGAAAGCTGACAAACACAGACCACAAGATTTTCGTAGATCTCTTGACTAATGAAACTTTTTCTGCTTAAATTCAGATTTTTCATTGCACACTTGTATATTTCGGTTTGCAACTAGCAGATCTAGTTAAGTTGCTGTGCAAGTTATTCCAGAATTACCAGCTGTTATTTGGAAAATCAAATAGTAAATTATCACAATTTGGTAATGAAAAAAGTAAGATAGTGTTCTGGATTGAATGATTTGTTAAGATTTGCCCATATAAATTGAGAAAAAAGATTTTGTACCTTTGTCATCATGGTTCACCATCATGTGCTCGATTGCAACTTCCAGCGAATATACCAATATCTGAAATAAGATTAGAAAATGCTGGAGAAACTCAGTAGGTCTTGCAGAATCCGTGGAAACATCTGAGCAACAGAGTTAATACTTGGAATCTGATATGACCTTTCTTGAGAATTTTATTTTAGATTTCCAGCATCCACAGTATTTTGTTTTTCTATCAGTCTGAGAAAAGTTACCTGTCCTGTCTGGAAAATGGAGCTTAGCTATAAAGCTGCCTCTACCATAAATTCTGTCTGTATGTTTTGGCTCATTGTCAAACGAACTGGAGTCACCTCTCTCTCCTATTGCTCATGCAAATTCAGAGACAAGTGCCTGTTAGCAGAAGTCAACCATTTGTTTCAAACATCCTTTGTGGTCGCCAAGTTCCGTCATGTGATTGGTACCTTCCTCTTCCCTGTCTTGGTCCTCTGAGACATACTTGGTCTCTGCCTACGAAGGAGAAAATATTTTGAGTTGCTACACTCATGTTTTATTATTTTTATATCATGAAATGATAGAACGAGAGACTCTGAGGCGAAGGTCTGCTGAGTGGCTTTTTGACCACTGGAGATAATTAGCTTTTAAGCTAATGCTGTTTCAGTGCAAATGTCTGTTTGCTGTTCAATTAGGTGAGTATCATGTAATAAATATTTGCTGATATGACATGTGATGATGACCATTTGTATCGTCTTCAAGAAGAAAATGGTGATATATCACTGCCCTAGAACCTGTTTGCCATAAGACAGTTTCAAGACTAGAATAGGTTTCTCTAATTCACTGTTGTAGGCATTCTTTTTGCCATGATGAATTAACTAGCTTTTGTTTTGTTTTAGTTTATTAGCCTCAATTCCGATATAAGAGATGAAAGTAGTAACTGGAAATACACAGTTTGTTGGTCAGTATCTGGAAGAGAGAGATTTGGTCATCTGAAATGTTGACTGTTTGAGCATGTCTCAGATGGCTCATAAGCAGTTGGTGAAATGCTGGCATGTTCATTCAAATGGCCATTTTATACTCGGAAATGCAAACAAAATTTTAATCCAATCTGTTTGGCACTTGGTTGTCTTGCGCTGGCTGATCTTGTCATCTTTGCTATTGCTATATACTAATGTCATGTTATTAGTCCAGTTTGTGAATGTCAATCCAAGTGTCACAAGAACCAAGTAACCACGAACTGAAAAGCAAGAGACTGTTTTGAGTTTATATGGTGTATTTTATGTGTAAGATATGCTAAAAATTAATTGCTTTCTGAAATCTTGTCACTGTTATTCAATAAGTGAAAAAGTGGTTTAAGTTGGATATTTGGGTATAAGTGCAAAATGTCTTGCCACCTTCAAAAGGAATTTCCAGGAAATGAAGTGGTCAATTATTGCATTTGAATTTTCCAAAATGGTAAAAAAAACTTTTTTTGCTGATAGACCCACGACCTGGTAATGCCATTTGTTGTCCTCTTTTTCAATGGCAAGGATAGAATTCTACAGAAAATTAATTTTGGTTGCACTTGTGCAGTTCATAAAGTTTTGTAATAAACTGGGGACAGATGCAAGATTAAAACAAGATAAAGAGTTTCTATTGAGCATTTTTCCTTGTCTTTGAGAAGCATGCAAAAAATATTAGCTGGATCTGAGCTTGAAAGTGAAGTGTATACTGAGACACAGAGTTTTTCCTTGAAATGGGTTTATTGGCTTGCTTACAATTCTCTTCCAAAACTACTGGGCCCCAGCTGTTTCACCTGTTTTACTAAATTTACTCGAGATTAACAGAATATGCTTTTGTGATAAAACTTTTGAGCTATCTTCTATACCTTATGTTACAATGTCAAAGAGTGCCGTGCTGGAAAAGCACAGGTCAGGCAGCATCCGAGGAGCAGGAGAATCGACATTTTGGGCAAGAGCCCTTCATCAGGAAATGTCCTTATGCCCAAAATGTCGATTCTCCTGCTCCTTGGACCCTGCCTGACTGGCTGTGCTTTTCTAGCACTACACTCTTCAACTCTGATCTCCAGCATCTGCAGTCCTCACTTTCTGATTATGTTATAATGCAAACAGTTTTTAACAGCACCGACCAGTATGGATTCTTTATTGCCCTTTCTTTCATTCTTGCAACAAAAAAGCTTGCAGTTCATCATAATATGAGGTATCCCTCTTCAAAGACATTTAATCATTTCCTGGAGCCGTACTTCACTTTATCTCATTTCTTTGCAACATTCATTATGCTCGCAAGGTCTGTCCTTACCCTTTCTGTGCGACTCTATTCATCTAATGAATATTGTTCAAAAGAGAATGGTTATGTCCATTTTTTCCCACCAAACATATGGTGAAACCTGCCATACTAGAAGATTACATATGCAGCATCAATAAATAGAAGCAACTTCATATATTCTGGATAATCCAAAGCTCGGAGAAGTGTTTTGCCATTCTCTGCCTCCTTCTGTCCTTCCCCGAAGCAGGATCAAGTAGAGTTTACAAATTCCTTGATCTTGGCTTGGTTCTCACTATTAAGTAAGTCTGTACATTATTTGAATGCTTTCATTCACAAACTGCAGTCATGGAACCAGTGTCTAACTCACCGCAATGGAATGACCACATGGACAGAATATTCATTATCATGCTGAAGCTTCTTGTGACCAATGTAAATCCTTCTCAAGAATTGGGTTCATGATTTAGTTCTCCTGCATCTTTTGCATCATATGTAATTTTGAAAATCTTTATTACTGGATAATTCATTTCATGATATTTCATGTCACATCTGAAACATCCATTGACAGATCCACAGGAATCCCAGGTTGCACCTTATATTTGGCTGGTCTAAAAATGTTGCCAAAATTCTCTGTTTTTGTATTGGTGCTAAATGTCCCATTCATACATGGAAACAGTTGGAAACAATTGCATTTTCAAAATTTTTGAACCCCCAAGCCTCTGACCTAAGACTGTCTCTTGCTGAAAATTCACTTCCAGTTAAGACCGGACTGTATCCACGTGTGACACTTTTGGCATAATTGAATAATTTGAAGGCATGCAATGAACTCGTCACTTCCAAATGAAACCTCTGAAATCTTGAATATAGTCTGTTAATTCCACAATGTATTCCTCCAAGGATTAGCCATCCATCTTTCTAAACTTATCAAAGTCAGATTGTGCATTGTAGTCATTTTCAAAAGCATATTATTATAAATAGTTTCCATGAAATGTAGTGGACTATCCAAAGTTTGATTTTTATCCAATTAAAAGGCATCCATTTCACAAAGCTCTTGGTCACTTTTGAGCAAAAGCAGAATCCACAATGCCAATGCCTTTTAAATGTTGTAATTGAACCAGCCTCCACCACTTCCTCTGGCAACTCAATCCATACACACACCCTCTGCATGAAAACGTTGTCCCTTCTGTCCCTTTTAAATTTTTCTCCTCTCACCCTAAACCTATGCCCTATAGTTCTGCACTCCCCCACACCAACAAAAAGACTTTCTCTAACTATCCTATCTGTGCCTCTCATGATTTTATAAACCTCTAAGGTTATCCCTCAGCCTTCAGTGCTCCAGGGAACGCTCCCCCCCCCCCCCCAAAACAATGCAGCCTTTCCCTATAGCTCAAACCCTTGAACCCTAGCAACATCCTTCTAAATCTTTTCTGAACCCTTTCAAATTTCACTAACATCCTTTCTATAGGAGGTAATCTAGAATTGCACACATCATTTGAAAAGTGGCTTAACCCATGTTCTGTACAACCGCAACATCACCTCCCAACTCCAATATTCAATACTCTAATCAATAAAGGAAAGCGTATCAAACCCCCTTCTTCACTATTCTATCTCCCTGTGTCTCCACTTTCGAGAAGTATGAATCTGCACTCCAAGGTCTCTTTGTTCAGCAACACTCCCTAGGAATATTCCATTAAGTATATAAGTCCTGCTCTGATTTACTTTTCCAAAATGCAGCACTTCGCATTTATTGAAATTAAACTCCATCTGCCACTCCGTAGCCCATTTGATAAAGATCCCATTTCGGTGTCTTCCGCAAACTTACGAAGTATGCCTTCTATGTTCACATCCAAATCATTTACATAAATGACGAAAATCAGTAGACCCAGCACCGATCCTTGTGATGCACCACTTGTTAGAGGCCTCCAGTCTGAAAAGCGACCCTCCACTACTACTCTCTGTCTTCTAATTTCAAACCAGTTCTGTATCCAGATGGCTAGTTCTTCCTGTATTCCATGTGATCTAACCTTGTTAACCAATCTACCATGAGGAACCTTGTCAAAGCCTTACTGAGATCCATATAGATCATGTTCATCACTCTGTCCTCATCAATCCTATTTGTTACTTCTTCAAAAAACTCAAGTCAAGTTCTTGAGATTTGATTTCCCACGCAAAAAAAACATGCTGCTTATCTGTAATCAGTCCTTGCCTTTCCAAATACATGTACATCCTACCCCTCAGGATTCTCTCGAACAACTTTCCCACCACAGGCTCACTGGTCTATAGTTCCCAGGCTTTCCTTTACCATCTTCTTAAATAGTGGCACCATGTTAGCCAACCTCAAGTCTTCTAGCACCTCACCTGTGACTATTGATGAGACAAATAACTCAGCAAGGGGCCCAGCAATCACTTTCCTAGCTTCCCACAGAATTCTAAGCTACACCTGATCAGGCCCTGGGAATTTATCCACTTTTATGCGTTTCAAGGCGTCCAGCACCACGTCCTCTGTAATGTGGACATTTTTCAGGATCTTACCATCTATTTCCCCACGCTCTATATGTTCCATGTCCTTCTCCACAGTAAAAACTGATGCAAAATACTCAATTAGTATCTCCCCATTGCCTGCGGCAAAATACTCAATTAGTATCTCCCCATTGCCTGCGGCAAAATACTCAATTAGTATCTCCCCATTGCCTGCGGCTCCACACACAGGTTCCCTTGCTAATGTTTAAGGGCCCTAATTCTCTCCCTCATTCCCCTTTTGTCCTTAATGTATTTATAAAATCCCTTTGGATTCTCCTTAACCCTATTTGTCAAAGTTATTTCATGTCCCCTTTTTGCCCTCCTGATTTCCCTCTTAAGTATACTCCTCTTGCCTTTATACTTTTCTAAGGATTCATTCGATCTCTCTTGTCTATACCTGACATATGCTTCCTTTTTTTTAACCAAAACCTCAATCTCTCTCGTCATCCAGCTTTCCCTACACTTACCAACCTTTCCTTTCACCCTAATATACTATCTCTGGACTCTCTAATATACTATCTCTAATGTTTGAAGGCTTACCATTTTCTAGCCATCCCTTTATCTGCGAACGTTTGCCCCAATCAGCTTTTGAAAGTTCTTGTCTAATACTGTCAAAATTAGCCTTCCTCCAATTTAAAACTTCAAGTTTTAGATCACTATTTTAAAACTAGTAGAATTATGGTCACAGGCCCCTAAGTGCTTCCCCACTGACACCTCAGTCGCTTGCCCTACCTTATTTCCCAAGAGAAGATCAAGTACTATCTTTACATACAGATGAGGAAGGACACTACTTTGACTGGGACAACACATCCATCCTAGGACAAGCCAAGCAGAGACATGTGCGAGAATTCCTCGAAGCATGGCACTCCAACCGGAACTCTTATCAGCAAACACATTGACTTGTATCCCATTTACCACCCCCTGAGAAAAAGAACCGGAAACTACATCACCACGGGAAATGGCATAACCAACTCAAGGAAACCTAATCACACAAATAAAAAGTGGGCCATACCACCAGTGCTTCACCGGAGTCTCACTGATGATGTATGGTGATGAAACGTCTGAAAACTAATCTTCCAGCACAGCAAGCAAACGTACATCCAGAACCTCAACCTGAGCTACGAATCTTCTCAAAACTCAATAGGAGATCAGGTTTTGTACCTTCTCTCGTAGGTACATCCACATATTGAATTAGAAAATGTTCTTGTACACACGGAACAAATTCCTCTCCATCTAAACCCTTAACACTATGGCAGTCCCAGTCTATGTTTGGAAAGTTAAAATCCCCGACCATAACCACCCTCTTATTCTTACAGATAAACTGAAATCTCCTCTCAAATTGTTTCTCAATTTCCCACTGATTATTAGGGGTCTATAACACACTCCCAGTAAGGTAATCATCCCTTTCTTATTTCTCAGTTCCACCCAAATAACTTACCTGGATGTATTCCCAGGAATATCCTCCTTCAGTACAGCTGTAATGCCATCCCTTATCAAAAATGCCACTCCCCTTCTCTCTAGCCTCCCCTTTCTGTCCTTCTTGAAGCATTTGTATCCTGAAACATTAAACTGCCAGTCCTGTCCACCCCTGAGCCACGTTTTGAAAGTTCTTGTCTAATACTATCAAAATTAGCCTTCCTCCAATTTAAAACTTCAAGTTGCTATGCTATCCCAGTCCCATGTTCCTAATCATGCCCTGAGTTCATCTGCCTTCAGTGTTAGGCCTCTTGCTTTGAAGTAAATGCAGTTTCATTTATGAGTCCTACCTTGTTCTCTGGTTTGTTCCTTCGTGCCCTGACTGTTTGAATGGCTCCCTTTCTCAACTGTACCAGTCTCAGGTTGATCTCCTTCCTCACTATTTCCCTGCGCGCCGCCCTCCCGCCCCCCCCCCCCCCCCCTTACTAGAGTGTAAATCCTTCCAAGCAGAGCTACCAAATCTCCCTCCTAGTATTTTATTCCCCTTCCAATTCACGTGTAATCCGTTCTCTTTGTACGTCATTTCTACCCCCACAAGGGATTCCAATGATCCAAAAATGTGAACCCTCCTCTGCACCAGCTCCACACCCATGCATTCATCTACTCCAACCTCATATTCCTCCCCTCACTAGCTCGTAGTAATAATCCAGATATCACAACCCTCGAAGACCTCCTTTTTCCAATTCTTACCTAATTTTCTATATTCTCCCTTCAGAATCTTGCTGGTCCCTCTCAATTTTGATAATATTTTGCACCCTCTCCAAAATATCCTTGATCCTGGCACCAGGGAGGCAACACACCATTCTGATTTCTAGCTGCTAGCTGCAGAAACATCTGTCTGTGTCTCTGTCTAGAGAGTCCCCTATCTCAATCAATCCATTGGAACCTGATGTACCCCTCATTTCGTTAGAGGCAGTCTCCGTACCAGAAACATGCTACGTTCCCCTGAGAGTTCATCAACCCCTACATTTTCCAAAACAGCATACTTGTTTGAGATGGGGATCACCAAAAGAGACTCCTGCAATACCTGCCTCCCTCACCTACCTTTCCTGGAGGTAACCCATCTACCTGGCTGTATCTGTGGATTTTCTTCCTTCCCATAACTGCCATCTATTACAGCCCCTAGTTCTTGTAAATTCCTCATTACCTCAACTACCATCCTAACTCATGTGATCTGAGAGCATTTGCAACTGGAGATACTGCTTGCAGAATAATCTCCCTCATCTCTCATATCTGACAAGAAGAGCACATCACTCTACTAAAGGCCATTTTTGTTCCTAAACAATCTGCAGAAAATAGTACCCTCTTACTGATCTGAAAAACACTGCTCCAGGTTAACTTAGTACCTATATTTTATATTTTTAAATTTTAATCAAGAGAGAGTTCTCAATAAAGCACATCATCAAAAAAAGAACCCACTCTACTCACCGTAGTAGATTTACAGTAAAGTTAAAAATCACAGAACACCAGGTTATAGGTTTAATCGAAAGCACTAGCTTTCGGAGCGCTTCTCCTTCATCAGGTGGTTGTGGAGTATAAGATTGTAAGACACAGAATTTATAACAAAAGTTTATAGTGTGATGTAACTGAAATTATATATTGAAAAAGACCTGGATAGTTTGTTAAATCTCTCATCTGTTAGAATGACCATGTTGGTATCAGTTCTTTCATATGTAAATCACAAAACTTTTTTTAAAAGTTGCATTCTCAAGTGAACTTTAACAGTTGGTGTCATGTTGGCCCAGATAATGTATTGAATGTGTGAGCTTCCCTGTGTGAGACTATCGGTGCCACAATGGTCAGACTGATTCTAATCTTAAAAAAAAGGATTTACAGAATTTTACACAGATTCATGCAGTTTTTGAGCAAAGTAAAATGTAATTCTGCAAGTTCAGATTCACCCCACAAGCATATGTGTATGCGTGCATGTGGTGTGTGTGGGGGTTGGGGGAAGCGGTTATGAGTGTCTGTGAGAGAGTGTGTGTATGTGTGTGAGTGTAAAGGGGTATGAGTGTGAGAGTGTATGTGTGAGAGAGGGTCTGTGTTTGTGTGTGTGTGTGTGTTTGTGTGTGTGTAGTGTAATGGGATTACCTGTAGTGTGACATGAACCCAAGGTCCTGGTTGAGGCCATCCCCATGGGTACCGAATTTGGCTTTCAGTCTCTGCTCGGCCACTTTTTGTTGTTGCCTATCCTGAAGTCTGCCAAAGGTCCAAGGTCAAATGTCCCGGACTGCTGTAGTGTTCTCCGAGGAGGGAACATTCCTGTCTGTTGATTGTTGTGCGGTGTCCATTCATCCGTAAAACGATGCACTTAGTTTCTCCCGTGCTGTGAGATCTCCCATACAGATTCCTCCAAGGTCAGCTGTGAATTTTGCTGTTTGTTATTTTTTCTTAGATGCAGTCCAATGTCCAGAAACACTTGAAGTCAAACAGCAGTAGCTGTGCGGATTCACTGCTCTGTCAGGTTTCTTTCTCTGACCATGTGGCCACTACCTTTGTCTCTCTTCCTCCTTTTTAAAGTCCCTTTTTTCTCCCAAATTTCCAAAACAATGCAACAGATTATAAAACAGTACCTTACTGCTCCTGGAATTCAAGGAAATGACCTCTTACACCTAATATACCTCCAAAAAGAGCAGTTCTGGATAAATCGCATTTAATGAATGGGCGTTATGGAAGAACTACCTGTATTTTCCCAAATTTCTTCTTCCACCCATAACACTAGTGTTCTTTGCCTGTAGGTGTCTGTGTGTATGGGTAATAGAGAAGTTTTAGAAGGAAATCTAGTGTTTAAATTAGTGACATTATATGTTTACAGTTCAGAATTATTGACTTGTGATTAGAATGGCTTTGTTTGTGCTAAATAGTAGGTGTTATTAGGTACAGAAACCCGGTCCCTGTTATTTGTTCACCTGATGCTCTCCAATAGGTAAATTAGGGACTTTACATACCTTGATAATGATTTTAACTATTGTGACTTCTGTAAAAATAGTGAAGCTTGATATCTAGTATATTACGTCAGTGAGGCATGACACTTGATATGAGTATCTCTCATCATTCCTGAACTGGAATTGAACCTATTCTTCATAACTATCTCATAAAATGTGCTACATCATTTCTTGACCAAGTGGGTGAGCAAATCATTTTGTCAGGTGATTGCCAGCTGTTGATCATCTGTTGCTTGTGATGAGATTGGTCGGCAGGAATTGGAAATTGATTGTGTCCTGTCCCAGGTTTGTTATAGATTTTGGTGTTAAAATTAATTTACTTAATGAGAATTGTTCATATAATGGCAGCAAATGTGCTCCTTTGGAAATCACTGAGTTCTTCTACATTTAAATAAACTGGAGCATGGAGGTTACATTATGTTATTAATTCTCCATCACATGACATTCTGTTGCTAACAATTTATAGCATGTGCTGAACTGCCTTGATGCTCATTGAATAGATGAGCTATGTATGATAGGATTGAACTAGGGAGATCAAAATATTCGAAATTAAAACTTTTAAGGGATTCTGTTTTTGACCACAATTTTCAGAAGCGAAGCACAAACAGACATCATCTGATGATAGTGGACTTTGCAGATCCTATACGTTCCTAAAATTGCTCATTTATGGATGTTATATGTAGCTAGGCTGCCTTAAGATGTACTGTTAATGGATTGACGCCTTTTCTGTTATAATTGAAAGTCGGATTGTTGGTGCATTGCATCTGAATCATGTCATTCCTGTTCTCATAAAGACATGACAGTTTTTCATTTAGTAGTAATTCTGTTGAGTGTTCCAAGACTATTTCCTTGGGATGAGGTAAAATTCCTGATGAAGGGCTTATGCCCGAAGCATCAACTCTCCTGCTCCTCAGAAGCTACCTGACCTACTGTGCTTTTCCAGTGCCACACTTTTTGACTCTGATCTCCAGCATTTGTAGTCCTCACTTTTTCCTGAGGTGAAATTGACATAATTTAAAATTCTGAAGTATGTATCAGGCTGGAGATTTTTACTGCTGCACAATGGGAATATTGAGCTTCTATTTTGCATTGACACTTTGAAATAAATATTTCTGTGTGTCCCATAGCAATGAAATATCTGAGCAAGTGGGTGACTGGAATGCTACATTCCAGTCACTGCTGTTTATGAAGTGACCTTCCAAGAACTGAGTGGGTTTTGGTTATATTCAGCCAATTGTGTGAATAGTGTGCAACTACTAACAAGGCTGTTGGAGCAGAAAACACAGTGATTCCCTTTGAAAACTTCTGGAATGTGTTCTCAAGTCACCCACCAAAATGTTGGTCCAACTGGTGTCAGAAGGGCTGCACTTCACTTCAGGATTGACAATACATTTTGTTTTCCCAACGTTTTATAAGCAATTGCATGAATATAGAATGCCTCTTCTATATCCATTGGTGGTGACTTGAGTTGTGCATGGAAGAACCGTGAGCCATATGTTTAGCTTGTATGATATTCTGTGAAACAGGGAAGCTTATCAGGGTAAGATTTTCTGCTTTTCTTGGTAATATTTTTCATATACCCTGTGCCTCAGACCACCGAAGCAATCTTAGAAACTGGCAGACCAATACTTAAGTATTCACAGTAAATGCATGCATTTTCAAATCCTTTTCATATCACACATCATGTTGTGTTAATTTGGAAAAAAGTGTCTTTTTCATGGAGTCTATATTTCGCAACACAACTCATACTTGTTATTTTAGAGCTGAATAGAAAGGAAGGAAATTTCGGCAATTCTGTTTTGTAACATTCATGCGACAAAGATTGCACCAGTTTGTTCCATGTTGTACCTTGTTCCTTTCAAACTAAGTATTCAAACATCTTTTAAAATTTACTAGCTTTCATCCTTTCAGATAGTGTGTTCTGGACCATAGCTCACTCCATTTTTAAAAAAAACTTCTCACTGTCCCTTTACTGTTCGAAATTATCTGTGTTTTGTGACTGTTGAACCTTCTGCCAGTGAAAATTAATTCCACTCTTCCAACTTTTAAAATCTACCATCTCTATGGAGAGCAATCATAATCTTTCCCTTCTTTCCATCTACTTGAAGACTCCCATCCCTTGTATTACTCGAGTAAGCTTCTTGGCCACCCTCTCGAAAGCTATGACATCCTTCCCAAAGTGTGTCAGTTTGGTTTCAAGAAGTCAACACTGGATATGAGGTCCAATCAATGTTTTTGTAAAAGTTTAGTTCAATTTTCTTTTCTTTTTTCTCTGTGTCCCAGTTTTTACCCCCAATTAACTTGTCCTGCAACTTTAAGAGAATCATGTGTTTGTATCTTTGTCACTTATTCCTGCAGACCTTGAAAATTTTACAATTCGGTTTAGATTGCCTCTCCTCACTCTTCCTTTTGAAGTTAATCACTTTACTTTCCTGCACTAAATTTAAAATGCTATGAGTCTGCTAATTCAGTAGTTTGTGTCCTTTTGGAATCTGTTACAACCTCTGTTGTTCACTGCAATTCTAAACTTTGTATCATCTGCAAATCATGTCACCTGTACCCAAGTGCAGGCCATTAACACAACATCCAAAGTAGCAGTAGTGCTAATACAGATTTCTTGGAGATACTACTCTATGCTTCCCCAGACTGAACAACAACTATTTATTAGTCGTGTCTGCTTTCAATGCCTTAGTCAGTTTTGAATCCATGTGAACACTCAACTTTATTTTTTCCATGTTATTCATTTGTATCCTTTCCAACAATGAACTGTGTTGCCTGTCACTTAATAGCCCTTGAGAAGATGATTTTCAAGTGTTTTTGAATTTTGTAGTCCATATAGTGTAGGAACAGCCACGGTGCTGTTAGAAAAGGAATTCCTACTTAGGAAACAAAAACAGAAATTGCTGGAGAAACTCAGTAGGTTTGGCAGCATATGCAGGAAAAAAGCAGTTGCAGATTCAATTCTGGTGACTGATGAAGAGTCACTTGACTCAAAGTTAATTCTGCTTTCTTCCCACAGCTGGTGCCAGGCCTGCTGAGTTTCTCTATCAATTTTTGTTTTTGTTTTTGTAGAACTCTGAGCTGAAAAACTGCATGAATTTATGTAATCTCACTTATCTCACTTTTTTAGATTAGAATCAATCTAAACATCAGGTCATAGACAGAGAACACAGGGGGCCAACACCTTCAACATATTGTCTAGCCATCACCATTGTTAAAAGCTAACCCGAGAATGCAACTCTAAAAAAAAGGTTTTGTGATTTACACATGAAATAAGTGAAACTATCACTGTATTCTAACAGATGAAAGGCTTAACAATCAATTTTTCAACGTATAATTTCAGTTACATCATACTGTAAATTTTTGCTATAAATTCTGTGTTACGATCGAGCCCTCCACTATCACCTGATGAAGGAACGTCACTCGAAAGCTAGTGTGCTTCCAGTTAAACCTGTTGGACTATAACCTGGTGTTGTGTGATTTTTAACTTTGTACACCCCAGTCCAACACCGGCATCTCCAAATCATGTTTTTGTTTCATAAGCCTTTGTCCCTGATTGCCTTTTTAAGTTCATCTCTGCACTTTCTATGTTCTGCTTGATCCTCTATTGTAATGAATCTGACAGTTATTATAAACTTCCTTTTCCTGTCTCTATTTGATCATCTATTGAATGTAGATTTGGATATGCTTTCTTTACTCTTCTTTACTCTTACTGTGTGCTAGATCCCATTACAGCTTACGTTTAAACATGAACTGAAGAGGTGAACTCCAGAGTTCAGATGAAAGTGTTCTTAAAATCCAGCTACACTTGATCAAGTGTGGCCTCAAGGAGCCCTTGTCAAATTGGAGTCAATGATCAACAACCTTAAATATTCATTTCTTACATTCATCTGCGCAGCATATATGCACTTTGTTCTATTGTAATGCCGGAACTAGCCAAGGCTTAGTTAAAAGTA
Organism: Chiloscyllium plagiosum; assembly: GCF_037043375.1. Lineage (NCBI taxonomy): Eukaryota > Metazoa > Chordata > Chondrichthyes > Orectolobiformes > Hemiscylliidae > Chiloscyllium > Chiloscyllium plagiosum. The sequence goes on along the minus strand of NW_028270147.1, from coordinate 90,769,880 downwards.
TCTCCGAAACCTGTGACTTCTGCCATCCCAAAGGACAAAGGCAGCAGACACATTGGACCATTATAGTCTTGAAGTCACCTTCTCCTTCCAAGTCACACGCAACCAAGACCTAGAATTCTACAGTCATTCTTCCATTGTGACGACAATGTCAGACTTCCACATTGGTTTGTAGTCCAAAAGAACAATGTGTGGTCCCTTAAAACTCAGTTTAAAGTCTTAACGACAAGGTTTTAAAGGTGAGAGTGCTACTAAATCAGGTTGACATTGCAAAGTTCTTGATTTTAGTTGGTTATTGTTGTGTTGTTCTGCCTTATGTCCATCTTCTAAGCTGTAGGTTTGTGAAGACCTTTTGATAGCAACAAATATCCAAGAAGTAATCAACATCCTTTCTCCCCCAGCAGTCCAAACAAACACCCCGAGCTATTTCATTAATGCTGTCCCCTCCACAACTCATGTCAGCGCTGATGAAGAGTCATATCAACTCAAAACGTTAGCTTACTTTCTCTCCTTGGATGCTGCCTGACCTGTTGTGATCTTATTCAATAGGTAATCCTTGTCAACTCCCAAGATCAGTGTTTGAGAAATGCATTTAATGTTGGCCAGTATCGGAAATGCTGATTCTGCTATTTATAAACAATTAACGATATTTGAGAAGATTTCTTGCTCAGGTTGATGATAAGTATGCTAACTTACATACTTATTTATAAACAAAGTTGCTTCTGTTGGTGTAAATAAACCATATCGTCAAGTTGTTGGAGTACAGTCCATGAATTTTGTCTCCTTAGTGTGCAAAATTGTGCATTTAAAATCTGGATGCTTCCATCACGACAGTACTATGTGTATTTATTCAGCCTGTCATGTAAGCTGTCTGGTACTTTAGATGTGCAACCACTTCTGAATGGCTCGTCTTCAGTTAAGCATGTTGTAGTGTATGGCAAATAGAAAAGGGAGGAGAAAATGGTGACTATTTAAAATCAAACTGTTGATTTGAAATTTCTCCAGAATTATTGAAATAGTACTTTCTTGTTACTAATATATTATTATCATCAAACAACATAATTCTGAGTAACACCAAAGTAAAAGATGACCACAGTAGATTTAATCCGTGTGAGTCATCAGTGGCAGCTCAGCAACTGAGAAGTTCCCTTTTGTTTACTGCTTAATCATTCTAAGAGGTTCTTTCAATCTCATTAGATACCCAGATGATGAATTGTGGAGCATGTTTGTTGATAATTCGTTCCTACGCTGCAAAGTATTTGAAAAATTCCATTTCAAGCAAGTTGAAGCCTCATTTTTATTGGCACTTGTTTGAATAGGATTCGAAGAGCCAGGTCTCAGTATTGACACATCTAAATCCAGCTTCCTTGATCCAAGTCGATAAAGTGTGGCACTGGAAAAGCACAACAGGTCATGCAGCATCTGAGGAGCAAGAGAGTTAACATTTCGGGCTTAATCCCTCATCCTGCCTGACATGCTTTGCTGTTTCCAGCACCACACTGTATAGACTCCAGCAGCTACAGTCCTCACAATCTCCTTGACCCAAGCAACAGGGAAGATTTGTGCGATCAGGGACAAGGTTCAGCACTGAAAATTGCATTGGTGTCAATTTCTCGAAATCAAACTTAAACAAATGTCGGCATCAGGATGACGATTAGCTGTTAAATTTGACTTTAATATATCAAATAGTACGATAAAAATCTGCAGCTCAGTTCTTCGCTCTGCCTCTAGTTCAGTATTTTGTTTTTTTCAGGCTGAATCAGCATGGTTGAGACAGCAAATTCTGGTAAGATACTAGGACTATTAAAAATAAATACTATTGGAAGAAATATTAAATATTCTGAATTCATGATCAACTGTAATTTTTAACAATTTTTTTTACAGAACATGAGCTTCGCTGGCTAAGCCAGCATTTAGTCTCCACCCATTGTTGACCTGGAGAAGTATGTATTGGGCTGTCTCCTTGAATTGCTTTTTGAAAGTGAAATCTAGGGTTTTAACCTAGCCAAAGTACGAGAATATAATTGCAAATCATGATGATGCATGAACTTTTGGGACTGGGTGATGGTGGTATTCCCATACATCGACTGCTATTTTCCTTCCAAATGGAGAATATTATTGTGAACTAGTTGTATTAATTAGAGATTTTAGTGAAGCTCAATGAGTTTTAGATGTAATAAACTTGAGAATTCACTTGGGAGGTGTAGCAATGAAAGGCAGAAATGGGATTAAAAGGCTCATGTTGGTGTGATAGTAAAGAGAAAAGAATATAATGAACAGTTGAATAATCAAAGACAAATTGTCTGGGTTTGACTTTCTGATGTTGAATGATGCCTGAAGGTCTGGTTTGTGATAGTTTATAGTGCCTGAACTTGATTTGGTTCCAGTGACAAGACGCTTTCTATCAAATCATCCACTCGTATAGTCAATCATAACATTCTTGTTCTCTGTTTAATATTTTCTTTGGTTATAAATCATGGTTTCAGACTTTAAAATTCATGAGCCTTTTGCCAATGTCTCTTCTCTGGGATTGCATGAAGTGCATTAGTTCTTTTAATTACTATATTGCTTGACATTTTGCATAATGAAAAGCCTTTACAGTGGATCAGATCATCACTTACTACTGTTTCATGTTGTTATCTAATAGGATATATTTGCTACACAATGCAGCATTATTAGATAGCAGTGCTGTGCTGGTAGCTCCTCATTTGGGCTTTTTTGGAGTTTTGCCCCAAATGAGGTGAAAGACATACTCCTTTCGACTGTACTGTCGACTCCTAATTAGATTCTCCATCCAAAGTATTTGCAATCAAGTCGACAATTGGAAGATAAGGACACTGAATTGGAACAAACTTTTTTATTGGTTAGATTTAATCCCATTTCTTATTCTGTTGTGTTTCCTGAATAATTGTTGAGGGCTCCTCAACATTGTAATGCCTTGATATATAAGGGGATGTCACAAGCTGATTGACATGAGAAATAAATTTAATCCCTCAAGCTTGCTCTGTCATTCAAGAAAATCATGACCATGTAATTGTGGCTTGAACTCCACTAAGCACTACAAAACCTCAGATTCCCTTTTCAATTAAAAGTCTGTCAAATTTAGTCTTGAATATATTAAATAAACAGATCTGCATTTCTGTGTGGGTAATGAATTCCAGAGATTCCTTATTCCTACTTACCTCTGTTTTTGTTGCGATATCCCTTATTTTAAGCCTGTGACATGTTATCATGCATGCTTGACTGAGAGTCCAAACATCCGTTAGTTTATTGAAACAGCTACACACAAAACAAAATAATGCTTGATTGGTTTTTTTCTTGGATCTATTTTATAAACGATTTAGTGTTTGTTTGCATGAGATAAAGAATTATTACATAAGTTTGTTCCAGGTGTTAATATTTTAGATGTCAGGTTGATTGAAACACTTGTATAAAATTGTAGAAACAAGTTTTTTAAAGCTCTGAGTAATTGGGCTTTTAAAACTTCTCTGCATATGACAATGTTCCTATGGGATTTTTTCAGTTCTGAGTGTATACTGGATAAAGGAGCATAGAAATGCTATTGCTTGGAGGATATAGGGGTAATTTTGGGCTGGTGGAGAATCTTGGATTGACCAGAAGTATCTGAGGGTCCATTGAAAGTAGATGGAGGAGCATGGATTGATGAAACAGGGGGCACTGTTGGGATTTTGTGGAGAGACTTGAGTTGGCATGGAGGGTATCCTTTGGGAAAGTGTGAAGGGGCATGGTCTGGCATAATTTCAGGAGCATTGAGGTAGGTGAGTGGTGAGGGCTAACTATTGAATTACACAAGAGGGATGAGTCTTGCAAAGAGAAGCATAACTTCTATCCCACTTCTGTGACTGACTGTAAAATGCTTCTTTGGCTTTCCTCTAATGAAGTCAGGGTAATTTTCCTGGTTGGCCAATATCTGGAAAAAGCTAATTGAAGCAAACACTTAAGGACTAATGTAGAGTCCAAATGAAGTTCAAGCTAGGAGGTTCCATGGAAACCTTGGACTATTTCTGAGTTGAAATGGAACTTGCACGTAATGATTTGGCAATGTTAGAAATCCAAATGCTCTTAAATGGAAGCAATTTGCATAACTGTTATCAGTTCAGTGCCCGACATTCCTCTATATTGACAGTTGTGGCCTTTGTTCATCCTGTTGACCAGTGCATGTAATGTGATTCTGTTATGTTTTCATTTCAAGCTTGAAATTAACACTTGAAGAGTAAAGAATCCTCAAGAAATACCTTTAAACACGAAAGTTGTTATTATGCACACGTGGCAGTATGAAATGTCTGTTTGCGACATGAACATTCTAGTTGTTACATAAAAAAAGCTTTGAGTCATAGAGATGTACAGCAAGGAAACAGAACCTTGGGTCCAATTTGTCCATGCAGACCAGATATCCTAAATTAATCTAGTCTCACCTGCCAGCACCCAGCCCATATCCCACCAAACCCTTCCTATTCATATACCCGTCCAGATGCCTTTTAAATGTTGCAATCGTACCAGCCTCCACCACATCCTCTGGCAGCTCATTCCATACACGTACCACCCTCTGCGTGAAAAAGTTGTCCCTTAGGTCTCTTTTATATCTTCATCTCTCACCCAAAACCTATGCCCTCTAGTTCTGGACTCCCCCTATCCGAGGGAAGAGACTTTGTCGATTTATCCTTATCCATGCCCCTCACGATTTTATAAACCTCTATAAGGTCACTCCTTAGCCTTCGACGCTCCAGGGAAAACAGCCCCAGCCTATTAAACCTCATCCTATAGCTCACTTCCTCCAACCCCGGGAACATGCTTGTAATTCTTTTTTGAACCCTTTCAAGTTTCACAATATCCTTCCGGTAGGAAGGAGAGCAGAATTGCACGCAATATTCCAAAAGTGGCCAAACCAATGTCCTGTACAGCTGCAATATGACCTCCCAACTCCTGTACTCAGTACTCTGACCAATAAAAGAAAGCATACCAAATGCCTTCTTCACTATCCTATCTAACTGCGACTCCACTTTCAAAGAGCTATGAACCTGCATTCTAAGGTCTCTTTGTTCAGCAACACTCCCGCGGACCTTACCATTAAATGTATAAGTCCTGCTAAGATTTGCTTTCCCAAAATGCAGCACCTCACATTTATCTAAATTAAACTTCATCTGCCATTTCTCAGACCATTGCCCCATCTGGTCAAGATCCTGGTGCAATCTGAGGTAACCTTCTTTGCTGTCCACCTATACTGTCATCTGCAGACTTATTAACTGTACCTCTTATGCTCACATCCAAGTCATTTATATAAATGATGAAAATTAGTGGACCCAGCACCGATCCTTGTGGCAGTCCATTGGTTATAGGCCTCCAGTCTTCTTGGTTTTCTTGTGTTCATGTATATCTGAAAACATTTCTACGTAATAATCTAATTCTCATGGTTCGTAGTTACTATTTTTCCCATAAAATACAAATTAGCAGATGATGTAAATTTCGGAAAATTATGCTGATTTGACTGTTGAAATATGGAAGCTGGTTTAGTTAGTATTGCAGTAGTAGGAAGTCAATTTTGCTATTCCTTGGTCTACCTTTCAAAGCAGATTTTAGCATTTCTGTAAGTATTGGTTGTGAAGCCTAAAATTTGAAGTGGGCAAGCATTTTTGATCTCTTCAAGTTAAATGTACTACGTACCAAAACATGAAATTATTGTTAAACCTGCACTTTGTCCCCACAACCTTTCCACCACCCCTCCCCCAAAAAAATCTGGTTCGAAACTTAGAGCACTGAAACAGCCTAAATGACCAGAGGGGACATGAGTGCAGTTGACTGTTTTCTCTCCTTTTTCTCCCCAAAAATTTCATATACTGTATAGTACTCAAGGTAGTATTGGGAGTTAACTATAATATGAAATCCATTGCATTCTGCTCGATGCAGCAGTGTACTGTCAGTGGGGGTCACCCTTTCACTGCTTCCCTATTGAATTCTTTTATAAGAAACAAAAATGTTCTTCTCACGATTGTTTCTGTTAAAGGAGTGGTCCTCATAAATAGGTTCAGACATGAACAGTGAAGCAGTTTTGAACAGAAGCGTTGTTCAACATGTGAGCAGTTAACTCTCTGTGGAGATGGCTTATACTTGATATAATGATACTAATCCTCTAACTTTAATATGCAACCGGTGTTTTGAATACTTCATAAATTCTTGCCTATGGCACCTAAATTTAGAATTTGTAAGGGTTGATGAGAATTCTAGGGCTTGTGCTTGCCATTTAAGTTAGGTGTGTTCAGTTGTAAAATTCTGAAGAATTCCATTCATTTTTTTCAAATGCTTCTCACTGTGCCCTGTAATTTATATGCAAATCCTTGAGGGGCGGGAGGATGGGTGGTGTTGATCCATTTTCTCCAGACGTTCCACTGCTGCTGTCAGTGAAGAGCAAGTTTAGTCTTCACATTTGTTTGTAAGATGGCCTTGAGATGAAAAAATTCCTGCTTTTTGAGAATTGGTTACTGAAATCAAGTGGGACAAGCTGGTTCTCCTGTTGCCTTCTGTGCATCCCTTTAGGCTGTGTGAAAATGTACAGCTCTTTCATATTTTGGTTAGTCCTAAAGGATTGTGAAATTGGAGAACTCTAAGCATGGAGCTTACAAGTGAGTCTGTCGCTCAGTTACTTTTGAGACCCGGGGTTCTGGACAACTGGTGTATTTTGGATTTTATCCAGTACCTTGTTCTAAGATAGTGCAATTGAAGAATGTTCCACAAATCTTTCCCTTTCTGAGCTGCTTGGGCTTTTCCTCATAAACTGCTTTATTGATTGTGTGTTTCTTTCAGTTTTGTTTCAGGGCTGTTTATTTCAATTTTAGTTGCTGTTTCTTTAAAAACCATCAGTGAATGTGGATGGCAGTATTGAGAGCTGTACTTTAGTCCGACCTGCAGATAAAATAGGTTTTTGTATTGTCATTAAAGAGTGAATTTTGTGATGTTGGGCAGAGTCAGCAGTTTGCTTGGGGGGAAAATGCTGTTGATGTGTGAAAGACAAGGGGAGTCGAGGGTCAGCAGAAAGGTCATAAAATGTCTTTTCCAACAAAAAGGATACTGTATCATGTATTAGAAATATTGCTCAGCTCAAAACTGAATTACAGGGACTGAGCTGCTCTAAGATTAGTGAACCTTTCAGTGAGTGCCATTCAATAAACTGATTCCACCAGAAGTTGTAACTCTCAAGGGCAAAGGAAAGAAACAGCTCCCCTATACTCAGGTTGAAGGATAGTTGAAAATATTGCATCTTCTTCATTTGTCTAAGGTTGTATCGCAGGTTGATATACTATCACATCCCCTCTCCACCTGTCTGATCCTGTCATTCAATTTTAAGAAAGGAGTATAAACAGGAATGTGTCATTTTGCCATTTGAACTTGTTCCACCATTTGTATAGTTATAGTTGATAGTTACATGAATTCTATCTTCAAACATGAAGCGTATATCCATTAACTCCATGTGCATCCACATATCTAACAAATTTTGTCTTCAGCACTCTAGGGTATCATATTTCTCAGATCTAACACTTTGAGTGAAGAAAGTTTTTCCAATCTTAGTTCAAAAATGGCATTTCCCTAATTCTGAGGCTATGACTTGGAGTTATAGATTATTCAGCTAAGGGGATCATCTCTCAGCAACTACCCTTTTAAATGATGAAGTGTTTTTCATGTTTCATTGAGATCACCAGTGATTCTGGGTTAAGCTTATTCAATTGCTCCACATACCAGGGATTCTTTTTTTCACCCTTTGTCGCATTACCTTGAAGTGTGAATCCTTTCTCAGCTAAACAAACCAGAGCTACTCTAGCCATGGCCCAGGCCCAATTCATTTGTTCAATTTTATACTGAAGACTCTTTATTTTGAAAACAAACTTGAAACTGTGTTCTCAGGTGTGGGCTGGATAAGCTTGCAGCTTTTGTGATTCATGTAAAAGAGCACATAGGTCCCTTTGAATGCAAATATTCTCTTGAGTTTTTATTCACTTGTGGGATGAGACATCGCTGGCTGGACCAGCCTTTATTGTCCATCCCTAATTGCTCAGAGAACAGTTGAAGAGTCAACTACATTGTTGTGGGTCTTGAATTACATGTGGGCCAGACCTTATAAGGACGGCAGTTTCCTTCCGTAAAGTACATTAATGAACAGATGGGTTTTTCCAAAAATCGACAATGGACTCGTGGTCATCATTAGACCCTTAATTCCAGATATTTTGTTTTTATTGAATTCATATTCCACAATCTGCTGTGGTGGGATTTGAACCCGATTCCCCGGTACATTATCTGGGTCTCTGGATTAACAGTCCAGCGATAACACCGCGAGGCTATCGCCTCCCCCATTTTGTGTCCCCATTTTGAAATCTGCTTTTTCTATTTTTCTTGCAAAATATATAGCTTCTCACATGTAAGCATTAAATTTGGTCTGTCATTTGCTTAACACTCACTTCATCTGCCTTTATACTTTTGCAGTTCCTTTGTTTCCTCCTAATAGCTTAAATTTGTATGAAATGCAAATTGAGCATGCGTTATGCTCAGACCCTTCATTTAAAACATTAATATAAATTGCAGTTAGTTTATGTTTAAGCAGTGAACATTGAAGTATTGATCATTGATGACAGATAAAGTATATGATTTCAGCAGATAGGTCAATGTCAACTTTGCAACTTGATAAATTCATCATGTTTTTTTGGTGAACAGTTGGAAAACATCTACAGTCATGTAAACAATTGACTTGGTTATCCAAGTGGTTTTACTTTACTTACTTCTCCATTTGGTCCTATGGAATCTTTATCAGTTAACACAAATGTCACTTTATTGATTTATTCCTGCAGATTAAACCTCCTGATGAATCACATGACATTAGAAAACATGATATAACATTAAGTCGTGTTTAGAGACAGTAGGATAGATATTGAAAAACTTGGTCAAATCTCAGGTTTAATGGAGTACGAAGGAAAAATTAAGCAAAAGAGGTTTAGGGAGAAAGTCCAGAGCTTAGGATCATGTGACGAGAGGCGCAAACACCAATGGAAAAGCCAAGAAAATAGGGGATGCTCAAAAGCTAGAATTAGAGAAGCATAAATTTCTTAGGGGGCTCTGGAACTGGAGGAAAGGGGTACTCCATGAAGAGGTTTGAAAATGATATGAAAATTTAAAAATCTTACCTGTTGCTAAATTGGGAGCCAATGCATGTCAGTGAGCATAGAGGTTACAGATGAATGGACTTGATATGAGTTAGGATAGAGGATGCTTTGTATGACATCACATTTAACAAGTTTGATGTGAGAGTCTGGTCAGGCATGTACAGGAATAGTCCAATTTAAAGATATCAAAAATTAATGAACCAGATACGTTTTTATGACAATCAATAGTAGATTCAGGGCAGCATTGCTGAGAATAGCTTTCAATTCCAGATATTATTAATTCAAATTCCACGAGCTGTCATGGTGGGATCGATCCATGTCCCCAGAGGATTAGTCTGGGCCTCTGGATTTTTAGTCCAGTGACTTTGCCACTACTCCATGACTTCCAGTCGAATAACAGTTCCTTCTTTCCTCTAACCAAGACCGTGTGACATCATTGCACTAGGTGGTGCTTCCTGCAGTCACACAGATATTAACTCTGTCAGACCATATACAGCAGATTAAATTTCTGTTCACCCACACTGATCTTGTGGTGCAATGGAAATGTTAAGTTCACCTTAGGGTATAATGTCCATGGACAAATGTCATAAAATGTCTAAACAGGCTGATCTAAAAATAACACAAACTACTTCAAGGACAGTGGAGGGGTCAAGCTGGTGCTGTGTGATATCAGTGTACATAAGGAGCCAATCCTGAAGAAGGGCTACACCCGAAACGTCGACTTCTATACCTCCTGATGCTGCCTAACTTGCTGTATTCTTCCAGCCTCCTGCCTGTCTACATAAGGAACCTAGCATGGTTTTGCTTAATAACAACATTAGATGAGGAAAAGGAGTGGAGCAAGGATAAATCCTTGGAGTCACCACAGCTATGTCTGTGTGAACTGAATGCAAAACTGTTGCAGGTGATTCTCTGGCTGAAATTAAATAAAAATGAAACCAGCGGAATGCATTCACACCCAACATTGGAGAAGAATGATACATTCAACCCTGTTAAAGGTTACAGATAGAAAAAGAAAGAGGAGACAAGATAGTTTAACTCTGTCATCATTGTATGACTTTGATAAGAGCCATTTTCTTACTTTGGCAGGCCAAGAAGCCTAATTAGAGGGATTCAAACATTGAGTTCCTATCACACCTTATCCGAAGTTATCTGGCCAACATTCGTTTTAAGCTGTAAATCTGTTGATGGAGCTGCCATAATTGAGTTCCATCTGAATGGTGCTTAGATAGCATGCAAATTGGCTCATTGACGAGGCCTTTGGCTGGGTGTGTCAAGTATGTATAGTATCAGTGAGTTTTTTTTTTAGAAAAGCAATGGAAATTGCTTGTGCTAGCTTTGATTTTGTGATTGATATCTGTGAAGCTTCTCTTTAACCATTGTCCTTCCTCCGAGATGATTGTCCTACCCATCCGTTGTTCAGAAAGTGCTGTGTGCAGGTTTATTTGTGACAACCTAAGCAACTGGAATGCATCAAAGGTAAAGGAATGTTGAGAATGTCTCCTGACAGTCTGATGACCCGACTACTGGAACCCATGACATTCCTTGGCTTTATATCTTTAACTTTCACACTTCTGAGTTTGGTATCATTCTCGAACAGGGGAAATTTGCACAAGGAGCACTTTTGTTCAGATTGAGTTCTCAAAGCACATTTTTCAGGATGAAAGTACCACAAAACTGTGTGTTTTGAAGATTTTGCGGTCATTGGTTTAAGTTAACTGGATGGATTGTTCAACTGAGTAAGCGAAATGTAGACATTAAGAGGTAGTGTCATAATAGTCATGAGATTTGCAATCCAGAAACCCAGACTTATGAGAGGTAAGCGTTTAAATCCATCAGCTGAGATCGTGAAATTTGCATTAATCTGGGATGAAAATGCTCATCTAATGGTTACTACAAAACTATATTGTTGCTAGTTGAAAAAATCCATTTGGTTCATTAATGTCCTTCAGAGAATTAAAAATCTGCCATCCTTATCTGGTCTGATCTACTTTTGATTCCAGATCTACAGCACAGTGGTTGTTTCTTAAACTCCATCTGAAATGCCAGAACCATTCCAAATTGATAAAACAAATTAAATTGGGCAGACCACCTGGAATTTTTATAATACTGGAAATTAATAAATAAGGGACTTTACCAGATGAAGGAGCAGCGCTCTAAAAGCTAGTGACTTCAAATAAACCTGTTGGACTATAACTTGGTGTAGTGTGACTTCTGACTTTGTCCACCCCAGTTCAACACTAGTACCTCCACATCATACCTACTGCACACACACAGGGAAGATAGTGAGAGAGACACAGAATCTTTGAAAGGAGCAGAAATAGATCACTGTCAGGGAGTGTTTTTTCGGTTTTGCCAAAAAGGAGTTCCTCAATGTATTGTCAGAGTTGCCAAAATGACCTAAAACCAGAAGTCCGTGTGAATAGCCCAGAGACACTAAAAAGCTATTTTTCTTTCTTTTTATTTTCATGAGATGTGGGTGTCACGGCAAGGTCAGCATTTTTGTTGTCTGCTCATAATAGCCCTTAAAATGAGTGACTGCTGGGCCGTTTTAGAGTAGACAGGCAGGAGGCTGGAAGACCGCAGCAAGCCAGGCAGCATCAGGAGGTGGAGAAGTAGACGTTTCAGGTGTAATCCTTCTTCAGGACTGGGGGTGTTATAGGGGGAGCTGCAGGTAAAGGAGGTGGCGGGGTCAGGGTGGTGAAGTGGAGATAGATGAAGACATGTAGAGGGTATGACCTGTTGGTGAATGGGAGGAATGAATCCAGATGGTAGCAGGGAGATGGGGGAGGGGCTGGAAATGGAGTCGGGAGATGAGAATGGAGGTTACTTGAAATTGGAGAACTCAGTGTTGAGTCTTCTGGGCTGTCGGCTGCCCAGGCAGAAGATGAGGTGTTGTTCCTCCAATTTGCAGTTTGGTTTGTTGTGACAGTGGCAGTGATTTCCTCAAATTCCAGGAGCAGTAATTACAGTTTCATATGCTGTTGCATTGTTTTGGAACTTTGGGGAAAGAAAAGTCAAAACAACAGCACTTTTAAAAAGGGAGAGGTACAGACAAAGGAAGCATATGGTGAGGTCAGTGCAGGAGAGAGACAAAGAAAGAAACTGACACCACAGTCTGCCTGCGCAGTTACTGCCTTTGCTGTTTGAATTCGCTGGACATCTGTGTGTGTCTGAGAAAATCAACAAATAGTGAATTTCACAGCTGATCTTGGACGAACTGTTTGGGCGAAGTCACAGCACAGAAACAGATAAGTGAATAGTTTTAACCTGGAGCAGTGCTTTGCAGAGGAATAAGACGGTGCTATTTTCTGGGTCTGTAGTTTGTGAAGGAGCAAAAATGACCTTTCGTAGAGTGATATGCGCTTCTTGTCAGATGTGGGAGTTTAAAGAGAGTTCAACGGTTACTGTGGATTATATCTGCAATAAATGCTGTTGGTTGCAAATCCTATCAGATCGAATGGATTTTTTGGAGAGACAGTTAGTGGTAGTGAGGAATTTGCAATCGCAACAGTATGTGATGGATAGCAGTTATAGGAAGGGGAAGTGTCACAGATATAGTCACATAGATGGGTTAAATCCAGGAAAGGTAAGAGAGGTTAGTGCAGGAGTCTTCTGTGGCTATCCCCATTTCAAACAAGTATGTGATGGATTCTCAGGGGAACGCAGCATGAACAGCCAAGTTTCTGGTATTGAGACTGGCTCTAATGCAATGAGGGTTATGTCGGTTTCCAAGAGATCAACTGTGTTAGGGGACTGTCTAGTCTGAGGTACAGACAGAGGATTCTGTGGCCAGCAGGAAAAAATCAGAATGGTGTGTTACTTCTCTGGTGCCAGGATCAAGGGTGTCTCAGAGAGGGTGCAAAATATACTCAAGGGGGAGAGAGGCCAGCTAGAGGTCACTGTTAACTATGGAACCAACGACATAGGGAGGGGAAAGGTTGAGATTCTGAAGGGAGATTACAGAGAGTTAGGCAGGAATTTAAAAAGGAGATCCTCGAGAGTAGTAATATCTGGATTACTCCTGATGCTACGAGCTAATGAGGGCAGCAATAGGATGATAGAGCAGATGAGCTGGTTTATGGGAGAATGATTCACATTTTTGGATCATTAGAATCTCTTTTGGCGTAGAAGTGACCTGTACAAGAAGGATGGATTGCACCTAAATTGGAAGGGGACCAATATACTGGCAGGGAAATTTGCTAGAGCTGCTCAGGAGGATTTAAACTAGTAAGGTGGGGGGGTGGGACCCAGGGAGAGAGTGAGGAAAGAGATCAATCTGAGACTGGTGCAGTTGAGAACAGAAGTGAGTCAAACAGTCAGGGCAGGCAGGGACAAGGTAGGACTAATAAATTAAACTGCATTTATTTCAATGCAAGGGGCCTAACAGGGAAGGCAGATGAACTCGGCATCGTTCAGAACATGGGACTGGGATGTCATAGCAATTACAGAAACATGGCTCAGGGATGGGCAGGACTGGCAGCGTAATGTTCCAGGATACAAATGCTACATGAAGGATAGAAAGGGAGGCAAGAGAGGAGGGGAAGTGGCGTTTTTGATAAGGGATAGCATTACAGCTGTGCTAAGGGAGGATATTTCCAGAAATACATCCAGGGAAGTTATTTGGGTGGAACTGAGAAATAAGAAAGGGATGATCACCTTATTGGGATTGTATTATAGACCCCCCAATAGTCAGAGGGAAATTGAGAAACAAACTTGTAAGGAGATCTCAGCTGTCTGTAAGAATAATAGGGTGGTTACGGTAGTGATTTTAACTTTCTGAACATAGACTGGGACTGCAATAGTATTAAGGGTTTAGATGGAGAGGAATTTGTTAAGTGTGTATAAGACAATTTTCTGATTCAGTATGTGGATGTACTTACTCGAGAAAGTGCAAAACTTGACCTACTCTTGGGAAATAAGGCAGGGCAGGTCACTGAGGTGTCATTGGGGGGAGCATTTTGGGGCCAGCAACCATAATTCTATTAGATTTAAAATTATGATGAAAAAGGATAGACCAGATCTAAAAGTTGAAGTTCTAAGTTGGAGAAAGGCCAATTTTGAAGGTATTAGGCAAGAACTTTCAAAATCTGATTGGGGGCAGATGTTCACAGGTAAAGGGACAGCTGGAAAATGGGAAGCTTTCAGAAATGAGATAACGAGAATCCAGAGAAAGTATATTCCTGTTAGGGTGAAAGGAAAGGCTGGTAGGTATAGGGAATGCTGGATGACTAAAGAAATTGAGGGTTTAGTTAAGAAAAAGAAGGAAACATATGTCAGGTACAGACAGGAAAGATTGTGTGAATCCTTAGAACAGTATAAAGGCAGTAGGAGTATACTTAAGAGGGAAAGCAGGAGGGCAAAAAGGGGACATGAGTTAGCTTTGGCAAACAGAATTAAGGAGAATCCAAAGGGTTTTTACAAATACATTAAGGACAAAAGGGTAACTAGAGAGAGAATAGGGCCCCCCAAAGATCAGCAGAAAATGGGGGAGATACTAAGCGAGTATTTTGCATCAGTATTTACTGTGGAAAAGGACATGGAAGATATATAATGTAGGGAAATGGATGGTGACATCTTGAAAAATATCCATATTACAGAGGATGATGTGTTGGATGTCTTGAAACGCATGAAGATGGATAAATCTCCAGGACCTGATCAGGTGTACCTAGAACTCTGCAAGGGAGCTAGGAAAGTGATTGCTGGGCCTCTTGCTGAAATATTTGTATCACCGATAGACACAGGTGAGGTGCCAGAGGACTGGAAGTTGATTAACGTGGTGCCTCTGTTTAAGAAGGGTGGTAAGGACAAGCCAGGGAAGTAATGACCAGTGTGCCTGACGTCGGTGGTGGGCAAGTTGTTGGAGGGAATCTTGAGGGACAGGATGTACATGTATTTGGAAAGGCAAGGACTGATTAGGGATAGTCAACATAGCTTTGTGCGTGGAAAATCATGTCTCTCAAACTTCATTGAGTTTTTTGAAGAGGTAACAAAGAGAATTGATGAGGGCAGAGCGGTAGATGTGATCTACATGGACTTCAGTAAGGTGTTAACAAGATTTCCCATGGGACACTGGTGAGCAAAGTTAGATCTCACGGGATACAGGGAGAACGAGCCATTTGGATACAGAACTGGCTCAAAGGTAAAAGACAGAGGGTGGTGGTGGAGGGTTGTTTTTCAGACTGGAGGCCCGTGACCAGTGGAATGCCACAAGGATCGGTGCTGGGTCCACTACTTTTCGTCATTTGTATAAATTATTTGGATGTGAGCATAAGAGGTACAGTTAGTAAGTTTGCAGATGACACCAAAATTGGAGGTGTAGTGGACAGCGAAGAGAGTTACCTCCGATTGCAGCAGGATCTTGATCAGATGGGCCAATGGGCTGAGAAATGGCAGATGGAGTTTAATTCAGTTAAGTGCAAGGTGCTGCATTTTGGGAATGCAAACCTTAGTAGGACTTATATACACTTAATGGTAAGGTCCTAGGGAGTGTTGCTGAATAAAGAGACCTTGGAGTGCAGGTTCATAGCTCCTTGAAAGTGGAGTCGCAGATAGATAGGTTGGTGAAGAAGTCGTTTGGTATGCTTTCCTTTATCGGTTAGAATATTGAGTACAGGAGTTGAGAGCTCATGTTGCGGCTGTGTAGGACGTTGGTTAGGCCACTGTTGGAATATTGTGTGGAATTCTGCTCTCCTTCCTATGGGAAGGATTTTGTGAAACTTAAAATGGTTCAGAAAAGATTGGGGCAGCACTGTGGCTCAGTGGTTAGCACTGCTGCCTCACAGCGCCAGGGACCCGGGTTCAATTCCCACCTTGGGCAACTGTCTATATGGAGTTTACATGTTCTCCCCGTGTCTGCGTGGGTTTCCTCTGGATGTTCCGGTTTCCTCCCACAGTGCAAAGATGTGCAGTCAGGTGTATTGGCCATTCTAAATTGCCCGTAATGCTGGGTGCATTAGTCAGGGTAAATGCAGAGGAATGGGTCTGGGTGGTTTGCTCTTCGGAGGGTCGGTGTGGATCTGTTGGGCTGAAGGGCCTGTTTCCACACTGTAAGTAATCTAATCTAATCTTTCAAAAAATTTACAAGGATGTTGCCAGGGTTGGAGGATTTGAGCTATAGGGAGAGGCTTTAAAGGCTGGGGCTGTTTCCCCTGGAGCATTGGAGGCTGAGGAGTGACCTTGTAGAGGTTTACAAAATTATGAGGGACATGGATTAGGATAAATAGACCAAGTCTTTTCCCTGGGTTGGGGAGTCCAGAACTAGAGGGCATAGGTTTAGGGTGAGAGGGGAAAGATATAAAAGAGACCTAAGGGTCAACTTTTTTCAGGCAGAGGGTGGTACGTGTATGGAATGAGCTGCCAGAGGACATGGTGGAGGCTGGTACAATTGCAACATTTAAGAGGCATTTGGATGGGTATATGAATAGGAAAGGTTTGGAGGGATATGGGCTGGGTGCTGGTAGGTGGGACTAGATTGGGTTGGGAGATCTGGTCGGCATGGATGGGTTGGATAGAAGGGTCTGTTTCCATGCTGTACAACTCTATGACAGTGGAGGAGGCCAAGGTTGGCCATGTCGAAATGGGAGTGGGAAGGGGAAATAAAATAGGTGGTGACTGGGAAGTCCAATCAGCCCCTGCAGGCCTGGCTGAGATGCTCGGCGAACCGTTACCTAAGTTTACGTTTCAGAGGGCAACAACTGTCAATCACAGGCTGGTGGGTCTGGAGTACAAGTAGATCAGATTTAGTGAAGATCGCGGACTTGCTTCCCTGAAGGGTATTAGTGAACCAAATGCATTCTTACAACAATCTTCCTTGTCTTGCCCATCCATTGTTCAAAACCTACTTCAACTCTAGCCTTTCAGAGTTCTTTTGAAATGTCAGAGACCTGAAATGTTGTTAACACTGCTGCCAGGATCCGCTGAAAGTTTGTAGCATTTTCTGTTTTCTGTGCAAGTTTGAGAGTTGAGTCAAGATGTAAAAATTAGGAAAAATACCTGGTTTTTAGAAGAGGAACAACAACAATTCCTGTGATTTCTTTTTAGTGTTTTCAATCAGCCTATCCAGCCATACTATTACACAGCACTAGAGCAAGTAGGTCTTGAATCCAAGCCTCCTGGTCCAGAGGAAGGAAGAATACCACTGTGCCACAAAACCTTTAAGAAATACCCTGATGTTTGGTCTGTGTGAATGAATATCACCTGAAGGATGTTACATATGCAGCTGGTCAAAGTTCCAACTGTACAGAGTCATCGAGTTATACAGCCTGGAGACTGACCCTTCAGTTCAACTCATCCACCCAACCAGACATCTCACTCTATCTTCGTGCCATTTTCCAGCATTTGGCCTGTACCACGCAAAACTCTTCCAATTCATATACCGATTCAGATACCTTTTAAATGATGTAATTGTACCTGCCTCCGCCACTTCCTCTGGCAGCTTATTCATACAAGCAGCACCGTCTGCATGAAAAGGTTACGCCTCAGATCTTTTTAAATCTTTCCCCTCTAACCTTAAACCTATGCCCTGCAGTTTTGGATTCTCCCACCCTAGGAGAAAGGCTTTCACTATTCACCCTATCCATGCCCCTCATGATTTTATAAACCCCTCTAAGGTCACTCCTCATTCTCCAATGCTCCAGGGAAAATAGCCTCAGCTTACTCAGCCTCTCCCATAACTCAGCCCTTCCAGTCCTGTAACATCCTTGTAAATCTTTTCTGCACCCTCTCAAGTTTAACAACTTACTTCCTTTAGAAGGATGACCAGAATTGAACACAGTATTCCAAAAGTGGCCTCACCAATGTCCTGTACAGCTGCAATATGACATCCCAATCCTCTACGCAATGTTCTGACCAATGAAGACAAGCGTATCAAACGCCTTCTTCACCACTCTGTCTACCTGCAACTCCAATTTCAAAGAACTGTGCACACACACCACTAGGTCTCTTTGTTTGGCAACACTCCCCAGGGCCCTACCACTTACTGTACAAGTCCTGCTCTAATTTGCATTACCAAAATGCAGCACTTCTCATTTATCAAAATTAAACTCCATCTGCCAATCTTTGGCTCATCTGTTCAGATTAGATTACTTACAGTGTGGAAACAGGCCCTTCGGCCCAACAAGTCCACACCGCCCCGCCAAAGCACAACCCACCCATACCCCTACATTTACCCCTTACCTAACACTACGAGCAATTTAGCATGGCCAATTCACCTGACCTGCACATCTTTGGACTGTGGGAGGAAACCGGAGCACCCAGAGGAAACCCACGCAGACACGGGGAGAATGTGCAAACTCCACACAGTCAGTCGCCTGAGGTGGGAATTGAACCCGGGTCTCTGGCACTGTGAGGCAGCAGTGCTAAACACTGTGCCACCGTGCTGCCCACAAAGGTCTTGTACTGTGAGGTAAGCTTCTTCATTGTCCACTACAACATCAATTCACGTGTCATCTGCAAACTTACTAATCATACTTCCTATATATGCAAATCATTTGGGAAAATGACAAAAAGCAGTGGACCCTGCACTGATCTTTGTGGAATATATCTGGTCACAGGCTTTCAGTCCAAAAAGCAACCTCTACCACCACACTCTGTCTCCTACATTCAAGTCAATTTTGTATCCAATTTGCTAGCTCCCCCTGGATTCCATGTGATTTTACCTTGCTCACCAGTCTACCATGTGGAACCTTGTTGTAAGCCTTACTGAAATCCATGTAAACATATAATCTATTGTTCTGCCTTCATCAGTCGTCTTTGTCACCTTTTGAAAATGCTCAATCAAGTTCATGAGAAATGATTTCCCATGCACGAAACCATGTTGACTATTCCTAATCAGTTGTTGCATTACCAAATGCATGTAAATCCTGTCCCACAGAATCCCCTCCAACCGCTCGTGTGTGAACATTCCGTCATAATTTACCAGCCCAAGGATCTGGGTTTGGTCGCCTTTCTTTATCTTCCAATGGGCATAATCTTGACCTGTTGATTCTGTGGTCCAGTAAGTCACTTACAGCGCCCTGAAACACACATTTTTCCCTTTTTAGGCAAGCACCACCTTTGAAAAAGCCCATAGGACGTTAACTAAGTTCTCTAAGTGTTCCTTTTTAGTTTTCGCTGTTATTAGAAAGTTGTCTAGGTCGTGAGCCCAATTCTGGCTTGAAGTAGACCTTGCAAATGTTCTCCATTGTCTGCTGAAAAGTTGAACAGGCTGAAGATACCTCAAATGGCAGTCTCATTTATTGGTACAAGCCCTTATGGGTATTAATTGTAGCATACTTCTGGAAATCCTCATCTAAATGCAGTTGCAAGTCCAGCTTTGTGAAGTATGCCCCCTTGCCAGCTTTGCATATAAATCCTCTAGAATTTATAATGCGAGTGATTGGGTATATATCCGGCTGCAGAAAGCGGTTTACCGTTTGTTTAAAATCCCCACAAAGGCAAACTGACCCGTCAGACTTCAAAACTGGTATGATGGCACTGAGGGGACCTGCAGAATCGTGGAATTGCTTCCTGGTCGACATGCAACGTGACCTTGACTCCTCTGATAGTCCCTAGACCATCCTGGAAGTTTGCAGGTATTTAATTCGAACTTCACTCCAGCAATCATTTTCTAATTGTAAAGTGTTGAGTCCAATCGAGGTGAGTCTCTCACAACCAATTTTGCCCCATCAAGCTTGGGCCCGAGCCTTTTACTACAATTAGTGATAACTGAACTAGCTGCTTTTTATAAGAGAGAATCGAAGTTGCATGGTTAAGTAATACTTTAAAAATGTACAGGAAATTTAAAGAATAAAAATAAAAGAATCATAAAAATTTAAATCTCTCTTCCCTGATT
This sequence comes from Chiloscyllium plagiosum, assembly GCF_037043375.1. NCBI lineage: Eukaryota > Metazoa > Chordata > Chondrichthyes > Orectolobiformes > Hemiscylliidae > Chiloscyllium > Chiloscyllium plagiosum. Next base: position 90,749,885 of record NW_028270147.1, on the reverse strand, counting down.
ATGAAAGCTTGGGAGAAAGCAATTCAGTCTCTTCAAGCATTTGAGACAAAGCTATTACGGAAGATTAAATCTGTTAATCTTTAATGGTTCCCCAGTATAGTTCTTGGCCTGGTCACGTTCTTGCGCAAGCTTAAAGGCTGGAATCCAGAGCAAATTTTGTTAAAAACTGGTTCCTTGATCACTGATACTGTCATACAGGTATTGACCCCCATGAGAACTGGATGCCCAATTAACCAAACGTTTTGATTGGTTCTGATTTGGATGTTGGTAAGCAACTTAACTTGTCCAAACCAGATGGAGGTGGACTTTCCAGGGCATGAACTCTCCTGGATACCAGCCTGTGAGTTACCTTGCTCAGTTTAGGTCTAATAGGACTCATTAGCTGTCTCAGTTGGCATATTGCAGCAACTACAATGGCTTGCCAGACTAGATTCTGAAGGAAATTTTAACCGTATGGCTGAGGCTTGGCTTTATTTTGAAGTTTTGTTGTGGACCGACCTGGAGTCTGTCTGATCAGGGTATGTTCTCGATGAGGCCATGCAATTGTCTTCACTCAAGTGATGCACCCACTCAGCCAGACTGGCGAGAGTGTTCAATTCCATCTTGTTGCATTTCCCAATGATAAAATCAGTTGTCGTGCTGATTTAAAGTTGGACTTCAACTAGTAGGCATTTTTTCATGGTTACATCGTTAATTCCACACACCAAACAGTCTCTCAGAATCTCATTAAGGGGAAAAAAATGAAGTCACATGTTCTACCACTCATCTTACCTTAAGTCAAAAATCTCAATATGGCTTCCCCTGGTTCTCTAATTCTGAGATGCTATCACTGTTACTCAGCAATTCAAGGAAGATTGGGGTTGTAGTATTCCTTAACTATGTCGATTAATTCTTGAAAATGTTTAGTATCTGGTGCCTCAGGGAAAGTTAGGTTCCTAGTGGGCAGCACGGTGGCACAGTGTGGCTAGTACTGCTACCTCACAGAGCTAGAGACCCAAGTTCAATTCCCGCCTCAGGCAACTGTCTGTGTGGAGTTTGCACATTCTCCCCGTGTCTGCAAGGGTTTCCTCTAGGTGCTCCGGTTTCCTCCCACAGGGTAGGTGAATTGGCCATGCTAAATTGCCTGTAGTGTTAGGTGAAGAGGTAAATGTAGAGGAATGGGTCTGGGTGGGTTGCTCTTCAGAGGGTTGGTGTGGACATGTTGGGCCGAAGGGCCTGTTTCCATACTATAAGTAATCTAATCTAATAAGAGAAAAGCTGAGGCACCACAGGCTGTCATGAGAATTACTTGTTGCTTTTCATCTGCCACAATGTCATACGTCCAGAAAAAATAACACGTTCCTTCCAAATACTGGGCCCAGTCCTCGACGGCAGGGTTGAATGAGTTAAGCTTCCTAAACAAAAGCATGATGCAAGAAATTCTTACCACAACTGTTGCATGTGTGTTCCTTCAGGATAGTGCTGTACTCTTGTCATTGAAATAAATAAGGGGTTGAAGAGTCACTTTAGACATAGATAAGATGAATAACAATGTTCTTTTCCCTAAGGTGGCTGTGTTCAAAACTAGAAGACAGATTTTCAAACTGTGATGAGAAAGATTTAAAAAGGACACGAGGGGCAACTTTTTTACACAGAGAGTAGTTAGTGTGTGGAATGAACTGCCAGAGGAAGTGGTGGATGCAGGTACCATTACAACATTTAAAAGAAGTTTGGATAAATACATGAATAGGAAAGGTTTGGAGGAAAATGGGCCACACCCAAACAGGTGGGACTAATTTAGCTTGGGAACATGGTCGGTATGGATTAGTTGGACCAAAGGATCTGTTTTGATGCTGTATGACATTATGACTCTAACTAATCCACCACTGACGTCTGTCTCACCTTTCTAAAATAATGGAACTACATTAGCCACCCTCTAGTTTCAGTCACCTCAGCTGTGGTGCTGTTGATGATACAATGTCTCAGCAAAGGGCCCTGAAATCTGTTCCCTAGCTTCCTACAATGTTCTGGGAGAAACCTGATCAGGTCCCAGGGATTTATCTACCTTTGTGTTTTAAGACCTCCGACACTACCTCTTCTGTAATAGTTTTGTCTCCAGTGGTTGAGGACACCGAATTACTTTCTCCCAAACTTTCATGATCGGGGAACAGATTTAGATTTCTATGATTCTTCAGTTTTTATTCTTTAAACTTCCTGTATATTTTAAAATCATAATTTAACCATGTAAATTAGAGGCATGAAAACTGTACGGAATGTCTGCAATACTTGAACTGCACAACTGCGTCAGATATTTAGAATGTTTCTGTTTTGATTCTGGGCCAAACTGAACTTTTAAGATCAAGATCAGGATCCCACGCTAGTTTTTCTTGTTATTGAAATAAGTTATTAGTATTAGTACCACAGAAACTCTCCCAGTCCCTCTTGTGTTATTTTGGCAAGTCTAATTGGAAGTTGGTAGAAATTCATGTTAATTGAGTTATTTTTGAAGCAACTATTTGGCTCCTTTTGTTGACTCAAGTATGTGTGAAGTTGACTTTGCCTCATGATGTTCCTTAAACAGCCAGTTAAACTGAACTTTTGTCATTTTTATCTTGTTGGCATGAGTTGACACTCCTTTTAGTTGCTAAGCAGGTTCGTGCACACTTTGTAAAGCACATCTTCTTTATTTTATCGGGACATGACAAACAGCAGGAGCTGGTATTCTTGGAATGTTCTCTCCTTCCATTAACATTCACCCTTAGAGCTTGAGGTATATTGCTGAATTTGAATTAATGCAAAGAAGTTCTCACAGTCCCATGGTTGATTGTTCATTTTTAGTCTGTGTCTGCAGCTGAGGTATTGGAAACTGCAGTGGATTTTGTGGCAAAGCAAATTGATACTGGCTTGATGCGTGGACTTTGTGTTTCAATTTTCGACAGTCTACTCCTTGACACTTCAGATTTTTCAGCTGTAACCTGACATCTCTTCATTGCCTTTTATTTCCCCTACTTTTCTTAATGAAGGTTTAAATATTTGCTTTGCTGCGCAATTAGTGACAGCATGTCAGTAAAAAGAATTTACTTACATTCTGTCCAGTGAAAATTACTATTGAGTACAATGTAAATTTTAACATAAAGGACTGCAAAGTGCATTTGGCAGTAACTGGTATGGCTCTTGTCTGCAATGAGAAGCCTCATTGTTCAGCATTTCATGTATTTGAATGCATTCTGTGATGTGATTAACTGTTCAGAAATTTTGCTAGGCCTCATTGCTCATTTTCACCTTGTCAATTCTGGTACAGTTCCAGGCTGCCTTCATGGTTCTTGACTGGCCTCCCATTTTCACCCTTCATAAGCTTATCTGAAATTTTTCTGCCTCTATTCTAATCCACAATAGATCCTGTTTAACCCTTGCCTATGCTCTTCTCGCTGACCTGCATTGGCTTCGAGTCTGTCATTATTCTGATTTTAAAATAATCATATTCAAATCCCTTCATGGCAACTGTTCCTATCTTGGCGCTTCTAGCCCTAACATTCTCTGCATTCCTCCAACTTCAAACTCTGTGCACCCCCAACTCTTTCTGCCTCATCAGCTGTAGAGATCCCTCTTATTTTTTGACACACTTTCGAATTTACCTCTTTAATCAAGACTTTAATAAACTGTTTTGATACTTTCTCTTTAGCATATTTTCCCATGATCGAGGATCTATAAAAATGCCAGTTTGTTGTAGTGAATTAAATGCACTGCATTGTGCCATCCTGAACTATGTAAACTTGCACAGTCTTGATTTTGATTCTTGGCATGTACTGCGAATTGCTGAGTTGGAGTGGTGCTTCAGGGTTTCAGAGGGTGCTTTGGTATACTTGGAGTGAAAAACTTGTTTGGGTTCCTGACTGCTTCAGTATTTGTTTGCATAAAAATGACGTGTTGGAGAAACTTAGCACACTGGTAGCGTATATAGCAGAATTAACATTTTGAGCTATCACTATCTGTTGGCTCTGGTGGAGTTTTTGTATGGTGTGAACATGAATTGGCTTGCTTTTGATAGTTTCCAGTATCTCCTGCCTTGATCACCATCTTGGCTGAAATCCTTGGAAGGCTGTATGCTAGTGCTTTTGAAATGGTTTATTCTTTTTATATCTATCGTGATCATGTGTAAAATGAATTGCAACAGATTTACTTATGTTGTGAAATTGGCTGAATGCATTGATACACCCTCATTGCTGATGAACGGCTTATACTTAAAATGTCGATTCTCCTGCTCCTCTGATGCTGCCTGACTGGCTGTCTTTTCCAGCACTATACTCTTTGACTATCAATGCATTGTTGTCAGGTTATTTTTGGTGGTAAGCACTGTTCATGGCACAACGTTCTATCTGACAGTTACTATTTCCGTCATGGAAAACTAGTTCTTAAAGATAACATAGTATCATTGCTGTTCCATGTTTGTGGCCTTGAATTTCTGTTAATTCTGTTACCTGGAGACTATTTAGGTGTGGTGTTTATAGTAATGAACTTGTTATGCGTGTATCACATAGTTCTCAAAAGGTTTGTTGTGTAGCTTCATTTCTTTCCATAGGTGGAATGTGCAAAAATTCAATATTTAAAACTGTATTTGGAAGTCTTTACACATTTTTAACAAACCTTCCTCGCCATAATTATAAATGTTACGTCAGTAGCTAGCAGATCACCTTGAACATTTTTTTTAAGTGGACAAACTTTCATTACAGGTCAGTTATTGTGGAATTTGAGGGAAATTGTGCATTTGGTTAATAGTTGCTCTGCTGAAGTTGTGGATGAGATATCATTAAGGCAGAGTTGAAAGATCTCTCCTCTCCTTGTTCATGGGTGTGTTTAGTACTGATGACACCCACTGCCTGAGTGGAAGCATCCCCCGCCTTGTAATGAAAAGAATGCAGTAAAATCACTTGATTGAAGTTCTGTGTTGTTTATAATTTATCAGAAGGTAAAGATAAAATATCCTCAGATGTTTGTTTTGAGATGGATAAAAATGTCTACATTGTGTGCGGTAAGCATTTAGTAATTTGAGGATGTTATGTATATGTTTCTATCCTGTGCAATAACTCAGAAGGTCAACCTGAAGTCACCAGCTTCATTAATGCTAAGCTCCGTAATGAAAATAACATAGGCCATTTAGGGGATTTCCTTTTTTCCTTCCTTTGTATCATTTTGCAGGGTTCAAGGTCATGTGGTAGCCCTCTGGATAGGCTTTAAACAGAATGGGGGGGGGGGGGGGGGGGCTAGATTGATTGGCCAGAAAATTGTAGAAAAAGATAAAGAGGGAGGATTCAGCAGAGGTTATTACAATTTACCAAGGAAAATGTAGGATGGAATGTATGATAAGCATAAGGAATCTGACTTGAGGCACATTAGACAAGGGGACAGCTATGAAAACTGGGGCAGCCAATGCAGGACTGAGGGTGTTATAATTAAATGCACACAGTATGCAAAACAAAGTAAATGAGTTTGTAGCACAGATTGAAATTTGACAGGTATGATGGTGTGAGATCATACACAGAGATGTGCTGCAAGGGAATTAGGGCTGGGAACTAAATATCCAAGGATATGAGTTCCATTGAAGGAACAGGCAAATGGGGATAAATAACCAGGACAAGATAGACCACACCTCAGAATTCTTAAGGAGATATCTGAAGAGATTGTAGCTGCATTGATGGTGATCTTTCAGCAATCACTAGAGTCAGCGAGGCTCCCAGAGCCTGGAAAATGGTTCACGTAACACCCATGTTTAAGAAGAGAAACTATAGGCCAGTTAGCCTAATCTTTCTCTTTGGTAAGTTTTGAGTCTATTATTGTGGATGTAATTGTGGAGTACTTGAAGTACACATTAAAATAGGGCTCAGTCAGCACTTCATCATCATGAGGAGGTCATGCCTGCGAAATTTTAGAATTCTTTGAGGAAGTAATAAGCAAGTTAGACAGAGGAGAGCCAGTGGACATGGTCCATTGCAATTTCCCAAAGACCTTTGACAAGATGACTTTGACATAGGCTGAGAAACAAAATAAGAGCCCATGGTGTTAGGGGTGAGGTGCTGCATGGAGAGAGTATTGGCTGAGAAGGCAGAGAATGGAGGTAAAGAGGTCATTTTCAGGATGGTAGCTAGTGGGATTCTGCAGGGGTCAGTTTGGGAACACAATTATTCACGTTATACATAAAAGATCTGAACGAAAGAACTGAGGGAATTATTGCTATGTTTGCAGATGACATAGAGATAGGTAAAGGGGCAGGTAATGTTCAAGAGGCTGCAGACAGGTTAGGAGAATGGGCAAAGAAGTGGCTGATGGAATACAATGTGGGTAAGTGTGAGGTTTGATGAGAAGAATAGAAGTGTAGACTATTTTCTAAATGTGAAAAGTTTTGGAAATCTGAAGCACAAAGGGAGTTAGGAGTCCTAATTCAGGATTCTCTTAAGGTGAACATGCAGGTTCAGTTAGCAGTTAGGAAGGCAAACCGAAAGCTAGTGCTTCCAATAAACCTGTTGGATTAGAAGCTGGTGAAATATAAATGCTGACATTTATTTCAAGAGGGCTCAAATACAAGAGCAGAGGTGTACCTCTGAGGCTATAGAATACTCTGCTCAGACCAAATTTAGAATTCAGAATCAAAGAAAGAATGTGTTAGCATTGGAGAGAATACAGAGGAGGTGTACAAGAATGACCCCAGGGGTGAAGGGTTTGCCATAATGAGGAGCGATTGAGAACTTTGAGTGTGTACTTGATAGAGTATAGCAGGATGAGAAGGGATCTGATTGAAATGTACAGAATACTTAGAGTCCTGGATAGGGTGGACCTGAAGATGGTGTTTCCACTAGAATAAGAGATTAGGACCCAAGGGCACAACCTCAGAGTAAAGGGATGACCCTTCAGAATTGAGATGAGGAGGAATGTCTTCAGCCAGAGAGTGGTGAATCTGTGAAACTCATTGTCGGAGAAGGTTATGGAGGCCACGTCATTGAGCGTGTTTAAGACAGAGGTAGAGTGTACAGAGGAACATTGATTATTCGAACAAGATGGGCGGGCACTATTTCGTTTGGATAATTGATTATTTGGTTAATTGATTTCCCCTGGGGCTCAGAGTTTTCTGTGAAGTCTGCTGCCTGTTCAGGAGATGAGGCAGCAGCACACAGCATGTGAGAACCACCACTCTGCCCCCAAACCCCGTCCGCTCCCACCCCGCTCCCCAAATTCCGTCCGCCCCCCCTGATGTGGCAATGAGTCGAGAAATAGAGACAATAGAAAGCCCAATATTCATTTTAAACTTGAGCAGATAAAATAACTATTTCAAAAGGATGAATTGAAGTTCACATAACCATATAATTAGATGGTTCTATTGCTTTCATGCTCTCCTGTGAACCTTGTGTGTTAAAATACTGTTTCTTGCAGTTGGATACTGTTCTGAGCCTAACCCATTTGGCGTGGAAATGGGCTAATTTTCTGTTGGCTAAAGATTTGTTAGGAAGAATATTGCTAAGAATATTCTTAGGAAGAATTTTTAGACCAGGTTTGACTTAGTGTTTCTCTTGCAATTGGAAATTTAGATTGTCATAAGAAGGGGAAACATTTTTCATTAAGACTTTGACAAAGCTAACTTTCCCTATGTGACATTGCTGCTTGGGGAAGTTTGCTAAGCATAAATTAGGCTTACATTTCCTCTATGACCCTGTACTTTGAGATGTCTGGTGATTATGAAAAGTGCAACATAAATGTAAGTTTTTCTTTTCTTTCTATGATTACAAACTGCCAGACACACAAACTGGTGCTGTTTGCGGGTAGAAGTTGAATACCTCGAGCAAACATTTAAAACATTAATTTGTCTGTGACAGTGTCTCTCTAGTTCATGGCTACTGAATTCATTTTATTTTGCTGAACTTTTTTTTTAAAGTTCCCACAATGCTGTAATGTTTTTGGCAATAACCCCAATAAAGCAAGCATTTCTCAGTGACATTGTAGTATATTCAGTCAAGTGGGAAATAAGCACAAATGGCTTTGTTTTTCTTGGCTAGGGATTCATCAGTTTAAAATTTAAAGATTTGATTGTAATGATAGAATAACGTCAGCATTACTGAAAAATCAGCATAATACTAGTGAAAACATGAACAGTTAGTTGGCACTGTTCAACAGTTGAAAAGCCATGTATGTAGAATTATTTATCTCAAAGACTTTCAGTCTGGCATAGCAGGTATTTGAATAAATATTATCTGCAAAAGCTAATGCCATGCAGTTTGGTGTCCTAGTAGTTCCAAATTCTCAATCGTGCAGTGTGACTAATCCTTAAGACATGCAGAAAGGATATAGCCAGGCGGTGTGACCTCAGACACACAGGAACACGGAGGAATACAATGCATTGACTGTCTTCTGCCAGGGGGTTGCACTACACTGAAGCTATCCTGAGACCTTTCTGCAGCTGACCTGCTTTCTCAAAAGACTCAGCACATTCTTTAAAAAGAGACACTGCACTGTGCAGAGACAGCCAAGACTCCAAACAGTTAAAATAAGGCTAAATATTCAGCTGCTTCACATTCTGAAATGTTAGTTCAATCAATTCTTCTGTTTTCTGCAGCCGATGGGGATCCGAACATTGTATTTGTATTGTTTGCAAGGAGAATGGGTTTTTGCTAATTGGCGTGAGAGTTGACAATGATGGACCACTTCTTCTGATGAGAACTGGCCACATCCGCTGCACAAATTACCCCAACTGTGAAGGTCATTCATTGTCAAGTCTGCAACATGGAAAGGGCACTTCTATAATCTGACATCCTCATTAAAATTATGTTGTAAGAAATTCACCTTTAACTTCTCTCTTGTTTTGAGGCAGGAAATAGACAGAAGCTGTACTTGAAATTGGTTAAATATTTTGGTTCAAATCACTGCGCACTGGACCTGACCTTTTCTGGTTAGCATGATTTTATCAGTATTCTTTGAAGTTTAGTTTCTTGTCAGGGAGTCAGTTAATATCCAGTTACTCACAAGAAAAGAAAACTAAAGGAATTGCATTAATGTAGTGCCTTTCATGGATGCCCCGATGTGTGTTACAGCCGATTAAGTACCTTTGAGATGTCATTGCTATTGCATTGTCAGTAATGCAGCAGCCATTTGGCACCGGGCAAGTTCCACAAATAACAATTTTATAATGACCAGATAATTTATTTCTATGGTTGAAAAAGGGATAAATATTGGCCAGAATGTCAGTAATAACTTAGCTGTTTTACTTCAAATTTATATTATGTCCACCTGAGAGGTTTAGACAGAACCATGGTTTAACCCCTCATTAAACTCCAACCATAATAGCAGTCCTCAGTAGGAGCATTGGCCTTAGTTTTTCTGCACAAGTTCTGGTGTGAGTTTTGAACCAACAATCTTCACAGATAAGAAGTGGCAGCTGATTGGATGGAGTGGCCTGAACAAGGCATTTTGCAACACATGCTGTCAGTTGTTACTTGAACGAGTAGATAGCTGAATTTCATGCAGAGAGCGCAAACATTCTGAAAATGTTTATGCTTCATGTCCTGGCTCTGCCATTTTTTTTCTTCAAAACCATTGTTATGCCATACATCTTGCAGGCAAGCCTGTTCCTGTGTTTTATGCCTGTCCTTCATTATTTGCTCTAAAATTCAGGGCAAAATAAGTCATGCTTAGGTAAATCTTCATAAATTATGATGGCAGCCTGGGTCAGTTTATCAGCTCATGTAATTGAGAATCATAGAATCATACAGTGCAGAAGAGGCCCTTCGTCCATCGAATCTGCATCAACACATGAGAAACACCTGACCTTCAACCTAATCCCATTTGTCAGCATTTGACCTATAGCCTGGAATGTTATGATATGCCAAATGTTCATCCAAGTACTTTTATTAAAGGATTGGTGAGGCCTCATTTAGAATACTGCATTCAGTTCTGCTATCCCCGGTATGGAAAAGATGTTAAACTTGAAAAAGTTCAGAAAATATTTAGAAGGAAGCTGCCCGAATTGGAGGGTTTGAGGTATAAGGAGAGGCTGAATGGTCTGGGGCAGTTTTCCCTGGAACATCAGAGGCTGAAGGGTTACCTTTATAGAGATTTATAAAATAGCCAACATCTTTTTCATAGGATTGGGGAGTCCAAAACTAGATGGTATAGGTTTAAGGTGAGAGGGGAAAGTTTAAAAGGGACCTGAGAGGCAACTTTTTCATGCAGAGGGTGGTGAGTATATGGAATGAGCCAGGAGAAAGTGAGGACTGGAGATGCTGGAGATCAGAGTCAAAGGTGTGGCGCTGGAAAAGCACAGCAGGTGCTTTTCCAGCATCACACCTTTTGACTATAGAATGATCTGCCAGGGATGATGGTGGAGATGGGCACAATTACAACATTTAAAAGGCATCTGGATGGGTAAATGAATAGGAAGGTTTTGGAGAGATATTGGCCAAATACTGGCAAATAGAACTTGATTAATTTAGGATATCTGGTTGGTGCAGGTGAGTTCGACCAAAGGGTCTGTTTCTGAGCTGTTTAACTCTCTGACAATATGAGGCTATTTGCCTCTACTACCCTCCCAGGCAATGCATTCCAGATTGTCAGTATCCTCTGGGTAAAAAAGTTTTTTATCCCTCCAAACCTCAGGCCTTTACCTTAAACCTGTGTCTCCTCATGACTGACCCTTCAACTAAGGGGAACAGCTGCTCCTTATCCACTTTGCCCATGCCACTTAGAATCTTGCACTTGTCAATCAGATCATCCTTCAGTTTCTCTGCTTCAAAGGAAACAACATTCTTGCCTCGCAACTTACCTTTTACATCGGGGCAGCATTTTGGTCAGTCTCCTCTGCAATTCCTCCAGTACAGTCACACCCTTCCTATAATGTGCCAGACAAAACTGCACACAGGGCTCTATCTGTCATTGATTGATAAAGGCAAGTGTCCTCTATGCGTTTTTCACCACCTATTAACATGCCCTTCCGCCTTCAGAGATCTATGGATGAACATTCCAAGTTCCCACTGTTCCACAGAACTTCCAGTGTCATGCCAGTCATTGAATGAGTCCTTGTCAAATTACTTCTTCCAAAGTTTATAACCTCACACTTGTCAGGATTAAATGCCATCCACCACTTATCTGCCCATTTGACTATCCCGTTATATCTTCTTGTAACCCAAGATACTCAACCCTACTCACTCACTCAATGTTATTTATATAACTAATGAATAATAGGGAGACCCAGCACAGATTATTGTGGTATGCAACTGGAAACTGGCTTCCAGTCACCAAACCTTCTATCATCACCCTCTGTCTCCTCCAACCGGGCCAACTTTGAGTCCACTTTATCAAATTACTCTGTCTCACATGTGCATTTTCCTTTTTGACAAGTCTCCTTTGTGGGAATTTGACAAGGACTTTGCTGAAATCCATATAAAAAGTGTCAACTGCACTATTCTCATCTACAGATCTGGTCACCTCCTCAAAAAATTCAATCAAATTTGTTAGGCGTAACCTCACTCCGACAAAGTCATGCTGACTATTCCTGATCAAGCCTTGCCTCTTCAAATGGAAATAGATGCTCTCCTTCAAAGGTTTCTTCAATTGTTCCCCTACTACTGACACGAGGTTCACTGGTCTGTAGTTTGCTGGCTTAGCTCTACAATCCTTAAATATTGGAGCCACATTAGCTCTTCCCCAGTCTCCGGGCACCTCTCCATGGTCAGAGAGGAATTAAAACATTTGAGTCAGTGCCTCTGCAAATCCTCCCTTGCCTCCCATAGCAGTCTGGTACACAATTCTTCTGGACCTTGTCATTTGTCCATTTATAAGCCTGCCAAAACCTCCAATACCTTGTCCTTCCTAAATGAATTTTCCCAAATATCTCCCAGTTTCTCCACCTGAATTCCATACTTTCATCCTCAATTTCTCGGATGAGAACGTATGTGAACTATTGGTTTAACACTCTACCAATGCTGTACCCAAACATTGCCCCCTTGGTCCCTAATGGGCCTTACTGGTTGTTCTCTTCCTACTGATATACTTACAGAATATCTCAGGATTTTCCCTACTTTTACCAGCCAGAGCTTTCCCACATCCCCTCTTTGCTTTCCCATTGTTTCCTTCAGCTCTACCTTGCACTTTCTGTATTCCATTAATGCCTCCATTGATTTGTTCCCTTGTACCTGCTAAAGCTTCTCTTTTCCTTCTTATCAGATACTGAATATCTCAGGTTATCCATGGTTCATTGGGCTTGTTACTCCTTCTGATTATCCTCGAGGGACCATGTTGGTTTGTACCCTCCTATTTCCTTTTTTAAACACCTATCTCTCCTCTGCCATGCTCTTCTGTAGATTTCCCCATGAGTTGCTGTTCCCAGTCTACTTTGGCCAGATCCTCCCTTATTTAACTAAAATCTACTCTTTCTCCAATCCAAACCTTACAACTTTTCTATTTCTTTGCCCATAATAAGCTTAAATTGTACCACGTTGTGATTGCTACCCCACCATCAGGTAAACCACTTGTCCAGCTTCATTCCCCAGAATTAAGTCCCTCTTGGATCCTCGATATATTGACCTTAAAATTTCTTCTGTACCCATATCAAGAAATCCACTAGATCCAAGCCCTTAACACAATGTCTATCCTAGTTAATGTTGGGAAAGTTGAAATCACCTACTCTAATTCCCCTTTTGTTTCTTTTTACACACCCCCTTAAATTGTTTTTCAATTTGAGGAGTTGCTTCTCGATTTCCCATTGACTCTCTGGGGATCTCTAATAAGCACCCAGCTATGTGAAATGAACCCATGAATTATTTTACTGATGATCCTTGATTCACTTCAGTTGCTGAATTATTTTAAGTTGAAATGGTGAATTATTTTAATGGTCTTTGCTTTGCCATCATTCCTACTTCAATTTTGTTCTGGTTGTCTCATAAGCGCAGATTCACTTGTAATAGATATTTAACACTGCTTTTGTCTGAATTTGCATGAAGTATGAAGGTCTCCTGTATTGTGGCAATCTTTGCTTTCTCTGTTCCTGGCTGTCAGACTTCGGGTTTTTATCCCGACAAGTGTTGGAAATCAGGAGTTCTTTTCCAAAAGGCTATGGATGCGGGTCTTTTTCAAGGTAGATGTAGAGTTGGGCAAGGCCAGTTAGGGGTGTGGTGCAAAGGGTAAATAGAATTTGATACAATTCAAACATAATTTAATTGAATGGTGGAATTGGCTCAAGAAACTGATGACATTTTGCTCTTCCCAAAAATTGGATTTGGATTAACCTACAACCCAATATTGCTGTTTCCACTTGGGAATTCATTCCTACTTCAAGCTATCTTGGATGTATATTGTATTCATTAGTTGAGTGCCAACAGAAATAGTTAATGAAACTTAACTATTTCAGACAGCAGGAGGGTTATTGGCAAATTTCAGAAGTCTTCACTTACCATGTTGGATTGTTTCTTTCATTGAGCACCACAGAATCACAGTCAAATTGAGCTAAGTACATAGCATGGCACTTTGAATGGATGTATGGTATAGGTCTCTAACTATGTTTTGCAGATACTTTGCTGGATAACACAGAGCCAAGAGGGCCGGGGGAGAGGTTAATTTAACTTATGACTTCTCTCATGTAACTACCATTCACTCTCCTGTAATCCCCTCTCTTGTTCCTTTTTTGCACTTATTTTCTCTTGCTAATGCTTTTCTGTACTTTCCCAGGCTTGCTCTGCCTTTGCACCAACTTTGCTTGGACCCCTCTTCTGATCACTCCTTTCAATATTGTACCCGTGCCCAACTCTAACAAGCTGCTTGCATCCCTTCCTGTGAACGCCATCCTCATTCTGTTACTTGTTTGTCCACCTGTACTCTACTCGAAGGCCCTTCCCTGATCAACTTACCAATGATCATGTCCCTCTTGATTGTTCCCCCTCTGTTCAAGCTCCTTCCTCGCTCTATCCCATATGCTTGGCCATTCTCCATACTCCATGTTTTTACCCCCATCGCATCCTATTTTCATCCCCACCCCTCTGATCGCCTCACTTTCTTGCAGCCCTACTCTATCTCCGATAACCCCTACTTTCTCTCTGTCTCCTCTATGTGTCCCACTATTTGTGTACCATCCTCTTTTGTCATGCCCCTCTGCTTGACTCTCAAGCTGCCCACTACTTGCTCTCCCTTGTTTATGTGCACTACTCTCAGATCCCCTTTACCTTGCACAAATGCCCTTATGTCCTCCCTTATCTTCTCATTTTCCCTCCTGTGATTGACCTCACGTTTTTCTCCCCTTTGACCTATAGCCATTTTGATTTACCTTCAATTGCACCCCTTGGTTCAACCTTCCTCCCCATACTCAACCCTCTTGGCTGCTTTATGCCTTACCCCCTCCCCCCAGCTTAACCCTATCTTTGCTGAATTCTCATTCCCTCCTTTATATTTACGCACACCGCACACTCACAAAGGGATCTGTGACCTCTAATATGGCAAAGTGATACATAACAACAGGAAATGTTGTACTCCCCTTTTACACTTGCTAATGTGTTGTAGTGTCTCTCTGGTTTCTAACTTTGCTCAGACCATCGAGTAAAGGAGTTGAGGAGCTATGTTGCAGCTGTACAAGACATTGGTGAGTCCACTTTTAGAATATTGTACTGCATACAGTTCTGGCCTTCTACTATAGGGAGGATGTTATTAAACCTGAAAAGATGCAGAAAAGATTTACAAGGAACTGGATGGGCAGGCAAGTGGAATTAATTTATTTTGGGAACTTGGTTGGCATGGACAAGACGGATCAAAGGGTCTGTTTCCATGCGGTATGACTCTATAACTGCTCAACATAACTTGAAACAAGAATCATTGAATGCTATCCTCATGGAACTCAGCTGTTCATTGTTGTTTTAGACCTGCAGCCTGCGACATGTGCGATGTACTGATATTTATCTACTTTTAAACTGAACAGGATTTTTTTTGTTTGCATCTCTGTAGATGTAGATGTCATTGCCTTTATTTATGGTTTACCAGTACGCACTCAGCCAATTGAAAAGAAAAGGTGTTTGTTCAGTGATGCTGTGACTTTCTTTACAAAAGTGCATAGTCACCCAGGAAATGGCAATGACACAGATCTCGTGGGTTTTCCATGTTGGATGAAATGAAGCTGCTGTCAGATTGATTATCATAGAGTCATAGAGACGTGCAGCACGGAAACAGACCCTTCGGTCCAACTCATCCATGCCGACCAGATGTCCCAACCCAATCTAGTCCCACCTGCCTGCACCTGGCCCATATCCCTCCAAACCCTTCCTATTCATATACCCATCCAAATGTCTTTTAAATGTTACAATTGTACTAGCCTCCACCACTTCCTAAGGCAGCTCATTCCATATATGTACCATCCTCTGAGTGAAAACGTTGCCCCTTGGGTCTCTTTTATATTTTTCCCCTCTCACCCTAAAACTATGCCCTCTAATTCCGGACTCCTTGACCCCCAGGGAAAAGACTTTGCCTATTTATCCTATCCATGCCCCTCATGATTTTATAAACCTTTCAGCCCTCAGCCACCGACACTCCAGGGAAAACAGTCCTCGCCTTTTCAACCTCTCCCAATAGCTCAAATCCTACAACCCTGGCAACATCCTTGTAAATCTTTTCTGAACCCTTTCAATTTTCACAACATCTTTCCGATAGGAAGGAGACTAGAATTGCATGCAATAGATTGCCAGGTAAGTTTAAGGGGAATAGAGATCTGAAATCATTATCCTTTGCAGCTGCTTTAAATGGCTTTTCTTGAATCATATCCATTTACTTATTTGTAAGAATATAATGGATTGCCTTTTCTTTTGCTGTGTATGGTAAAATGCTTATAATATGAAGTTTGTACATTTCCTTTAAGGGTTGCAAACTAGTTCAGTCTTAACTTTGCATTGCTAATTTTTCAAACATTTCTTTGACCTTTTAATTGACACCGAGAGATAGGGTGATACCACTGTGCCACAAGAGCCTCATTCTCTGGATTTGTACAATGTACATGACCTTTTTCGCTTTAATTATCAGAATCCCTTGAATAAATTAGTGCTAAATTGTTTTTAGCACTAGAGGTGGCAATGGTAGCTCAGTGATTAGCACTGCTGCCCCACAGCACCAGGGACCCAGGTTAGAGTCCAGCCTTTGGTGACAATCTGTGTGAAGGTTGCACATTCTCCCTGTGTCTGAGAGTTTCCTCCCACAATCCAAAGATGTGCAGGTTAGGTGGATTGGCCATGGAGAATTAAATGTTACAGAGATAGGGTAAGGGGTTGTGCCTGGATGGGATGCTCTTCGGAGTGTGGATGCAGACTTTGATGGGCTGCTTCTGCATGGTTGTGATTCTGTGACATTTTTAATTCTATAACTCATAGGTAGTCTGACTACAGTTTGCAGCTGTGCACTCAGTGCAGAAGTCGTTCAATTTACTGTGTGACATATTAGCACGAGGCCTTGGAATTTATTCATACAGATTTGCTTTCATGATGTCTCTATGATAGACTGCATCAATTAATAATTGATTTGTGTAAACTACATTGATGTGTATCATTATAGCTAATGTTTTGATCAGAATTTCCTAATCATTGCAGGCAGAATACTTGGAGCTGATTTTATTTGTGATTAGATTAGATTAGACTACTTACAGTGTGGAAACAGGCCCTTCGGCCCAACAAGCCCACACCGACCCGCCGAAGCGCAACCCACCCATACCCCTACATTTACCCCTTACCTAACACTATGGGCAATTTAGCATGGCCAATTCACCTGACCTGCACATCTTTGGACTGTGAGAGGAAACCGGAGCACCCAGAGGAAACCCACGCAGACACGGGGAGAACATGCAAACTCCACACAGTCAGTCGCCTGAGGCGGGAATTGAACCCGGGTCTCTGGCGCTGTGAGGCAGCAGTGCTAACCACTGTGCCACCGTAATCTGCTGAGAAATAGTGAAGTTACACAAATAAAAAGTCATGAAGGGATTGCTGAGGCTTGAGTCCTCTCCTGGCCCCTGTGATACAATGCATGTGAGGTGCTACATTATCGAGTTTGGATACCTCCCACCTTTGTGCATAATTTCAGCACTTGATATGGTTGGGATCCTCAGAAACCAGAAAGAAACCATGTTGCAGCAGTGTCCTGTTCTAATGTCACCTGAATCAGAAAGGGTTACTGTTAGTTTTTATGCTCCCATGGTAGATTTGCCTTGATTCAACCAAATCTCTGGCCCATGCTTGAGTGCCCGGAGCATGTGGCAAAGCTGACATATTATGCAGTCTTAGTAGGCAGGCAACACCTTAGGAAATCTCCCACCATCTGAAGCACTGCATCAGGAGACTAAAATAAAATTGGGGACAGACAATTATATGAAATGCAACATGAAACATTCCATCATTTCCTTTCATAACAGCTGCAAAAAGAAGCTGGTTTGCGAGACTTTTATCTAATTGCAGTAAACTGACGCCAGATCACTCATCTGTTCAAGAATGATTGCTCTCTGCTAGATTGATTGTTCATTTTCATACTACATAATGTGATTAGCTTGCATTGTACACTTCTGGTTTTTTTTTGATCAGGCGATCAGAGTGGACCAATATTTCTTAAGTTGTGACCTAACACTGAAATTTAGATTGGAAGCAGTGTCCTGGTTTTTCATTAGGTTGATTTCAACATATCAATGACAGATATCTATTCTGCCTATTTGCAAACATGAGGACTAAAAATATTATGAGATTTCACATTTTTAGTATGTGTAACAAGCTATTTAAAATGAATGTCATCAATTGAAAATGACAGCAATAATGCTTGTCAGTAAGTAAAATTCTGCTGTGGCCAACTAAACCCTAAGGTATTGTCATTGGCTTTGGTTAGCTCTCCTTCCTGTTATTTGTATTTGAGTGGATGATCATTAAGTTGTAATGTTGTCTCTCAATAATCAAGTTATTTTCTCCCTCCACAGACTTATGACATTTGTTTACAATTAAATTTGTTTTGGTCAATTTATTCCATGATTAAGAGTAGTTTTACTTCAAGATGACATTTGAATCTGAATTTTCAGATTGGCCAAAGATAAAAATTGGTCTCTTTAGTAAGGCTTTTGTATACTTTTGCTTTGACCTCTTTAAAATTCCCAAATTGTTGTGTGTT
The DNA here is from genome assembly GCF_037043375.1 of Chiloscyllium plagiosum. Taxonomy (NCBI): domain Eukaryota; kingdom Metazoa; phylum Chordata; class Chondrichthyes; order Orectolobiformes; family Hemiscylliidae; genus Chiloscyllium; species Chiloscyllium plagiosum. Next base: position 90,731,762 of record NW_028270147.1, on the reverse strand, counting down.
GTGATTGGAGCTGGATTGGCCCTTCAAAGACTCAATTAATTTTGTCAACCCCTTTGAATGATGAACATTTGTTTGTTTTTATTCTACTATATGAGGTAATGGCTTATTCAAATAATTGCATGTCACTCTATTTGACAAACAGCCTTATTTTTCATGTGGTATGTACTACTAAATTAACACTGCTATATATTATGTGGGCATTTTTTTTGTAATTTCTGCAAAAGATTAAAGTGGTGTATAGCAGATTGTACATTGCACTTGTTACACAAGTGTACAAAGATTTAGTTGTACACATTCCTGTTCACTTCTGAGCTTTCATGCAGTACTTAGAATACTAGAATTGCCTGGTTTACATGATATGAATTCAATCTGAAATAATTCCACATAGTCTGGTATCCCATCATTGTCACTCTTTATTTACACATGGAGAGTTCTTGACACTGGTCTGGCTCCCTCAAAGCCAGCTCTCCGAGTGAATAGAACCTCTGACACTCATGTTTATATCTGTCAACCAGGGCTCCAGATTGGGCCAGGTTAATAACCCCAGTCAGGGAACTCATATTCTATGAGGTCTACCTGTCCAATCTTGTTACAGTCACCACACTATCCATGATAATTAACATGACTGCAGGCAGAGGTTGGGTTGGAGTGCCACCTCCTCTTATAATTGTATATTTACAGTTGCACTGTAATGTCTGTGCTGCAATTCTTTTAGGAATGAGTCATTGTTCCTTCAGTCTGCCAAGAACAGTTGAGCAGACCACTCAAACTAATTAATTTGATTGCAATGTACTTTCTTTCTGATTCAGCAATCTAAATATCAGTTGTAAATAATTAAACATAACAGGGTGAAAGCTTCTAGGGGTTTAAATGACATGACGTGATTAGTGGCAGAGTCAGATGAGAAGCCTTGTGAGGCTTATCTCGGTTGGGTGCATGCGGCTGCATCGTTTATGCGTTTGTCAAGAGGTGTGGAAAGTTTCATGCTAGGCATCAGCAAGTTGTCAATTAAGGGGAATTACAGTTTGTTAAACACCTCATTAACAACCCAACTTGCCTCATTAATATACAATTTACATCTTACTAAATGTGCCAAACACGGTAACCATCAAGAAATATCAAAATGCAAATCAGATCAGATACCTGGTGACTTCCCTCACTTGCTCCAAAGAACCTCCATTTGGACATTAGGCACTAATGTCTTAGGGCATGCTCATGGGACACTGATCACCCGCACCCCCTGGACTTTGACTTCCGATAGGTACCATCTGTGAGAATCCTCCCAGCATATGTCCAGTCCACTTAAATTACACTTTTGCTTTTCAACTGAACTGGCATCTATCATTGTAATATTGCAGCAAAGACACTTTATGCTTAGAGACATGGACTCAGCCCATGGACTGGACCAGATTGCAATTCTGAACTGTTTGCTTGTTCTCACAGTGTTCGCTCACTTTAAGCCTGTCTGCCTTGCCTTTGTGTGCTTTTCCCCCCTCAGCCAGAACTGCCAGTCTTATATTACTTTTGTCTTGCCTTACCCTTTTAGCACAAAGCCAGGAAGCTTGTTATGGTTTTCAGCAGGCCTCAGTCAAGTCAAGGGGCATATGCTTTCCTCAGGGAGTCTTGCCACAGTAAGTCAAGGGCTGCCTCCAATACCAGTCCAGTGGCTGAACATAGTCAGTCTGCTGTTTCAGGCAGAGTTAGGGTCCTCTACACATAAGGGCTGAGGAGCTGAATGTTGGACAGCCCACCACCCGTCTTGACAATTTCTGTCCTATTGTGGATTTCTTTCCTTCTGAAAAGAGGGAGAGCAAATAAAATGGAAGATAAACTTGGATGGAACAACTATTACATTTTGGTGCAGGTAAGGAGGTGTGAGTGAATAAATAGGCAACACAGAGGGCATACAGGTTTATTATTGGGGTTTGGGTGTATTAGATTGAGTGGGGAAGACATTGCAGGCAGTAATAAGAGTACTAGAACATAAGCCTTTGGTGTGTGGTGGGTACCAAAGCAAAGAGAGATATTGGAAGGAGGATGGTGGCACTATGCAGGTGGAATGGAGATGGGCATTGCCATCCCACAATGCTGGACACTTCTACAGATGGCTGAGACTTGCATTAACTCAGGTGTCCTCCATTGCTGGTGCTGGGAGAACTGGAAATTTTAGGTCCAGCAAGACCTCAAAGTCCCTGCTTGGTCGGATGCCAATTATCTGCCACCTGAGTTAATGTAGTCTCAGCCACCTGGAGAAGTACCTGGCACTGTAGGAAAACAATACCCTTCACTATTCTGCCAGCATTAATGCTACTGTTCCAAGGCAAATGGCAGCTCTGGACTGACTACTTCTGCAGGTGCTCAAAAGACTTTTAAAGCTGGCATGCAGTGTTTCTGTGGATATTCACTGAGTGATGAATTGTGGCACAACGGTGTGTGGATTATGTGGGGCTAGAATCAAACATGAGAGTTGTCACTTAATGGGGCATATTTGGTAAGGTATGGTGAGAAATCTATCTGGGCCTCAGAGTATTTACCCTAAAAAAAACTCAACACAGTCTGAACTCAGCAAATGAAAAGTGAAAATTTAGCCCATTGTTTTTCATCTGCTAGCTGCATTGCTGGGATGTAAAGAAGGAGGAAGAAACTGAGCTCATTTAAGAGGACTGAACAAGGATCAAGACTGGTTTGTGTGTTTTACCAGGTAACCCTCATTAATGATGGAGGCCAATTATTTGAAGTAATTGAACCGCTAACCGCTAATCAGATCTTCCCATTATGGATTATGTTAGCTCCCTGTACATCTATATTAAACAATGCTGATCTTTCCTGCCCTTATAAAATTAAAGACATTCGAGATTTGAGGGAAGCTGAGGCTGTTGCAGACTCCCTTATGTTCTCAAACCGTCTGATACCCCCTCTACACACTTTCCTGTTGCAACCACTAAATGCATACTGCCCCGGTAGAGTATGAAATTGCATTATCTATCTGAGCCCTCATGCTGCAGCCTGGAGGAGGAAATAAAGAGCTTACATCTGTATGTGCCATAACCACAAGGTGGTGTTGCTGTAGGTAGCTTTGTTTCAACCTTGAAATTGATCAAATATGGAGAAAATGAGGACTGCAGATGCTGGAGATCAGAGCTGAAAAATGTGTTGCTGGAAAAGCGCAGCAGGTCAGGCAGCATCCAAGGACCAGGAGAATCGACGTTTCGGGCATAAGCCTGAAGAAGGGCTTATGCCCGAAACGTCAATTCTCCTGCTCCTTGGATGCTGCCTGACCTGCTGCGCTTTTCCAGCAACACATTGATCAAATATTCCTGGAAGTGTCTTTTGAGGAAGTCTTCTCTCTGAAAAAAATTGAGTTTTTACTCTGTGTAAGAGACTGGTAAAGAAACTAAAAAGTATGCTGAGTTCTATTATTTTATTATTTCTGTAGCCCAGTACTTTAAATGCATTTTCTTGTTTTACTTCTCGGTAGCCACAAAACTGTGGTAGAAGGGACAATTCATTGAAAACTTGCTACCTGGCCTTTTAACTGTGATTCTCTCAAGTTGGTTAGAGGAGATCAGGTGACATTTTCAAGAGCAAAATATTACAGATGCTGGAATCCTGAATTAAAAACAGTAAATTCCTACAATACTGAATATGTCTGGCAGCATCTGTGGAGAGACAGAAAGTGTTGATATTTTAAGTTGTGATCTTTCATCTGAGTTCATGACCTGAAATGCTGACACTGCTTCTTATTCCATAGATGCTGTCATATCAGGTGATAATTTGTTTCTTTCCTCCCCTTTTCCTGTTTGAAAGTGATCAGTATCCTTGCACCACACACTCCTTTGTACATACTTTATAGCGGTCAGCAAGCAAGGAGCTGCACTATCTGGCTTCTGTGCTGTACATAGTCCATTAACCATTTTCTTATAGACCATGCCTTGTTTAAACAATTATCTATTTCTGCCCCAGCATTGATTTTGTAGCAGAGCATGACAGCCTTTATACAAATCTACCTCCATATAACATTGTGTGCTCAGTTTATGTGCCTTGTATTGATTCTCTAACACAAGTATTCGTTTCAATGTTTTCAATGGTGCCTGCTTTTATAGGTGGGTAAATACCCGGTAGGAATGGTCTTTCCCCTGACTCTAGCTTCCTTGTGATGTCTGTACAATGATGGAAGGTCAGTGGAGTGGATTTTCTGCTAGTAAGGTTGTCATTATGCGGGTATAGATTGGAGTTGTTTGTAGAATCCCCAATGTAGCACTCTCCAAAGGAATTGCTCAGGAAATTGGATTTTCTGCTGGGCAATTCCACTATGCTTGGAACTCAGCATAAATCTGTACAAAAATTGGAGACATTGAATGGTTCCAATGGACTATTAAATACATGATCTATGTCTTGAGTAACTATTAAGCTGATGCCGTATGTACTTAGTGAGTTTTGAAAAGATTTGTAGTTCAGTGGTGTCCTTCCTCATCTGTTTGTGAGGATACTAGTGAGAGAGAATCAAGTCTTTTTGTGGCTAGTTGGTGTTCATGTATCCTGGGAGCTAGTTTTCTTCCTGTTCGTCCAATGTTGTGTTTGTTACAGTCCTTGCACGGTATTTTGTAAATGACATTAGTTTTGCTTGTTGTCTTTATAAGTTTTTTCAAGTTCATTAAGTGCTGTTTTAGTGGGTTTGTGGGATACCATGATGATAAGGCGTCTGAGTAGTTTGGCAGTCATTTCTGAGATGTGTTTGATGTAGGAGGGAGTGGTTAGGGTTTCTGGACATGTTTTGTCTGCTTGTTTGGGTTTGTTGCTGAGAAATCAGTGGACTGTGTTCATTGGGTACCCATTCTTTTTTGAATACACGGTTGAATCTCACTAGTATCATCACGTACAGATAAGGAAGGACACCACTTCGACTGGGACAACACATCCATCCTGGGACAAGCTAAACAAAGACATGCACGAGAATTCCTAGAAGCATGGCATTCCAACCAGAACTCTATCAACAAACACATCAAGTTCGACCCCATCTACCACCCCGAGAAAAGGAACAGGAAGTGACTTCACCACAGGAAATAACATCACCGCAGGAAATGACATCACCAACCCAAAGAAACCCAAACATGTAAATAGAAAGCAGGAATTTTCAGCATTGCTTCACCTGAGGCCAACTGAAGATGTTACCTAGTAGGGTAACAAAACGTCTGGAAATGAACCTTCCAGCTCAGCGAGCCATATGTACCTCATAATCCCCAGACTCTTTACACACCCGTCCCAGAAACAATACCTTTAGGGATCTGACATGCCCTATTCCTGGCTCTGAGACCCTGCTGAATCCAACTCCGACACACCACTGGACCTGACCTCTCTACCGACACTGTGTTTGACACCTCCCGACCCCGGAAATCCCAACTCAGGCAACTGCAACCAGACCTGACTGCTCACCACCTCCACCTCCTCCTCCTCCTCCTCCTCCTCCACCTCCACCTCCTCCTCTTCCTCCCCTCTATCCATTCCTCCCACAGAGCCCAATGATCTATTCCCCCTGTTTTGTTACTGAATTTAACTGGATTCCAACCAACATCTCTTCCCTCCCCTCATTGGCACACCACTCCTACCATAGCTGACACCCTGCTCTCTCCTCAGCTGGTATCCTATCTGGTTGGCTCCCTGCAAACCTGGTGTCCTACTTGCTTGGTATCCTATTATCTGGCATCCACACCTCTATCCAGATGGCATCCAACCCTCCCAAAATCCTAACATCACACTTGCCTGAACCTTTAACAGAAGCTCTTATAGATGCTGTCAGGACTTTTAAAATTTCAGGATCTGGCAGCTGACTACTGTGAAAAGAGGTGTGGTTTGTCTTCTGTTGACACTTCTTTGCTCCTAAACAACTGTCAGAATGGAGCCCTGAGCAGAATCTCCTCAGAAATGCAGCGTATCTTCTTTTGTTAAAAAAAACAGTACCTAAGGTGTTCGGTCTGAGATTGCCATTCATTGGGAAATCAGGACCTGTGATTTGTGTTCTCCTTTTGCCCTCCCTACAAAGGTTAATAAGGAATAATACAAAATTTGGACGCTTAATCATTCATATTATTTCGTTTTTGGCTGCAGATTGAATGGTTAGATTTGCATGATATATAAACTCTGCAAGTAGTCACTGTTTTAGTTGAGGCAGGCAATTTTCTTAATCCCAAAGAATAGCTCCTGTTGGAAGAGGACAAAACAAGAATAGGCAACTTTAGAAAATGGCCATCTTTTCACCTTGGTGTTTGGAGACTACTATTATGAAGACATAACTAACTCCATTTTAAATGCATTTTTAAAATTTCCTTGAACATAGTTGGACTGTTCTACACACCTTTGGCGAGGAATAATCATAGAATCCCTGCAGATGGAAGCAGGTAATTCCCCCCATCAAGTCCAGGCCGACCCTCTGAAAAGCATCCCATCCAGACCCCTACCCTACCCCTGTAATTCCACATTTCCCATGGCTAATCCAGCTAGCCTGTCCATCTTTGGGCTGTGAGAGGAAACCAGAGCGCCCAAAGGAAACGCATGCACACATGGGGAGAATATGAAAACTCCACACAGACAGTTGCCTGACGGTGGAATTGAACCCAGGTCCCTGGCGCTGTGACGGGGTCAATTAAAATACATAAGGAGAATTGGTAATTTAGAAACCAAGCCATGAGAATCCCTGCTTTTCTTTTCCCCTGTTAAGGCTATGATCCCACCTTCAAAAGAAATGTTACTGTTGCTGTGTACTATCAGTTATTAATCTGTAATACTGCTGACTGCGGACATACAAGCATAGAAAGTATCTTCTCCAGGAAATAGACTAAAAGCTTTAATGTCTCTCTTGGCAGCCTGTAAACGATCTATTAAAATAAATCAATATGAACCATGTGGCGCTCCAATGAGAAAGGCTGGTGATCAATAAAACACTCTTTGCATATCCGTTTATCGGAGGGCTGTCTCTTTTCTAATTTGTGAGAGAGGATAATAGCACTGTATGGAAGGTGTTTCGATATTCCGTGCAGCCTTTGTGGCTTGTGTCCAGATTCTGTGAGCGGACAATGAGTTCTTTCCTCCACGGTAGAGCAGAGTGGTCAGACTGCATTGAAGATGAGGAACAGCTTCTTTTGTTGCTCGGTAGAATACAGACTTTACCTGACCCCTAAATCTATAGCGAGGTCGTTTTTTTCTTCTTGTGTGTTTGATCAAAGTGGTTGTAGATGGCAGGGATGCAGGGCTAATTGGGATGTTGAAGCTTGTTTGGGTGAGACACATTGTATTAGACTGAAATGAGAGAGGGTACGGGGCGTGGTACATGCTATTTGTGAACCTCTGGTCGAATGTTTGGCTAATTAGCATGCTGAAATAGTGCTTTAAGGAGTGAACCTTTGCTGAAAAAGATGTTTTTGACTCATACTTTGAATCAAGGATAGAGGAATTTGCTCAGAAAGTTTTATGTTTGCCAGCCAGTGCTATCAGTAGTTTTTCTTAAGCTTATTTGCAAAAGAGATATTTATAGTTGATAGGAACCTGAGATGGCAACAATAGGACAACAGCTTAGCAAACTGCTTCCCTTTGTTTATGGGAATGCATGTGATTTTGAATTTTTAAAAAGCTCCCTTTTGTGAACTGCAGTGAGGAATTCCTTTTACGGTGATGGGAGTCAAAATAAATTCAATTGAGATGTACTGACTTTTAGAAACAGGATACAGCAGCATTCTATCCAGTATAACTAGACTGAGGGCAAAAGCATTTCTAGAATTTTCCATTCATTCCTGACGAATGAAAAAAATTAATGAATTGAATAATGTGCGATACCACAAGGATAATAGATATTCCCATTTTACAATAAAGAAACAGCAGATGTTTCTGCATTGGAGTTTATTTCTTCAAAGAAGGACTGCAGTGCTGTCCAGTTGTAAAACAAAATCTCTGTTTAACTAAAAAAATATTTTTACATACTCAGAATTTGTACTTGATAACTAGAATATGTACAACAAAGCTGTGTTTGTATCTGTGGAGGAGTTTTGCCCATTTGCTGCAGTACAGTGCGGAATTGCTCATGTTGAAAGGATTTCGGGGGAGGGGAGGAGTTCCTTCAGGAGTTAACACTGAACTGCCTCTGCCTTGCTTTTCACAAAATAAAAATTTGCTGCTTTTGCCCTGATGTTTTTTGTGAACCTTCGCTGTGATGTGGTGATCTCTGAAGTTTGCAACCTATGTTCATCGCTGGAGCAGAGAAGATCCTGAGTGAAGGAAGTGTTTATTTTTGATCTGGGTTGAAGTTTCTTTTAATAGGGGCTATATGTAAAGATTGTTTTGGAATTTCTTGGTGTTAATAGGGAATGTATTAGGAAAGATTGTTTGAGGGAAATTGGAGTAAATACTAAGTACTGTTGTAAAAGAAAACTGTCTGTCATGTCAGTGTCCTTTATTCTACTTTACTCAGAGGCTGCTGTCACATGGGCAAACTAAATTTTAAACATTTTGCCAGTTAAAATTGTGATTAATTATGTGTTCAATCTGATTGTTCTTCCCTCTCTCATTTATTCCTTTTCTCGTATTTATTTTTGAACAGGGAGACTAATTAGTTTTGTGTACTCATTGGAATTGATAGTTGCCAGAATTATAACTTTGTTTGTATTAAAACCTTTCTTTCATCTGTGATGGTTTCTAAGACTTAGAGATCCAAATCCCTAGATCAACAACCCGAACACTTTGTTTTATGTGTTGTAATTAAAAGAGTAAATACTGGCAACGCTCAGCAGATCGCGCAGCATCTGTGGATAGAGAAAGGCGAGGTTAACCTTTCAGGTCAGTTACCTTTTGTCAGAACCAATCGTCTTTGATGAAATCTCTGAAATCAAGTAGAGGTTCCTTGATTTTTGGTAGTAGTGATGGCAGGTGTCTAAATTAGATGTGCAGAAATGACTTTGGTGTGAACATTTTGGTCAGTTTTTCTCTTATCTTTTAGTTTTTGTTTGATTGCCACAGTTCAGATTTTCTGAAATGTTGTTAGTTTTGAAAAACTAACACTTCCAGGTGTTAAACATTTGGGAAGAGGATGGGATTGCATTCTATTCCGATTAAGCGGTAGTGCTCACTTGGTAGATACGTAGATGCACTGCTGCTGGTCAGTGAGCCAGCGATGGTATCTGATGAGCACAAAGTGGTTGAGGTACACTCCATTGTTGAATAATCTGTTTCACTTTTTAAATTTGCCAGTGTGAAACAACTGCATGGGTTAGCTAACACAGAGCAGCTATTTTACATGAACTTACACTCGCATAAGTGTCATCATCTTTAGATGAGGAGCTGGATAAAGGAAAGAAAATGCAGCAAATTTATAAATGTTCTGTTTGCTTAGCATACTGTGTTTTTAGAATTAAAATCTAAACAAGAATTATCTGAGTGAGTTTGTCGTTTCAGTTAGGTGTTTTCAAATTGGTAATTTTCAATGGAAAGTAACCTGCTGAGGATTAACATTGAGGAAGCGAACATGGTTGAATGGTTTCTTATTTCTGTTTAATGTTCTTTAAAAATAAACAATTACTGCATGTTTGATTTCTAAAACCTGTTTGAGTTGGGCAGTGTTTGTGGTGGGTGGGGACAGCCTTTTAGTTGGTAAAGTTATGTGTACAAGAAAGTAAATAACATGGCTCATCACAGCAAAGCCCTGGATTCACGTGTCACTCACCTCGCACTCTTATGAACTGTATTTGTTTACATCGCAGTGCTTGTAACATGCACTTATTTGCATCACCAGCAACTGTTTTCACCTGTGGGCCAACCTCAACTTGGTGCCAACTTGGTGCCAATGCAGTCGCGCTCGATAACATCTCCCTTGTCAACGCTGGTGCTTTCATTTTGCCACCAGTGCGCAGTGCAGTCCTCCGGCGAGTATGGCTGTCTCGGAGACCAGCCAAGTCCCAGCTCTCCTAGCAGTACTACTGGTAAGTCCACTGAGTTTCATCAGATTTGTAAAGGGCCTGTGTTTTCAGTATACGTAACTAATCGCTTGACAGAGAGCCATATTGGACAGTAACATCAGCTTGCACTTGAGATACTCATATGTTCTTAGGTTTGACCTTATTGGAACATGCTGGAAAGCACTGTTTTTTTTTGCAAGTCATTTGTTTATGTGACAGGGTAAACCTGATCAAGACTGAGCTGTAACTAGGGTTAATATCTATTTTCAGACCCAAATCAAGACAGAGTGGGATGACACAGGGCAAAAAGTGTGGATAGAATCATGTCTTGAGTTCTGAGGTTTGGTTTGGTTCTTCTGCAGAAACTTTGTTCAAGCTTTCATAACATTAATTGTTGACAACAAAACTTCATAAATCAGTTGTAGAGAAAAATAAACTTGACCTTTCTTTTTGCAAGAAATATCTGGATGTCTTTTATCACTTTCTCGACAATCAGTTCAGAAACTGGGATGCCCCAGCTCAAAACCAAATGGTTAGCAACTCTTGATATTTGCAGTGTCTAGTAAAATGCTCATACTTGAGTCAGCAGTATAATTTGTATGTACATGCCTTCACTGTCGATGCAATTTAAGATAACTGATCCGTCTGTCTCATGGTCCTCAGTTCACTTGCTTTGTTTCAATGCTTCAAATTCAACATTTCCAGACTAGTTTTACTGTTTACAGTTGGTTGAAGCATTTAATTTAGGATAATCCGGAACTCAGGATAGTTCCTTATGAGATCTAGTGTACTTTAGTGAATATGTACAATTTGAAAACTATAAAGATGTAAAGTATACAACTATGTATCATATGCATAGAATCACTGCAACAGTTACATCCAAATCATTGTCTTTGAGAATACAAGTACCCAGTGGACCCTGGTGAACCAAGCTGTGAAAACCAGGCAGCTTGCTTTTATGTTTGGTATTTTTTAAATCGCTGACTTTATTCTGTCTGAATTTCTTGAGCTTTTGAATTTTATGCCTCATATCAGACCAAAGAAGAAAGAAAGACAAGATATATTGCTATGGATCTTGAATCACAAATCAAACAGGTTGCCAAGCTTATTCAGCATCTGCAACTTAAGGTGAATGTAGAATAGTGGAATTGCTGATTTCAACTTCACGTATGAAGGTATAGATGTTGGGTTTGCTTGAAAATATGTAATATATATTCTCTAATCAAAGAATATTAGATTCTTTGTTCAAAGATGTTATTACACACTTCTGGCACATGTGTGACTTCAAACTAGAACACCTGGCTCAAAAATAGAGACACTACCACTGCACCAGAAGAGACCTTATTGAGAATATATTGTTTACTTGCTGCATATACAGGGGAACTTCGATTATCCAAACGACACAGACAGGAAGTATTTTGTTCGAATAGTCAAATGCTTGGATAATTAAATGCCGGATAACACAGTTGAGCCAAGCGATCTTGTTCAGATAATCCGAAATTCGAATAATCGAATGCCGGATAATCAAGGTTCCTCTGTAGACCAAAACCTGTTGGTGACCAATAGTTAATTCAAGCTGGAAAGCATAATCCTGCAAATATGTTTTGTTTTGCTCCAGCTTTGTACCATTGAACAAGAAAAAATGGTGCTATAGTTTAGTAATTATTTTTGACACCTTAGCAATTATATTCTGATTCATCTCATTAAGCGGATTCAGTCTACAGACTTTGGATGGCCAACTTAATTGCCAGGCTTAAATTTGCTGAGATTTTGAAGCTAAAGAATGAGCCAAGATTGGTATGGGTCTGGACTCCTCGTTGGAGTCAAAATTAGGCAGGAACTGGAAGCCATGGATCCTAGCAGTAAGGATTTATTTGTCTATTTTTGCAAGTGGATTACTGTATTTGTGTTACATTTTTAGAAGTGTGTTGATTTGCCTTCTATTATATATGTTGGAATTCTAATTGTTGGTGTTACCTGTAAAATATTTCCTGCGAAGGAATTTTATATTTCTTCTCTCATCGAACTTGTAACTCTAAATGCATTTTTAGATAATAGTTTGCATCATCAGTTGCAATATTATGTAAAAACATTAATTTCATTTACCCAGTTCATTGGGGCTCATCAAGCATCCTTCCGAAAGTTAGTTTATGAGTTATAGAAATTTAAAGCACAGAAGGAGGCTTCCAACAGAGGCCATTTATCTTTCTTTGAGAAATACAAAACAAATCTTGCTACCCCTCACTCTCTCCAGAGCTCATTGTGGTCATAACAGAGAGATTGTGTGTTCTTTTGTTTTTCTATTTAGTCATAAAATGGCGTAATTCCTTTAATATCCTAATTGAATGTAACCAAAGGAAAGATTTGTTAAAGAGCCAATAACTGTCAAATAAATTATTGTCCTCTCAGTCTGTCAGAATTCTGGTGTTAATATATTTAATGTTGGCTGGAAATACTTTTCAGTCAGCACTTGTTCCTGAGTCATTTGTCTAACCTGTCGACCGTAGCTCTACAGAGAATAGTGAGCAATAAATCGTTTATAATCATCTGTAAATAATCGGGTCCTGTAGGGGGAAAAGCCATTGATTGAATAAACTGGAATCATACATCACATTTGTTTTGGGTTGGCAGCACTGAGTCACTGAAGAGAAGAGGCAGTAACATAGCCAAGGTAAAGCAGTTGTTATGCACCAAATTAGATTTGTGACTCTTGTATTGCTCATTCCCTCAGCAAAACATACCAAGCAAACCCTCTTACTGATGGTCACTTTGGCTTCTACCAGGTTCATTTATGTCCAGAACTCATTACAGCCTTGTTGCAAAAGACATGAAAAGGGCAAGAGAGAACTCTGTGCTGTTTGAAGTCATGCCAAGCATAAAGGAAGGTTGTAGTTGTTGGAAGTCAGTAATCTCAGTTGTAGGCCATTGGCACAGACAGGAAAAGAAATTGAATGTGGCAAATTGTTTATGGAAGCTTTACAACTCTATATCGTTGTATAGTTTATTTTTTCTCCTTGCACTCCTCATTTAATGTGAATTACAGAACGTATCCCTGAAGTAGCATAACAGTGCAAGGAAATAGGGCCTTCTCCAGCTGCACGAAGCAGGATAGCAACAAAATATGACTGCCTTTAGAAAGACATGTAGCCCTCTGGTAGTGATGCCAGTTTACTAGAATAGTGCGATCCACATTGAGCACATCCAACTGCTTCTGGGTTCCACCATTAGCCTGAAACTGCTAATTGTGGTTTATTTATTGTGCCAGGTGATAGAATTAATATTTTGGAGATTACCTTGATGGTAAATTAAAAGTATAAACATTCTGCCAGTAGTTGTTGGGAGTAATAATGCTTTTCCGAAGACGATTTATTTCTTGAGTGTTAATACCCCATATATCACCTGAAAAATAGGCGTTAAACAATCTAATTTCCCACCCTAGTTTTTTTTCTTTTATTTACACAAATAACTAATAATAACATATTGAGTGTAAAAGCTCACTGCTTTTACTAGCAGTGAGCATTTGACATTTGATATGCACAATTAAATTATCTACGTGTGTACAATGGGCTTCCAGCACTTGTTGAGCAAACCAAGAGAGGTCACTTATAAAGTCCATGTCCTGATGTTGTTTTCATCTGAGGTGATTTCACTTGTCACTTTATTTCAATTCAGGGATTCCAGAGGAATTTCCTTGCTCATAGAGTGCGAGTAATGCAAACATACTATCATAAGAAGCATTAAGACACATACATTTAAAGAAAAACTGGATAAATACATGAGGGAGATTTTTGCACTCTGCCCTTGATATAACTTGATGTGTTGCTATCATACAAACATTACTAATTTGAATAAAGAATTACTATTTGGGACTTTGCATTGCCAATAAAAGTAAAAGAAAATAAGAGCTTCATATCCATTGAAGTACTTTTGAAGTACAGTGTATGTTATCATGTAACCAGTTGTGGCAGTCATGTTGTGTGCAAGAAGTTCCACAAGGAGCCTTGTGAGTGGAGATGCATGCATTGTTGCCATCAACTTTGCTTAGTTTGTGAAATTCCTGGTTTGCTATTTTGTACATTCCTCATTCTATCTCTGTAATTTTCTCTTAATCTTCCCAAACCTAATGGGCAGTGGTGATTCCTGCAAGAAGTACAGACAATTGCATTTTCTCACTTGCAAACCTAAGCAGATTTGTCTATATCTTTTGTCCAATGAGTGAAGGAAAATTTCATCAACAGTTCAAGTCCTGACATGCCGAGGCCACATTTTCCCACAGTATGCATATCCCTCTCCAATGCACTGTGTATATATATACTCTCTTGGTTCTCATTCCTCCCTTTTTTTTGTTCTTCACTCTATCTTCCTCCACCCTTCTTTTCTCATTCCTAGAACTGGTCGCCAAATAATTTTCAAATGTAATTTTAGCTAATTTTTACTCAGAGTCAGAGAGGCATACAGCACAGAAACAGACCCTTCGGTCCAACCACTCCATGCCGAACGTAATCCTAAACTAAACTAGTCCCATCTGCCTGCTCCTGGCCCATATCCCTCTAAACCTTTCCTATTCATGTATCCATCCAAATGTCTTTAAACGTTGTAATTGTACCCGCATCCACCACTTCCTCAGGAAGTTCATTCCTCACACGAACCACATTCTGTGTAAACAATTTGCCTCCTATGTCTTTTTAAAATCTCTTTCCTCTCACCTTAAACATTTGACCCCTAGACTTGAAATTCCCAATCTTGGGGAAAAGACAATTACCATCAACTCTATCTGTCCTTCTCATTATTTTATAAACTTCTATCAGGTTACCTCTCGACCTCCTACACTCCAGTAAAAAAAAGTCCTGGCCTATCCAGTCTTTCTTTATAACTCAAACCTTCCATACCTGGTAAATCTCTTCTGAACCCTCCCCAGCTTGATAACATCTTTCTCACACTCGGCACCCAGATCTGGACACAGTATTCCAGAAGAAGCCTCACCAATGTCCTGTACTACCTCAGCATAACGCCGCAATTTCGATACTCAAAAGACTGAGCAATGAAGGCAAGCATGCCAAACACCTTTTTAACCACCCTGTCTATATGTGACACAAACTTTAAAGCATTATGTACCTGAACCCCATGGTGCCTCTGTTCTACAACACTACCCAAGGGCCTACCATTAATTGTATAAGCCCTACCCTTGTTTGTTGTACCAAAATGCAATACCTTGCCTTTATCCAGATTGAACTCCATCTGCCACTTATTGGCCCGTTTACCCATTTGATCAAAACCTTTGGCATTTCTTCCTCTCTCCACCTTTATTGATACTTAAGACCACAATCCTTCAGAAGGTGAACACCTATCTCAGACCAGAAATCAAGAAGTTCTAATTTTTAATTTGACTGCATTGAATTCAATAATAGTACCTGAAATAAATGTGCTTTTACATTATCAACAGAATTAGTCTTACAAAAATGTATTTTGGCTGCAGTTTCAACTATTTATTAAACATATTGAGTTTCTTGGATCATACTGACACAATCTCAGTTTTAATATAATTAATAATGTCCCATGCCAGGCACATTTGAAGTATTGCAATTAGTTTCTTGGAAATGTTACTTTACGGTTTATGAATGAGCAGCATTGTGACATTGATGAAGGGGTATAAGAATTATGTAGATTAGATTAGCTTCCCTACAGTGTGTAAATAGGCCCTTCAGCCCAACAAGTCCACACCGACCCTCCGAAGAGCAACCCACCCAGACCCATTCCCCTACATTTAGCCCTGACTAATGCACCTAACACTATGGGCAATTTAGCATGGCCAATTTACCTGACCTGCACATCTTTGGACTGTGGGAGGAAACTGGAGCACCTGGAGGAAACCCACGCAGACACAGGGAGAATGTGCAAACTCCACACAAACAGTCACCCAAGGCTGGAATCGAACTTGGGACCCTGGTGCTGTGAGGCACCAGTGCTAACCACTGAGCCACCGAACTGGGAAGATGACATCTTTACCCAGAAAGGAGCAGAATTACAGCCATCATTAAAAGCTAGCATCCATTAGGAATTGAAGAAACAAGAAGATGGCAAATTTCTTAGCTGGTCGAGGTGGGGGTGGAGCGACAGGAGCAGGCTATCTGAGCAGCACAAATCTTTCTGAATTGAACTTTTGGGCTTCATTTCATAAGGTGCCATGAGTACTTCTATATTCTAGAAGCAACTACTAACTAAATTATTGTCCATTCAGTTTGAAGAAAAGTATAAATGATTTTACTCCAGAAAAATGCCCCATCATTTGACAGATTATTTTTGGCATCTTTGTAATTCTGTTTGAAATTCCTGCTAAATTGCATTTCTTGCTCTCTCTCTCTCTCTGTCCTGATTCTTATTATCTGTCTGTTGATATGAACTACGTATCCTCAAATCCAAGTACCACAATCTCCCGATTAAGAGATGATGATCCTCAAACTTGAATAATAGGTGATTATTTGTGAACAACCATGTTCAATTCTACCCATATCCAAGCACCCAAGAAGACTGCTTGCCCACATTTATCAAGATGGCATCCTCCAGTATTGCTCCAGCTAAATGTTCAAATTATCCAAAATAGATGCTGCCTCCTCTGGAGTGCTATTGAAGCATGAATCTATTTTGGATAATATCAAATCACCTCAATCAATATTAAAACTCCCTGGCAGGATTAGGACACTATTGTGAATAAAGGATATTGTATTTGATATTCTGAGTTTCCTATGGATAAATTTATTCAAAGTGTCTTGAGAGGAATAATATGTCTTGCTTTTATTTGGTATTACGTGCTATCCAACTTGTATTGTTGCATGGATGATTCTATTTTCCCTCTGTGGCATTGCGATATTCTTGTGAGTTTTGAACAAAATTGACAAATTGAAAACCCTTCTTTTCCCAGGATCGTGTAACCCTGCATACGTCTGTGTGAGTAGGTTGAATGGAGTGCAACGAATATTTGGTGGGTGGGAGTGGATGTTAACTTTAAAGTAGCTGAACTCTACTGACCAAGGTTTCCAAATCACACTCCTAATGGAAGAAAGCTTGTTTCTTAAACAATTGTGCAAGTGTTTTTATTTGTAATGACCAACTTCAGGTTCTGTGTGAAAAACAAGTATTTTCGTTTGCATTGAGGTATTTCCTACTGAACCAGCGCCTTGAACGGATTCAGTTCATGTCAGTCAATATATTAAACAAAATCAGCCTTTTTTTTCTCTTCAAGATACAATGTTTCATTTGTAATTCATTGCCCGACTGGGTGGTTGTGGGATCTGGGCCCAGACTACTGTGAATGCGTAATTACCTCAGACAATGTTCAAAATTCTTAGCCTTCAAGTACCCACACCCAAATACTAGTGCACTGTCTGCTGAAGGGTAGTTCACGTTAGCATGGACTTTTACAAGTCATTGTTCACACAGTTTTGCTAAATCAACACATACATGTCTACTGTTTGGATTATTGTCCAATTCTAACCTCCAACTTTGGAGGACATACTTATCTACTCCGTCGTGGTCATGCTGCAATAAAAGCAACCTTTAATGTTGAATTGTGTGTTTCTACAGCAATGCTTTGCAAGCATGAATGTAAAAGCTGACTTTAAACTCTTGTTTGTTGCAGAACCCCCTGGAGAACGCTCCCCGCGGCGGAGGAGTATTTCAGGCCCAGGATCATCTGAGAAAGCAAACGGAATGGATGATTCCACATCCCCATTCAAGGTAACGTATTCTCTAATTAATAGCATTAAATCTTTACTTCCCAATCTGTATTATTTTTCTTCTTCATATACAGAACCTTGCATGTCTAGATTTTGATTGGCATCTCAGTAATTGCAGCCTTGAGAAGACTACTTCTTGTGAGTTGGGTAATTTTACATTGGAACACTTGTCAGTATTCAGCCCCTCGAGCCTGTACTACCATTTAATGAGACCAGGGCTGACCTGTTGCTGAACTCCATGTACGCGCCTTTAGCTCCACATATCTGCCTTAATGCCTTTACTTTCATGAATAAGCTTTCTTGATTATTTTTTGGATCCATTCATGCATTTTAAAGATTATAGCAGCTGAAGATCAAGTCCATTTGGCTGTTTGGGCATCTAAAACCACTCTGATCTATCCTTTTTTTATTCCAAAAAGGTGACTTCACACTGCTACAGTTTTGCCATTCACCCTAGTCTATTAACTATGTTGCAATAACATCAGCAACAATGGACCACATACAAGCCTGTCCTTATATTTTCATTCAATGTGAATAACATTTCTGTTTTTTTTTGCAAAACCAAACTACACTTTTAGCTGACCTGAAGGCAGAGTGAAAGAGGTCCTTTATTGGCCAGCTTATGAAATTGTTGGCTAGTTGTAAATCTACAAAGGGGAAAAGTGATATGGATTGTGTCCTCAAAAATCACCTTGAAAATAGTTTTCAAAGTGTACCATTAATCAAGAGTGAAATTAATGTGTTAAATGATTCAAATGGATATGTAGCTATACATGGATTCACTTCTGACCTTCCGAGTCTTCTACCTTTGTTTCTTGGAAAAGCATAAAGTGGAACTGACAAGTCAGTGAAACTATAATCAGACAGTTATTCAGTAACTCATTGTGAAATGGAAGCCCTGATAGTGTACAAGACAAAAATATAACTTCAGTGCCCATTGTCTCCTGAGGCATGTTACAGTTGTGCTACAATTTGGTGCAAGACAGCGTTGGTTAACAATTATTTTGTCATCCTTGAGAGACAACACTATCCTTTCAAATGCAAGTGTTCAAATGAAGACACTGCCAATCTTTCAAGATTTCTTGCTTGAGTTTTGGCCATTACTTTGAAGGTGACCGAACTTTGAATAACTAGCATCCTCATCTAATAACCAGTGTTCTAAAAGTCATTGAATTAAATAGATTTTTTATTTCTGTCTTAGAAATCACACACTTGGCATTCAGTTGGAGTTCAGCTAAGCATTGCAAAACTGGCAACTGTGTGTGGCACAACACCTGTATTGCCTTCCGAAAGGAGTCATAGAGGAGTCATACAGCATGGAAACAGGCACTTCAGTCCAACTTGTGCAATGCCAACTAGGTTTCCTAAATTGAATTAGTCCCGTTTGCCTCCACTTGGCCCATATCTATGTAAACTTTTCCTAACCATTTGTCTATCCAAGTGTCTTTGAAATGTTGTAATTGTACTCACCTCTATCACTTTCTCTAGTAGCTCGTTCCATATACACACTCCCCTCTGTATGAAAAAGTTGTCCCTCAGGTCCCTTTTAAACCTTCCCCTCTCACCGTAAACCTGTGCCCTCTAGTTTTGGACTCCCTTATCGTGGGAAAAGACCTTGGCTATTCATCTTATCTATGCCCCATATGATTTTATCAATCTCTATAAGGTCACCCCACAGTCTCCTGTGCTCCAGGGTGAAATTGTCAAGCCTATCTAGCCTCTCTCCTTTAACTCAAACCCTCCAGTCTCAATAACATCCTTGTAAATCCTTTTTGCATTCTATCCAGTTTAATAAAATCCTTCCTATAGTAGCATGATTAGAATTGTATGCAGTATTCTCAAAATGTGGCCTTACCAATGTCTTGTACAGCTGTAACATGACCATTCCAACTCCTATGCTTAATGATCTGACTGATGAAGGCAAGTATGCCAAATACCACCTTAGCCATTCTGTCTACCTGTGAGGCAACCTGTACCCTTAGGGCTCTCCATTTGGCAACACTTCCCAGGAACTTATCATTAAGTGTGTAAGTCCTGCCCTTGTTTGTCTTACCAAAGTGCAACATTTATCTAAATTAAAGTCCATCTGCCATTCCTCTGCTCACTGACTAGTTGATCAAGATCACTTTGTTCTTCACTGTCCACTATACCACCAATTTTGGTATTGACTGCAAATTTACTGGCCATGCCTCATATATTCTCATCCAAATCATTTGTATAAATGACAAACAACCGTGGACCCAGCACCTATCCTTGCAGCACACCAGTCACAGGCCTCCAGTCTGAAAAACAACTCTGTACCATCACCCTCTGTCTCCTGCCATCAAATCAGTTTTGTATCCAGTTGGCTCGCTCTCCCTGGATCCCATGTGATCTAACTTTGCTAACCAGTCTACCCTGCAGGCAGTCTGCCTCTATTCCTGATGAAGGGCTTTTGCCCGAAACGTCGATTTTCCTGCTCCTCAGATGCTGCCTGAACTGCTGTGCTTTTCCAGCACCACTGTAATCCAGAATCTGGTTTCCAGCATCTGTAGTCATTGTTTTTACCCCGTTTAACCAGTCTACCATGCAGAATTCATTGAAGGCCTTGCTAAAGTCCATGTAGACAACATCCACTGCACTGCCCTCATCTATCTTCTTGGTTACCTCTTTTTAAAAAACTCAATATCGGTGAGACACAATTTCCCACACACAAAGCTATGCTGACTAGAGTTAGTAGAAGCTTTTATTAGCTTCCAAAAGAATGAGTGGATATGGCATAAGAATATTTTATTATCCTCTGCCAGTTCACAAAACTGTAGAAGTTCCTCCCAAAGCTCCACACACCCCCTCTTCATCCAAGATGCTTTTCAAAATCTATCTCTGACCAAGCCAGTAATGTAATTCCCTCTTTGGAACTATGGTGAAAGCAGAAGACATGATATGTTTTCTATTTGCTCTTGAAGATCTATGTGTTTTTTGAAACAGAGCTTGGAATTTGACTTTTTGGCCAGATCTTTCAAACGATTCTCCATTCCTTTCTCCCACATGTTTATCTAGTATCCCCTTAAATGCATTCTTCATTTTCACTGTGATGGGAAAGTGACACAAAGTGTTTGCTCTCATAAAGAGTCAGTACAGGCAGAGCAGACCAAATGGCCTCCTTTTGGATTGTAACCATGAGTCAAATGACTTGAAGTCTGAACAGGTAAAACCCAATAAATACTGATGGATTATTTTCCCATTGGGACTGCCCACTTGAGCAGGATCCACATGAGCACTCCAGGTTCAGCCATTTTTACCTTGATTAGTTATGTATGCATAACCAAGTTAAGGATAACCAACTCCCATTCCTAGACGTGATGGTACAGAGAACATCGAATGGAGAATTCACCACAAAGGTATACAGGAAAGCCACACACACAGACCAAGTCCTGAACTATGAAAGCAACCACCCCAACACACGCAAACGAAGTTGCATCAAGACACTATTCCAAAGGGCCACAATACACTGCAGCACACCAGAACTGCAAAAAGAGGAAGAGGAACACCTGTACAAGGTATTCGCCAAAAACGGATACCCGCGCAATTTCATCAACAGATGCCTAAGAGAAAGACAACGGAACGAGGACATGCCGCAACCCAAAGGACTAGCCACACTACCATACATCAGGAGCATTTCAGAACTGACAGCCAGACTACTGCGACCACTATGACTTATAACAGCACACAAACCAACAGCCACCCTCAGACAACAACTCACCAGAACGAAGGACCCGATACCCAGCATGAGCAAAACTAATGTAGTGTACAAATTCCCATGCAAGGACTGCACAAAACACTATATAGGACAAACAGAAAGACAGCTAACGATCCACATCCATGAACATCAACTAGCCACGAAACGACACGACCAGCTATCCTTAGTAGCCACACACGCAGACGACAAGCAACATGAATTCGACTGGGACAACACTACCATTATAGGGCAAGCCAAACAAAGAACAGCCAGGGAATTCCTAGAAGGATGGCACTCATCCACAAACTCCATCAACAAACACATCGACCTGGACCCAATATACCAGCCACTACAGCGGACAGCTGAAACTGACAACCGGAAGCGGCAGGGACAGACCACTATAAATGCTGGAGGAAACACCACAGAAGCGCTTCACAGGAGGCTCCCAAGCACTGAGGATGTCACCCAGACAGGGGACGAAACGTTTGCAACAAACATTTCCAGCTCGGTGAACAGAAC
Source organism: Chiloscyllium plagiosum (assembly GCF_037043375.1). Taxonomy (NCBI): domain Eukaryota; kingdom Metazoa; phylum Chordata; class Chondrichthyes; order Orectolobiformes; family Hemiscylliidae; genus Chiloscyllium; species Chiloscyllium plagiosum. The sequence continues at coordinate 90,709,854 of NW_028270147.1, read as the reverse complement.
CACAACTTGTTTTTCAATACTATACCTTTGTTCCAGTTTTGTATACAGTTGGGTCCCTTTACTGATTTCATAGCCCAGCAGTGGCATTAGTGCTGGGCTCCATGTAATAACTTTGCTGAACAGTACCACCCTCCCCTCTCTCTTACTCTCTCTCACTCACTCGCTCACTCTCACACACACCAACTGAAAATCAGCATTATCGAATTTTCAGTGCATCATATTGTCACACAAATCACTTAGTGATGGAGAGAAATATGAGGTCACTGTTAATGATTTATTTTCTGGAATTTCAGAATTATTCTTCAAAGTTTGTGAAAGGATTTGTAGCTCGGGTGCTTGTTGTTGTGGTTCTGTTCGCTGAGCTGGGAATTTGTGTTGCAGACGTTTCATCCCCTGTCTAGGTGACATCGTCAGTGCTTGGGAGCCTCCTGTGAAGCGCTTCTGTGATCTTTTCTCCGGCATTTGTAGTGGTTTGAATCTGCCGCTTCCGTAGCAATGAAAGCAACCACCCCAACACACAAAAAGTTGCATCAAGACACTATTCAAAAGGGCCACAACACACTGCAGCACACCAGAACTGCAAAAAGAGGATGAAGAACACCTATACAATGTATTCGCCAAAAATGGATACCCACACAATTTCATCAACAGATGCCTAAGGGAAAGACAACGGAACGAGGACATGCCACAACCCAAAGGACTAGCCACACTATCATACATCAAGAGCATTTCCGAACTGATAGCCAGACTACTGCAACCACTAGGACTCATAACAGCACACAAACCAACAGCCACTCTCAGACAACAACTCACCAGAACGAAGGACCCAATACTCAGCATGAGCAAAATCAATGTCGTGTACAAAATCCCATGCAAGGACTGCACAAAACACTACATGGGACAAACAGGAAGACAGCTAACGATCCGCATCCATGAACACCAACTAGCCACGAAACGACATGACCAGCTATCCTTAGTAGCCACACATGCCGATGACAAACAACATGAATTCGACTGGGACAACACTACTATTATAGGACAAGCCAAATAGAGAACAGCCAGGGAATTCCTAGAGGACTGGCACTAATCCACAGATTCAATCAATAAGCACATCGACCTGGATCCAATATACCGGCCACTGCAACGGATAGCTGGAACTGACAACCGGAAGCGGCAGATTCAAACCACTACAAATGCCAGAGGAAAGATCACAGAAGCGCTTCACAGGAGGCTCCCAAGCACTGAGGATGTCACCTAGACAGGGGACAAAACATCTGCAACACAAATTCCCAGCTCGGCGAACAGAACCACAACAGAATTATTCTTTTCTAACTTATTAGAAGTAAATTAACTTACATAGATTTTCTGTCATTCACTCGTGAAGTTTACCTCATTTTATTATATACAGAATGTTGTTCTTGAAGTGTTGTTTGTTGCATAATTTACAATTCATAATACTATTATTGATTTAAATATTTGAATTGTTACATATATTGTCTGTATGACACATGTTACAGAATGTAACTTGCAGAAAATATTTAGTTAGATAATTATGCAGAACATGTTTGTTGTGAACACTTCCACCAGATGGAGCAAAAAGCATGCAGGAAACAGCCTTGTTGCCAACTGACATTACCTGCCCTATCTGCACATGTGCCGGCACCCATTTTATTGGCCATTCTGGCATTTGGATGAGGAGGTGGATTGCTTGTCCTTTTACACCAACGGTAAGAGGGAAGCAACAGGTTGCTGGAATAGGTGCAGCAGTGGCCAGAGCCCTCAGAAATAGTCTCCTGACTCTGAAAAATGTGCCTCATGGGCAGCATGTGGCTGGAAAGAATTGGGCATTAGGACTATCACGCTGAAGGAAACTTGCTCCTTGTCAAATTTGGGCAGGATAAGATCTGCTTCATCCTGAATGGCAGGTCTAGTTTGCCATTATAGATGAACACTGAATTTTTCATCTTAACTGATAAGCACTAATTAATAATTAGTAAGTGCAACAATTGCTATAAACAAAGATGAACAACATTTTATTATCAGAATTTAAGTTTTTCTATTTGTGTAGATTCCAAGTAATCAAGTGGAGGTTGCTCTTACAGAGATCTCATAGGCATGGCAATCAACTCTTTCTATACTGGAATCATTTTATGATTCTGTGATTGTTTAAAATCCTTATTTAAACATAGTGGAGATTTCTGGCTGCGACAAATGTACCTATCGCAGCTACATTGCTTTGACAGGGTTGTGGGTATTACGAATGGCCATTCGGATACGTTTGTGGGGGATTGCTCCTGACTTTGATATTGTTTACTGGTATAAAAGAAATACAGTTCATAGCGCTACAATACTGTCTAATAAAATATAGCTATTTGTAACCTAATTAAATGTCAATTTGAGCCAATTTGACATTTGAGTAGGTGTTAAAATATGTTTTTTTTAGGGTCAGTAGTGTATGAACTAAGCTAATTGTACAAAATGGCTCTTGAAGTGCACAAGTGGATGAAAAAAACTATTGTATCAGGGTGAGGCTGAAGAAATGGGTACCCATGATCTGAGAAACAGCAGTAGGTGTAAGCCATATGACCTGTCATACATATTCCATTGTTCAGTATCATCAGTGAAAGTCAAAATCAACTTTATTTTGCCCTTCTATATTTATATTCGTTGATTTCTTTAGAGTACAAATATTTATCCACCATTACAGCAATTATTAATTTTCAGAAGTATTTCATTGGCTGTAAAGTACTTTTCCTTCAATCTTGTGTGTTTGTCAACCGAGCATAAACTGAGATTATGACTCCTACACTCTTTAACCAGGGAAAACAATCTCCGGATTCTGAAGACGGGTTTCTGGACCTGAAACGTTAACTCTGCTTTCACTCCGTAGATGTTGCCAGACCTGCTGAGTTTCTCCAGCAATTTCTGTTGCTGTTGAAAATAACCTCAGCATCCACCTTCTCAAGCTAGTAATAAGAATTTAATATGTTTTGATGAAACCACTTCACTTACAATTCTCTGGAGTTCAGGAGAATGATATTTGATATCTCCACGTAACTCAAAGTTGAGGCACTGCTCAAATCTTTCTATCTCTCGACTATTTACAGTTTGCTGTACTGAAAATTGCCTGTTAACACCAAGGGCAGAATTTTCTCTTGTTAGGTTTTGGCTGAAGGGCTGATAAGATACCCAGACTGTTTCTTCTAAGGAAGGCCCAATATATCTTCTGTTAATCAACTAATCTGAAGATACTGATGTACCTTGTACTGAAATTAGTTTACCAGATTTGATTGTATTGTAAGCCAAAGGTATCGGGAAAGGAGAGTGGGGTAGGTTCAAATCAAGGCCAAAAGCTGGCTTGCAGCCTACCCAAGTTAAATACAAAGGACTAAGGACTTTTGATTGAACCTTTCCTTGGAGAAGCAGTCCACAGTCTTATTTCTGAGAGCATTGCATGTTGGTTGGAAGAGGCCTTTAGGTGATTCTTGATTGGTTACTTAAGGTTCTCAAATTGCCAGTGGAGGCAGTGAAGTCAGCCATGGGCCTTTTCACTCAGTACTTAGTTCTGTCGCAGACGGAAAGGTGGCAAAGATTAAGTGGGCTTCCACTCCATTAAATAAAATATCTTCCCTGTCTTCCACCTCACTACCTATACTTCTCGAGGACAAAGTTCTGCTTTTCACCAATGTTTTTTTTGTCCATCAACCAAACCTAATTCTGTGCTAGTATATTATTCCTAATATGAGGAGTCAGAATCTTGTATTTTGTGCTTAGTGATTTTCTGATTTACCGAGATCAGTTCTTGTGCAGCATCTTTATCATGTGCCTCCTGATAATCCAAATCTAATACTTGTTGACCCTTGGCAAACCTAGTTAATCAGAATCCTAAACAAACTCTTGCTTTCTCTCTTTCATAAAGCTGACTCTTCCTAAATCATTGTGATTTTCAAAGTGCACTGTTGTCACATCTTTAATGGGTGTGGAATAGGCTCAAGGGACTGATTACCTCTTTCTGTTCTGTGTGTCTAGGTCTTAGAATGTGCCTAATTACAGTATTTAGTTTTATGGCCAGAAATGGAACCAGGATGGCATCATACAACTATACATTGACAAAAATAGATTATGTCCTACTTGCTGTAACATACCTGTCATTTTACAACAGCATATCCTCTGCTTTAATGTAAAAACGACTAGGAAATCAGTTTGCACAATTAAACATAAACACGTGCATTCCAGCATTTAGTTCTAATGCATCTGAACACAGATATTCAAACTGCACTGTACGAAAGAGAACGAATCATGACTTCTTTGGCTGTCGTGATTCAAGCCGAAGTTTTCCTCAGCAATCAGCCAAGTGTCTTTTCAAGGGTAGACAGTTGAAATGCACAGTGGTGATGGGGCAGGGGTTCAGTGTCCTTTTGAGCATTTGTTGAACAGAAAATAAGGGCCTGAATTCAAGACTAAATTGATTCGTTCTTGATTGGTTACTTTAGGTTCTCAAATTGCCAGTGGAGGCAGTGAGGTCAACCATGGGCCTTTCCACTCAGAACTTAGTTCTGTCGCAGACGGAAAGGTGGCAAAGACTAAATCAGATAAAAAAACAAAGAGTAGGAATAAATGGGTCATTCTCATGTTGGAAGACTGTGATTGGTGAAGTAGCACACTTCGGGCCCATGTCTTCACAATATATATCAATGATTTGAACATAGTGACCAAGTGCAATATTTCCATATTTGTAGATGAGACAAAGTTAAGGTATAATGTGTGTTCTGAGGAAGATGTTAATTTTTTTAAAGAAGATTTAGACAGGCTTAGTGCTCAGGCAGGAAACTGACAGGAGGAATGTAAAATGGATAAATGTGAGGTTATCCACTTTGGTAGGAGAAACAAACATACAGGGTATTTCTTAAACGGTAACAGTTGGAAGGTGTAGGCATGCAAACAATACTTAGGCGTCCTTGTCAGTAAGTCACTGAAGATGGTTTGGAGCTTGATTAGACCCACCTGTTTGCTGTATGCAGTTTTGGCCCCCCCTCCCCTTATCTCAGAAAGTATATTTTTGCCTTGGAGGGAATGCAATGAAGGCTCACCAAATTTATTCCCAGGATGCAGGCCTGAATTCTGAAGTGAGATTGGTAAACTGGGGCTGTAAGCTCTTAAAAATTTGAAGAATGAAAGATAATTTTATTGAAATCTCTAAAATACTTAAAAAGATAGACAGGTTAGATGCAGATAAGATGTTTCCCTTGGGGGGAGGTTTGCTAGTGCTCTTGGGGGGGTTTAAACTAACTCTGCAGGGGCATGGGAACCTAGACTGTAGCTTTAGGGTGCAGGACCTGGAGTGTAGGGAGGTTAGGAACATGGCATCAATCTCAAAGGAGGGTGCCTGTAAACAGGAAAGTGGCTTGAAGTGTGTATACTTCAATGCAAGAAGTATACGAAATAAGGTAGGTGAACTTGCAGCGTGGGTTGGTACCTGGGATTTCTAAGTTGTGGCTATTACGGAGACATGGGTAGAACAGGGACAGGATTGGCTGTTGCAGGTTCCAGGGTTTAAATGTTTTAGTAGGGTCAGAGGTGGGGGTAAAAGAGGGGGAGGTGTGGCATTGCTTGTCAAAGATAGTATTACAGCGGTGGAAAGGACGATGGATGAAGACTCGCCATCTGAGGTAGTTTGGGCTGAGGTTAGGAATAGGAAAGGTGAGTTCACCCTGTTAGGAGTTTTCTACAGGCCTCCTAATAGTCCTAGAGATGTAGAAGAAAGGATTGCAAAGATGATTCAGGACAAGAGTGAAAGTAATAGGGTGGTTGTTATGGGGGACTTTAACTTTCCAGATATTGACCGGGAAAGCCATAGCTCGAGTTCGCTAGATGGGTCGTTGTTTGTCCAATGTGTGCAGGAGGGTTTCCTGACACAATATGTAGACAGGCCAACAAGAGGTGAGGCCATACTGGATTTGGTTCTGGGTAACGAACCAGGCCAGGTGTTAGAATTGGAGGTAGGTGAGCACTTTGGGGACAGTGACCACAATTCGGTGACTTTTACTGTAGTGATGGAGAGGGATAAGTGTGCACTGCAGGGCAAGAGTTATAGCTGGGGGCAGGGAAATTATGATGCGGTGAGGCACGACCTAGGATGCATTGCTTGGAAAAGTAGGCTTCAAGGCATGGGCACAATTGATATGTGGAGCTTGTTCAAGGAGCAACTATTGAGTGTCCTTGATAAGTATGTACCTGTCAGGCAGGGAGGAAAGGGTCGTGTGAGGGAGCCGTGGTTTAATAAGGAATTGGAATCCCTTGTTAAATGGAAGAGGGCGGCCTATGTAAAGATGAGGCGTGAAGGTTCAATTGGGGCGATTGAGAGTTATGAGGTATCTAGGAAGGATCTGAAGAGAGAGCTAAGAGCAGCAAGGAGGGGACATGAAAAGTCCTTAGTTGGTAGGATTAGGGAAAACCCTAAGGCTTTCTATAGGTATGTCAGGAATAAAAGAATGACTAGGGTAGGAATAGGTCCAGTCAAGGATAGTAGTGGGAAGTTGCGTGTGGAGGCTGAAGAGATTGGGGAGACACTGAATGAATACTTTTCGTCAGTATTCACTCAGGAACAGGACATTGTTGCCGATGTGAATATTGAGTCACAATTAATTAGAATGGACGGCTTTGAGGTATGTAGGGAAGAGCTGTTGGAAATTCTGGAAAGGGTGAAAATAGATAAGTCCCCTGTGCCTGATGGCATTTATCCTAGGATTCTCTGGGAAGCAAGGGAGGAGATTGCAGAGCCATTGGCCTTGATTTTTATGTCCTCGTTGTCTACAGGAATAGTGCCAGAAGACTGGAGGATAGCAAATGTGGTTCCCTTGTTCAAGAAGGGGAGTAGGGATAACCCTAGTAACTATAGGCCGGTGAGTCACACTTCTGTTGTAGGCAAAGTCTTAGAGAGAATTGTAAGGGATAGGATTTATGAACATATGGACAGGAATAATGTGATCAAGGATAGTCAGCATGGTTTTGTGAAGGGCAGATCGTGCCTCACAAACCTTATTGAATTCTTTGAGAAGGTGACTAAGGAGGTAGACGAGGGTAAAGCGGTAGATGTGGTGTAAAAGGATTTTAGTAAGGTGTTTGATAAGGTTCCCCATGGTAGGCTACTGCAAAAAATACGGAGGTATGGCATTGAGGGTGAGTTGGAGGTTTGGATTAGGAATTGGCTGGCTGGATGAAGACAGAGCGTAGTAGTTGATGGTAAAGGTTCATCTTGGAGTGCAGTTACTAGCGGTGATCCGCAAGGATCTGTTTTGGGACCATTGCTGTTTGTCATTTTTATAAATGACCTGGAGGAGGGGCTAGAAGGTTGGGTGAGCAAGTTTGCGGATGATACGAAAGTCGGTAGAGTTGTTGACAGTGAGGAAGGATGTGTCAGGTTACAGCGGGATATAGATAAGTTGCAGAGCTGGGCAGAAAGGTGGCAAATGGAGTTCAATGTAGGTAAGTGTGAGGTGATTCACTTTGGTAAGAGTAACAAAAAGACGGGGTACTGGGCTAATGGTCGGATACTTGGTAGTGTGGATGAGCAGAGGGATCTTGGTGTCCATGTACACAGATCTCTGAAAGTTGCCACCCAGGTAAATAGTGCGGTGAAGAAGGCATATGGCGTACTGGCTTTTATTGGTAGAGAAATTGAGTTCCGGAGCCCTGAGGTCATGTTGCAGTTGTATAAGACTCTGGTGCGGCCACATCTGGAGTATTGTGTTCAATTTTGGTCGCCATACTATAGGAAGGATGTGGAGGCACTGGAACGGGTGCAGAGGAGGTTTACCAGGATGTTGCCTGGTATGGTAGGAAGATCGTATGAGGAAAGGCTGAGGCACTTGGGACTGTTTTTATTGGAGAAGGTTTAGGGGTGACTTGATAGAGGTGTACAAGATGATTAGGGGTTTAGATAGGGTTGACCATGAGAACTTTTTTCCACGTATGGAGTCAGCTATTACGAGGGGGCATACCTTTAAATTAAAGGGTGGTAGGTATAGGACAGATGTTAGGGGTAGATTCTTTACTCAGCGAGTCATGAGTTCATGGAATGCCCTGCCAGTAGCAGTGGTGGACTCTCCTTCTTTATGGGCATTTAAACAGGCATTGGATAGGCATATGGAGGATAGTGGGCTAGTGTAGGTTAGGTGGGCTTGGATCGGCGCAACATCGAGGGCCAAAGTGCCTGTACTGCGCTGTATTTTTCTATGTTCTATGTTTCCCCTGGTTTGTGAGTCGAGAAATAGGGGGCATAGTTTACAACTAAGACCGAGATGACATTATTTTTCCCTGAGAGTGATGAATCTTTGAAATTCTGTACCCAAGAAGTTCAGTCTTTGAGTACATTTGAAATAGAGGATTATAATTTTTTAATTATCAGTAGCATAACGGGCTGTGGAGATGGTATAGGTAAACGTCATTGAAATGTTCAATTAGCCAGGATTGTGTTGAATGGTGTGTTTTGAGAAGATGTGTAGCTCAAGTTGAGGTTCTTGATTTAAATTTGCTCGCTGCGCTGGAAGGTTCATTTTCAGACGTTTCGTCACCATACTGAGTAATGTCATCAGTGAGCCTCCAGTGAAGCACTGGTGGTATGGCCCGCTTTTTAGTTACACATAAATAAAAAGCAGACCATACCACCAGTGCTTCACTGGAGGCTCACTGATGATGTTATCTAGTATGGTGATGAAACATTTGAAACGAACTTTCCAGCTCAGCAAACAAACTTACGTCCATTGTGTTGAATGTTAGAGCAGGCTCAGTGGGTTGAGTTGAATCGCTTACTCCTTTTCCAATTTTCCTATCATGAACTCAAATGGTTGGAACAAATGTGTGTTGAAAAAGCTTGGAACACCTTATGCATTTCCTTGCCTTGATGGGTAGAACATTATTAGCAGATGTAATAATCAGGCTTGTATATAATATCTTGCAGTTTGGCACACTTTTGGATCAGAGGCTTGCAATTGTTCTCATGAGAAATGTAGCTGTATAAATCTGTGGTAAATTTACAAGGAATAAATCAGAACGAACTAATTGCTTTACAGTTAGATTTAATGCACAATCCTGATCATTTCCTACTATTACTGAGTTCTATCCAAAGGATAGCTGCTCAGCAATTTTCTGATTTACAAGGACTAGTTTTGGGTAAGAAACCAAGCAGTATGAAGTCTTTAATTTATTCAGTCAGCCATTTCAATGGGTTAATGTTAAACTTAACAAATTGTTTTGTTTACATATTTTCAGTTCAAACTAAAATATATCAAAGTACTTGCCAGTGTAAATAAATAAAGTGAAACTTGAGAGAAGACACGATAGAGTAGATAGCTGAAGGCATTATACTCCATAAAGAGTCAAACATAGCCATTATGAGAGTGGTGGACTAAGAGATTGTGGAACTGAGTGACAACAGTAAATGAGAAATGACTGCTGTGAAAGGAGCCCAACATTCAAATCTACTAATAATTTATGAACTACAGGCAAAACATACTCCTCATCCAAGGAGATACAAAATGTGGTGAAGTGGAGAGATTGAATTTGTTGCTCAATCTCATAAAAACTGAACATGCCTGGATGAAATATGTTTGGTAACATTGAGAATCTTGCGCAGTCAATTCTGTGGGCTGTATTTTCATGTACACATCCATAGAGCCCCGAGGGAAAGATCAAACAAACAGCCAATGGAAAAGTGTGTTAATAAAAGCAGTGTTTTGTTTCTACTCCCATTCACAATTACAGCACACTTTTATTTTTAAAGAGCTGGGGATTTATATAATTTCTGATCAAAGCATTTAACAGACCTTAGGTGTTCTTAAAAAGCATTTATGTCAACTCAGTTAGGGTTAAGTTCCCACACTACGTTAAATCTCTTGCAATGGCCAAACGCTTTGAACTCAGCAAAGAGTTCAAATGGGCCCTATTGAGTTTGTTTTTCCCTCCTGTCTGAATCACACTCGGTCAAAAATGGGCAGGACATTTTTATCCAGTTTCTACCCCACATCTTGAGCTCTGTAAAGTCACGATTGTTTCATGAAAATCCAGACCACATGTTTTTAAAGCAGAAGTATCATGGACAAATGTGAAATGAAACTTTATTTTCAGATTGTCCAGTGCTTAACTTTTTTTTCAACATTTGTATTTGTGACACTTTGAGTTCTGATTCAATATTCCCCTTGGGAATAGGATAACTTTTGAATAGGAACAAAGAACCAGGAGTTGGTAATTGAAATCTTGTGTGCACTGGAGTGTGAATAAATATTCTTTGCCATCGGAGGATAATGATGAAGGACAAAGTCAAAAGTCAAAGTCACCCCTCCCCTCCCCCCCCATTCAGGGTACTTGCAAGAGAAAGAGCAAGTAAGAATGATACATTTTCCAACAGGAAGAACAAATTGAGTTGAGCCACAGCTGCTTATCTCTTTGGAACCATTTGTGAAGCAGAATTTGTCAGGGACTTATACTGTATGGTTAATTTTGAGTCCACTCTATTTCATTTGAATTTGTCCAATTTAAAATTGATTGATAGAGACAAGAGGTCTTGTGATGGTTTATTTAAATTGCTTATAGGATCATGAAATGGCTACATCATAGAAGGAGGCCCTTTGGCTCATTGTGCCTGTGCCAGCTCGCAACATCAACTCAGTTAATCCAATTTCTCTGCCTTTTCTAGCAATTTTTGTGTCTTTTCATGAGCTTATCCAATTCCTTTCATGAAAGACACGATTAAGCCTGCATCCATCACAGACTTGAGCAGTGCTTTCCAGATCTTAACCATTTGCTGAGCAATGTCATTTTTCCACATGCTTTTTTTTTGTCAATCACCTTACGTCAGTGTGCTTTGGTTCTCAACTGTTTCACCTTTTATTGTCGAGATCACTCATTATTTTGAACACCTGTTCCAAACCTCTACTAAAACTTCACGTTTTGTCTTAAGTTCCTTGCTTTGTACTCTATGCCTCCTTTTATAATGTCTTTTCTAAATCTTCAGTGATTTGTCCACATGTAATCCACTCAGGACTGTACCCTTTAATCAACTTTATTTTTCTTTGTTTGCCTTACCAAAAGGTTTTTATTTGACATTTCTCTGAATTAAATTTTCACTGTCATTTGTCTGTCGATTCCAGCAGTCGATCTGAGCCTTGTTGGCAACTATCATTAAGCTCTTCCTTAATACTTGTAATATAAAAATAATAAAATTGTGGCCTGTTCATCCAAGTCAAGCCTGTGTGGGATCACTGTTGTCATTTCAACTAGATGCAGGAATTAAGAGACAGAAAAGTTACGAAAGAGTATATTTATAATAAAATTAACACTTTCTCTGAGACATATATTGAGAAGTTTAAATTTATAATTTTTTATGTGTAATTTCTGTGCCCCATATATTGAACATTGCATGGTGTCTGATTATATTTAAACCTTTAGTTTCAAATATATGGGCAGATTACTTTTGTTGATAGTCTCTAGTTAATTTGTATTGTTGTTTTCTTAAGGTAGTACGAGAATATTCTTGTTTGCTAACTTTATTTTTCCTTTATCACCAAGTTTATTTGCACTGTTTGCAAATATGTTTGTGTAGTCAGATATGGGATTATTGATTGTGATGACCCTGTTGGCGGACAGCAGACACTGGGCTCATCTTGGCACTTCTTATATGAGGCCACTATTTATGTTTGAGGCTTAATGGCTGGCGATCTCAGAACAACAGAATCCAATCCTGTGTTCACTTGATACCTACTTATGTGTTTTCAGACTTTTTTGGGGGAGGGGGGTTTGGAGAAACAGATGAATTCAGCAGAAGTTCAATTCCCTGTTTGATGTTCCATTTCACCAGTTGAGAGAGTAGATGTCAATTGCTGCACAATCAGTGATATTTCAATGGAGAACAATATAAGATAGGGATAAAAGCTGGATTGCTTCTGATCCATCTTGCTCAATTGTTAGATTCGCCTTGTAATCAATATGCCAGAATCTGTATAACAATACAATATTGGACATATGTCAGTGTGATTAGTTTCTTTTACGTTTACCTTGATGTGCTTTTAACTCCAATTTTGTCAGTTCCTCTATTATTGACTCAACTTGGTGCAAGCTTTCACAAGTGCCAGTTGTGTTCTAGTACCTTGCTCAGGTGGTAGTTATTTGTTTGGGAACTAAAATGTTGAGTGATGCCAGAATATTTGATTATTGACAAAGTCATAACCTGTCAGCCTCCTTATCCTGGAAACCAGTGCCCCAACTGAGGTGAAGTAGGGAGATAGGGGTAATGTCTCTGGACTTGTAATCCAGATGCTCAGGCTAATGTTCTGGGACCTGGGTTTGAATCCCACTATAGCAGCTGATGGAATTGAAATTCAGTTAATCAATCAATCTAGAAATAAGTGCCCATTCCAGTAATTGTCTCAATTGTCATAAAAGTTTGTCTGATTCATTCATGTCCTTTGAAGAAAAGGACATGAATGAATCCTTCATGACTCCAGACCAATGGTAATACATTTGTCTTTTGATTACCCTCTGCAAGAATCCAGCAAGCCACTCAATTCAAGAGCAATTAGGAATGGGCAATAAATGCTGGCCTTGTCCATGAAGCTCACATCCCATGAAAATAAATCATCTTAATAAGAAAAACATTGAGCACAGAACTAGGGATGAACCCAGAGTTTCCTGGTCTTTGTGACTTAGTTCTACATTGGAGAGTGGATTTATGAACTGGGTCACCCAGGATGAACAATTAGGTGTAGAAAACTTTGGCTTTTAATATTTGAAAATGTTTAAAGTTATACTTGAAACTAAGTATTCTACAGAGATTTGTTTACCATGCAAGCTGTGCATTCTCTCAAGTTGGACAGTTTTTCTAAACATCTTACTAAAATTACTATAGAAACATGAGAGGCAAATACTTACGATTAGATTCCCAACAGTGCGGAAACAGGCCATTTGGCCCAACAAGTCCACACCGACCCTCTGAAGAGTAACCCACCCAGACCATTTCCCTCTGACTGATGCACCTGATCTGCACATTGGAAACTGGAGCACCCGGAGAAAATCCATGAAGACACCAGGACAACGTGCAAACTCCACACAGACAGTCACCCGAGGCTGGAATCGAACCTGGGTCCCTGGTGCTGTGAAGTAACAGTGCTAACCACTGAGCCACCATGCGTGAGCATATGAGAGATGGTCTATGTGAGTGCATGGGTCTGTAGGAGTTTTTGTAGGACTTTGGGACAGGCAACAACGCAAAGTGGCTGAGCAGAGGCTGATAGCCAAGTTCAATGGCCTCAACCAGGACCTTGGGTTCATGTCGCACTATAGGGGTGACCCCACTACACTACACAACACACACACTCACAGACAGACACACTCTCCTACAGACCCATACACTCATGCAGACCCTCTCTCATACACAAGCTCTTTCTCATACATTCATGCATAGACTAACACACACACACCCTGTCACAAACTTCTACCTCTTTATAGTCACAGTCACTCACACCCACAAATTTATGGGGTGAATTTGTACTTGAAGAATTACGTTTTATTTTGCTAAAAAATTGTGATTAGATTAGATTCCCTACAGTATGGAAACAAGCCCTTCGGGTCCACCAGTCCACACCGACCCTCTGAAAAGTAACTCACCCAGACCCATTCCCCTACTCTATATTTACCCCTGGCTAATGCACCTAACACTATGGGCAATTTAGCATGGTCAGTTCACGTAACCTGCACATCTTTGGATTGTGGGAGGAAACCGGAGCACCTGGAGGAAATCCACACAGAAAGGTGGAGAATGTGCAAACTCCACACTGACATCACCCAAGGCTAGATCAAACCCAGGTCCCTGGTGCTGTGAGGCAGCAGTGCTAACCACTGAGCCACCGTGCCACTCAGAATCCATGTAAGATTCTGCAAATCCCTTTTTTAGATTAGAATCAGTTTGAACATTGGGGCACAGACAGCCTGACAGGGGGCACCTCACACCTTCAATGCATTATCTGGGCCAAGATGGCACCTATTGTTAAAGTTCACCTTGAGAATATAACTTAAAGAAAATTCAGGAATTTACACATGAAAGAACTGAAACCAACATGCCCATTCTAAAGGATCAGAGACTTAACAAACAATCCAGGTCATTTTCAAAATATAATTTCATTTACATCACACTACAAACTTGTGCTATAAATTCTGTGTCCTACAATCTTATACTGTAGTCCACAACCACCTGATGAAGGAGCAGCAGTCCAAAAGCTAGTGCTTCCAAATAAACCTGTTGGACTATAATCTGGTGTTGTGATTTTTAAATATGTTCTCTACAAGTTGTATGCAGTCATTTCAACAAAAGTACCATTGTCTCAAGTCATTGTTATTTCAACTTCTCTGGGCTTCCAGGTCAAAACTACGTAATCGTTGAGAGATTCCCTGGTCAGTTGTGTGATGAATCATGAGATTCACAAGAAGCCACAATTTTATCAAACTTGAGCTGATACTTCTTCTTGGAAGTTGTGACAATTTATCTTTGTGTGATACAAATATTATGCTGCCAAAAAGTGAAAGACTTGCATTTATACAGCACCTTCCATGTTCTCAGGATATCCCAAGGTGCTTTTACAGCCAATCAGCAATTTTTGAATTCCTTGTTGGAAGCTACTATTGAGTCAACACATTATTCAAAATACCTTTAATCAAGTGATCTCCTAATTCCATTATTTAAACTCTGAATTTCTACCACGACATTTATGGTACATACTTCAGTGTAAATAAATTACTGGATTATGAAGAGCAGACCACTTATCACCCCCCCCCCCCCCCCCCCACACACAACGCCAAACTGTATGGTGTACAAAACCATACTTAGAAAAAAAAACCTTCGAGTCAGGAGCAGTGCTTGAAATGCTGCACTTTAATTCTTTCTTTTGCTTTCAGTGGATGCCTATAAAGTTCTCTCTCAGCCCAGATGCCTTTTTCCCCGACTTCTAAGTGCAATGATTGGACCGGTTTATGAATCGACGGGATAAACTGTTGATTGTAAAATTTGAGGCATGTTCCATTTCCACCAGCCATCACACAACTCAGACCTATAACAGTGGCTTTAAATCTGTTTTACCTTCATGCCGTTCAACTGCACTTATTTTCTATGTACCTGGGTCAGTCCTGAAATTCTTCCTCAGGACTTGATTTGATGGTAGATGGGTAAATGGTTAACTTGTAATTCAATACTGCTACTGAAGCTACCTTAGCGTTAAGGTGGATCGCAAACATTGTGTTATTCACTTGTAGTCTACATAAGCTTCATTGCCTCTGGAAACATTGAAAGCATTTGCACTCTCACCCATGTGCTGTGGGTTTTACTCACATTTAAATTCCTAAAGAGTGAATTTCGACGTTTTTAAACTTTTCATTTCTTTTGAAAAGGAAGTTAGATTTTCCTGACGTGCAGATTTTATCTCCATTTATGTCGGGGAAATTTAGTCAGGAAGGAATTGGACACCTGGCTCGACCTTAAAAGATCGCGCTGATAGGCTCCAGATGAAAACTACCCGTTGCTAAGGAGGGGTCCTCAGCCGTAGTAATATTCGCATCTGGGAGATTAAAAAAATCGATATTTGTGTGAGCAAGCTTGAAGAACAGAGTTTAGCTCTGGAGAGGGGAGAAGAATAAATGATCTTGTGACCTTCATCCATATAGTCGAAACACTGGAACCTTTCATTTAAGAATCTGCTCATTTTCAGTTGAAAGTCTCGTTTGGGGGTGTAGAATTACCGAGCATGGATATCCTAGCGTGGTGCTTTGTTGCTGCTGAGTTGGAGGACAGGTACTTAAATCACGCCTTGCACAAATGTACGAGGCTTATCAGCATGAAGTGGATGGCCTGTATTTTTTCCAGTTCAGTTGTTGAGATTATATTGATCTGTAGCATTGCTTTGGATCTTGTCTATTTCATTTCACGTTCAGTGAATTTTCAACGGTGTCAACTATTGGCTTTGTTCACAGAAAGTAAAAAATAAGGTCTTGTCATGAGGCCAGAACAAAAAAAAACCAAAATAGCTGTAACAACTTACTTTCAGATAGTCAGGGGGTGTAATTCTCCTGAAGCTGAATACTTTGTGTTGAATAATTATTTTCAAATTTACAATAGGAGTATGCCAACAATTAAATGCAGTGTGCAGCAATTTACCGTATTTGTTTCAGAATTGTCAAAAATATTGGTTTGGTAGCGATTTTTGGGAATGGGAGAACCTCTTTAAAATTTACAGTAATCATTTTCACTGTGGTGAAGAGGCTTTTAAAGTACTGCTTTAACTTGGCATGAAGTTGTTTGACAGAATTAGCCTGTCTGAACAGTAAATGTGCTTAGGAATGTGCGCATCTGCAGGATATCAAATGTTTGCTGGAGGCACTTGGTCATGCAACTTAAATCTCTTTGAGAAGGTCAGACCTGAGTATTTTTAAAATTTAAAACTCTTCTTCTGTGATTGCTTTTTTCACTTCCTCCACCCAACCTCTACACAGTTCATAGAGTCATAGAGATGTACAGCACAGAAACAGACCCTTCGGTCCAACTTGTCCATGCCAACTTGTCTGTGTTATCCCAACCTAATCTAGTCCCACTTGCTAGCAATCGACCCATATCCCTCCAAACCCTTCCTATTCATATACCCATCCAGATGCCTTTTAAATGTTACAATTGTACCAGCGTCCACCACTTCCTCTGGCAGTTCATTCCATACACGCACCACCCTCTGTGTGAAAAGGTTGCCCCTTAGTTCTGTCTTATATCTTTCCCCTCTCACCCTAAACCTATGCCCTCTAGTTCTGGACTACCCGACCCCAGGGAAAAGACTTTGTCTGTTTATCCTACCCACACCAAGAGTGCAGAGACAGAATATTCCTGTTCGCGTGAAAGGAAAGGCTGGTAGGTGTAGGGAATGCTGGATGACTTGAGAAGTTGAGGGTTTGGTTAAGAAACAGAAGGAAGCATATTTCAGCTATAGACAGGATAGATCGAGTGAATCCTTAGAAGAGTATAAAAACAGTAGGAGTATACTTAAGAGGGAAATCAGGAGGGCAAAATGGGGACATGAGATAGCTTTGGCAAATAGAGTTAAGGAGAATTCCAAGGGTTTTTACAAATACATTAAGGACAAAAGGGTAACTAGGGAGAGAATAGGGCCCCTCAAAGGTCAGCAAGGCAGCCTATGTGTGGAGCTGCAGGAGATGGGGGAGATACTAAACGAGTATTTTGCATCAGTGTTTACGGTGGAGAAGGATATGGAAGATGGGGCACGTAGGAAAATAGATGGTGACATCTTGAAAAATGTCCATATTACAGATTAGATGGCTCAGGTGGCTGAGTGGATAGCACTGCTACCTCACAGCACCAGGGTCCCAGGTTTGATTCTCAGCCTTGGGTGACTGTCTGTATGGAGTTTGCACGATTTCCCCATGTCTGCGTGGGTTTCCTCCGGGTGCTCCGGTTTC
Organism: Chiloscyllium plagiosum; assembly: GCF_037043375.1. NCBI lineage: Eukaryota > Metazoa > Chordata > Chondrichthyes > Orectolobiformes > Hemiscylliidae > Chiloscyllium > Chiloscyllium plagiosum. The sequence continues at coordinate 90,692,355 of NW_028270147.1, read as the reverse complement.
CTCCAACAGTCCAAAGATGTGCGGGTCAGGTGAATTGGCCATACTAAGTTGCCCATAGTGCTAGGTGCATTAGTCAGAGGGAAATGGGTTACTCTTCGGAGGGTCGGTGTGGACGGTGTTGGGTTGAAGGGCCTGTTTCCACACTGTAGGGAATCTAATCTGAATTCCTGGAAGATCACTAGTGTTTCAGGGAAGGTCTTTGTTCTTGGGGTGGCTCAGTGTTAGCACTGCTGCCTCACAGCGCCAGGGACCCGGGTTCAATTCCAGCCTCGGGCGACTGTCTGTGTGGAGTTTGCACATTCTCCCTGTGTCTGCGTGGGTTTCCTTCGGGAAATATATCACAGTTTCTTTGTTCTCACTGGGTCAAAAACTTGGAACATCTTCAACCAGAAAATGCCATACTAATACATTTAGAACAAGGGTTCGACAGGTTTATGAAATCAGCTTCCCTCTACTATCACGAGGAGAATTAGAAACATACAATAATTGATGGTCATTCCATTCATGAATATCCCAGAAATAACTAAATAAAGAGATCTGACAACACTATTCAAACACGTCCCATGGTCTGTCGCTGGCTCACTCTTTCTCTCAATACTTGGGATCTGTCTATTTCCCATCTATCGCCTCAGTAGCAGCATGCTTCCACAACAACATTTCTTAAAGTCCTGTTGTGTCTGCTTGGCCTAGCCTCTTTTACTTTTAAAATGCCACAGTAATTTAACTGTCTCTACTAGTAACATAGCAAACAATCCATCTTCAGTTGTGGAACTTTTGAACAGATTCGCTCAGAGTCAGGATCAGGATCAGCTGGAAAACAGATTGTTTGAGCACAGTCCTTCAAATAAAACAAATCAGTGTTGAGAAAATAAGTTGATTAATCCCATTCCCTGATAACGCCATCAAAAACAGTGCATTGGGAAATCAGATATTAACTCGGGTATCAACTGCTCTTTGCCGTACCCAACTCCGCCAGAAACACTGATAACATTACACAGACAATTAAACCATGGATTAAATGATGAAAATCTTTTGGTGTGTCTGCACAAACAAGCAACACGGTTTGATAGTACATATTCAACTTAATCATTTCAAATTGCAATGATTAAAACATTTTCAACATTCAAGTGTATTTTGCTCAAAATACTACTTTCATCATGTATTCTATAGACAAGGCCTGAAGGAAGCAATCCATTTAACTAACACGGTTAACAAGTTCAATAACTGCCATCCCTCAATGTCAATTCTGCTCACAGTTTGATGCAGTCAGGAAATTCTCTTAAGTGTGTGTTGAACAAATATAAGCAAACAAACAAATAAAGCTGAGGATAAACTGGACATTAAAATTACAAATCACAACACCAGGTTATAGTCCAACAGGTGTATTTGGAAGTACTAGCTTTCAGGGATCTGCTCCTTCACTGATTAAGTAGTGGGGCAGGATCATAAGACACAGAATTTATAGCAAAAGATCACAGTGTCTTACAATTAAAATAACAAATTGGGCAAACCTAGATTGCTCTTAAGTCTTTCATCCTTAAGAATGGGTGGTAGGTTTCAGTTCTTGAACTGAAATCTGCAACCCATTCTAAAGGATGAAAGACTTAACCTCAATCTAGGTTTGTTCAATATATCATTTTAATTACATGACACTGTGACTTTTTGCTATAAATTCTGTGTCATACGATCCTGCCCCAATAGTTACCTTGAGAATACATATAGGGTATGAGCGGGTATGGAAAGAGTTAAGTTTTGAGTTTTTGTGAAACAAAAGGTTCAGCTAGCAGGATTCGGATCAGATAAGAACTTGGAGTAAACAGTGAGATGCTGAAGGCAAGGGTAGTGGGTTAACAAGATGGAAAAACATTCATTATGTAAAGCCATTTAACAAGATGAAGAAGAATTCAGTTGTAAAGCCAGTTAACAAGGTGAAAAGTATTCATTACGTGAAGCCAGTTAAGGTTAAGAACATTTGTTGTGTAACAGCAGATGGCTTAATCTTTTCTATTGACACTTGCTGATTGTAACAGTCGCCCAATCAATATGAATGTTGCTTGATCTGGATTGCTGCTCCCTGTAAGTCACTCAATAATTCATTAAGAATAAGCTGTTCGAGAGAAGACCGAGAACTTGTGTCTCTGTGCACAAGGGCGATTGTTCTCTCTCCCTCCAAGGCCCGGAATAAAGATGATGGAGGAAAACTATACTGTGTCTCTGAGCGTTTTGCTTCGACTGAGGCGGGAACGGGATGACAACCTGATGAAGGAGCAGTGCTCTGAAAGCTGGTATTTCCAAATAAACCTGTTGAACTATAAACTGGTGTTGTGAGATTTTTAACTTTGTCCACTCCAGTCCAACACCAAAAGCTCCACGTCATAATAAAATTATAGATTAACTTGTACTGTCAACTGATACATGTCATTCCCCTTGAGAGGATACATCAAATCTTGGTCCACTTGGTTGGGAGCAAAAGGAAGGAGGCTTCTGACCATATTTTGGAAGTGCAGTCTGATCCAAAGTCAGATTGATTAAGCAACAAAATTGATTAACCTTGTTGATGCATTTTCTTTTGCTTCTTCGCTATCCACTACACCACCAATTTTGGTGTCAACTGCAAACTCTCTAACTGTACCTCTTATGCTCACATCCACATCATTTTTTAATACAGTGGACTCAGCACCAATCCTTGGAGCACTCCACTGGTCACAGGCCTCCAGTCTGAAAAACAACCCTCTACCACCACCCTCTGTCTTCTACCTTTGAGCTAGTTCTGTATCCAAATGGTTAGTTCTCCCTGCGTTCCATGAGATCTAACCTTGCCAACTAGTCTCCCATAAAAAAACCTTGTTGAATGCCTTACTGACATCCATATAGATCATATACACCACTCTGCCCTCATCAATCCTCTTTGTTACTTCTTCAAAAAACTCAATTAAGTTCATGAGACATGATTTCCCACGAATAAAGCCATGTTGACTATCACTATTCAGCCTTTGCCTTTCCAAATATGTGTAAATCCTGTGCCTCAGGATTCCCTCCAACAACTTGCCCACCACTGATGTCAGGTTCACCGGTCTATTGTTCCCTGGTTTGTCCTTACCACCATTCTTAAATAGTGGGACCACGTTAGAAAACCTCCAGTCTTCCGGCACCTCACCAGTGACTATTTGTAGATACAAATATCTCAGTAAGAGGCCCAGCAATCACTTCCGTAGCTTCCCACAGAGTTCTAGGGTACACCTGATCAGGCTATGGGGATTTACTTACCTTTATGTGTTCAAGACACCCAGAACTTCCTCCTCTGTAGATTAGATTCCCTACATTTTTATTTAAGATTAGATTCCCTACAGTGTGGAAACAGACCCTTCAGCCCAACTAGTCCACACCGACCCTCTGATGAGTAACCCACCCAGACCCATTCCCCCTAACTAATGCACCTAACTCCATGGGCAATTTAGCATGACCAATTTACCTAGCCTGCACATCTTTGGACTGTGGGAGGAAACAGAGCACCTGGAGGAAACCTGCGCAAACACTGGGGGAATGTGCAAACTCCACACAGACAGTCGCCCGAGGTTGGAATCGAACCTGTGTCCCTGGCTCTGAGAGACAGTAGTGCTAACCACTGAGCCACTGTGCTGCCTACGGTTTGGAGGGCAAGGAGGTTAATTGCATCATAATTCCCAGTTTTTGACTGGCTTTTGTCCTAATCCCCAGGATGGTTTCTGGTCAATAGTGACTCCCTGAATGTTGATTCACATACAGCTTTTATTACACCTTGAATTTATTGAGTTGTTTCACAGTTAATTAATTATTTTTCATAGTCTAGTCACGATGATTGTATATCATCCGTCTGCTGCAATTTATTAGTTGCAATTTGAGTAATGAATATTTGAAGGAGCCAACTAGTTTTCTTGAATTGTGTTAGAACATGTTCTCAAATCACTCATGCTTGTAAACATATTAAATTTTGAGCTGCAAAGCAATCTTTTCTTGCCTCTCAGTAATATATCAGTTCTGCACCAGACGATAAATGCATCGTATTATGATGTTTGATCCTGTTAATTCCACCAGATTCCTTGGGAGTCAGAGCTTTATATGCAATTTATTAAAGCTATTTATTTCTCCCTTTTTAACAATTATTTTCTTACCTACGTTGAAGACTTGTTTATTGCTTTTTGAGGTTACCCTGAACTGGACCGCAGGACCGTTCAGATGCCATTTGCCTGCAGTAGAGAAACAAATCTCTATGTCTGGTAGTGTGAAGCTCCCTCTAGTGGTTGGGAATTGATGGAGAGTGTCTTGTTTTTGTTTTCTTTTTATATCGAACAGGATCCCTAGAGTGTGGAAACAGGCCCTTCAGCCCAACAAGTCCACACCGACCCTCCGAAGACCAGCCTACCCAGACCCATTCCCCTACCTCATTATCCTGTATTTACCCCTGACCAGTGGGCAATTTAGCATGACCAGTTCACCTAACCTGCACATTTTGGAGTTTGGGAGGAAACCGGAGAACTCAGGGGAAGCCCATGCAGACAGGGGGAGAATGTGCAAACACCCCACAGACAGTCACCTGAGCCTGGAATCGAGCCCAGGTCCCTAGCATTGTGAGAGCATTGCTAACCACTGAGCTACTGTGCCGAACCACAAACAACATACCGCTTAGTGCATTATTTTCTAGTAATCTCACAATTATGTATTCCGTGTAATTCTAGCAAGTAGCCACAGTAATTAGTCAGTGAGTGGACATGATGTTGCTTTTGGGGAAAAGCTTTGCTACTCCCATGCCAAAAATGTTAGTTAACAAAATGTGGAGTAGGAATAATTTATTTCATGAGGCTAATTTTCTCCCTTCCTCTTGTGAATATAATGCCCATGCGGAATATTTTGTTTGTTTTTGTTAATTTTTACATTGAGTAACTAACCTTCACTTAATGTGGTATATAGTAATCTGTGTTGTGGGCTTTGGCCCAAAGAGAAAGCCTTTGATTGTTTTTGGCTGCTACCTGTTTTAGCCAAGATGATAAGAATTAACTGAATTAAGATGCTGTTGGTGCTGGAAATAGTCAGCACGTCAGGCAGCACCTGTGAGGAGAGAAGCAGAGTTGAAGATTGATGGCCTTTCTTTTTAAAGATTTAACAGCATTTCCACAAGTACGCAGGTGTGAAAAGATGTTCAAATGTAGGAGATTAAAATATGGTGAAAAAAAAACAAAAAGCACATTGGATTGCGGGAGTGATGAAATGTGAAAAAGTGGTGCAAGGCATAAGAAGCGACACTGAAGTTGAACAATTAAAGAAATAACATCTCTGGGTCTGAAAGAGCTGTAAATGGTTTCAATAAATGTTAGTATGTATATGCACACAATAACATTTCCCAATGAAATCTTGTAGGTCTTCCTTTCTTTGACTGTTGGTGACTATGCTTCCAGTTACCTTAGCCTCAAACTCAATAATTTCCTTCTTAAACTGCTGTACCTTCCTACCTCTCTTTTTTCCTCTCTCACTTGCACTCTGTCTCTTCCCCCCTCCTTTAAGCTATTCTTAAAAAAACCTACCTCTTGAACCAAGCTTTTTTCCTTATCTATCTTTGTCTCCAAATATGGGTCTGCATCAAATATTATTTTATAAAGCTCACGTGAAGCGTTTGGAATGTTTCATAATACGAAAGGTGTTATATGAAAAACCATTATTTTTCTCCCTTTATAAGATTAGCATGAAGGCAGCAATCACATTACATTCTTGATCATCCCGGAATTTGACATCGGTTGTGCAGGAGAAAGATAAGGCCACTCTTTTTCTGAAGTTTACCGGATTATTTGAAGACAATTCGCACAGGATGTTAAAATAATAGGGGTTAACCCTGACAAACAGCAATGTTCTTGAACATCAATGCTTTAATATAGTATAATGGTGAAAGTCCATATTTGCAGGAATTTTGTTAATAGGTGGTTAGTAAATGGGACTACTCTATTTCAGCAGATTATTTCAACACTCAAGCCTTCAAGTTTATTGCAAGTAAATTGTCTTTTAGAAATTCCATTACTACCACTTTATGTCCCTACTTTGCACCTGTGGCTCAGTGAGTAATGGTTATTTTTGAATTGCACAGTTATAAGTTCACTTCACACACCAGCATCTTGGCCACCAAATCCAGCCAATGACTTCAATGCAGGACTAAGAGAGTGGAGATGTTGAAAATTCCATAACATTTATTTAAAGAAGAGCAGTTGACATCCCCTCGGGCCCTGACCATTATTTATCCTTTATCCAGCACCACGAAAACAGGTTATGTGGTCACTATCACAGTGCTGGTTGTGGAGACTTGCTCTGTGCAAATTGGCTACTATTTTTCTTACATGACAGAAGTACATAATTGCCTGTAAAGAGCCTTGGGATATTCAACATCAGGAAAATCATTATATAAACAGCTTTTTAAATTTTCCCTTCGTTTTTCAATTAGTTCGCATTTAACTATGATGTTAGTGTTTGCGTTTATTAGTGGATGGCAATCATAGTGATTTTTCTCAAACTGGAGTCATCTGTAATTGTAGGTGGCTCATTTGTTAGAATTGTGGTTAGCATAGCTGCCTCACAGCGCCAGGGACCTGGGCTCGATTCCAGCCTTGGGCAATTGCCTGTTGAAGTTTCCACATTCTCCTTGTATCTGCGTGAGTTTCCTCCAGGTGCTTTGGTTTCTTCCCACAGTCCAAAGATTTGCAGGTTAGGTAGATTGGCAGTGCTAAATTGTCCCGCAGTATCCAGGAATGTGCAGGCTAGGTAGATCAGCTTTGGGAAATTTAGGGTTACAGGGAAAGGGTAAGGAGGGTTGGTGGGGACTCAACAGGCTTTTTCCCCACTGTAGCGATTCTATGAATATTTTGTATGTTATAGCATTTTTCTCATCTGTAGATGATAATTTCTGAATTAGGTCAATTTCCTGCCAGGGTAGTCCCTGACACATGACTGCACGATCCAGTAATATCACTTTGCTGAATCCATGATGGGGTGTATTTTAGAATGCAGGCTAGGATCTTCGAATATTTACTTTTAAAACTAATTCAGTTATGTGTTTTAATTGGGGTGAGAGTAGTGATTTCATTTAGGAGCTTTTAACATTTTCGAATTCAGGAATTGTTTCTGTTTGATTTAATGGAATGATTAATTGTCAATAGTGCAGCTCAGATGTAGCACCCCAACTCCTGTGTAATGGGAAATTTAACTTAAATTCAATAACCAAATTAGGATAACACTTTACAGGATAACACAGGTAACAAAATCTAAGGAATAAACAGTTAAGCAGCCTGCCCTTTGATCATGTAAGTAACTCAGCATGCCTATTAATGGCTTCTTCATTGCCTGTTTACACTTATGCTGCTATTTTACCCATGGTAGGAGTAATCAGTCAGCAGGTGGTTAGTCTGGCAGGTTTTACTGTGCAGGCTGGTGTTATCCAAAAGAGGGAATTTCCTTTGGAGATTCACTATGCCCTCCTGTAGGTGCATCTCCACCCTTTGAACCTCCCCACTGGATCTGTCAACCAGGCTCTGCTCCTGGACTTAACCTGACATTTGGCTCGATAAACACACCTTTTTTGGAGACTTTGTTATCACAGCAATGACCACAACTCGACTACGGTGCCACTGGGATAATAAAGACAGTCTATTAACAGCAAAGCCTGTTCCCACAGCCATCGTCCCCTCTCTCTGCCTCGGTCCCCCTCCCTCGATCTCTTTCTCCATCTCACTCTCTTCCCCCACTTTCTCTTTCTCTCTATTTTCTCACACTCTCATTTTCTCTCTCCCTTTCCCATTGTTCTCTCCCATTTTCTTGCTTCTGTCTATATATGCCGTACCCTTGTATTGCTCTGTCTCTCGCTCCCACTTTCTTCCTTACTGTACAAATGGAATTTATAGTTTTTTTGTTCTAAGGTGCAGCATGCATATCCTCCTGAAATACTCCATTGTACAAGATTACCTTTTTACAGTCTTTGAGAATGTATGGCAGTATTCATTTGATGGCATGTTGCATTTTCTTTGGCAAATTCTTGTTATACATTTAATCAAATTGAGCAGGATGATTTATTTACGGTAATCTTTACAGCCTATCTGATTAGCATGCTGATTTTGAAAATGATAAGGTTCTATCTCATTCCTTCACTAAAAGTTTACTCAAAATTCTATTCAAATAGATGGTTGTATTTACAAATTACTTTCCTGAAGCATAACTGACATATTGCAGATTGGATCCCAGAGCAGTTGTTGGAAGAGTTTAAAACCTTAGTCTGTGTGCATTGGACAAATTTGCGATAAACACAGACACAGGCAATAACTCGTAAATCTGATTGCAAATGTCATATTAATTGCCTTTTACTGGGCTGACTATATGACTTAGAGAGTAATATGGCTCAGCTTGCATGAAGTGCTGAAGTATTTAATAAGATCCATTATTAAGGTTTGACTACCTTTTTCATTTAATTCAGGAGGATTTATTCTTCTACAAGGGTGACTGAACTCTATTATGTATGAGCAACATATTCATACTTGATATACATTTTTTGCTTTTGTGATTATTATGCTGAATTCTGCCAATAACCTTTACCTAGTTGCAAAATAATAATAATATTAAATGTTCTGCATTGTTTTTCAATACCATATCAGCATTTATGATAAAGCTTGTTTTCCAGAACTTTGGAAAATGCCCATCCCTTTTGAGCATTTTTTTTTCATAATGTTATGCATTTATACGAGACTGAAAGGTGGTCAGAGAATATGCTACATGCTTTTCTGTGGTGAGTTCAGGACTTGAGTTAGAGAACAAAATCTTGGACTTAATCACCTGTTTTGACAACATAAAACGTGAAAGGGTAACGGAGTTGAATTATCATTGATATTGAAACTTGAGTATTTCTGCTATTGTTTTTTTCAGTAATTGCTTGTCATTTATTTGTTGAAATTTATTTCCTTTTCTTCTTGAGTTTTTAAAAGTATTTAGTGTTCAAGTTGGTTTGCTTTGCATTGTAGCTCTGATTTTTGGCAAGAAAACAATCCAGGAGGAAGCTTTTAGAATTTATCCCTTGTTTATGTTGAACTTGTTTTCAACCATGACTACAATCAATCCATTGCCAATGCTTCTGTCAGCAGCTGGCCAGTAAACTATACCACAAAATCTACTGTACATCTATGATATAATTTAACTGTGATGCTCCAAACTCCAAAGCAGTCAACGAGACTTAAAACATAGTTCAAGTTCAGATAAAGGATGACTACTTAATAGTCACAAAATACATATGAAGTTCCACTCAGATACGTAAATGATAAGTGATGGGGCTTGCTCAGGATTAAGGAAACCCAGTCCCTAAGAGGTGTCAGCCAATCAGAGGCCAGACATTCCTCATTGCTGTTGTGTTGGCTTTGGTGATAGTAGTAACTGTTGGTGATGGAAGAAAGGTGACCAAGGAGGGACCAATAAGACAAATCCGGATCACTTCTGAAGATGGGAGGGGATTGTGGAGAGGGGGTTGTTAATGCTCAGGGTTGGCATAGGTGTTGGCGAAAATCAAGCAGGTTAGCTTTCAGTGACCCCTCCCTCATACACATTTTTTTCAATGCTGAGTGTCTCAATCAGGCACTAAATGACAGACAACATCCTCCCTGGAGCCAGCGGTGCTATTTTGGTTTATATCATGATTGTCCTACTCACCACTGTTGAATACCAGCAAAGCTGGAAGAGGCCTCTAACTGGACTTTAATTCTCGCTCAAAGGTATAAATTGAAGTTGGGAAAGAAGCTCGTTGACTTCAACCTTCTCAACCAGACCTTTCTGCATCCTGTATCCCACTTAAATGTTGCACATCTCCAAAGCAGCCCCTGGGGGAGGGATTGCATTCTGCTCAATTTACTGATTTTCAAGACAGCCATCTCTACCTATAGTGTCCCATCTTCAAGTACATAGTTTTCCAAGGAAAGCTCCAGTCTCTTACATTCAAACACTCTTTTCTGGCAGCAGGGTTCCATGTAAACAGCGTTCAAGTTGTCTCGTCTTCCCAAAATGGCGCACTTCTTTTCATAAACTACTGAACTGTATGTTCTCAATTGTCATGGTAGCTACTAGAACTGCCTTAGCTTTGTAAGATATGGCTAATTGTGGGCAAAGTGAGGTCTGCAGATGCTGGAGATCAAAGTTGAAACTTTATTGCTGGAACAGCACAGCAGGTCAGGCAGCATCCAGGGAACAGGAGATTCGACGTTTCGGGCACAGGCCCTTCTTCAGGAATGAGCAGAGAGTGTTCAGCAGGAGAAGATAAAAGGTAGGGAGGAGGGACTTGGAGGAGGGGAGTTGGAAATGTGATAGGTGGAAAGAGGTCAAGGTGAGGGTGATAGGTCGGAGTAGGATGGAGGCGGAGGAGGAGCATCTTATCTTCCGACTGGGAACCCTCCAACCGCAGGGGATGAACTTGGACTTCACCAGTTTCTTCATCCCCTCTCCCCCCACCTTGTCTCAGCCGGATCCCTCCAGCCCGGCACCGCCTTCCTGACCTGCAGTCTTCTTCTTAACCTCTCCGCCTCCATCCTACTCCGACCTATCACCCTCACCTTGACCTCTTTCCACCTATCACATTTCCAACTCCCCTCCTCCAAGTCCCTCCTCCCTACCTTTTATCTTCTCCTGCTGAACACTCTCTGCTCATTCCTGAAGAAGGGCCTGTGCCCGAAACGTCGAATCTCCTGTTCCCTGGATGCTGCCTGACCTGCTGTGCTGTTCCAGCAATAAAGTTTCAACTAATTGTGGGCATTCAACACTCGGAAAGGAACAGTTACGGAAATTGTAGATTTATATGTTCTAACTGCTCAGGAATCTAATTCGCTTTCCTCTCCACCTCTTGTTTTTTATATGCCACAAATTTTCTGACTTTGAACTTCCTTTTAATACTAATTTCACGTTAAGGGTCACCAGATCACATTGTCCAAAACTTATTGATCACTTTACAATTGGTACAAACTCTTAAAGTAAGTTTCAAATATTTCCGAAAACAATTACGGAATCAGAAACTATGTAATTACAAATGTTCCTTGCTGCCTTACTTGCTTCAGGATCAAAAGCCATCAACAGCATACAGGGCATGAATTCAAGCTTCAGGCGTAACAAACTTGGAAATGTAATAAACTTGAAGGAGCATAGTAACAGATTTCAGGAGCATATGGGCAGACTGATGAGATGAGCAGACACATGGCAGATGAAATTGGATGTAAAAATATAAAATCATTACTTTTTGATCAAGAATGAAGAATGACAATATAAACACATTGGCACAATTTTAAAGAGTTCAGGAGCAAAGGTATTTTTGGGATGTACCTAAACAAGTCTTTGAAGACAGTAGAACAAGTTGAGAAAGCTGTTAAAAATAAATGAGTTCTTTTGCTTTATAAAAAATGGCATCGAGTGCAAAAGCCCAAAAAAAAATAGGCTGAATGGTAGAGAACACTGATTAAGTTTCAGCATTGGAAACTTCAGGAAAGATTCCACAGCCAGGCATTGTGTGTAAATCAAATATTTGAAAAAGCACTAGAAACCAATCACCGTATTAACCACACCTTGAAGGGGCGCTGTTTTAAAAACTGCATTTTAAAGGAAGCAGCATGCTACCTCAACTCAACTGAATGGTTAGTAATCGTAGGACAAAGATTCAAAGTAACTAGTGAAAGTATGAGTGTAACATGACAACAATTTTATGCACTAAATTGTTATGATCTAAATTTTATGACCTAATAGGGTGGTGGAAGTTAACATTAGCTTCTAAAAGGGAACTGAATATATACTTGAAACTGAAAATTAAAATTGCAGTGTGTTTGTAAAGAACAGGGAGTAGGAATAATTAGATAGCTTTATAAGAGCACAAGTATCATGGGTCAAGTGCATTCCTTCTGTGTAGTATCATTCTATGCTTCTTCGCCATGTAATTCTGACATGTATGGCATACTATTGAAGAGTACCAATTAGTCAACTCCTTTGGAGCAAAATACGTAACAGTTGTATGAGCATGAGATCTTAGATCAAGTAGTTAGAATCTGTGCATTTCGAAATAGATGACTTGTAATTTGTGAAAGACAAGTAATGTCAGTTGTATATGTTCCATATCTTTCTCCCGTGAGAACAGTTTTTTAATCAACATTGGTATTGATTATTCTACAGATAAAGTGAAGCACAAAATCCTGGCTGAGCAATGTAAGCTGGAGCTGTTTCCATACAGTTCATTCCATGTTCCGTGTCACTCTGATAGCAGTAAGAATAGTGAAAATTATGTCTGGCCGTCTAGGTTCACTAAAATATCTTTTTCCCATCTTTTTTGTTGGACTTTGTACTGACATTGGGAAGGTTCCTGACTAATTGCTATTTCGGGACAGTGACAGTGCCCTGGAATATACTTCTAACTGCTTTTTGACTTTTCACGACACAGACATTTAACGTAGACCTACGTACTGGTTTAGTCTGTTGAATATGTGGGTGAAAGACAACTTTGTCAAGATGACAATGATAGCACAAATGCTTTCTTTTTCCAAAATTCCGTTCCATGTCGGGTAATGATGAGTGTTAAATGTACAATCTCTGCACATGTATATAATTTCTGACTTCAAGAAACACTGTAGTCAGTTTCAGGTATTCCAGTTCAGATTTTGTTACTTGATAAAATGCATATAGTAATTTTTTGGGATGCAGTACAATTACTATTCATCATTTTTAATTGGACCACATTTTTTTATTGCAACATATGGATACATTATTATTTCCCAAAGTTTGAGAAATGTGAACAATTTAGTGGTTCCATGTCCTGAGCATTGATAACAGAATATCTTGTGTTACTTTAATTTTGGTTACTTTATTTTTTTTCTTATAATCTGTGTCAATATAACTCAGCCAGTGCTTCCCTTACTTTCATTTTGTCCTTTTAGAAATAAGCTTTCCTTTACTTGCATGTACCTAATCATTTTTGTTTTTCCTTTTGTTGTAGGGTTTTTTCAGCAAACGACTAAAGGGTTCTATTAAACGAACAAAGAGTCAGCCAAAGCTTGACCGCAATGCCAGCTTCCGCCAGATACTGCCGTCACTCAGGAATTCTGACAATGACCGGTAAATCATCATTTTACTATCATATGTGTTCGGGTAATGATGAGTGTTAAATGTACAATCTCTGCACATGTATACATGTACTTGGAATTGAGCCAATATTTCTCTTATTGCCCATTGCTCTGGGATGCATAATTCACAATATGGTGTGTAACTGCATGATACAAGCCCAGAACTGATTAGGTTCTGACTTAGCTTATCTCACTTTGTGGAAATTGTGCAGGAGGAAGTTTGTGTGTGGAGGTGAGGGTGTTCAAATGAAAAGCAAGATCACTGTGGAATATGATAATAGTTTATTGACAGGTTGGACGATTGGTCTGAGCTTTCTCAATTCGGCAGAAGATCCACAATATGTCGCCTGAGTCATTGCCTCCAGAAGTAAAAGATTAAAAGATTGGGAACATTTTTTACTGTACACTAGTATTCTTGCAGTCTATACACTTTTTTTCAGCAGTGAGCTGTTTGTGCACTTGCAAATCATTAAAATACACTTGCTGCATTGTGCAATTCCTATTCATTGAGTTTCAAACTGTTTCTGTTGGCAAATGCTGAGCAAACCAGCCCATGAGCTACGTGAAGAAAATAACTTGTGGGTTTCACAGATGATTAATAGAGTGGAGTATACTGAGGTCATTTCATAGGGATTTCTCTTCTATTAGTAAAGGACCACAGTAGGAATTTTTGGACAATGTCTGAAAATTAAACCTATTTCAGTTTGTTCAATCAACGTTGTGCAGAAATGTGCTGTCCACACTCATGGCCATTTCTTTTGCTCCTTCTCATGACTCCCATACATTATGTTGTTGTTTAGCAGTTGTAGTAAAGGGCAACTTACTACTGGATCAAATTTTTCAGAACGGCAAAGAGTATTCTGGGATTATTTGTTTCTTCCTCATGGAGAATATTCCCAATTGACAGTCATTTCATGTTTCAATGAAGTACAGCAACATCACATACTACAGTTTAACTGCCATTTTGCAGAGAGAGCAGTCACAAGATTTCTATGAGGCAGATAGCACAAACAACAGATATTAATGTTGGATTATTCTATTTGTATCATAGAAAATTATCGCACAGAAGAAAGCATTTAATCGATCAGTTCTGCACCAGCTCATTCTCAGAACAGACCCATGATCCCAGTCCCTTGCCCTTCCTTCATGTCCCTTCAATTTTTTTTTCTTTTTCAAAGATTGATTCTGTTCCAATTTGAATGTTACTATTAAATTTATATCCAGAATTCCTGTCCAATCCTAACTATTCAGTGTGTAAAAAGGCTTTTCATCATGTCACTTCTGGTTCTTCTATCAATCATCTTAAAAATAATGGCCATTAAAAACTGTTCCTCCTTTTTTACTTAGTGCATAGACATGGATTTCTGTTATTATTTGCCTTTATAATTTTTTTGCTTCAGTCTGTTCACATAAATGTAATCTCTTTATTCTGGAACCATTCTGGATATTTTTCCATCACTGTTTCCTCACTATCATTGGGTCAAAATCCTGGAATTCCCTACAGCATATGAACTGCACCAGCTCAAGGAGGTAGCTCACCAACCGCCAGGGATGTCCATGTCCTCCGACTGAATAAAATGGGTGACGGACAGGTTAACAAAGGAGTGAATAAAGCATACGGAATCCTGGGTTTAGAGAAGTAAAGTCCACAAGTAATGCTAAGCCTATGTAAGATGTTAGTTTGACCTCCCTGCATTACAGTAAATCTTGTTTCTGCGAATTCACGAATTTGCCAAAGAGATTCATGCCAAAAAAACTAACTAAAAACAACATCCGCGGTCAAAAATCGTACATCCGTGTTTTTTTAAACAAGCTCCACACTCTCAAATTTCATCATTCAGTGGTGTACTCAGGAACAGAACCCTTGTGGATACAGAGGAATGACTGTAAATTGCCAATTCTGTGTGTAAGGATGGTGACTTGCTTGGAAGGGAACTCGCAGGTAATCGAGTTCCCATGTATCTGATTAAATTGGTCATGGGTTTGGAAGGTGCTGCTGAAGGATCTTTGGTGAATTTCTGCAGTGCGTCTTGTAGGTAGTGATGCTACTGAGTGTCTATGGTGGTGGAGTAGATGCTTGTGGATGTGATTCTAATCAAGTGGCTGCTCTGTTCTGGAAGATGTCAACCTTCTTGAGTGTTTTTGGAACTGTACTCATCCACTGGGGGGTATTCCATCATACTCCTGACATGTGCCTTGTAGATGGTGCACAGACTTTGGGGACCTAGAAGGTAAGTTACATACTGTAGTATTCTAAGCCTACGATCTGCTCTTGTATCTATTGTATTTACATGGTGAGTCCAGTTCACTTTCTGGTCAGTGGTAACTCTCAAGGTGATGATAGGGGATTCAGTGTTGTCAAGATATGGCGGTTGGAGTGTCCTTTTTATTGGGTATGGCATTTTTGTGGCATGAAAGTAACTACCCACTGTGCAGCCCAGATATTGTCCAGGTCTTGTCACATTTGGGCATGCACTGCTTCAGTATCTGAGGAGTTGTGAATGGTGCTGGATATTGTACAGTTATTGGCGAGATTCCCTACTTCTGATGTTATGGAGGAAAATTGTTGATGAAGCAGCAGAAGATGGTTGAGCCTAGACTATCTTAAGGAATTGGGCTTCTGATGCAGTTGTACCATCCATACCTTTAAGCCAGGAGGCCAAGATTTAAGTCCTTGTTCCAGAGGTGTATTATGAAATCCGTGAGCAGGTAGATTAGAAACTATCTATCCTGAGGAGCTCCTGTAGGGATGTTCAGGAGCAAACATGACTGACCTCCAATCACAGCAATCTTCCTTCGTGCCAGGTATGATTCAACAAGCAGAATTCTGATGAAGAGTCACCGGACTCAAAAGGTTAACTCTGCTCTCTTCCAATGGATGCTGTCAGCACTGCTGACTTGCTTCAGTTTCTGTTTTCATTTCAGACCTCCAGTTCTTTGTTTTGTAATGGCAGTTTCCCCCCAATTCCCATTGACTCCAGTTTTGCTTGGGCTCCTTTAGCCCTCAACTCAGTCAAATGTGGCCTTAATGACAAGGGCTGTCACTCTCACCTCACTTCTGGAATTCAACTCTTTTGTCCATGTTTGAACCAAGCTTGTATTGCAGTAAAGGGCAGAGTGCTCCTGATGGAACCCAAACTGGGTATCAGTGAGCAGGCTGTTGCTGCAAAGGTGCTGCTTGATAGTTCAGTTGATGACACTTTCCACTACTTTACTGATGAGGTGGTAATTGACGGATTGGATTTGTCCTGCTTTTTTTGTTAACAAAATATATCTGAGCAATTTTCTGTATTTTTGGGTAGATGCCATTATTGTGGCTTTACTGGAACAGTTTAGCTAGGGAGCGGCAAGTTTCAAACACAAGTCTTCAGTTGTTAAGACCCATAGTCTTTTACAGTATTCAGTACCTTCAACAGTTTCCTTATCATGTGGAATGTGTTGAATTGGCTGAAGACTGGGATCTATGATGCTGGGAATCTCTGGAAGAGGCCAAGATGGATCACTGACTCAGCACTTCTGGTTGAAGATTGTTATAAATGCATCAGCTTTATCCTTTGCACTGCTTTTGTTGAGCTCACCCATTGTTGAGGATGATGATATCCATGGATCCTCCTCTGCCAGTGAGTTGTTTGATTTTTCTGCCACCATTCATGACTGGATGTGACCGGACTGTAAACTTCAATCTGATCTGTTGTTTGTGGGATTGCTTAGCTCTGTCTATCACTTGCTGCTTCTGGTGTTTGGCGTGCAAGTTGTCCAGTTTGGTAAGTTCATCAGATTGACACCTCATTTTTCGGTATATTTGGTGCTGCTCTTGACATGACTTACTGCACTTTCCATTGAATAGAGTTGATCCTCTGGCTTGAATATAATGATAAAGTGGAGGATGTGCTGGGCCATGAAGTTGAGAGATTTTGTTGGAGTGTAGTTTGCTGCTGCTAATGGCCCACACTGCCTCATGGATGTTTAGTATTGAGTTGCCAGATCTATTTGAAGTCTCTCCTATTTAGCACTGATTGTGTGGTGTGACACAATGTCAGGTATTACCAGTGTGAAGGCAGAGCCTTGGCTCCACAAGCACTGTGCAGTAAGCGCTGTTACCAATACTGTCATGGACAAATGCATCTGCGGCAGACAGATTGGTAAGGATGAGGTCATCAAGAATGTTGTTCCCTCCCCACCTGCTGCCTATGAGTTGGCCAGCTTGATCAGTAATGGTGCTGTTGAACCTATCTTGATTGTAGTCATTGAAATCCCCCAGACTGTATTCTGCACCCTTGCCACCCTCAGAGCTTCCTCCAAGTGTTATTCAAAATGGAGGACCACTGATTCATCAGTCACAGGAGGAATGTTTGTGGTAATTACTAAGAGGTTTCCTTGCCCACATTTGGCCTGATGCCATGAGACATTATAGTGTTCAAGGTCACTGTTGAGGACTCCCAGGCCAACTCTCTTCTGACTGTATATGCCATTTTGATGCCACCTCTGCTGGGCCTGTCCTTGCCATTGGTAATAGTGCTATCTGGGACATGGAGAGGTATGATTCTATGGGTGTGACTATGTCAGACTGTTTCTTGATTGGTGGGCTGTTCTTTGAAAAATTGGTGTGGACTCGATGGGACAAATGGCCTGTTTCCACACTGTATGGATTCTGTGATTCTATAATAGTATGTGAGGTAATTCTACCAATTTCAGTACTAGTCACAGATGTTAATAATGAAGCACTTTGTGCTATTGTTGTTTCTGGTGCCAGGTCAATGCCAGATGGTCTGTCAGTCTCATCCCTGTTTTAAGACTTTCTAGCGATTTTATACAGCTGAATGGCAGTTGAGAGTCAACAGTGTTGCTGTGGGTCTGGATCACATGTAGGCCAGATCAGATAGGGATGACAGATTTCCTTGCTTGAAGTGAACAGGGTGGGTTTATCCGACACTCGACAGTCGTTTTATGGACATCATTAGACTCTTAATTCCAGATGTTTATTGAACTCCTATTCCCCCAGCTGGATTTGAACTTGGTTCTCCAGAGCATTACCCGAGTTTCTGCATTAATAGTCGAGTGATAATATTACTAGGCCATCGCCTCGCCCAACCTTTATGCATAAACATCCCTCAGTTGTTTTGTGCATCATCTTTTAAAATTGACTGTTTAGCATGCGATACCCTCCCTTATTCCTCCTTTTGAAAATGCAATATGTCATACTTACATGAAGTTCAACTGTCATTTTGCCATCTATTTTGTCATCCTTATTGTGCTCTTGAAGCCTGTTTCTATCTTCACTGCTTACTTAATTTCTGAATTTAATATTATCTCTAAATTTTACAGTTGTGCCCTGTATTTCTCATTCCAAATGCTTAAAGTATATCAAAACTAGCAGTGGTTCCAGTAGTGGAGTTTGGGGAGCTCTACTCTGAAAAATCCTCCGGTCTGAAAAAGAGGTGCAGCTCTTGTTTTTCTATCATTTTAGCTAACCTTTGTATACTGCTGTGTTTTCTACCATCTATTTCAGTTCTGCTAACAAGTCTAATATACAATACTTTGGATAATCTATGTCCACAAATTTGAGTTGAACTTTACTAATTGGGTTTTCTCAACATGAACAACATAAATACAGTGGCCCTAGTTTTCTTGTGGGCTCAGGAAAGTTGAACTAGGCACTTTTGTGCCTTCCAAAATGCAGTTCCAACTCGTGGCCTTGGTCAGGACCTTTGGCTTTTCACACAGGTATTATGTTGGCAGTTCATTTACTGAGCTGTAATATAGTGCAGAAGTCAGTTAGGAGGCCTGCCTTGGTTACCCAGCACAGGAATTAGCCCCAACGTTGTTTAAAGGCCCCTTGAACCTCGCCCTATACCACTTTCATTCACTTACAGATCCTTCATAGGCAGTCATACAGTACACAGTATACACTATGTACAGTTCTCAGAAGCTATATATTCACAATGGAATTATTTTAAAATTACTGGGGAGAAAGAAGTCTTGAAAATATCCAGCAACCTAATTTAAAAACCTGACTTTAAACACACAATCATTGATAGTGAGAAGAAAAAGAAACTATTCCAATGCCTATTGGGTTTGTAAACAAACAAATCATTTCAAAGTCTTTCTTTTAATGCTCTGAAAAAGGTTGTCATTCTTGGACCATTAAACCAGCTTCGATGATGAAGCATATATGTACTTTTAAACCCTGCTAAGTATTCATAATGACTGTTGTCATAACAAGAGATTCCAGCTGAAATTGACAGAATAGTGCCCATTTCCTTTAAAAAGGGAGTGGAGCAGGTGCAGCATTCTTGTTCAGCTTTTGAGAGTAGTTTTGTTTAGCAGCCGGAGCTGTTAGTCAATTTTAACCTTACAGCGTAAAACATGTCAGCAGAGACTGACAGAATTTTTATTTCACATTACAGAATGTATTATTGCATTTTCTTAATTTGAAAACTATTCTAATGCGTAACAGATATTGCACAAAGCTGACCAATGTAAGGGTCAATTTATTTTTGCAGGGCAGAGCCCTGTGATGCATCATTGTTAAAAACATGTCTACATTTACAAATAGTGACATTTAAAGGTACCAAAATACCTTTCAGACTGTTCCCAATTCTTTGGCAGGCTTCCTCCCCCCTCCATGGTCACAAGCTCTTCAGGGAGGTGTTATTTTCAGGCTTGCAAAACACTCACAAATAGTGTGTGGGAGGAAACAAAATTTCCCTGTGGTCTTCACAATTGGAGCCCCAACCTTGGAAGAGGAGTGTATGCACGCATTTTCCACCAAGGCCTTCCCAAAACATCAAAAGCCAAATGAATATAGTAAGAAACTCAGCTGGTCTAGCAGCATATGTTAAGAAAGCAGAGTTAAAGTTTCAAGCCCAGTGACCCTTCTTCAGAACTGATCGTAGCAGTTTGTTGGGGAGAGGGGAAAGATATGAGCAGATAGTTGGTGATGGAGCTCAAAGGTCAAAATTCTAATCGTTTATTTTATATTTATTCTTTATGATCCCAATTTGCTAATAACTTAAGCATCTGTGATTGCCTGTTTTAATGCAACCCTCGGTATTCCTCAGTAAAATAGTTTGAAGTATGTGTTCTGTGCACAGTGCAGTGTTTAGTTTGAAATGAACAACGTTAAAAAACAGATGACTGCAGATTCATTTGTTCTGGTATTACGCTTTTAATTTCAATCAGCTGCTGCACCTTTCGAGTCTTCAGTATTTCCTTGGGCTTCTTGTATTCAGAAAGTGATTGACTAACATGAAGGATTGTGAAATAAATGGTGTTTTTATTTAGTTGTCACTGTTTTGAAAGATGAGGGACAGTCATCCATTTTGTCTTCATATCTTTAAGAATGCAAAGGTAGAAAATAGAGGTTGTTTGTGTTTCTGTCTGCTTTTGATCCTGTCTTCTCAGTTGATTATTGCTCGGGGCAGTTTGGAGGCAGACATTTTATGTAGGATTTATCTTGGGCAATATTGTGAAATTTCACTCCACAGACTGTGGGTATGGGGAATACATTTTCAGAGTTCACTGTCCATGCTTAATTAATATTCTGTCTCCAGGCTGTTCAATTTCCCTAGGTTTAAATAATAAAACTGCAAATAGGGATGACTGAAAGCTTTACCTATGCAGAAATGCATCTTTCCAAACCATTTAGTGTTATGTGACAATTTAAGAGAACTGCTATTTCCCTTTATGTAGAATGCTTCTCTGTAATTTCTGTTTTGAATTGGAGCAGGGTTGACTGATAACAGTCAGATGTGAGTAAAAGCAGCAACATATCTAGAAACTGCTCACAATTGATAAACACCTTGTGCCAGTGTACTGTCCACCTGACTGTGCGCCTGTCTGAAAATTCTCATTGCAGGATTTTTTCAACAGCTCCATTAGCAGCTGTTGAGAAATGTACAAGTGATTCTCTGGGAAATGCTAATTTAGTCCTCCCAGATGGTCAATTTTACCTCGCAGATTTTTTATTTTAATGTTCAAGTTACTTTTCTCTCCTTGCCTTCTGGTTAACTGCATAGTTGGAGAAATTCTAGGTTTCATCCAGTGCTGTTGTGGAAACAAGCACATGATTTTTCTTTAATAATGTTCCGTTTCTGACATGATATTGTAGTCCTCTTCTGAATGAGCCCCACCTCTTTCTGTTCTCTGTGTTTTTTCTCTCTCTCCTTCCCCTCTCCAACCTCACACCCCCCCCCCCCCCCCCCCCCCCCTCCCCACCCCAAATCTCTGTCCTTTTTTTGGATAGCAGCTGTTCTGTCATTTCTATTCACAACTCCATTAGACTGGTTTATTGTTTACCATTGCAAATCTGGAGTTTAAAAACAGAAAATGCTTGAAATGATTAGCAGGTCTGTTACTGTCTGTGGGTCAATTATGTTTCATTAGGTCTTACACTGTGGGTTTACCCTTTTGTTTTTACCCCTTTTCCCTGGTTGCAGTTGTTTCAAATATTTTGAAAATATAATTACCATTTTTCACACAAAATCAAATGCTCTTTTTGAATCATGTTGGTCTTCTGTCTACTCAGTGATGATGGTACGGTTTTTCCTCTCCATAGTCCAAGTTTACCTGACCAGTTTCTGGCATCCTTCTTTTAAAACATTGTTTTTGCTTTCTAGTTCTTCGTACCTCCTTCGGTGTTAGCCATGTGACCCATTCCATCTCCCATCACATGATAAATAATTTCCTTTTAAATCCACTTTGCCGTATAGTTTAATTAAATTATTAATTTTGCTTTAGATATGTGATTATAGGAAAACAGGCTTTAAAGTGTTTGAGGAAGACTGAGGCAAATCTCTGGCTGCTCCTGCATGAGCAAGTGCTCTTTCAGATGTCGTGTGCCTGAAGGAGCTTTTACTGTGTTTCTAGTATTTATTATTACATGAGGTCTGGTAACCTATTTATCCAATCCACTGCCATGTTGGTATTGTAGACATCCAGTATTCTGTGCACGGCAGCTGTTAGATCAGCTTCAGCTTTACAAAATGTCAGTTTCAAGAGACTGAAGTATTTTCCCAATGTCTGAAAAGCTTGGCTTGTTTCTAATGAAAAGGGATTCTGTATTGACTTGATTTGACATTGCATCTCCTTTTTGCTTAGAAAATAGCCACAGGATATTAAAGTGATCACGTGGTCAGAGTGCCTCACTGTTTAATGAAAAAGGTTATCTGTTTCAGCAGTTATCGTTCTTAGTGAGCTGGATTTCTCTACATGATCTTTGGAAAGCATAATAAAGGCATGTTATAGTCAAGATCTTTATAAAGACAGTTTTTCTACTGAAGCAAAAGCTATCTTTGATATTCCTCTTGCACAGTGAGTAGCATTACCAGAAGTGCTGTACAAGTGAAAATTAAATCGCTGCCATGGAATATTTTGATGTCCACATCCAATGTCTTGGACTGTAGCAAACTACTTTAAAAACACAGCTCTTAGCTTGCAATCTAAACTAAAGAAGTTCACATTTTTACTTTTGGAATTTTCCCTTCTGGCATTTTCACTGACCTGCAGCGAAGTAACCTGTTTTAGGTTGTATATGCTTGGTTGTTGCTTAACTAAATACCGTTACAGATTTATTTCCAAACAGCAGAACTGGATCACAGACTGCTGTTCAATGTTATGGTGCCAAACACACTGAATAATTGTCGTTGTTGCTGTTAGTCCCAGTAAGTGTATGAACATTTTTCTACTTACTCAACTGGAGGTTGTCAAATTGTATTAACTGATATTACCAAAATAATTTACGGGAGATCTTGTTGTTTCTTCTGTTGGAATCCCATGACACCAGGGTCATCCTGAGCAAGTTCAGGAATGGGAATGTTTGTTCCAGTAATCCTTTTACAAAGACTAGAGACCATGAGTATATGTTGAATTCACAACCGCACCAATCAACCACACCGCCCTGTGGCCCAACATTCAACTCCCCCTCCCACTCTGTCGAGCACATGGAGGTCCTGGGCCTCCTTCACCGCCGCTCCCTCACCACCAGACGCCTGGAGGAAGAACGCCTCATCTTCCGCCTCGGAACACTTCAACCCCAGGGCATCAATGTGGACTTCAACAGTTTCCTCATTTCCCCTTCCCCCACCTCACCCTAGTTCCAAACTTCCAGCTCAGCACTGTCCCCATGACTTGTCCAGACTTGTCCTACCTGCCTATCTCCTTTTCCACCTATCCACTCCACCTTCTCCTCCCTGACCTATCACCTTCATCCCCTCCCCCACTCATCTATTGTACTCTATGCTACTTTCTCCCCACCCCCACCCTCCTCCAGCTTATCTCTCCACGCTTCAGGCTCTCTGCCTTTATTCCTGATGAAGGGCTTTTGCCGGAAACGTCGATTTTACTGCTCCTCGGATGCTGCCTGATCTGCTGTGCTCTTCCAGTACCACCAATCCAAAATCTGGTTTCCAGCATCTGCAGTCATTGTTTTTACCTATATGTTTTATACTGTTTGCTTTCAGTTAACATAACAAGCAGGAAGCAGTTCTTTTAATACGTAATCAAAGGATTAAATCAGGATATAGTCCTATAATTTGATCAGAGTAAATGACTCTGAGATCATGCAGTGAGGAAAAATATTTGACTGCTTAAAGGACCACACAACATGTATGATGACTGCCTTTCTCTACAGAAAAGTGGATACCTGAAGTGTCTAGACACTCTCAATCTCATGGATTTCATAATGTCATTAACAACTATCCCAAACAGTACAAGATTAATTTGGCTATCTCAACTCTGAAATGTGATTAAAGGCTTAAAATCATGTTAGGGCCTATTTTTCTCATGTATATCTTCGGTTCTTGATGTATTTGACTCGTCAATGTTCAGTCTGATCGCTGTCACCAAATGAGAGCCATATCTTTGAGCAGTCATGTTCATTCCTGAAGAATTAATTGTTTGATGGAACCACTGAAAGTTTGTTGAATGCTGCACAGCAGCTGATCATTGACAGTGAACATAATAAATAGTTATAAGGGTTTAACTTTATACTTTGTTTGATGTGGCTGATCCTTCCCATCTCTTGTCAACGAAGGGAGGTGATGGCCTAGTGGTATTATCATTTAGACTATTAACCCAGCAACCCTGATAATGTTCTAGGGACCCTGGTTCAAATCATGCCATGGCTGATGGTGGAATTTGAATTCAATAAAAATCTGGAATTAGAAACCCAATATTGACCGTGAAACCATTGTCGATTGTGGGGAAAAGCCCCTCTGGTTTACCAACGTCCTAAGAGAAAGAAACTGCCATCCTCAACCTGGTCTTGCCTACAGACCCACAGTAATGTGATTGACATTTAACTGCCCTCTGGGCAACCAGGGATGATGTAGTAAATGCTGACCTGGTCAGTGACAGCCATATCCTATGAATGAATAAAACAAAAGTATAGGACTGGAGTCACAACTTGACCAAATCAGGGATGGCAGCTTCCTTGAACTTGTCTACCAATTCAAAGACTATCAAATTCACTTTTACAACTGGCTCTGGTGGAGTTTTAGCTCTCAATTTCTGAGTTGCTGAACTTGGACTCTAACCATTACAACTTGAATATTTGAAGTCTCTCTCGAGGTTTACACAATAATGGGTATAGGATTTTCTTTTGAATGTTGATTAAAATTGAGGCTCATTAATTGTGTTAAATCAGATAAAGCTTTTCTGTGAAGCTGTTGTAAGAGAGTTAAATGTTGACGTTCACCTTAAACAAAAGTGGCTTGGCTAATGAACATTTCTAATCATTTCTAGCACACATTTATATGCTCAAAATGTTGACTGTATGGATCTCCACCTTTGTGCTTCTTTACGCATTCCACATAGGTCAATTGCATCAGTTCATTATTTCTGTAATCCATTTTCTACAATGCTTCTCTCTCCTGTGTTTTCCATCATTCTTTCTCTCCTTCGAATAACTATCTCTATTGTTTGACCTAATTATCTTACCAAAACATGTGTCTTTTTCTTTGATGTTATTGCAGTGATTGCCTCATTTCTCCAACTATTTCCAACACCTTCTCATTATTGAATTGAATTAGCTTTATGGTCACATGCAATCCAATGAGTGCAGTGAAAAGTTTGCAGTGTTGCTGCTTATGGCACCATCTTAGGTACAAGATACCTAACTACAGATAGTTGAGTATATGGTACAAAATTGAAAGAATAAATACAAGACCAGCATAAAAATAAAAAGGAAGAAAGTACTCTATTTATAGTCCTTTTACAATAATACATGCCAGCACCTAGCCTCCACCGACTGCACTGCCATCAAGTCCAAGGGACTCGCCTCCCCATGACAGCCTCCAGTCTGGGACCCGCCTCCTGTCATCTTGTCTATGTAGGATAAGCAAAATATTCTTTCATGTCCTCACCTCATCAATTAGTCTGTCTGTTGTCCATGACTTAGCATACATTCTTTTCATTAGATTCCAGTTCAATTTGTTCACTGTTAAGTTGGTTCTTTATTCTGACAAAAGCTAGTCTTAGTAGTTTTAATTGTCCCTTGTATCTCACAGTCACATCTCCAGGCATCTGTGACAGTCTGTCCAAGGGGATTATTACTTGCTGGGAGTACACACGTTAAAACATAAGAGAAAAAAATGGGTTGCGTTTGCATGTATTTCGTATTCCAGTTAAAAAGCATAACTCTACTCACACTCTGACCATAATGCAGAATGGCCTTTGAGGCAACAAAAGACAATTCTGGCACTGTAATTGGCTGCCAGCAAAGAGCTGATCCCTTTGGGAGCATAGGACAGAAACTGAGCAAAAGGAACAGAAGAGTGGAAACAAGTTTAGAAGAAAACTATTAAAATATCTTGGATTTTTTTTCAGTTGATTCACTTTGGAAATTGAATATGTTTTGTTCCAGCAGTCTGAATTAAATACTCTGCGATCAGTAGTTGGAATGGAATGAATGTTTTTATCACATTCTAAACAATTCAAAATTGTCAGCAAGTCAGAAAATATTTTGCATTTCCATTACCTCACATGACTGATGTTAGAAGAGCATACACCTGAGAGGGTAAAGGGCAGCAATCGTGACTTGTCTGCATACCCTGTTCAGAGTCCTGATGCTTTTAAAAGAAATGCCCTGATAACACCCTTACCATTGTTTTGGATTCTAACATTCAAAACAACATTGTATAGAAACACCTTTCAACTTGAGCAGAGGTGATTCGCTTCTACTATGACTGGAAGCTGCAGTTGTGATTATAATGTCAGATTTTCACGTCTACTTATAAAATTGAAGCCACAACAATGTCGAGCCAACCATCTTTTTTGTTTCGTGGATAATTTAGCTCCGGTTAAAAATTTTGGTTCCTCAGTGCCCCAGTGAGTGAAGGCGTGGTGGAGCATTGAGTTAGATGCAATAGTGTAGTTTCAGGGTTGATTCCTGGTCTTTGTGATGTTAGCTAGTCTTCGTCGCATAGCAGTGGATTTTTGCAAGTGGTTCATTCATTATTCAGGAGAAAACTCAAGCAGTTTGAGTCGTCAGAGCTGCTGAAATGCATGTTGGTTGTATTTTGCTCAATTGATGAGCATTTATGATATGTTTACCTGAGGCTGAGGAGTTTTAAAAGTGGTCTGATAAAGTAAATTCTTTGCTTTGACCAAGTGATTTGATAAATTAAATGGTACTTTTTAGTGGTCATCGAAATTAGGTATCTGGAGTTTTCCAGCTTTTTTTTTACACCCTTGCTCATAATTCAAAATATTCTGCTCCTATAGGCTTAAGATTTAATTTTGCATGCTTTAGAGAATAGGGAAGCAGTGTGGTTCACTTGATCCTATGAGAATTTAACTAAACATCCTTTGAGACGTAGCTAGTTTGGATGTGAGGATTATTAAGTGTGGCAGTGCATTCCTTTAATTCTGAACTGCTCCTCTGATTTAAACTCCTACCTCAAACATTACCTGATCTTCTTTCCACTCAATGTGCAGCATGATCAAAGGAAAAAAAATAGCTTTGATTAATTTCTCCATGCTTTCTTTTATTTGCCCCACCCCCCCAAAAAAAACTATAAACCACACATTGCCTCAATCTTAATAAATCCATACTGTCCAAATATAGAGGAAATAGTGATGAAACCCATGTTCTTACCTCCAGCTGTTCTGAAAAGATACCTCCATGCAGCTGTTAATACACTGACCTGTTATCTTGTGTTGTTCTGATTAGCATCTGTTTTGTTCTCTCTGACATCTTACCTCAGTTTTCATTACTTGGCTTCCTGATCTATTGCAGTTAATTAGAACTGTTTGCTTACCTGTAAAACCGACTCGTCCTTACACAATGCCAACAATACTTAATGAGAAACAAAATGACTTAAAGATTTTAAAGTATTTTCTCTCCAAAAATTGACAAGCAAATTATGAATATGCACATCAGATCCTTTTGATTTTGGATTTGAAAAGTGAGCAAACTGTTTCTGGCCAGTAAATATCATCTGTTGTGCTCCTGACCATCCATCATTCTATATTTAATCCCTGTCACTACAGTTTGACTTGGCCGGAATCCAGATGAAAGCATCTGTATGAGAGCATTTTACGCAGTGGGCTGCTGCACTCGAGCTCACTGCTCAGCTGGAATGTGTTCAGAGACGCTGAAGATATCATGTGATGGACAAACCTTCTTGAGGTGAAATTACTATTGTTCTTCCTGAGGGTCACATTGATCTCTACTGCTGAGATCGGTGTGTTGCTCAACGAATGCTGCAGTAAAGAAGCAGCATGTAAGTGACTCTGCTGCTAATGGTCCCTGCTGCCTTCAGGCACTAATCTTCTCATAGGTGCATTGCCATAACAACAGCCCCAGTTGGGACAAAACATTGTTCGTAAGGCCCATGTTTATGTTGTTTAAGGGATGGTGGTAAACCAGTAGATTTGTTTGCTCCTTTGAACAATCTGCTTTTCCTCTATCGTTCATGCTCTTAAAGTATGAAAAGTGAATCAGCGCATGTTGTACCTGGAAGTGAAGAGAACCTAATCCCATATATGTCTGGAGGAAATGGGAGTGGCTTGACCTGATCTGGCTGTGTGATTGCAAGGATATCAAGAAACTGGTGTTTTAAATCTGTGATGGGTGAAATTTGGAGTTTCTGATTTTTTTCAACAAACCATTGAAATTACCTGAAAACAATTGCCCTGATTAGCCATTTAAGAGAAGTATGTTGTCTTGAAATCATCAGAACAAGGTGGATGGCTGGCACAGTTTATTTGGAAGAAAAATCAGTACGTTCTAGGCCAGTAACTATTATGAAGAGAATTGCCTAATTTATCTTGTGTGAGAAGAAACGATAATTAGAGGTGACCTGATACCAAACGTACTGCTGAGAGGAAATTTACTATTCATATGTGTTGCATATTCTTTTAGCGAAGCCAGAAAGCACTCCAATGTAGTGATTTGTTTTTCTTTTGCAAGTCGATGGAGTACCTCAAGTTTGCAGCCCTGCATTGTGGAAACCAGAAAACTGACAAACAAGATTTTCATGAGCAATTAAGTCTTGAAGATTTGTGCAATCCTGGAGATCCATAAAAAGACTGACGAGACACACCCCCCTTTCAGTGCATGATTTGAAAATTGTGACAAATATTTGGTCTTGCTATTGGTGTTCAGCAGAGGGGAAAGGTGGGATCGTCTTTTCTCCTACACTGTCCTAGCATCATGATCTGGGGATGTTCTGTTAAATGGCTGCGTAGTTGCTTATTGTAAGTACAGTGTCATATTGATTTCCTAATCTGCTTCTGAGCTAAATATGAAAATACTGGATGGGTGTAACATAATAGGTATTCTAACATGGACTTTAAAAGAAAAGCCTTATAAGGAAAAAAATTCCCAAAGGTTTATTTCTTTATCACTTTGACTCCAACCTGGTGACATTTCCTTGTTACTTGGTGGTATGTTGGACAGTAACCTCTTAACGTACCATTAGCAGTGACATTTAAACTCAATGCTTGAGAACAATGCATATTTGTTTTTCTGGTTTTCCTCTACCACACTCTGATCCAGATGATCACAAGAGTGTGTCCTTGTTTTTCACAGGCCCAGCATAAAGGTGTGGTGGTTCACAGGCACATTCTAACTGGAAAACATACAAAGATCAAAACTTGTAACTTCAAGCATGTGCATGTACGTGCATCATGTATAATATGTGTATAAGCTTACTAATTGGTGAAAGATTACCGTCATTTAGTCAATTTGGAAGTAACTAGGTAAACTTCATCTGTGTATGTAGCATATTGAATTGTCAAGTTTGATTTCACATGAGATGCTGTATCTTCTGATTGCATATCCTTTTCCTGATTCTCTCCTACTGCCTAGAGGAGGAGCTCAGTGGGTTGGGAATTTAAGTGATGCCCTTCCATCTCATATGGTTTCTTATGCTTAATTAAGTTTTACTATATGTAGTGGGTGAAAAAGTTGCTCCATATCCTTTTCTGTTTCACTTCTGTTGACAAACTTGTCACACTAAATCTGAGGGATGTTTTGTTTCATAGTTTTTTAACATTTAATAAAGACATTCATATTTTATCAACATTTTTTCTGTGCTGAATTCAGATTCTTGTCTTTGCTTTTGAGTTGTACAAAACAAAAATTCTACTTTTTCAAATTATTTAAACTTTAAATATGTACATTGAAAAACTATGCCCAAACTTTATGGTGTCTCAGTGATACATGTTTCAAGATACAATGATTGGATGACATGACATCTCTTGAAGCACCGAAATCGAAGATTTTCAAGTGAGCAAGAAAACCATCAAATTCCTTGAGCATTGTGGGTAGAAGTAAATTCTTTGTATCTAGTATAAACTGTGCTCCTTATTGAAAGTTTTTTATGTCATATAGGATTTTACAGTACAGAAAGAGGCCATACTAGCCATCATTTCTGTATCACCTCCTGAAAGAGAGAGAGCACTTATTATCTTGTTGTTTTTTATGTTCTCCATATGCTGTGAAAGTCTTGCATCATAAAAGTATCAGGTGAAATAACACCAGAACAACAGTTTTCCATACTGTCTTCCCCAAGGCAGTTCTATTTTTGGAATCCATGGAGGTGCATATTTTAGTGAACAATTTATTATGAATTTTTTTTAATGTAGTCTTTGTATCTGAGGGAAATTTTGAAGTAATGGGAGCTTTTGTACTATTGTACATTAAACATGTGTGGCTGACGACTTGAGCAAGATTGTAGAAACAGGCTTGCAGCATCTTGATATTGAGCACATGTGACCATTTCATGTATTTTGCATATATGCTATAATGTTGGTTTCCTGATTGATTTGCAAGTGCCCTGGCAACTCTTTTTCTCACTTGTTGAAGCCTTGCATTTGTTTAACAGTCTACTCTCCGCATCTGTTCAACTGTGGCGTTAGTGGTTCAAAGTTTAAAGTTGGAGTCTTGTTGATTTTAGTGTTGAGACATTGTAGCAGATTTTGGAGCTAGGCAGGGAATTAATGGTTTTCAAGCACTTGGATTTAGTTTTGATTATTTTATTTAAAGAGAGTTTGTGTAAGTGAAGAATGGGTATATTAGTTTTGAATGCAACATCGTGAGAAACAAGCTTGATTTCTCTGCTGAGTTCCAAATCTCAGTCCTGTTTCTGGGGGAATTACAGGCAGGCAGGTTTGTACTTATTATGAAGAATAATCAAAGAGAAAAAAACCGTCTTTGCCTCTTTAGGTTCTTAGTAGCAACTCACGCAGACCATTGTCGATACAAGCCAGAGAGGGAGGCAGCAAATCAGACATGTTATCTGAGCAGTGAATAGTTAAGTTGGGTAGAAGATCTAAAATATTGAAGATGAATTATTTTAAGGTGAAAACAAAAAATGCTGGAGATTACAATGGATCAGGCAGTATCCATGGAGAGAAAGCAAGCTAACATTTGGAATCTAGATGACTCTTTATCAGTCATGTATTTAAAGGTCATTTATTAGGGAGAAAATTCAGTATGTTGTCAATTTTAATTCTGAAATGTCATTGTCTTGAGCTTTCAACTGTTCTATTTATACGAATACGTGAGGTTAACAACAATTGAATATGTCTACTGTTGTGCTGAATTGGTTGATTAGTCTGGAAAGATTTTGCCATTATTCCTGCTACTAGTCTTTTTTTCTATAAATCCTGTGGCTAAATGTTGACTGAGATCAGGTTTGGTTTGGCTATGATTTTCCTGCTGCTGCCAGCTGAACAACTTGTCATTGGTCACTATCTTGGCTGATGCTCTGTATGACAGTGGGATGAAACACTGAAAGGCTATTGATGTCAACTTTGGGTCTGTGCCTTGAAAGACAAATATAAACTGTACTAGAGCAAAGATTGTTGCTTTTGTGCTCTAATATTTGACAGGAGATATAAAAAAATCTGCACACTTGAAGTAATTTTTGGAGAGAACCCTTTCCATTTTTCTGAACAGAACAGCAAATGTGCTTAAGTTATGATGAGGATGCTGTTGATATCTTTGACCTGATAGTGATGTTCAAACCCTGGATAAATTCCTATTATAATGCTGCAGCTTAACCCTTCTTGTCTATGCTGTATTGAACTGTTTGCTGGAATTGTCAACATAAAAATAGCAACTCCGTTCCAAATGTAATTCATTGGTCCAGACCTTCTTGAGAAGTGATAAAATGACACATAATTGCATATTATCTCTTACTCCCTCTTTTGCTAGTGTTAGGTGTTCATCCTATGTAAGATTAAAATGCAGCTCCCCATAACCATTGATGGAAAATAGATGAAGAGAGAAAAGATCTATGAGCTTGTGCATGAAATAATCTTGTATGCAATTACTTGTTGTACAGACACAAATATAATCCATAATTCTGTTCATGCCTATTGTAGTTGCTTCTATTCTGTACAACAAGCTTCAGCACCCTAACGTTTTGACTTTTATTTCTCAGCAATGTATTATTCTTGTTGTTTTCAGGTCCCGTGCTTTACCAAAATTGAAAGAATCTCGTTCCCATGAATCATTGTTGAGTCCTGGAAGTGCGGTTGAATCTTTGGAATTAAATATGGAGCAAGATGTTTTCGTTAAACCTTTGCACAGTAGTATCCTTGGGCAAGACTTCTGCTTTGAGGTACTGTATCGTTATCTAACCGGGCTCAATAAGAAGAGTAACTATTTAGAGTCATCGAGCCATAGAGATGTTCAGCATGGAAACAGACCCTCTGATCCAACTTGTCCATGTCAACGCGATATCCTGAATTAACCAAGTCTCATTTGCCACCATTTTGCCCGTATCCTTCTCAACTCTTTCTATTCATGTGCACAATGAGGTGCCTTTTAACTGTTGTAATTGTACCAGCCTCCTCCTTCACCTCTACTTACTCATTTCATACATTGCACCACCCTTTGCCTG
The DNA here is from genome assembly GCF_037043375.1 of Chiloscyllium plagiosum. Lineage (NCBI taxonomy): Eukaryota > Metazoa > Chordata > Chondrichthyes > Orectolobiformes > Hemiscylliidae > Chiloscyllium > Chiloscyllium plagiosum. Next base: position 90,659,864 of record NW_028270147.1, on the reverse strand, counting down.
AAAAAATTGCTCCTCTTTAGCCACAACATGACCTCCCAACTCCTATACGCAGTGCACTAACCAATAAAGCAAACATATTCACTACCTTGTCCACCTGCAACTCCACTTTCAAGGAACTATGAACCAGCATCCAAGATCTCTTTGTTCAGCAACACTCCCCAGGACATTGCCCTGATTTGCCCTCCCAAAATGTGGCATCTCATACTTATCTAAATTAAACTCTGCCACTCTTTGGCCCACTTACCAATCTTTTTATGGGGCTGACCAAATATCTCAGAATTAAGGCAGCAGAGACCAGTGTATTCAGGCCATAGTTGCATCATGAAATGCTATGAGGCTGCATAGCCACAGCAAGCACACATGATTCATATTTCCCACAGTTCCTCGTTTCATTCATTTTGTAATCCACGAGTAGTCACTGAGTATTCTGTAAAAGTCATAAGTGATATTTTAAATCACATCAGACTTTACAGGATAAGATCAGTGAGACAGACTATTCTGACAGGACGATACAATGGAACTACTTCTAGGAGCTGTAGTATAAAGTACCATTGAAATATAGACTTACGGTTAGGTTCTTTTTCACAGGGAGGAATAGCAAGTGAGGTTTAGAGTTATTCTGCTGCGCTTGCCTGCCTCTTGTTGGCTACTTTCTGAGCTGTATTGAGAGAGGCTACATGAAAGTTTTGCACACAGTCATAGCAAGATTGTTTTGTAGCAGTTAAAGATTTTGATAGCTAAGTGTGAACTGTAGAATGTGCAGCAAGCAAACACATTTAAATATATATTTTACATATGAATTGTTTTTTGTTCTTTTGTTTGTGATTTCCCATCTCTGAATCATACCCTAGAAATGAATTGATTTCTGACAATAACCAGCCTTCTCCAAAATCGGTTATCACTGGCTTCAACTTCACAAATATCAGTAACATACTCTGAGCAGGAATTCATCTTGTACTCTTCTGTGGCACACACCATTCAAATAGAAATATCGATTACACACTAGATTCTAGCTGGCAAGTTTATTTAACATATACAGTTATGTGTAAGAATTCTGATTCCCTCTCTCTGATATCCTAAGAGATACTTGAAATCAAACAGCAGAACAGTCAGCTATGCAGATTGACTGCTGGGTCCAGCAGCAGTGTAGGTTTATTTCATAGCTTGATTCACATACTTTTATGAAAGTAACCACCCCAACACACACAAACGAAGCTGCATCAGGACACTATTCAAAAGGGCCACAACACACTGCAGTACACCAGGACTGCAAAAAGAAGAAGAGGAACACCTATACAAGGTATTCGCCAAAAACGGATACCTGCGCAACTTCATCGGCAGATGCCTAAGAGAAAGACCATGGAACGAGGACACACCACAACCAAAAGGACTAGCCACACTACCATACATCAGGAGCATCTCGGAACTGACTGCCAGACTACTGCGACCCCTAGGACTCATAACAGCACACAAACCAACAGCCACACTCAGACAACAACTCACCAGAACGAAGGACCCGATACCCAACATGAGCAAGACGAATGTAGTGTACAAAATACCATGCAAGGACTGCACTAAACACTATATAGGACAAACAGGAAGACAGCTAACAATCCGCATACATGAACATCAACTAGCCACGAAACGACGCAACCAGCTATCCTTAGTAGCCACACACGCAGACAACAAGCAACATGAATTCGACTGGGACAACACTACTATCATAGGGCAAGCCAGACAGAGAACAGCCAGGGAATTCCTAGAGGCATGGCATTCATCCACAAACTCCATCAACAAACACATCGACCTGGACCCAATATACCAACCACTACAGCGGACAGCTGAAACTGACAACCGGAAGCGGCAGGGACAGACCACTATAAACATCGGAGGAAATATCAAAGAAGCGCTTCGCAGGAGGCTCCCAAGCACTGATGATGTCGCCTAGCCAGGGGACGAAACGTTTGCAACAAAAACTTCCAGCTCGGCGAACAGAACCACAGCAACGAGCACCCGAGCTACAAATCTTCTCACAAACTTTGATCATTTATATAAATGATTTGGATGTGAACATAGGAGATATAGTTAGTAAGTTTGCAGATGACACCAAAATTGGAGGTGTAGTGGACAGCGAAGAGGGTTACCTCCGATTACAACAGGATCTGGACCAGATGGGCCAATGGGCCGAGAAGTGGCAGATGGAGTTTAATTCAGATAAATGTGAGGTGCTGCATTTTGGAAGAGCAAATCAGGGCAGGATTTCTACACTTAATGGTAAGGTCCTGGGGAGTGTTACTGAACAAAGAGTGCAGGCTCATAGTTTCTTGCAAGTGGAGTCGCAGGTAGATAGGATTGTGAAGAAGGCGTTTGGTTTGCTTTCTGTTATTGGTCAGACTATTGAGTATAGGAGTTGGGAGGTCATGTTGCGGTTGTACAGGACATTGGCTAGGCCACTGTTGGAATACTGCACGCAAATCTGCTCTCCCTCCTATCAGAAGGATGTTGTGAAACTTGGAAGGGTTCAGAAAAGATTTACAGGGATGTTGCCAGGGTTCAAGAATTTGAGCCAAAGGAAAAGGCTGAATAGGCTGGGGCTATTTTCCTTGGAGCATCAGAGGCTGAGGGGAGACCTGATAGAGGTATACAAAATCATGAGGGGTGTGGTTAGGGTAAATAGCCAAATTCCCTGGGGTGGGGAGTCCCAAATGAGAAGGCATAGGTTGAAGGTGAACAGGGGAAAGATTTAAAAGGGACATGAGGGGCAGCTTTTTCATGCAGAGGGTGGTGTGTGTGGAATGATCTGCTAGAGGGAGTGGTGGAGGCAGTTGCAATTACAACATTTAAAAGGTATCTAGAGGGATATTGGCCAAATGTTGGCAAATGGGACTAGATTTATTTAGGAAATCTGGTCGACAAGAATGAATTGAATTGAAGAGTCTGTCTCCGTATGTCTATCTCTATGACTCTATGTCCATATGCTATGGCAGCAACACCTTATCAAATTGCAACTTTTTTAAACCTTTCACCCTGAAATATTTCTGAAAATGTGTTGCTGGAAAAGCGCAGCAGGTCAGGCAGCATCCAAGGAGCAGGAGAATCGACGTTTCGGGCATGAGCCCTTCTTCAGGAATCCTGAAGAAGGGCTCATGCCCGAAAGGTCGATTTCCTGCTCCTTGGATGCTGCCTGACCTGCTGCGCTTTTCCAGCAACACATTTTCAGCTCTGATCTCCAGCATCTGCAGTCCTCACTTTCACCCTGAAATATTGTCCTATTTAAGGTCTCCCTTTTGTACAATTCTTTCCCTAGTTATCCTCTTCCCCTTGATATGCTTAGACTTGGCGATCTCTGTAATCTTTCCTGCCAGTTTTGTTCCTGTCCCTACTTTGCTCTCCTAATGGCTTTTTAAAGTTCTCCCTTATACTTTTTCTCCTCCATTAGGACCTCAGTTGATTTGCTTGCTTTGTACCTGTTAAAAGCCTGTTTTATTTCCTCCTTATCCTGTCCTGAATGTTCCTAGACTTTCGGGATTCTCTAGGCTTTTTGCTCCTAGATTTCACCTGAAAAGGAACAGGTTGGGGCTTCAAACCCTTTACATCATGACCATTTCAATTAGTATTGGAGCAGTTGTAATCTCCTAATATAGTTGCCTTTTTATTTTAACACCTCAGTGAAATGTCTACGTATCTGCTCCTCGATTGCCCGCTGACTGGCGGTTTGTAATGCACTCCTAGCAGTCTGGCTGCCCCATTTTTAATCCTAAACTCTAGTCATAATCCAATTGTATTCACAATACTATTTTATAAAGAACAAATTCATGCTTTTTTTTCACTTGGGAAAATACACAGATTCAATTTTGTTCTTTCATGTGATGTGCTAGGCTGTGCCAGCATGTGTTACCCATCCCTAATTGCCCTTGAGAAGGTGAAGAGCTACTGCTTTGACCGCCTTCGTTTCAAGTAGGTGTACCCGCAATGCTTTCAGATAGGATTTTGATCCAGTGACAGTGAAAGAACAGCAATGGTGTTTGGCTTGGAAGTGAATTTGCAGGTGCTTAAGCTACTATGCTTCATCTATCCTGTCTTCCTGGGTGCTAAAGGTCATGGGTCAGAAGGTGTTGTCAAAGGAGATTTGCTGAGTTCTTGTAAAGCTCCTTACTGATCTTGCAGGTCAACATTGCTGCCACTGAGAGTTGGTGGTGGACGGATTGGCCATTGAAGATGGGGGTGCCACTAAAGCGGATGTTTTGCCTTGGATGATGTTAATGTTATGAAGCGTTGGAGCTGCATTGCTGTGTGGTAGATGGAGTTGAATCTGGACAAGTCTGAGGTTATGCATTTTGGAGGTCAAGTGCAAGAGGAACATATACAGTAACTGGCAGGATCTTTAAGAGCATTGATAAACAGAGAGGGATCTTGGGGTTCAAGTCCATTGGTCCCTAAAAGTAGTAAAATAAGTGGATAAGGTAGTAAAGAAGGCAAAAGGCATGCTTGTCTTCGTTGGTGGGGCACTGGGTATAAAAGTTGGCAAGTCATGTTACAGGTCTACAAGATTTCATTTAGGCCACATTTAGACTATTGTGTGCAGTACTGGTTGCTACACTACAGGAAGAATGTGGAGGCGTTGGAGATGGTGCAATAGAGGTTTTCGGGAACGTGCCTGGATTAAAGTGTCTTAGCTATGATGAGAAGTTGAAAAACTTGGATGGTTTTCGCTAGAGCATTGGAAATTGAAGGATGATCTGATAGAACTACCTAAAATTATGACAGGCGTGTTTAAGGTCGACAGAGGAAGTCTTTTTCTTATGGTGGAAATGTCAAATACTGGGAATGGAGGTTTCCGGTGAGAGGGGAAAACATGTTAAAGAAGCTGTGAAAGAAAAGACACTGGTGGTAGGTGCCTGGAACATGCTGCTAGAGAAGGTGATTGAAGCAGATTCATAACAACATTTAAGAGGCATTTAGACTCATGAACCAGTAGGAAAGCAGACCATGTGCACGTAGGTGGGATTAGTTTAGAATAGCATCATTGTTGGCACAGACATGGTGGGCCGAAGAGCCTGTTGCTGTACTGTATTGTTCCATGTTCTTATCCAAGAAATTGCAGAGTGTTACACCACATTCCTGAAATGTGCCTTGCAGTTAATGGACTGGTTTTGTGAGTTACTCACTGCAGAATTTCCAGTCTCTGATCCATTCTGTCTACTGCATTTGTGTGGCTGGTCCAGTATGATTCTAGTCTGCCATGTACACCCAAGATATTATTAGTTGTGTTGATAATGCCAGTGAATGCCAAGAAATGACAGTTAGATTCTCTCATGTTGAAGATGGTAATTGGCACTTGAGTGATGTTAATATCACTTGCCACTTATCATTTCAAACTTTAATGTTGTCTGGGTCTTGCGGCATACGGAAACAAACTGCTTCAGTATCTGAGGATTTGCAAATAATACTGAGCATTTGATTTAATTTATTTTTGTCACATGTACAGAGATGCTATAAAAAGTATTGTATTGCATGCTAACCAGACAAATCATACCTTACATAAGTACATCAGGTTAATGGAATAGAATGCAGAATGTAGTGTTACAACTACAGAGAATGATTAACTCTAATATATTAGATTAGATTAGATTAGATTACTTACAGTGTGGAAACAGGCCCTTCAGCCCAACAAGTCCACACCGCCCTGCCGAAGCGCAACCCACCCATACCCCTACATTTACCCCTTACCTAACACTACGGGCAATTTGGCATGGCCAATTCACCTGACCTGCACATTTTTTGACTGTGGGAGGAAACCGGAGCACCCGGAGGAAACCCACGCAGACACAGGGAGAACGTGCACACTCCACACAGTCAGTCGCCTGAGGCGGGAATTGAACCCAGGCCTACTGGCGCTGTGAGGCAGCAGTGCTAACCACTGTGCCACCGTGCCGCCCTTGAAAGGACCGTTCATAAATCTGATAACAGCGGGAAAGAAGCTGTTCTTAAATCTGTTGGTTTGCATTTTCAAAGTTTTTTTGTCTTCAGCCTGATGGAAGAGGATGGAAGAGAGTATAACTGGGGTGGGAGGGATATTTGATTATGTGCACCCGCAATGCTTTCAGACATGAGTGGGTAATTATTGACATTGTTGAATAGATTCCTCTGTTTTGTTGTATTGGAACAGCTTGGCAATGTGTAATTCTGATGTGCAAATCTCCAGTACCACTGCTGGAATGTTGCAAGGGCCCATACCTTTTGTGGTGTCCAGTTCCCTCAGCTGATTCTTGATGATTCATGGAATGAAGTGAATTTGTTGTATTCAGGAGCTCGGGCTGAGGCTGAAGTATCTACATGAATTTTACGTTTAAAAAGAACTGTTGAAATTGATGGCTAAAAATTTCAAGACCTCCTGAAGTAGAATGCAATCAAAAAACAATAAAGAGCAATTCATGAGAGAAATGGTTTTGCTGTAGGTAAGGGCTGGTGTCTCTTTATGTGCATCTGCTAATTCTAATATTCATCAACAGTGAACTTTTTATCCAACTCTTGCTTTAGCTTGCTCGTTCTCTCTCTCTCCAGCTTGGTTATAACAACAGAAATTTAACTCCGTACCTTAAGAGTCCTTCAGTTTGCAAAAGATTTCAAGTGTTGTTTTACCAGCACCCAGAATGTAAATTAAATTGTACTAAAAGAGATCACTTCTCTTCAGTTCGAAACTGCTTGAATTGAGAATCACCCCAAGAACCTATTCACCACTATAATTAGTTAATGACCTGATCAAATGGTAGTTCTTAGGAAAGCAGCATTTTTTTTACTAATCAGATCCTATTTCTTAAAGGGGCCCACTAGCCTAAGGGTTGTTTCCTCAAAATCACATAAACTTTCGTATAGTCCTTATGAAGTGAAAAATCCAAACTGTTTGTGCAATTTGTATTGTTGAAATCTGACTAAATCAAGAAGGAAATTCTGTTCCAAGACTTTCTGACTGAGCATTGTTCTCAGTACCCCTGAAATAGATTTTTTTAATTACTCAAATGAATTATCTTAAAATGTAGTTCTCTTTTTTTTTAGAGCATGATGAGATCTTAATGCATTGTGTGCAGCATTGGTTGATAGAAATGCAAGTTGTGTTGCATTGCCTTTCCTCCCAGACTGAAGCCTTGACCTTTCGTGTTTCATTTCATGGATTCAGAGTATTCAGAAGATTGGTACACAACAGAAGTTGTTCTGCTCACCAAATAGGATGAAAACTAAACTGCTCCTGGGAAGGAAGGATGAGAGTTACATAGACATGAGTAGAAAGATGAATTAAAAATAGAAAATTTAGAAAGCACAAACAGAAGGCCAAGGTGTGTAAAATAAAGCAAGAATACTGAGAGGAAACTAGCAGGAAGGTGCAGAGATATCACATCTGATCTAACAGCTGCAGGATTTTCAGAGGGAGACATTAAATTGTCCTCTTGGAACTGGGAGTGGTCACACAGCTGTTTGTTCATCATACTGTCTGTAAGCAGACGCATGTTAAATCTAAAAACATAACATGAATGCTATGAATCAGTTTAGGCTGAATATAAGGAACGTGAACATGTCCTTTTTAGGCCTTTCTTGTTTGCTATTCGGAAGAGCGATTTTCATTTTTATTTGAACACTACTTCGACTATAATTTTAGCAAACAAGTACTGGCACAAATTATCTAACAGAGTAATTGCCTTTACAGAATGAGACTTATTACCTGCCAGACTATAGATCATCCATTTTAAACCATTAAATATATTGAGTGCATGAACAAATGGATGCAGAATTTACATGCAGTTTGTTTCCGGAGCAACTAATTTAATTAGTTCGCAAATTCTGAAGTAGGTTCAACAATTTTCACTTTCTATTTATTTTTCCTTGATCAATGTTGAAACTTGCTTGAAATTTCCCCCTCCACTCCCGCCTTCCTTTACCTTGGCTGGGCCTATTCTCTCATTGACCAGTTTCTCCTTTTAACTTTAAAAGATACAACCATAGCGAATGAAATGGCACCTTGTGGTGCCTGTCACTTTGTGGAGATTGTGAAACATACCTTGTTGCAGTCCTACTTGGGAACCCATCCCATAACTGCTTTTCCGGTACTTCTTTGCATTCATGCCATTTCCTGTATTCATTCAGAACTGGACTACTGATCGATTTTGCTTCCAATTATATTTTCTCTCAACTTCATCTGTCCATCTCTGACCTATCCTTGTGATCTTTGTTGATTTCTCTGTCTCCACTTCTGTGGGATAGAACATTTACCATTATTCATTAAAAACTCACTGATTCCAACTACCTTGACTACAATTCCATACAGTCTTTCCTATAAGGACACCACTCCATTTTCCCAGTTTTATATTGCCAACACATCTGTTATGATGATGGGCACTTTAGCATGTCGTTTTCCTCAATCAAGAATTCCACCATTTATGGACAGAGCCCTCCATCATGACCAATCCTTTTCCCGCAGTGTCTCCTCATTCTACATCTGTTCACGAACTATGATATGTATCCCATTGTTCTCACTTTTCAGTTTGCAATAGTCTCCGTATTCAGAGGATCACCCTCCATCATTTCTGCTACCTCTAACATGATGTCACCACCAAATATCCCTCTTCTGCACTGCTGCATTCCAGAGAGACTGTTACCTCGGTGACACAATGGTCCTCCTCTATCACCCCCAACACCTCATTCTCCCTGTCTCAATATTTTCACTGATGATGCAACACTTGTTTTTTTATTGTTCAAGACCCCAAACACTTCTTCGAGGTGAAGTAGTTATTGACTTGCAGTGTCGCCTAATGTATTGGCTGTTCACAATTCAATGAACTCTGTATTAGAGAGACCAAACACACGCTGGCTTGACTGGCTTGCAGAATACGTCCACTTAGTTGGCAAACTAACCTTCCAGTCAGTCACTGATTCAATATCCTGTTTTGTATCATGCTCATATTTGTGTTCTAGGCCTGCTGCAGTGTTCCAGTGAAGTCAGCTGCAAGATGGACAATTAACACTTTATTTCTGGCTGAGGCACTTTACAGCCTTCTGGGCTTACAGTAGTGTTGAGCAACTTCAGAGGATGAACTATGTCCTCCATCTTGATACCCCCAACATCCTGTTTGCATTGTTTTGTTTTCATCGCAGTTGATATATATTCTGTTAAGATTGATGGATCTTCTCTTCTCTGCAACCATTACCCCTCCCTTTTTGCTTCTATTCTCTGGCACTTTTCCCTGGTCTGTCTTTTCTCTGCATTTTTCCACAGTGTTAATCCCATCACAAAACCGCACCACCAATTCCTACTCCCCCCACCCAGGCGCCACTTAAGTTCTGAAGAAGCCATATTGGATTCCTATGTTAACTCTGCTTCTCTCTCCACAGTACACACAATTGCTGCTGTTTGCTGGCTGTCCAAAGTTAGAAAATGAGTGTAAATGGCTCAAAAACGAAAACATTAAAAATCAAGGAAGGCATTCAGTTGGCTTCCCTGTATTGTTAAGTGATACCAACAGAACTAGCTGTTAATTCTTCTCTCTTTATTTTTAAATATTATGGTTTATTCATGGTAATAGCAGTATTTTCTAAGTAAAGCAAGGTTTCTGTTAAATAGAGAAATCAAATAATTGCTCCAACCTCTCAAAAGTGCAAATTGTGCTATGTGAGAACTTTAGGTGTTTCTTGCATCCTAGAATCACATATATGTGAAACTTGAGCAATAGCTGACTTCAGTGCAGTATATCTGTGAAGATGAGAGCTTTGTAGTTTGAATGTTCTTCATGTGGTCACTTCACAACTTAGAGTATACAGGGAGAGGAACTGGGTAACCATCAGATAGTTGAAAAGAAATAGGCAGGTAATGCTCGAATTCCGACGAGTACATTTCACTCTGCAACTAGTACTCAGTCTAAATACTGATGAATGCAGTGATTCATCTGGCCAGACCCAAATCCATAGCTCAGCTGTTCTGGGGAGAAGACTATAAGCAATAGTAATAGAAGATTTGTTAGGGGAATAGTTGGCTGCAGAGGTGAATGCAGGATTATGTGTTGTGTCCTGGTACAAAAAAACTAGTTTATCACTGGCTAAAGAGAACACTGAAGGGCTGGTGAACAACCATCAACCACGTTAGGGTCGATGATATAAGCAGATAGAGCTCTGTGGCTCAGGAGGGAAGCGGGGGGGGGGGGGGGGAGGAATAGAAAAGTGCTCGCGGTAGGACACTCAGTAGTTAGAGGAATGGACAGGAGATTCTGTGATCGCTAACAGGAATCCCAGAAGGTATGTTGCCTCCCAGGTGCCAGGGACCAGGGTGTCTCTGTTCGAGTGTATAAGATTCTGAAAGGGGAGGGTGAGCAGCCAAAAGTCATGGTGCACATTTGCACCAATGACATAGCTAGGAAAAGGGATGAGGATCTAAAAATCAATTTCAGGGAGTTAAGTTAGAAGCTAAAAAGCAGGACAAGCAGAGTAGTAATCTCAGGATTACTACCGGTACCACGTGCTAGTGAGATGAGGAACAGGGGGCGAGTCCACCTAAACACGTGGCGACAGGGCTGGTGCAGGAGGGAGGGCTTCAGCTACGTAGATTATTTGGGGTACCTTTTGGGGAAGGTGGGACCTGTACATGAAGGACAGGTTGCACCTAAACTAGAGGAACACCAATATCCTTGGTGGGGGATTTGCTGGAGCACTTTGGGAAGGTTCAAACTAGTTTGTCAGGGGGATGGAAACCAGACTAGAGATCAGAGGAGACGGAAATTGTTGAATGGGCAGAAATAGAATGCAGAGAGTCTGTCAGGAAGGAAACACAGTTGATAGGGCAAAGGGATGGGTTAAAGTATGTCTGTTTCAATGCAAGGTGTGTCAGGAATAAAAGTGATGAACTTAGAGCATGGATCAGTACTTGGAACTACAATGTTGTAGCCATAACAGAGACGTGGATTTCACAGGAGCTGGATGTTCCAGAGTTAGATCTTTTAAAAAGAACAGGGAGGGGGCTAAAAGAGGATGGGGTATAGTATTGTTAATTAGAGAGTGCATCACAGCTGCAGAAAAGGAGGTTGTTGAGAAGGGTTTGTCTACTGAGTCCGATTGGACAGAAGGCAGTAACAGGAAAGGAGCAGTCACTTTATTGGGTGTTTCCTATAGACATCCCAATAGCAGCAGCGAGATGGAAGAACAGATTGGACAGTAGATCTTGGAAAGGTGCAGGTGTAATAGAGTTGTTGTTATGGGTGACTTCAACTTCCCAATATTGATTGGATCCTCCTCAGAGTAGATGGTCTGGATGGATTTTTGTCAGAAGGATTCCTGACTCACTATGTAGATAGGCCGACTGGGGGGAGGCCATATTGGATTTGGTACGAGGCAATGAGCCAGGCCAGGTGTCAGGTCTCTCAGTGGGAGAGCATTTTCAGTGACAGTGACCACAATTGCCTAACCTTTACCATAACCATGGAGACGGATAGGAACAGACAGTATGGGAGGGTAATTAATCGGGGGAGGGGAAATTATACTGCTATTAGACAGGAGCTGTGGAGTATAAGTTGAGACCAGTTGTTCTATGGGAAATGCACAACAGAAATTTATAAGGAGCACTTGTTGCGAGTGTTAGATAACTTTGTCCCATTGAGACAGACAAGGAATTGTAAGGTGAAAGAGCCTTCGATGACAAGAGAAGAGGAACTTCTCATCAAGGGAGCGTTGAAGGCTGAGCAGTGACCTCATAGAGTTTTATAAAATCATGAGGGGCATGGATAGGATAAGTAGACAAAGTCTTTTCACTAGGATGGGGGGGTCCAGAACTAGAGGGCATAGGTTTAGGGTGAGAGAGGAATGCTATAAAAGGGACCCAAGGGGTGAACGTGGAGGGCGGTGCATGTACAGAATGAGCTGCCAGAGGAAGTGATGGAGGCTGGTACAATTACAGCATTTAAAAGGCATTTGGATGAATATATGAATAGGAAGAGTTTAGGGGGATATCGGCCACAAATGGTACTAGATTAGATTGGGATATCTGGTCATAGTCATAGAGATGTAAAGCAGGAAACCAGACCCTTCAGTCCAACTCATCCATGTGGACTGGATATTTCAACCCAATCTTGTCCTACCTGCCAGCACCCAACCCATATCCCTTCAAACCCTTCTCATTCATATACCCATCCAAATGCTTCTCAAATGTTGCAATTGTACTAGCCTCCACCACTTCCTCTGGCAGCTCATTCCATACATGTACCACCCTCTGTGTGAAAAGCTGCCCCTCAGGTCTCTTATATCTTTCCCCTTTCACCCTAAACCTGTGCCCTCTTGTTCTGGACTCCCCCACCCCAGGGAAAAGACTTTGTCTATTTATCCTATCCATGCCCCTCATGATTTTATAAACCTCTATAAAGTCACCCCTCAGCCTTTGATGCTCCAGGGAAAACAACCCCAGCCTATTCAACCTCTCTCTTTAGCTGAAATCCTGTCAATATCCTTGTAAATCTTTTCTGAACCATTCCAAGTTTCACAACATCCTTCTGATAGGAAGGAGACCAGATTTGCACGCAATATTCCAAAAGTGGCTGAACCACTGTCTTGCACAGCCGCAACGTGACCGCCCAACTCCTGTACTCAATACTCTGACCAATAAAGGAGAGCATACCAAACGCCTTCTTCGCTATCCTATCTACTTGCGACTCCATTTTCAAGGAGCTATGAACCTGCACTGCAAGGTCTCTTTGTTCAACAACACTTCCCAGGATCTTACCATTAAGTGTATAAGTCCTGCTAAGATTTGCTTTCCCAAAATGCAGCACCTCACATTTACCTAAATTAAACTCCATCTGCCACTTCTCAACCCACTGGCCCATCTGATCAAGATCCCAATGTTTCGCTGTCCACTACACCTCCAATTTTGGTGTCATCTGCAAACTTACTAACTATATACCTCTTATGCTCACATCCATATCATTTATATAAATGAAAAAAAGTAGTGGACCCAGCACCAATCCTTGTCGCACTCCACTGGTCACAGGACCCCAGTCTGAAAAACAACCCTCCACCACCACCCTCTGTCTTCTACCTTTGAGCCAGTTCTATATCCAAATGGCTAGTTCTCCCTGTATTCCATGTGATCTAACCTTGCTAACCAGTCTTCCACGGGGATCCTTGTTGAACACCTTACTGAAGTCCATATAGATCACATCAACCGTTCTGACCTCATAATTCTCTTTGTTACTTCTTCCAAAAACTCAATCACGGTGGTGAGGCATGATTTACCACGCACAAAGCCATGTTGACTATCCCTAATCAGTCCTTGCCTTTACAAAACATGTACATCCTATCCCTCAGGATTCCCTCCAACAACTTGCCCACCACCGACATCAGGCTCACTGGTTCCCTGACTTGTCCTTACCACCCTTCTTAAACAGTGGCACCACATTAGCCAACCCCCAGTCTTCCGGCACCTCACCTGTGACTATCGATGATGCAAATATCTCAGCAAGGGGCCCAGCAATCACTTCCCTAATTCTTCCACACCAAGGCTTTTCCATGCCCTTTCGTAGCATTCCATTCTTGAGTTCTTTCCTAGCTACCCTGTAATCCTCTAAAGCCAAATCCTTGCTTCCTCATCCTTAAGTAAACTTGCTTCTTCCTCTTAGAGTCATAGAGATGTCCACCATGGAAACAGACCCTTTGGTGCAACTCTCCATGCAGACCAGAATAATAGGGTGGTTATTAAGTGTGTACAAGAAAATTTTCTGATTCAATATGTGGGTGTACCTACAAGAGAAGGTGCAGAGCTTGACTTAATCTTGGGAAATAAGGCAGGGCAGTGGCTGAGGTGTCAGTGGGGAAACACTTTGCGGCCAGTGACTATAGTTCTATTAGTTTTAAAATAGTGATGGAAAAGGATGGACAAGATCTGAGGGGTCAGATTTTAACTTTCCAAACATAGACTGGGATTGCCATAGTGTTAAGGGTTTAGATGGAGACGGCTGGAAAATGGGAAGCCTTCAGAAATGAGGTAATGAAAGTCCAGAGACAGTATATTCCTGTTAGGGTGAAAGGAAAGGCTGGTAGGTATAGAGAATGCTGATTGGGTCCTGGGGATTTATCCACCTTCATATGTTTCGAGACATCCAGCACTTCCTCCTCTGTAATATGGACATTTTTCATGATGTCACCGTCTATTTCCCTACAGTCTATTTCTTCCATGTCCTTTTCCACAGTAAACACTGATGTAAAATACTCATTTAGTATCTTCCCCATCTCCTGCGGTTCCACACAAAGGCCGCCATGCTGATCTTTGAGAGGCCCTATTCTCTCCCTCATTACTCTTTTGTCCTATACCTGACATATGCTTCCTTTTTCTTCACCCAACCCTCAATTTCTCTAGTCATCCAGCATTCCCTACATATACCAGCCTTTCCTTTCACCCTAACAGGAATATACTGTTTCTGGACTCTCCTTATCTCATTTTGTAGGCTTCCCGTTTTCTAGCCATCTCTTTAGCTGTGAACATCTGCACCCAGTCAGCTTTTGAAAGTTCTTGCCTAATACCGTCAAAATTAGTCTTCTTTCAGATTAGAACTTCAATTGTTAGATCTGATCTGTCCTATTTCATCACTATTTTAAAACTAATAGAATTATGGTCGCTGGCCCAAAGTGCTCCCCCACTGACACTTCAGTCACCTGCCCAGCCTTATTTCCAAGATTAAGGCAAGCTTTGCACCTTCTCGAGTAGGTAATCCACATATTGAATCAGAAAATTTTCTTGTACACACTTAATAAATTCTTCTCCATCTAAACCCTTAATACTATGGCTGTCCAGTCTATGTTTGGAAAGTTAAAATCCCCTACCATAACCACCCTATTATTCTGGTTGGCATGGACAAGTTGGTCCAAAGAGAGTGTTTCTGCGCTGTACGTCTCTATGACTCTAAGAGGAAGAAGGAAGTTTACTTAAGGTTGAGGAAGCAAGGATCTGGCACAGCATTAGAGGATTACAGGGTAGCTAGGAAAGAACTCAGGGCACGGAAAAGCCTTGGTAGGGAAGAATTAGGGAAAACCCAAAGGCGTTCTACACTTACGTGAGGAATAAGAGAATGATCAGAGAGAGGGTAGGCTCGATCAGGGATAGTGGAGAGAACTTGTGTCTCAAATCTGATGAGACTTTTGCTTCAGGATTCACAAGAAAGAGAGAGACTTTGTTGATAGTGAGAACACTGTGGACCAGGTTAATAGGCTTGAACAGATTGATATTAAGAAAGTGGATGTACTTGAAATTCTGGGAAGCATCAAGGTAGATAAGTCCCCAGGACCGGACCAGATAAATCCAAGGTTACTAGGGGAAGCGAGGAATGAATTTGCACCTCTGGCGAAGATCTTTGCATCCTCATTCTCCACAGGAGTAGTACCGGATGATTGGAAGGAGGGTGAGTGTTGTTCCTCTGTTCAAGCAATGGAATAGGGAAATCCCTGGGAATTACAGACCAGTCAGTCTTACATCTGTGGTATGCAAGGTACCGGAAAGGATTCTAAGAGATAGGATTTTTGACCATTTGGAAAAACATAGTTTGATTAAAGATAGTCAGCATGGCTTTGTGAGGGGCAGGTCATGCCTCACAAGCCTTATTGATTTCTTTGAGGACGTGATGAGACAAGTTGACGAAGGTTGAGCAGTCGATGTAGTGTATATGGATTTCAGTAATGCATATGATAAGGTTCCCCATGGTAGACTCATTCAGAAAGTTAGGAGGTATGGGATATAGGGAAATCCGGCTGTCGATACAGAATTGGCTGGCCAAAAGACAACAGCGAGTGGTAATGGATGGAAAGTATTTTGCGTGGAGGTCGGTGACCAGTAGTGTCCCACAGGGATCCGTTGTTGGGCCTCTGCTCTTTATAGTTTTTGTAAATGACTTGGATGAAGAAGTGGAAGGATGGGTTCATAAGTTTGCCAATGATACAAAGGTCGATGGTGTTGAAATTGTGTCAAGGGCTGTTGCAGCCTACAACAAGACATTGACAGGATGCAGAGCTGGGCTGAGAAGTGGCAGATGGAGTTCAACTTAGATAAATGTGAAGTGATTCATTTTAGAAGGTCAAATTTGAATGCTGAATACAGGATTAAAAACAGAATTCTTGGCAGTGTGGAGGAACAGCGGGATCTCGGGCTCAACGTTTTTTCAGATTAGTTTCTTTAGATCCCTAAAAGTTGCCACCCAAGTTGGTAGGGTTGTTTGGAAGGCGTATGGTGTTTTGGCTTTTATTTCCAGGGGAACTGAGTTTAAGAGCTGTGAGGTTTTGCTGCAGCTCTATAAAACAGTGGTTCGACCACACTTGGAATATTGTGTCCAGTTCTGGTAATCTCATTATAGGTAGGATGTAGATGCTTTAGAGAAAGTGCAAAGCAGATTTACCAGGATGCTGCCTGGCTTGGAGGGCTTGTCTTATGAAGAGAGGTTGAGTGAGCTAGAGCTTTTCACATGGGAGAGAAGAATGATAAAAGGTGACTTGATAGAGGTGAACAAGGTAATGAGAGGCATAGATAGGGTAGATAGTCAGAGATGTTTCCCCATGGCAGAAATGACTGTCAAGAGGGGTCACAATTTTAAGGTGATTGGAGGGTCGAAGAGCCTGTACTGTGCTGCACTGTTCTATATTCGAAAAAAGCATGTGGTCCTGCAGTCAGAATTTAAGGTGTCCGTCGGAGATGAATGAGCAATACCTCAAAAGCAGCCATTATCTTGATTACTTTCAGTGCCACCTGCAATTAAATATCAGAAGAAGAAAATAAAGCAGGTGAATACATATTTGGAAAGATGGTGCAAGAGGGCAGGCTTTAGATTCCTGGGACATTGGGATCACTTCTTAGGGTGATGGAACCTGTTCAGACAAATGAGTTACACTTAAATAGAACTGGAATTAATTATCTTGTGAAGTGATTTTCAAGTACTGTTGGGTCGGGTTTGAACTAACTGGGCAGGTGTGGAAACCAGGAGGTAACATTGGAGAGGAATGCTAAGGTGCACAGAACATTGGAAAAGACAGCACTAGAGTGAGAAACAGTAAGTTATTTGGTGGTTTCAGAGTAAGGAAGAAAGTAATTAAGTCCAAATCAGGAAAATGTGCAGGTATGTGAAAATGCAGAATCTGGTAAACAAATTGGTGAGTTACAGATGAAGATTTCTGTGTTTGGGAATGAGGTGGCCAGGCAGATCAAACATCAGGAAGGTGATTTAGGGGATAGTTATCGTTGTTCATAAGGTTTAGATTTCCTAACTGAAAGGAATAACCCAGAGTAAGGAGAATTATATGGGAGAAGGCCAATTTCAATTGCATAAGAATGGATCTCATCCAGATAAAATGGAATCAATAATTAGTAAGCAAAATGGTAATTGCATAATGTTGTCAGGGCAGAACAAACAAATCTTCAGGTGCCTGGAAGACAAAATAACTAGAATTAAACTAAAAAAGAAAATATGCTGCTTAGAGAAAGGTAGGTTAAACAACCAAGAACCAGGCTGAGTATACAAGGTTCTGACTGTAAGTGAAAAATCAAGTAAGAGAAGTAAAAATAGAGAATGATGGAATCTAACAGGATAAAAGAGAATCACAAAGATTTCTATAGACTTACATATTGAAAAAGAAACACAACTGTGGTAAAAGAAGAGGCTGATTAGGATATCCTACATAAAGAGGATTTTTTGCATGGAGGCAGGAAACATTATTGTGGCATTAAATAAGCGCTTTACATCTATCTCTAGCAGGTAAGTGGATGATACCCAGGTCATGTTGAAAGTGAAAACATTCAGACACTTGAGGGTTTGAAATTGTTAAGAAGGAATCATTGAATAAGATGTTTATAAGTAAAGTTGAGTAGTTACTAGGACAACATGAGATGCATTCAAGGATATTGAAGGAAGTAGGAGTGTCAACTGCAAGGCACTAACGATAAACGTTCAGTCTTCCTAAGACTTGGGTGAAGCCAGGAGACTGGAGAATATCCAAATATTTACACAGCTGTCAACAAAAGTTAAACAGTTAAACTTCAGTGAGAAGTTTCTAGGAACATTAATTTAGGACATAAACCCACTTGAGCAAATATGATTTAATTGTAAAAAGCTGATGTGGATATGAAGTATCAAACAATGTTTAACTAACGAGTTGGAGTTTATTGATGAGGTAAATAAATAATTGAAGGGCTTGACAGAGAGAGGTTAATAAATCCTTCAGTATTCTAGGTTTTATTAATTGGGATATCAAGTATTAATCAATGGAGTGATGTTAAATTTATAAAGAACTCTGATTCGTCATTAGCTAGATTAATGAATCAAATTCTGGGACCAAGCTTTAGGAAAGATACAAAGACATTGGAGAAAGTGCAGGTAAGATTCACGAGAACTGCTTTAGAGATGAGGAATTTCAGTTACATCAGTTGGAGAAGTGAAGATTGAGGAGATTTGATAGAGATATTCAAAGTCATGAGTAGTCTTAACAGAGTAGATGACCAGAATAGTATACTGCTTCCATTCTGGCCACAGCTAAGATCACAAAATATTGTGTTGATATCAAGAATTCTTTTTCACCGTAACAGGATTTTTTTAACCAAGTCTCTCCTCATCTCTCCTGACGTTGTTGACACCTGTTATACTATGTTTCAGAAGTGCTGGCTGATTGTCAGAATCTCAATCACGTATAATTTCTAATGTGCAGACCAGCTAACCAGTTCGATGTGAGCTGAAATATTCATAGGCCGCCTTCCCCGACTGAGCCATTAGACTAATTCTGTTGTGTTGTGTGCTTCAGAGCAAGTACTGTTCCCAAAGCATATGGGAATGGTGTTACAATATATGCAAAATCAGCAGAATATTGAAGAGTTCCCTCATCTAACCTTGAACAAATAAGTGATTAATTATTCTCATCAGCTTGAAAACAATTGCACTTCTTCCACAGCAAATGAACTTTCATGTCCTTGTTATTAGCAGACAGTCTATAGGGAATACCATGAGTGACATGAAACCACTGGAGATTGAAGCATATTAGCATAGTCAGTCAATGACTCTAGTGTATTCTAGCTGGGCCTTAAGTCAAATCAGACAATATTTCTTTATGTTAACAAAATAAACTTTCAGAAGATTGAGATTCTGTCATATTGCTGTGATTTCTGAAGCCTTCAAATGTGTTTGAAATCTGCTTCTAATTCGGATCAGATTTCAGGAGAAAAGCATTTAAGTAACCAACCTAAGTAACATTTCCCATTTACATTTCACAAAATCCCCCATCAGGATCCGACAAATACTGTAGCAACTTCTAAGATCCATTTACGAAATTAAACAAGATAATTTGGTCTCTTGGACAAATGGACAGAGCCATCAGTATAAAGTTACCTATATTTGTCCCAATTCAGACCAAAACACAGATAAACTTTTAATCGCTAGTTTGCTCTAGCCTTTATTTTGCTTAAAGTTAGGAAATGGCAGACTTGTTCAATGATTAGTTATTCATCACAGAACGTGCCAGATGTTTTAATTTTATATAATTTCTCTTATTTATTGAACAAAACTCATGGTTTTTCCCTTCTTTCAATTCTGAAGAAGAGCCATATTTGACTGAAACATTAACTGTTTCTCGCTCCACAAATTCTGTTTAACTGCCACGATTTTCCAGTAATTTATTTTTACCTCTGGTTTGTAGCTACTACAGAGTTTTGCTTCTCTTTTAATGTTTTCTTTGTTTGACTCTGGCACAATTTTTTAAAATTTGGAGTTCTGTACATTAATTCTTTCAGCAATAATTAAGATTTCAGATTTCTTCTTTGTTCAAAAAAAAACAGTGATCTCGACCAAGATCGTAATGATATTAATGATTTAGACTGAGGGTACATTTTCAAAATTTGCAAATAATACCAAAAGGTGGAAGCTTGTGAAACAGAAAGAGGACAGTGATAGACTATGCAAGAGCTTAGCTTGTACTGCTCAGTATAGTGCTTAGTAATGCTATGAATAGTTTAAAAAGTGTGATGAGGAATTGCAGGAATATTAACCATGCGGAAATGAACTATGTAGATCAAGTCTCTCACCTCTGAGGTTTGACGGTCATTATTTCATCAGTGTTGGGCGGCATGGTGGCTCAGTGGTTAGCACTGCTGCCTCATAGCGTCAGGGACCCGGATTCAGTTCCAGCCTCGGGCGACTTTGTGGAGTTTGCACATTCTCCCCATGTCTGCATGGGTTTCCTCCAGGTGCCCCGGTTTCCTCCCACAATCCAAAAGATGTGCAGGTTAGCTAAATTGCCCATAGTGTTCAGGGATGTGTAGGTTAGGTGCATTAGTCAGGGGTACGTAATAGAGTAGGGGAATGGGTCTAGGTGGGTTAATCTTCGGAGACTTGATGTGGATTTGTTGGGCCGAAGAGCCTGTTTCCACACTGTAGGGATTCTATGATAGTGTTAGAAAGGGGCTCAGAGGAGTTTCACCAGTGCACACAGGGAATGAAGGCAGCAGGAATCATCTATTTTTGATATTAAAAAGTAGATCAGAACATTTTAAGAGATGTAGATTGTTGTTAATTATATCTTGGGAGGCAGCAGAGTAGTGGTAATGTCAGTGACTAGTAATCCAGGACTTGAGTTCAAATACCATCATAGTGAAGGATTCAGTGATGGTAATGTTAAGTGGGCATTTGTTAGATTCTTTCTTGATGGAAATGGTTCGCCTAAGCCTGATGTCCATTTCAAAGAAAGAGAAAAGCAAGACTAAGTGAGGTTGAGTGGTATTATGAGCCATGAAACTTTGAGTTCAATACTGGTCAGAAGGTGAAAGGCCACCAAGATGATCAGGAGAATCATCTGATTGGAGTTATTGTAAGAGACAGGGTGCATTCACATGTTTAGTGAGGATTGGAGAGTGACTCCATCATTGTTATGTTGGATCATTTGCTTGATGAGAGAGGAAACCAAAGATTGTTTGGAACAGGTAGTTCTTCTATAATGCAGTGGTTGCGTTCTTGTACAACCCTGCATTATAGAAAAATTGCGCTTTAGAAACAACGCTTAGTGTTGGCAATGTAATCACATTATAACCAACTCACATTTTGAAAG
Organism: Chiloscyllium plagiosum; assembly: GCF_037043375.1. Classification (NCBI taxonomy): domain Eukaryota; kingdom Metazoa; phylum Chordata; class Chondrichthyes; order Orectolobiformes; family Hemiscylliidae; genus Chiloscyllium; species Chiloscyllium plagiosum. Next base: position 90,638,774 of record NW_028270147.1, on the reverse strand, counting down.
TTCATGCTTTCGAAACAGTGTCCCCAATTCATCAATTGCATTACAGCAAATTTGCATTAAAGTGAATTTGTGTTAATGAAATGCTTGTTAAAGCAGAATGACCTTTTATTATTGAATTCATGGTTCCAGCAAAGTGACTTCAGTCTTTGATTAAGCCGAATCAATCAATGAACCAACCGTAAAAGTGAAGTTAGTAATTAAAGTCAAAGTTCAGGTTTAACAGAAACATAAAAGTTGAGACAGGAGAGTCAAGCTATTGGACATTGGAAGAGGTTCTGAGGCAGAAAGGGAAAGAAACCAGATAGATTAATTGTAAATATGCAGAAAAGATGAAATAAATTGATATTTTCATTACTTATTGTCAAATGATATGTTTATTAAACATGCTGGTTTAAGGAAAAGCTGTTTTGTTTTACATGGAAGTAAACCTGAGAGTTTACTATGGAGCTGGCCAGATGTGATTGGTTGTGATTACTGTTAAAAAGAAGTATATAACTCAGCCTTAATTTTGAGGTATTGTTGATGTTGGTTTAGTCATGTTGCATTATGTGAATGTACCATTTTATATTTTAATGTGCAAGTTGTTTAGATAGGGAGGAAGAGTGTACAATATTGCAATAGGCACACATTTTGTGTTTCTGGCAAGGTGTATTGAGCTTGTTCGCTTGCAACACATTTGTTGGTCTTGCTGATGCCAAAACACAAGAAATTCTTTTTAAATTATGTTAGAGAAGAAATTCCAGAGGAGTTTGAAGGGATTTCTATGTATAGTTATCTACACCATTGATGTTTTACATGTTTTTTTTTAATTTTACTGAATGAAACTGCCCAAAATGGAACCCACTGAAATTGTGTTGAGTATTGAAAGGATTTCAGTTCAACATTTGTTTCTGATGCAAATTAGGTTTATATTTTTGTCTTCAAATATAATTATTGAGACAAAGCTGCAAGATCAAAACTAATTTCGACTATCTTCCAAGTTTGTTGCCATCAGTTACCTCCACAATTTTACATAATTTTAGTTATAAATCCAAAAAGTCTTGAAATCAAATGTGAAGCCATTTTGTTTGTCGAATTCAGGGATGTTGATTGGTCATTAAGCAGCAGTTTGTGTTTAAACTTTTCGTAAGCAATAATTATTCCAACATGTGCAGACAGATGAATTCCGACTTCATTAGATAATGGCTTGTATTACATTGGGTTGAATGCTCTGACTTTTATTCAAGTCAGTTTTGTCAATCAGATTAAATCCTTTCTTCAAGCTCTAGGTTACAGACTGTGTAAATGTAATTTAAACTCTTTATTCCTTGTTTGGTTGCTTACATAATGCTACTAGTGAAAAGTCCTATCTTAATACACAGCACATGATTCTCTAACATTCCTGTGTATGTCCAAGTTTGGAAAGATTTAGAGGGATATGGGTCAAATGCAGGCAAATAGGACTAGTTCAGTTTCGGAAACCTTGTTAGCATAGATGAGTTGGACTGAAGGCTCTGTTTTTGTCCTGTGTGATTGTGACTCAGATGTTTTCGGTCTGGTTTTCTGGGATCCACTATCCAGTGGTACACTGAAAAGTTTAATATCTGATACCTGAACTGGTATTATTTTAAGCATTCTTCATTCTTGCACAGAACATGTAGAAATGTTCCTGTACTTCTGGCATGCTCAAACATAACCTGGATGATTTTATGTTGCAGGTTACCTACACAGGAGGTAGTAAATGTTTCAGTTGTTCATCTGTTGCAGAGAGAGATAAGTGGATGGAGAATCTACGGAGAGCAGTGCAGCCAAACAAGGTAACTGCATTTAACCAGGAAAATGATAAACAGCTGCATTCAACCAGTTTTATTATCATTCTTGTTATTAAAGCAACTTTGGTAATTGGATTATCAAATCTAGTTTATTGCAACTTAGATTTTAACCGAGTCAATGTGAAGAAGTGTTAAATTACCGAAAGTTAGCATCATGATGTCCTGTATTTCTGGTTTTATCAGTAAATGATTTTCACAGTTTTTAAGATATTCTGTTTTTATTAGAAGCTGATTGGCAATGTAGGATACCTGTGGTGAACTGGCTTTCCTCTATAACTCACAGATGAAGTTTGAAAAAGATATGCTATTGGAATTTGAAAACCAGGAGTCCTGATCAACTTGACATGATTTTATTTGCCTGCACATGAATTACACAAGCAATCTAGACATTTGTCTGTAGGAGGTGGTCAGGAATCAAGATTCTTTATTACAGGGTTCACTTAATAATGTTTTACATTTTTTAAACACTCACTTACATGATATTATTAGTCAACAACTGTCACTGATCTTACCTCAATAATATGTTTTTGTTGTGAAATTGAATGGAGTAAGGAGGTGCAGTGTTTAGTAACATCAGCCCTCAAATTTACTGAGTTATTCCACATCTATTATTCAAGCTGCACTTCACATTAACTGATCTTATTGTTTTATCCAAACCTCCCTTCCTTTTATTCGCCCTCGGTCTAATTCTCTGTATATCTCTGCATGCAGCTCATTGTTTCCTGTCCTTAAATGCTAAATACCCTATCATGCTTTATGATTATGCCAAGTCTTTTGGCCCATTTAGAACACAATCCTTCATAGTCCAAGCAAAGGGAGATGTATCATTTCAGATTGGTTTGATTGTATTCAGCTGATATCAACCCCAGATTAGTGTTTGTACTGAATCAACAGAGCTCAGTGACATTTCTATTCCTGAATGTTACTGAAAGCTGAGCCAGTAAATAAATATTTTCAAGTCATGGAACACTGACGTTCAAAAAGAAAATTTCAAATGAAGCTATTGTGTATGTGGAAAGTAACACTGACTCTTTCCAATAATTCATTGCATTATCACTCCACCTACTATAAACAACATTAACTTATTGGATCAGTTTTATCCTGGTACCTGGAAACAGGTGACTAGATATTTGTCATCTTACCTTTTAGGTCAATGTGACATGTATGAAGCAGTTAAAATACTGTGTAAGAAGGGGCAGCACAGTTGAAGCTCGCCTGACAATACAGAACAGCAGCTGGGACACACTAAATATTGAAATTTGGTCTGTCAAGTTTACAGACTGTTCAGAATCTTAAGGGAAATGCTAGTTTCATGATGAACTTTCTGTGCAGAAGCAAGAGCTTTGAAGTGTTCCTTTATCTGTTCCTGGACTACAGTTTTTGTAACTTTAGTTAACTATGTTATGAAAGAGTGTGTATGTTTGTCATGATGTTGGAAGATGCAGAGTTTAATTAAGCAAATGCTCGTAAGATCTGAATAATCCCATCAGTCTTGCTGATCTAATCTGCATCTTTCCGCTCCTAACAGTAATGCTATTAAACACCTCTCAGCCTTATATAGTGCTGTTAGGCTACTGTCTTCTGTCTCCAAGGACTGTAAGGCCTGGAAACGGTGGGTGTACTCTGATTTTGGCAGTGCTTATTTCTATGGCTGACTCCTTGCTTTTATTTTTGTGTGCAGTTCACCGTCACATTCTGTTCTTTTCCCAGGTTTTACCATTGCTGCTTGCCGGCAGTTAGAATGCTGGTGTGTTCCTCAAATAAATGTACAAATAAATGTATGATGTACAGCTTGTTTGGTGTTGTGGGATTGCATGAGGCAAATGTTGCATTGGTGTCAATGAGGCTTTTACATAGCTGCAGCACATTATAGTGTGCCTGGCTGTGTGTACATGGCATTTGTCCCCACCCTGTTCATACTGTCTTATATGACCATGTGAGCAAACTGAATTGGAATTTTCGGGCCCACAAGCCATTCTTGTGGCAACAGGTACAAGTTACCTGCCCAATGCAATTAATTTTTAATTCAATTTACTTTGTCATTAAATAGTTCCTCACTCCATTTGCCAGCTGCTTGTCACAGTACCTGCTGCAAACTTTCACCAAATCAGAATTTTATGTCAATATTATCAATGGGGCTTGCTCAGCCTGGTCCAGTCCCTACTGGTAATGTATTATATGTCTGTGTATAAAAACAATACTATAATTCTCATGCTCTTTGTGTTTTTCATCACTGTTGAATACTTACTGCAGTCTTCCACCTGTAGTTTTAATTTTTTCTGGACTCACATCTGCAGCTTTATCTGTTACCTTCAAGTGCCTGTTAATATTAATAGTGCTCATATTACACAGTTGTTCAATTCTCTGATTATTGAATTGGATGTTTTCTCTTTGGATTTACTGATTACTTGAAGATCTGTTGAATTATTGACTTCACCCCAATCTTCTGACTTGGAAACCAAAGCAACTCAATTGGTTCTGATAATGGGCTGATATGGCTCTGTCTGTTGCATATGCTATAATTGTCACCAATCACCATTCGGTGAAGTCCTGCTGAACTTCCCCAAGTTCAAATTCCTCTATTTCATTCCTGGCCCATGTATCTACAGTGACCAAGTGACTATTGATTAACCTGCGTTATGGAAGCACTGAGAAATGCGTGCAAACAGCCCAAGTTTGTCACTCCGTCTGATTAACCATCCTGTTAAGGAGCCAACTTCAACTCGGTGCCAACTAGATCATGGCTTCTAGTAGCACAGCAAAGTCATTTGCTCTGTGGAAGACTACAATGCTTTACCACACAATAAAGCTTGTGGCAGTTTAGTCTGCAATGTTTATAAATTATTTATAATATTTATTTGTTAAACATTTATTGTCATATCACATTGCTAATATTTATGGGGGAAAATTAGATAATTGGGTGAATCAGCAGGAAATGATTTGTAATGTCCACCCCTTCTGAGCATCATGACTGTTGGAATTCTATTTCCTGAGAGGCCGTCAATCCATAAACTCAATTGGAATGGAGCTTTAATGTTTTAGGGAAGCAGATGACTAACTGGCAGATTCTTCAGTTAAATCTTTGTTGACTGTTGCAAGCAGTCATAAAGAAAGGATGGTTTTATTCATGGTAATCAATGTCTTCAGCAGCCACTACTTGAGATTTGTTATTAACTGAAGAAAGTTGTATAATGTATTGATTAACGTGATCACCGCATTTTTTGATAAATTGCTGTGGAATAGAAGATAGGTTGCCCACTTCTGTATTGTCCCTTGAGTCACTGTCTGATTCTAGGTCTGTTGGAAAGGAGAGCTACTAAGTAAAGCTCAAGCTGTTCCTAATAGAAAAATGGGAAGGCAATGACCCAAACACTGCTTCTTTATCCTCCCATCATTATTACTACCACAATCAATTTAAAAAATGACAAGGCCTTCAAGTTGGTTATCTGGGTGTGTCTTTTGCATGCAAGAAGTAGAAGTTTAATAAAAGAAGAAATAATGAAGCATGCTTTGTTTTACATTTGTAGGACAATTGCCGTCGAGCAGAAAATGTACTCCGTCTCTGGATAATTGAAGCAAAAGACTTAGCCCCAAAGAAAAGGTACTTTTGTGAACTGTGTCTAGATGACACCCTATACGCACGAACTACCAGTAAAATGAAAGCAGATAACCTGTTCTGGGGTGAGCACTTTGAGTTCTACACTCTGCCAATGGTAAGGAACATCACAGTACACATTTACAAGGACATGGATAAGAAGAAAAAGAAAGATAAGAATAATTATGTGGGACTGGTTAATATTCCAATCACCAGTGTCATCGGACGGCAGTTTATTGAGAAATGGTACCCTGTCAGCACACCTAATCCTAACAAAGGCAAAGGTGGAGGTCCTTACATCCGCATCAAGTGCCGCTATCAAACAATTGCCATCCTTCCGATGGAACAGTACAAGGAATTTGCAGAGTTTGTTACCAACAACTACACCATGTTGTGCTCTGTGTTGGAGCCGGTCATCAGTGTGAAGAATAAAGAAGAAATGGCCTGTGCACTTGTTCACATTCTGCAGAGTACTGGTCGGGCAAAGGTAGGCTTGGAAATTGGCATTGCAGTAAAATCAGAAACACCTTTATGTCATTCTTGTGTGATAGTAAACTAAATCTATGATCACAGAAAAAAGCTGGGTTATGAAGGATATGAGAAACTATTTTTATTATTTTGCAATTGTTTCTAGCTTTTCTCCAAAGTAAATCTGTCACAAAGATTCTAAATTAATGGATATTATTGGATTCACATGTTAAGTGCTCTACCAATACTCTTCCTTTGTAAATGCATCTTAAGTGCACCCTTCTCACGATCATCAGCTTTACTGAGTAAATACACTGTGCTATTGAGACTTTGGATTTGTAAAACTTAGTGTCTCTCCACTATTTAAAAATGGAGAGAGGGAGGGGGAGGTTGGAATCAAACAACATGACAGTTTAACATAATTTGTGGAGGAATTACCAAAATCTACTCTCAGGTTAACTGTGCATTTAGACAATAATCAGCCAAATAGATTAGTAGGACATAGGCTCTGTCTGACTGCTTCAGTTAGATTTTTTTTGAGGCAATAATTAGCATGGCAAGTTCAGAGAATGTCGATGGGTATTGCCTAACTGGACTTCCAGAGGCCATTTGCAGGAGAAATTATTCACTGAAATGAGTGAGTTGTGAATATTATGCCAATAATTAGTTGAGAGTAAGCATAAAGGAAACACTCCCAATTTAGCAGAATATGACAAGTGAGGCACCTGTACTAGAGCACAGTCTTTCAGAACAATGAAAGAAGGAGTAGACAGTTGTGTGTCCAAGTTTGGAGGTGATGCAGTGCATGTAAGTGGCAAATTACTATGCAAAGGGGAGTAGGTGACTAAATGAGTCAGATTGCATTAGATGGAGTTTATTGTGGCAGAACTGTGAGGTCATCTAGTTTAAATTAAACAATGAGAATATTTTCTTCAAGGTGAGAAACTGAGCTGTAGAGGATCAAAGGAATATCTTTAAATGTCAATGAACAAAAAGCTAAATAACCAAGTTAAAAGTTTAAAGCAGAGGAAGCTATTTCAGTTGTATAGAAAGTGGAGTTTCGGTATTCCAGTAAATATGTTGACTTTGGAAGGTGTACAGTGCACATATACATTTTTATTCATTAACGTGTAACATTATAATACCCTATGTCTACCCCTGTTGCCAGTCTTGAGTTTGTGCCAGAAAAGTCTTAAGAAATTTAAATTGTTTAATCCTGCGAATAAATGCACATCTTGTTTTCTTAAGAGTGTTCGCAGTCCTCAAGGGTGGAAGCAAATTGAGAGCTCAGACCGAGGGGTTTCTGGGATGGACCCCTGTTCTGCATCAAGTTCACCATCCTCAGACCAAGTGTCACCAAGGATCTCAAGGAGAATATCTATCAGCCCAGGGTTACTGCACCTGATCAGTGCTCATGGGCTATTGCTATATAACACACTGTGTGGCAAGAGGTCAAGAATAGGTTTGTAAGCCCAACCAACAGTCAATTAATTTTCAAAGCTATGGAGAAAGATTTGGGCAGTGGGATCAATTGGAGAACTCTTCCAAAGAACAAGCATAAATATAGTAAATCAAATGCCCTCCTTCTGTGACATATCATTCTATTACACTAGAATTATACAGGGACTTCAAGAGTTAAATTTTGAAATCAGGTTATATTATTCATTGGGTTCAACAGTTGGTCACAATTAGGTTTAAAACATTATTACAAGGAAATTATTCCTTATCATAGAGAATCATTCTGAAATTTGAGGTGGGTTATTCAGGAGCGTAATCAAGAGAGAAATCAGGAAGCATTATTTTGTGTAAGGAGTAAAATCATAGAACCCCTACAGTGTGGACGGTAGCCATTTGGCCCATTGAGTCTGCACCAACCATGTGTGGGACATCCCACTCAGATCCAACCCCCGACCATATCCTTTAACACCATACTTACAATGGCTAACCCATCTCGCCTACCCTGAACAATATGGACAATTTCAGCATTGCCAATCCACCTAACCTGTATGTCTTTGAACTGGGGAGGATGTTCAGAGGAAACCCATGCAGACAGGGGGAGAATGTCTGTGTGAAGTTTGCATAGTCACCTGAGGCTGGAATTGAACACAAGTTCCTGGTGCTGTGAGACAGCGGTGCTCATCACTGATGCAACATGGCAGAAATGTGGCCGCTGCCACACCCTCTCCTCTTTGCACCCTCCCCCCACCCAAAATTGCATGCACACAATAAAACAGCAATGGTGTGGACATTGGGTCAGTCATCCTTTAAAAAAACAGAGTTACGGGTATTTTTGTTTGGGCTGGGGTATTAATGGACATGGAAGAAAGTGTGAGATGTATTTGGAGTACCTCCACAGTTGTTATCTAACAAGAATGCTGAATTGTGCTCTCTTATTCCTGTCCTTTTTGTTTGAACAAGAGGTTAAAATTAGAAATGAAATGTTTTTGTTCTTGTCCCAGAATTGCCTTGCAGGACTTATTGGCTGACTGCTCATTTTATAATCTGCACCTTGAAGTGCAACAAGTGTTCAAATCCTGACATTGGATGATGGAATTTGAATTTTTTAAAAATTATGGAATTAAGATTCTAATTATGGCCATGTCTAGTTCACTAATGCCCATCAGGGAAGGAAACTGCTATCCTTATCTGATTTGGCCTGCATGTTACTCCAGACTACATAGCAATGTGGTTTACTCTTAACTGCCCTTTGGGCAATTGGAGATGGGTAATAAGTTCTGGCCTAGCCAGTAATGCGCTTATCCCATGAATGAATACAAAAGTCAGTTGTAACATATTGAAGTACTGAAGATTTGTGTATCATGTGGGATGCAATGGTGCATGGTTATGTTTCGGCACTAAAAATTCAGAAATGTGCACTGCCAATCCAAAGAAGGAGGTCAACGCCAACAATGACAGTTAATTTACATCTATCAATCTTTAAAAATTCTGCAGTCTGATTTTAGCAAATATGCAACTAATTCACGGACACAGATTTCTTTAGGGGAATGAAACCTACTATCCTTGTCTGGTTTAGCCAATTATCATTCTGGCCCCTGTTATTGTTCCAGCTGATGTCAGATCCCACACTGAAGTTTGGCTTGATCGATCATATTTTGTCTTTTTGCTTTAACAAGTTGGTCTGTCACTGAAACACAAGTGCACAATGCTGTTTTAAAATGAAACAGAAGTTTATTGCTCAGAAGAAATGAAGGAAAAAATAAAACAAACCAATCCATTAACATGTGTAATACAAGTTTAAACATTTTGATGCTCGTGGTAAAATACAATCCCATTAATCCCAAAAGCACAGTACTCAAACAACAGTGATTACTCCATTCTCCATCATATCTATAGAGTTTAAATTAACTGATGCTTCAGTTCTCAGTTTTGAAACTCTGACAGCCTTTTCCTCTAAACGTCATATAACTAAACTTAGTATTTCTCAGTATCAAATAACCCCTTCAGGTTTTTAACCAAACATTTCTGGTCTGGACCTTTCAAACTAAATACTGAGGCATCCAATTTCATAATAGTTCTAAACTCCCTTTTCCAAAAGAAATTGTTTTACACATGCAACTTTAACCAAAATGTGCAGGTCTGAATTGCAACCAACACTTCTAATTAAAACTTAATGCTACACTGTTTACTTTGTTCACTTTAATTCATTTTAAAAACTCTCGCAATGTAAAATAATTACCTTCAGAACTATCTCATACATTTTTGAACAAACTGTGCCTTCAGATAGCTTCACGAGGTTACCATTAAACCTCTTTATTGATATCGACCATGCGGCCGTTTAAAATTGAAACTCTAGAATAAATGACATTAATATCTCACACTTTACATCACAGTCCAGTAAACTGCATTGAAACCATAGCCAATGCAGTACTCTTTAGCTGTTGCCATGTTGGTAGATGTGGCAGCTAATTCAAGTTTAGCTCTGCTAATGGTGTTTTGTGTCTGGATTGACCTTTTCATGCAGGACTGAGGAGATACACATCATCAGACTTTACACCCTTTAAATAATGCTAAATTTCTGTCTTGGGTTGTTCATTTCTTTGATTGAAATGATCATTAATGGTCCCATTTTGGTAGTCAAAGAACACTGTTCTTTTGATATCCTAGCCAACATTCCTCACCCTGTAAATCAGTGAAAATTAAATACTATACATGGCCTTCTCCATTCAGTTACTCATTTCACAATGTTAATCACTGTGCTTTAATATTTATTGTTCAAATAACTTCTGAAATATGTGTAACATGATTAGCTACTGATCTAGTTAGAGGTGAAACAAATAGTTTGGTGATCTCTGAAAGTAGTTGGCGTGTATATGCATTTGATGTGCATACTGTATTGAATAGTTAGCTAGGATTTTCTATCAGGGTCACTGACAAAGTTAGGAAGAATGGGTAAAGTGCACATGGAATAAGTTTGTAGTTGGAGTTTGTTTGAACCAGATCATTCGGACTGTGAAGGGGAAAGTTTATATTTGCGCTGTGAAATGATTTATTGTAGTCCAGGATGTTTAAAGTAGAATATTGGATACCAGTGTACCTTTGTCTGATTCACCCAGACATTGACGGGATTCTTGGGATATGAATAGGCACATTTTCTCTGGTGTTTTAACTTCTGCCTTTTGTTGTTACTTGTTATGTCATTTCGGTCATATGTTTCAGAGGTTGAGATTCATAATTCTTGCTTGCTAGTTTTTAAACATGATCTCTTTCTCTATCCCTATGGGAAAGGCTGAGATACACTTCACAATTGTACCTGCTCTTGTCTGCAGACGGGAATTATTGTTAAAACCCAGAAGATAAAGAACCTTCACCAGAATAAAGTCATAGCTATTATGTTCATCATTAAGTGGAATGAGTAATTACAATGGAAACTCTACTGCAGCTGTGTTTCAGAGTTCTAGCCGCAGGTCAGGCAACTGTCAGGAGGCTGTGATGAAATATCCATACTCATGCTGTATGTCTTGAGTCTGTGGTACCAATGTCAGTGAAAGCAACCATCTTATCTGCAAGAGTAGCTCCAGTGAGTAAATGCATCTCCTGTGTGATATGAAGTTCAGAAACAAAGCCCATAATTTAGGCTGCCGTACTGAGGAAGTACAGAATTTGAGAAGGTGACGGTGAGGTGCCTTCCAGAGCCCTTGCAGTCTGTCCAGTGTAGACACGTGTACAGTGCTGCTCGGGAGTGAGTTCCAGCATTTTCATCCAGCGACGGTATAGGATTAACACTATAGTTGCACTTAAATATGGCATGTGACAACAGGGGAGATTACATGTGGTGTGTTAATTAATCTTGTCCTGCTGAATAGTAGAGCTTGTGGATTTGGCAGGCACCTTCAGATAGATGTAAAAGATTCTACAATACAATTTAGGGAGGGAGTGCTGCCCAGTGTTTCTGCCAATATTTATCCTTCACTTACCAATATTACTAAAAGAGATTATCAGGTAGTTTCAACTTGGCTGCCCTGGAGCCTTGCTATTCACAAATAGATGCTATGTATTTGGTGTTGCCATCAAACGATACTTGAATAAAAATTGCACTATTCAAAGATTGTGAAAGATACTATATAAATGCAAGTCTTTTGGTTTGGCTTTATGTAGTCTTGAAAGGTTGCAGGTTTAATATTGGTCTGTTTTGAGTTTTATAGTTAATCCCACTGGACAAGGAAGATGTAAAATGAGCATGCCTTAAACTGGGATTCATGTCTTAAGAGTGATGTCTATCTTTTTAAATGATTAACCAATGACAAGTTCCTACTGGAGGCAACTAAACCCCAACACAAATCAAAGCTTTTAGGAGGACAAGCAGAATAAGGAAAAAGCTCTTGTGCAAATTTGAATAATATGATTTCATGTTTAATGTATGATACAGTAGAATTTTTGATGTTTTATTATACAAATTGTTGTAGAATCATGATTTTATAATTAGTTAAAACTTAGAACATAGAACATAGAACATAGAACAATACAGCACAGAACAATACAGCACAGAACAGGCCCTTCGGCCCACGATGTTGTGCCGAACTTCTAACCTAGATTAAGTACCCATCCATGTACCTATCCAAATGCCGCTTAAAGGTCGCCAATGATTCCGACTCCACCACTCCCACGGGCAGCGCATTCCATGCCCCCACCACTCTCTGGGTAAAGAACCCACCCCTGACATCTCCCCTATACCTTCCACCCTTCACCTTAAATTTATGTCCCCTTGTAACACTCTGTTGTACCTGGGGAAAAAGTTTCTGACTGTCTACTCTATCTTCACACAGAAGACTAAAGATCTGCTTAAATAATGTGATGAAAGTGCTTGTACATGTTTGGAGGTCATAACAGGGTGGGCCAGTGAAACACATGCTTGTGGAATTAATCTTTCATAGCAGGTTATGTGATGGTTATTACACTGGGTTGAGATAACTGGGTTTAGAACATAGGTAAAAACAATGACTGCAGATGCTGGAAACCAGATTCTGGATTAGTGGTGCTGGAAGAGCACAGCAATTCAGGCAGCATCCAAGGACAGGCAAAATCATAAATTGGTGTCCATTTTGTTTAGAACCTCCATTTTTGTGGCGTGCTTCATGCATAAACTGAAATGCTGAGTTTTTTATTTTGTTGAGCTGGGAGTAGCCATCACAACCGAGCTCAGGTTTAGAACATGGTGAGCTTTGGAGTACGCATTTTGTTTTGGAACTCCTGCATATTTTCAGTCTTACTCCACCACACCCTGTTCTTGACTGATTGTGGGAATCTAGTTTAATTGGTGTCCATTTTGTTTAGAACCTCCATTTTTGTGGCGTGCTTCATGCATAAACTGAAATGCTGAGTTTTTTATTTTGTTGAGCTGGGAGTAGCCATCACAACCGAGCTCAGTCCTGAATTCACCTGACTCTTTATAAATATACTTGACAGCAGGATAGTTGATGACAGCACATTTTACCATTCTCTGGTGTACCAATCCGTGCATACCTCTCTAGTTTATTATTTTATAGTGTCTGCTTCTGTATTGTACTATATTCTATGTGTGACTATTCTATGTTGTGCTCCAGTATCCAGAATGCATAATTCACTTTCTTAATTGTATTACATATTACCCATCATCTTGCAACTTTAACATAACCAGAGTGGCAGATAGGGTATAGGCCTCTGTTTGCATGTCCATCCTCCAGGAATTTACTTAATTTCATGATACTTATTCTCTATCCTTGAGCTCACTGATTCTAATGTTAGCTTATTTACTGTTTTATGAGACAAAATGTGCACATGTGCAGCAGCTATTTTCACTGTTAGTTAATAGAACATAGAACATTAGTGCGCAGTACAAACCCTTAGGCCCCCCCCCATGTTGCACCTACCTGTGGAACCAATCCGAAGCCTATCCTACACTATTCCATTTTCATCCATATGTTTATTCAATGACGACTTAAATGCCCTTAAAGTTGGCAAGTCCATTACTGTTGCAAGCAGTGTGTTCCACGCCCCTACTGCTGAGTAAAGAAACTATCTCTGACATCTGTCCTATATCTAACACACCTCAATTTAAAGCTATGTCCACTTGTGCTAACCATCATCATCTGAGGAAAAAGGCTCTCACTATCCACCCTATCTAATCCTCTGATTATTTCATATGTCTCAATTAAGTCACCTCTCAACCTTCTCTCCAATGAAAACAGCCTCCAGTCCCTCAGCCTTTCCTCATAAGACCTCCCCTCCATACCAGGCAACATCCTGGTAAATCTTCTCTGCACCCTTTACACACCTTCCACATCCTTCCTGTAATGCGGTAATATAATCGACTGCAACCTTGATTGAGAACATATGATGGGATTTCACTGTTTATTTTTTTAAATTTAAGATCCCTGATAGTAGTGCAGTCTGTTCACGTTTGCAAATACTACTTTTGTTACTTATCTTTTACTTCATGCATTAAGCACACATGGACACAGTTGTAGAGTGGAATCAACAAATTGTCTGTGACCTACTGTTGACCTAGATGCTCCTGCTTCTTTACCTTTCCCTTTGGTTGCTTTCATTTAACAATACTCTGATGTGCTCTAACCTCTTAATTAGACCAGTTTTTGTTTAAAAAGCTCCCATAAAGACCAAACAGTTGGAACTGTTATCCTTAAAGATTTGAGGCAGTTTGCACACTGCTTAATTTGAAATATAGTCCTTCTGTTTGCAGAGATAAAGTTTAATGAGAATTGAGAAATTTAATCCATCTAAACCACTCCAGAGATTTCTGACAAAAGGATTCGGTGATATAGTTCTAATAGGTTAATTTTTTTTGTTTTGTGACTCCTATTTTAGAACTTGTGAACCTCTGTGGGTGTCACATAATGTTTTTTTTGGGAGTTCAGAAAACTAAAACACCCCTAATGCATGTAGAATAGGCTAAGAATGAATAACTTGGAGAGTAGATCTCATCACCTAGATTTCTACAACAGAGAAAATATGGCTGAGATGCACTGAGCTTCTTCTTGGGCTCACAGCTGGGTGTTGAATGCAAGCCAGAACAGCTAGCAGGGGAAACTGATCAATACTGTTGCTCCCATATTCAACTAAGTAGCATCTCACTGTGTAACAAAAGTATAGAAAAAGCATCCCATCGTTGTGGTACCAACTTGCCTGTTGTGTGCTGTTGTGCTGCCACATTGTTTTAAAAACCAATCTCTTGCAAAGTAATTTGTTACAATGGTGCTTTGTTTTCCTGTCATTTGGTCAATTTGTTTCCATACTGCCTATTTGAAATAGTGGCTCAGTGATTGGATTTTTTTTTAGCTTATTTACTGCTGAAGAATTCTTAGGTTAATTATATCACATTGTTGGCCTCAGTAACTCATATATATTGGTATGTTCGGAGTGAACCCACCCACATCAGCTCATTAGCCAGCCAGACATGCCCAAAAAGAGAAGAAAGGTTAATGTTTACCATTTAATTCTTTTTGTTGATGGTGTTTCCAATGCTGCAACTCCAAAATCTTTGTATTTCTACATGTTTCACCATAGTCTATGGTGGCTTGTTGAGATTGTCCACTTGAGTTATATGAGAGAATCCAAGATTGTGTGCTTATAATGGAATAAATGGCGAAAACCTTGAGATATTAAAGAGTTAATTTTCTCTGCTGACCTCCAAGAAATTGAATGCCCCGAGGGTATGGTGGTGTGTCTTTGTCTTACAGGTGGAATGTGGAAGGTTTATGTGGCCATTTCCTTGCCATTCTTACATTTTCATCCAGAAATCAATCGGAACATTATAGTTAGAATTTGACTACTTCCCTAATAGTTACAAAAATCAATTTGGAACAGGTTTGACCATTAAGAGATGATTTGCATTACATTGTTTCTGGAGGTGGGGTAGTCACTGCATTGTATCTTGAGTGGCACGTGACTATGAGGGGATGGCTAGGGTTGTCTTGTTTGCATTAATAACTGTGCTGTAAAGATTTTTGTATAAAGGAAAGACTGTTTCCTTTGTTCAGAGAGAGACCCCTGGTCACGACTTGCAAGCATGGCAAAGGGTTTTCAGGGTTTCTTCAAAGCTTGTACTGTACTGTGCTTAATAAATTTGATTGCTTATTCGCAGAAGTTGGTGTGTTGCAGGTGCATCAAGTGTGTAAGAATCTCAAGAATAAAAGAACTTAACAACCTCTCAAAATCTGCTGATAAATACCTGGTTGCTCTGTAAATAATGTTAGCTTGAAATTAAACATGAGCAACTAAAGGTGCCGAGACAAATTAATATTATAAGCTAGTGCAGCAAACAAGTATTGGACCAGAAAAGAAAACAATATTGTGAGGGACAATATTGAATTAGTATTTGTGTGTCAAGAAGGTTGGGTGGGAGTAGAGGAGATAATTTTAGTTTCATTCATTTTATAAGAATTGTTTTTCTGAATTTTGCATTGGGAAATCTGAAAGCATGTTCGTTTGCATTTTTATGCATTGGTGATAAGGATTTATAACCCTTACAAAGAATGACTAGGAGTTAGCAATTCAGTGTATTAAAAGTACAAAACGATACGTGCTATTGTCTAATGACAGGGTTCCAGCGATTCCAAGAGTTAAAAATATCATACAACACCAGGTTATAGTCTGACAAACACCTGATGAAGGAGCTGCACTCCGAAAGCTAGTGCTTCCAAATAAACCTGTTGGACTATAACCTGGTGTTGTGTGATTTTTAACTTTGTAAACCCCAGTCCAACACTGGCCCCTCCAAATCATAAATAAATATCAAGAAGTCAGTCTGTCAGTGTATCAGAGCAAGCCTATTAGAAGATGTTAAGGGAACAAATTTGTCTGTTCTGAAATTAAAGTAATAGTGACTTTCGTTGCAGTTTGTTTAATTTTTTGGGGGGAGAGATGCCAGACAAAGGAAAACCCATCCAAATGAATGTGCAGAAATTTGCCGAAAGGTAACTATTGTATCTCTGCCAAACTGAGCAAGGTGTGGAGATAGTGATGATCCAAATCTTTATTGGAATTTTTGGTGCTTGTAGGAACATGGCTGAAGTGTACAGAATAATCTGAATTTAAATTGTTTCGAAATGTCTTTCCAACCTTATTGTCTAGTGTAATAAAGTTCACATTTTTCTGACAACTAAACATTTTGTTCTTTGTTAAAAAGTATACTGGCAGTCTGTTGTGAATTTGTTCAGCTTCACAATGAGGTTTGACTTCTCCGGTGTTAACATCAGTTGAGATCACAACCAAGTGAGGGCTTCTTCCGTGATCAGAAATTCTTGAATATAAGAGGGATCTGTGATTTTTTAAAGAAAGGTGGTGGCAGACAAATCTTTTTTAAAAGTTGCTGTGAATTGTATTACATGGGTTGCAGTTTTAAAATCACTTCGACTTTCCTATAAAAGAAGATGTAACGGTGGAGTATTTTAATTATTTGACTAAAGCTAAACAGAGAATTCGTGAATAAATTGAAGGTGGAAGTAAAAGCAGGATCTCGTAAGGATGATATGATTACCCAGCATTTGGAGTTAAAAGGAGAAAAACCTGAAATGATGTATCGCAGCCAGAATGAGCAAAAATTCAGTTGCAAATTTAAAAGATTATGAAATGGAAGAGAGGGAAGTGGAAAAAGAGGGGAAAGAAAATGAAGTTGGAAATGAGAGCTTGAATTGGCAGAAGACGACAAAGAAAAAGAAATGTATTTAAGAAGCCGAGAGAGAGAGAACTAGACAATATGATTTGGCTACAGGAGTGTTTAAAATAAAGGAAGAGAGAAGAGATAGTTGTTCAGAAGATGATTTGGATTCCACCAAGGTATTGATTTAACTAGAAATCTACATTTAGTGCCTCTGCTTATCCAGAATGCAGTTGAAAGATGTTTGAAATATACTTTGCCTTGTATGATAAAGTTGTGCAGTCGGAGGCCAAAGATGCATGAGATTTAATGTTACAGCATGTCCTGATCAGTCCAGCTACGAATATGTACACAGCCTGTAAAAGAGCTGTCTGCAGACTATAAAGTTATGATACTTCATGTTTGTTAGCTGGTTCATGAAGCTTATCAATTAGGACTGTGAGAAAGACACCTAATCAGATATTTGTAAAATTTGTAAGTGGGGAAAGAAATGTCTAGGGTCAGTGATTTATAACTGAAGCAAGAGAGAATTTTTGAGAAAGTAAGGGAGAGCATGATAATGGAAAAATTCAAAACCAGTATTTTGGTAACCATTAAGATTTACTTAGATGGGCGTCAAATATCAGGCTCAGAGAAGTGGCCATTCTAGTGGATGTGTACAGTAGCTCACACAGTTACATGTAGAGAAATGGCCATATGGGATTTGACAAGGAAACTGGAGGAATACAAAATCTGTTAGTTTTGGGGAACGAACATAAGGATGCCAAAATAATAAAGAGGAGATGCCAGACCAAAAAATGATGTGAAGAAGGTAATGTGCTTTGTTGAGACAATAGACAATAGGTGCAGGAGTAGGCCATTCTGCCCTTCGAGCCTGCACCACCATTCAATATGATCATGGCTGAACATCCTTAATCAGTATCCTGTTCCTGCCTTATCTCCATAACCCTTGATTCCACTATCCTTGGGAGCTCTATCCAACTCTTTCTTAAATGAATCCAGAGACTGGGCCTCCACTGCCCTCTGGGGCAGAGCATTCCACACAGCCACCACTCTCTGGGTGAAGAGGTTTCTCCTCATCTCTGTCCTAAATGGTCTACCCCGTATTTTTAAGCTGTGTCCTCTGGTTCGGCATTCACCCATCAGCGGAAACATGTTTCCTGCCTCCAGAGTGTCTAATCCTTTAATAATCTTATATGTCTCAATCAGATCCCCTCTCAGTCTTCTAAACTCAAGGGTCTACAAGCCCAGTCGCTCCAGTCTTTCAGCGTAAGGTAGTCCCGCCATTCCAGGAATGACCTTGTGAACCTACGCTGCACTCCCTCAATAGCCAGAATGTCTTTCCTCAAATTTGGAGACCAGAACTGCACACAGTACTCCAGGTGAGGTCTCACCAGGGCCCTGTACAGCTGCAGAAGAATCTCTTTGCTTCTATACTTAATCCCTCTTGTTATGAAGGCCAGCACTGTATCTTTTAATTTCACCTTATTTTAATCATAGACTGAATTGTGAAAAAGACTGCTGGACAACAAAGAACTGAGGAAGGAGTTGCTATATTTTTAATTAGCAAGTTGACGTGGCTCATGTTTACGTTGTTGCTTTACAAGCAGTATACAAAGTGAGATTTGGCTAGCAAGAGGCTACTTGTTCATTTGCGGAATTGTGACTAGTAGTAAATATCAAGTATTATCAGATTGCTGAAAGCTGTATGATTCCTGAGTAGCTGAACAGCTTATGGGTGTGAACGGTTCAGTGAGAAGCCTCTGGAAGAGGAGATGGTGTCTCTCTGTGAAATGAAAATACCTGAAACATAACAGGTTTGTTTGTCTATATGTGTATGTAGCAGGGCTTTAGTAAGGGGTTAGAGTTACAACTAGTAGTTACATTTCAACAGTTTATGGTTGTTCACCTTGTTATTTTCCAATAACTGATATGGAAGCCATTCCTGAGGAAGGGCTCATGCCCGAAACGTCGATTCTCCTGCTCCTTGGATACTGCCTGACCTGCGCTTTTCCAGCAACACATTTTCAGCAATAACTGATATGGCCAAGGAATGATCAGTTATTAAAACTTCAGAGGACTTTATCAATGTACTTAATATAAATATGTCAAAATTATATATAAATAGGTTGTAATAGGTTCATTAAAAACAGAAACCTGGTCCAGGTTTTCAGTTAACTTGAGTCAAAAATTTCAGGTAAATGAGTATTTTGATTAAATAAAGTTAACTTTTGTGATAACTCTGAGATTAACTTTCCAGTATGCCACCCTAGTGAGGTGTAACAGCTTGTTTTGTAGGAGGTCTGGACATAATAAAGCGACTTGTTGTAAATCAAATGAGAAACCTATTGCAGAAATAGGAACTCCTAAGGAATCTGAAGAGAGAAAATGGTTATTAAAATCATTTTTGTGGTACAAGAGAAATGTGCTCCTTCATGCCTATGAAGGATGAAATGGTTGAGGATAATTAAGGGAATTCTTCCTGAACTACTGAAGTTGACTACTGAAGTTTTTGGATATTTGATCTTGAAGGGAGATGTATTCCCTTACTCTTCACCAGAATAAGTAAACCAATTATAGAAGGGTTTAATTTTCTAATTTTTACAATCTAACTTTACCACCCCTTACTCATCTAATCAAACCAATAAAGATATTGATAGACACTGAACCAAATCAGTTACTGATGCAGGCTGATGGTGCAATTTGTATATTAAAGGGGTTAATGAAGAAAAAGGTACTAATTGAAGATACACAGAGGTGGTCTGTGGTCCAATTATATACAATTGGATTAAAGGGTGACTTACTGGTGAAAAGGTTGTATTGGAGTAGTGCAACTAATCTCTATGGATGGAATTCAATGAATTTATTATCTTGGAAAATAGTGGCTGGATCAAACAATAATAGCTTTACCAAGGTTATTGGAAAATCAGTGGAAATGAAAGAACCAGAGATGTCACAGGAGGAACATCCTGGATTATTTCTTGACTGTTGTGACTAAATCTCAGACCCATAAAATTAGACATGAAGAGAACCAATACAAAAGGGAGTTGATATGAAAGTTCAGCTAAGTGACAAAAGTAAAGAAAATGAGAGATCTTTAGGGCAGTGTTAATAGAAATACAACCAACACATCCTGAGGTGAGAGAACAAAACAGCCTATGTAAAACTTCAATCAGAATTAAATCAGATTGTTATTGTTTAAAATGTAAAGTGCTAATAAGGAAATGGAAACCACCTCAAAGTCCAGATGATAGTAGTCTATTAAATAATCATTTCATTTAGGTAACAAAATAAAATTTTGAAACTATTTCTAGTGGCCAGGATTGCAAGGGGCTGTGACTCAATTTTACTAGACATGCCATATATGTCAGGTCATGGGGAAACCCTAACCATAAACCTGCCCTTGCATCTGATACCAGGTTTTGAAGAACTGATTAGCAATGTGTTAGTAGACCCTACCTAAAATCAGAATGGAAATCAGTATCTTTAACAGTAAAGCATGTTGCAGAGCCTTTGCAAAAATTAGAGGAAAAATGATAGTGGTAAAGTAAGTTCAATTTTTTTTCACAACATCTAAGTATCCAAGGAAATCCAATCGGATCAAGATTCACACTTTGTCTCAAATATTCAAAATAGTTTGCAAATGAAACAACTTTTGTCTTCAGCTGATCAACCACAATTTTAAGAAGTTACAGCAAGATGGTATAAAACTTCAAAGACCATGATTAGAGCCTATAGTGTGGAATGTCCTAATGCTTAGGATAAACAGATTCCCTTGCTACTGTTTGGTATCAAAAATACTTCTGAGTCCACAGATTCAGTTCTTTTTGACTGATATATCAGCATGCTGTGAGAGGACTACTGAAATTAAGTAAAGAAAACTTTATGAACCAAAGCTGAGAGATTACACTTCTAGCCCGGGCCTCAGATTTCAGGGATAAATTATCGAAATATGTGATGATCTAGTGATGTGAAATATGTCGTGAGTATACCAGACAGTAGGGAAAACCAGTGTATCATGTTTTAAATATTCATGTGACCAGATGAATGGTCAGGAGACGAGGAGTGTGTTTATAGTAGTAAAAGAAGTAGGAAGTGAATTAAACTTCAGAGCAATTAGGGAGTGAATGAGAAGTTGAAAATTGTAAAGTCGAACCTCCAATAATCAAATTGGATAATGTAGAGGTGGTTAAGAAGTTGGATATAATATTTCTCAAAACATTGAGGTGACTTTTGAAAGCTGTTTTTCTTTTATTCATTCATGAGATATGGACATCGCTGGCTAAGCTAACATTTATTACCCATCCCTAATTGTCAAGTGGGCATTTAACAGTGGGCGGCACGGTGGCACAGTGGTTATCACTGCTGCCTCACAGCGCCAGAGACTCTGGTTCAATTCCTGCCTCAGGCGACTGACTGTGTGGAGTTTGCACGTTCTCCCCGTGTCTGCGTGGGTTTCCTCCGGGTGCTCCGGTTTCCTCCCATAGTCCAAAGATGTGCAGGTTAGGTGAATTGGCCATGCTAAATTACTCGTAGTGTTAGGTAAGGGGTAAATGTAGAGGTATGGGTGGGTTGCGCTTCGGCGGGTCGGTGTGGACTTGTTGGGCCGAAGGGCCTGTTTCCACACTATAATGTAATCTAATCAATAGCATTGCTGTATGTCTGGAGTTACATGTTGACCAGAACAGGTAGGGACAGCAGATTTACTTCCCTAAAGGACATTAGTGATGAGAAGGGGAGTCTGTGTTTCAGGTCGGAACCCGAGTCCTGATTAGATTACATTACAGTGATGAAAAGTTCCGACCTGAAACATCAACTCCCTTTCTCCTCTGATGCTACCTGACCTGCTGTGCTTTATCCAGTTCCACTCTTTAGCCACTCTTGACTCTCCAGCATCTGCAGTTCTCACTATCACCAAGTAACTAAATATTCAAGAATACACATCCTATCAAAAAGATGAACAGAGGGAACAAGGTTGCCTTGTTAGTAAGAAATTAAATTAAATTAAATTGATGAGAAGAAGTGATATATGATCTGAAGGCATGTGGTTAAAGTTGAGGAATCACAAAGGAAAAAAGACCCGAATGGGAGCTATATACAGTCCCCCTAGTCAGGATTGGGGGGCAGAAAATAAATCAGAAGAGAGAAAAGGCCTGTAAGAAAGGCACATTACGATGAAATATAAGGGCAAGCTCGTTAGTAATATAAAAGAAGATTGCAGGAGCTTTTCTTACATACATAAAAGGTAAGAGAGAGGTGAGAGTGGACATTGGACTGCTGGAAAGTGTGAAGCAATAGTAATGGGGAACAAAGAAATGGGGGAAGCTTTACATCAGTTTTCACAATAGAGAAAACCAACAGCCAACCAGAACTTCGAGAGTCAGGGCAGAGGTGAGAGTAGTGGTCATTACTCAGGAGATGGTGCTAGGGAAACTGAAAGGTCTGAAGGTGTATAAAGCACCTGGATCATATGGACAGCACGACAGTTCGAAAGGTGATAGCTGAGGAGATTGGCGATGCATTGGTGGTGATGTTTCAGGTATTACTGGATTCAGGGAGAGTTCCAATGGCTAATGTTTAAGAAGTGAGGGAGCAGAGATGGGAAGTTGTAAACTGTTCAGCCTGACCTCTTCATTGGTAAGACTTGAGAGTCTATTATTTGGAATGAGATTGTAGAGTATTTAGAATTGCATGGTAAAATACTCAGCGCAGCTTCACCAAGGAAGGGTCATGCCTGACAAATATGTTCACATCCTTTGAGGAGGTTATGACCAGGTTAGACCAAGGAGGGCCAGTGATTTGTTTGGATTTCTGGAAGGCCTTTGACAAGGTGCTGTCCAGAATACTGCTAAATGAAATAAGGGCCCATGGTGTTGGGAGCAAGGTACTGGCATTGATAGAGGACTGACAGATTGGCAGAAGACAGAGAGTGGAGGTAAAGGGGTCTTTCTCAGGATGGCAGCTGTTGATTAGTGTAGTTCCGTGCGGGTCACAATTATTCAATTTATACATTACTGATCTGGATGAAGAAACTGAGAGCATTGTTGCTAAGTTTGGAGATGAGTCAAAGGTGGAGAGGCAGGTCATTTGAGGCAGGAAGGCTGCAGAAAGACATGGAGAGGCTAGGAGTGGACAAAGAATTGACAGATGGAATACAGTGTGGTAAAAGTGTGAGGTTGTGCACTTTGGTAGGAAGAATAGAGGTGTCAACTATTTTCTAAATGAGGTAAGGCTTCAGAAATCTGAAGCACAAAGGGATTTATGAGTCCTAATTCCAGATTCTGTTAAGGGTTAACATGCAAGTTCAGTTGTCAGTTAGGAAAGCAAATGCAATGTTAACATTCATTTTGAGAGGGCTCGAATAAGAGCGGGGATCTATTTCTGAGGCTGTATGTAAGGCTCTGGTCAGAACTCACTTGGAATATTAGGGGCCCACATCTCAGGAAGGATGTAGTTAGAGGAGGTTCAGAAGACATTCACAAGAACGATCCCAGGAGTGATGGACTTGCCATATGAGGAACAGTTGAGGATTCTGAGCATGTACTCATTGGAGTTTAGATGGATTAGAGGGCATCTCTTTGAAACTTACAGAATACTAGGACGCCTGGATAGAGTGGATGTGGAGAACATACTTCCACTAGTAGGAGGAACTAGGACGTGAGGGCACAGCCTCAGAGTGGAGAAGACTATTTAGAACTGAGATGCTGTGGAACTTTTTAAGCTAGAAGGTGGTGAATCTGTTGAACTCATTGGCACAGAAGGCTGTGGAGGTCAGGTCATTGACTGTCTTAAGACACACAGGATCTTGATTAGGAAGGGGAACAAGCAGGATGGAATGCAGAGCAGACTCGATGGGCAAACTGGCCTAATTCTGCTCCTAAACTTATGGTCTGATATAAAATCATGCGAATCAAAATGAAAAATGCACTAGCAACCTTTTAAAGATTGATTATATTTTGTGACAATTTGGTTGTGTTCAATCAAACCTGGAAAGAACATTTATAACACCAAACTGGTTGCAAAAAGCCAAGTAGGTGGCCCAAACAGACACTTAAATAAGGGCTATCGTGGATTTTCCAGTGTTTAAGACCCAGTAAAAGGTTTGTAGAATATAGACATGAGTAGATTATTTCAGAAATTCATTCAAACTTTCAGCTGTTTTGAGGCTCTACTGCTAAGCTTGTTGAAGAATGCTAATAAACTTGGAAAGTCAGACTGCTTTTGACGGCTTGAAAACTGAACTACCATACCAAATTATGCAAAATCATTTAAACAGTCTCTTGATACTAAAGATGAAGGCATTGGTGCTGTTTTATTACACAAAGATAAAATGGATATTGAAGGTCAGGGAGTCACTTTTCTAGATAGCCAATTCTTGCCATCTGAAATACTTAACTCAAAAACATTCTTTGAATTTGGTATTTGTTGTTTTGAAGTCTGCATATCCAGTAATTCTGCAGAAGCTGTTATTGACATTCCTAGCATATACATTCCTAGCAAAGTTTCATACCAAGAATCTGAGACTGTTTTTGAGTTTAGTTCGACAACCATACATGTGAAAATCATTTTTGTTGCATGAAGAGAATGTATCATACCTGATGCTTTATCAAGAACACTTATGGTGGTGAATAAATGCCAGGATCAAATAGAGTTATGTAGAATTATATGTTTATGGAAAGTCCTTGTGAAATATTTGTAAATACATTTCACTAATAGCTTAAAATCTGCATAAGTAATAGAGAAAGAATGATAAAGTCACATAGAAAAGTGGGAAGCAAAAGCCTCCAGGTGTTATCACTCGCTGAGTTTCTGGAAGAGTCATCTAATGTCCTGGGGACCCAAATGCAAATCCCGCCATGTCAGATGATGGACTTGGAATTCAATAAACATCTGAAATTAAGAGTCTAATGATCATGAAACCATTGACGATTATCATTAAAAACTCATCTGGTTCACTAATGTCCTTTTAGGAAAGAAAATCACTTTCGAATTTAGCCTACATGTGACTCCAGTTCCACAACAATGTCATTGTCTCTTAACCACTTTTGATAATCTTAACTGTAGGAAATTACATGTATCTGGATTGTGTGATTTGAAGTCCTCCAGTATTATTATTCACCAAGGTCATTTTAACAATATTTTGTGCACAAACTTCCATCATTGTAATGGCTGTTACTATGCTGCCCAAGCTGCTTCTACAGATTGCCCTTAAATCCTCAGGACTGTAGCTATGGCTGTCTTTTAGTTTATAACAGTACATAACATCTCCAGTGCCTATCATTCAAAGCTTTCAATTCTTACCCTTTCAGGACTTCCTTACAGATCTGGTAATGTCTGAAGTGGACCGATGTGGGGAACATGACGTTCTCCTCTTCAGGGAAAACACTTTGGCAACCAAAGCAATTGAGGAGTATTTGAAGCTTGTTGGTCAGAAGTACCTCCATGATGCCTTAGGTAATTATTGACTGTGCTGAATTGGTTGATGGTTACTGATTAACTGAGTAAAAGATGTCCAATGTTATGCAATTAATATGTGATGAAGAAAATATCATTTTAATATCTACAAGCTTTTGCATTTAATGCTTCATACTAAACATTCCATCTTGTGACAGTTCTGTTAATGAGATGAGAACTAGCTAATTGGTCAACAATATGAACTGTAACCTTCTGAAGAATGCCATAATTAACAGAGAGCTTTGTGCTTCATTTTGATTTTGCTGCATGTTTTGCATCTCATAAAGCAGGATTGTTGACTCTTCAATTCATTTAAGATCTGTTGGCTGCTAGATGGATTTAATTCTGTCACTTTGTATGCCAATGGAGGTGCAACTGTCTTAATCATTATCTCAATGATCCATCATTGAGTATTGTAGATACTGATGTTTGGTGAATGAGAGGTCTGTCAAGAGAAGAGTTTGATCCTGTTTGAAAACACATGGTGTCACTATTTATTTTGGTTTAAGATATAATGCCCTTACCATAGTGTTATCAATCATCTCCCCTTTAACTAACTGAATTTTATTTTGTCTTGTCCATAAATACCTGACCAATTCATCTTGCTTCTGTCCTAATTCAGGAGAGTTCATAAAGGCACTATATGAATCAGATGAAAATTGTGAAGTGGACCAGAGTAAGTGTTCATCCAGTGAGCTACCAGAACATCAGAGTAACCTGAAAATGTGTTGTGAACTGGCATTCTGCAAAATCATCAACTCCTACTGGTAAGGGGCAGTCTGTAGTGTAAACCTCAACTGAAAAATAAGTGTAATATTTTTGAAAAGCAAGTCTAATTTCCTAATCACAGGGGTATACAGGTGTTGTTCAGATACCACCATAATACAGTTACCGTAAGGGATGATATTCAGTCTCTCTACACCATCCATATAGCGAGGTATGTGGATGGTGCAGTATGGTCCTGTACAACTGCAATTAATTTTTAAATGCTTTTCTTTCTCCCCTACAATCCTACCCATGTAGCAGTCCATTATATGCTGGTCACTCTGTGTGAAATTTCTGATAAAAATCCTAACGTTGCATTCAGCAACTTGCACCTGGTTCATATCTGAAATTGTTGAACTCCACGTTGAGTCTGAAAAGCTGAGAGTGCATGTTTGAAAGATGAGGTACTGGTCCCTGAACTTCACTGAAACATTGCAGAGGACCAAAGACAGAGAATTCAGAAAGGGGTGGAAAATTAAAATGTCAGATAACCAGACGTTCAGGGTGACATCACAATCCAAATGGATGTGTTCAACCCAGTCTTCACCTCCTCAAATAAAAGAGACCATATGCGGGGTGAGTCCCGAACCAGAGGACACAGCTTAAAAACAAGGGGTAGGCCATTTAGGACAGAGATGAGGAGAAACTTCTTCACCCAGATAGTGGTGGGTGTGTGGAATGCTCTGTCCCAGAAGGCAGTGGAGGCCCAGTCTCTGGATTCGTTTAAGAAAGAGTTGGATAGAACTCTCAAGGATAGTGGAATCAAGGGTTATGGAGATAAGGCAGGAACAGGATACTGATTGAGGATGATCAGCCATGATCATAATGAATGGTGGTGCAGGCTCGAAGGGCAGAATGGCCTACTCCTGCACCTATTGTCTATTGTCATATAATGAGCAAAATATTAAATTGAATGCACTCCAAATAGATCACTGTTTGACCTTCGAGTGGTTTGAGTATTTGGATGGTGGCAAGCATCCTTTGCTTGTATGGGAAGATGCTTTGGGAAGGGTAGATTGCAGGATTGGAGTGAATAAGGACTAGACTACAGAATTGGAGAAGAAATGTTCCCATTGGAGCAAAAAGGGGAGGGTAAGATGTGTTTGATGACAAATACTGAAGGATGAACCATTTGTTGTGGGCTAACTCACCACAAGTTACCTTTAATTTGGCTACTTATTAAGTAATCTCACAGACAATAACACACTGAAAGATTGATTTAAACTTTATTACATGTAGCAAATAAAGTAAGACCCCTCAAGTTAACAAATTAAGCCTCACAGCTCAATTTGGCTATTACCCGATTAAAGGTGGACTCTTTCCAGAATTCCAACGAACTATGTCTGTATCTGGAAGTGTCCAGGCTTCATCCTTACGCAGTGTTGTTCTTCGAAGTTTTCTATTGAATTGTTCTGGTGTTGGATACTTATACAGTTTTCTGTCTTGCAAGTTTGTGGTGTGACATTATTAATGATTCAATAGATTCTTTCATTCCCCCAGTATTCATTACCCTTCTGGAGACTCCAGTTTGTAGCTTGCCACCATATCAAAAGTTCCCTGTTCCTTGTTACATTCAGAGTTAGCTCTCTGTTTAAAACACAACTTTTCCTGCAATTAACCCCTTTACTTCAGGACATTACTTTTGCAGACAAACTTAATTGACGATTTCTCATGAAGGACCAGGTTATCAAGCAGTTGTTACCCCTTTCTCCCAGGAAACAGCTTGTTTATCTGGTTTCTTCCCAGGGATGGTTAATTCACATATTTCTTTTACTTTCTTTATAACAGTTTCTCCTTACCCCTTTCATCTTGAGAAATAGTTTACTCCAGAAAGAGCTATTGCTGATTCTTTCAATCCATTAAGTTATTAAAGTTGTGAAGATTATTATATCACACATTGAATGAGTAGAAGATGAATCAATCTTTTATGTTTCTTAAGATCATAAGAAATAGGAACAGTATTGGGCTGTTCAGTCCCTCAAGCCTGCCCTACTGTTCAAAATCATTATGGCTGATCCGACATTCTTCTTGTCAACTTTCCTGCCTTTTCCTCACAATGTCTTAATTTCCCTACTGATCAAGTATCTATCTTTCTCCACCTTAAATATGCCACAAGAACTGTGTCCCCACAGCTCCATGTGGCAAGAAGTTCAAAGGCACTCACCACTGAGAGAAGAAATTCCTCCTTTTCTCAGTCTTAAATTGGCGCCCTTATATTCTAAGACTATGCCTTCTGGTCTTAGACTTTCCAATGAGGAGAAACATTCAGCATTTACTCAGTTCCTTAAGAATCCTGTATGTTTCAATGAGATCACGTTTCATTCTTATAAACTCCAGTGAGTAGATTCCCAACCTGTTTAGTCATTACTGATAAGACACTTCCGCCACATCAGGTGATCATCTCCGTGAAATATCTTTTATTATTTTGAAGCACTTTGGTTTGGCTGTAATTTAGTAGTGTTGAATTTAGACCACCTTCCAAGATTAACTACCATTTTTCTCCTTGTAAAGCAAGAGTTCTACGGACATCAGTAATTTTTGGAAGAGGGAGCCATTGGTTTCTTAATATGTTACTAGAAGATAAACTCAGGTCAAATTACATACAGAAAAAGAAAATATAAACTCCGGTTTCCTCCCACAATCTAAAGATGTGCAGGTTAGGTGAATTGGCCATTCTAAATCACCCATAATTTTTAGGCATGTGTAGGTTAGGTGCAGTAGCCAGAGGTAACTGTAGAGAAATAGGGTAGGGGAATGGGGCTGGGTGAATTACTCTTCGGGGAGTCGGTGTGGACTTGTTGGGCCAAGTGGTCTACTTCCACACTGTAGGAATTCTATGGTCCTGTGAAACACTGCAAATCTGAAGTACAAACAAAAAAGTCATGAATAGCTGAAGAAAGAAGATAGCTCAGTGCTCTCAAACAATGAAGAAACTAAAACCATGTTAATAAGTTATGATGAGATGAATTCCATTTATTCACCAATCTGATCTAATGGGAATTTATGAATCAAAGCCTGCATGGGCCAAGATCTGGCTGGTCTCTCACGTTTTTTACTTTTTTGCTTGCTTTCTAGTGTATTTCCGCGTGAGCTAAAAGAAGTATTTGCCTCGTGGAAACAGCAATGTTTAAACCGTGGGAAACATGACATCAGCGAGCGCCTAATCAGTGCCTCACTTTTCCTGCGTTTCCTTTGCCCTGCCATTATGTCACCCAGTCTCTTTGGCCTGATGCAGGAGTACCCAGATGATCGAACATCTCGCACACTTACCCTCATTGCCAAAGTCATCCAGAATCTTGCCAATTTCACAAAGTATGTGATTTCTTTACTAATTACAACATGTCATTCTGTGTGTTTATTTTTGTCTGTTTTTGCTTCTGTACTCTGAGTAGTCATTGACTTAAATGACAGCTGCAATGTATCAAGTTTATTGTCTTAACTTCTAGAGTCTAAGTTGATTTTAGAAAGTGAGTAATTATATTGGGGGCATCAGACTGCTTAAAATGGATATTGAAGAGATTATTGTAATGATAAACTGAAATATATAAACTAAAGGGTGATTTCATCAGGTATGATGTTCTGATTGGGAGGACACATTGGATACTTAATTTCAACATTAGGGTGTAATTCATGCAGATCAAAGGAAAGATTGTTATGGACAAATGTTTGTCTCGCTTCAGCTTCAGAGGTTGTCACTTTATCCTGCAGGCCACATCAGCAACAAATACTTGAAACCCATCTGTCATGTCTCTCAGACTGCATTTTGTACTTTGATTTCTCCCATTGGTATCTGTAGATTTGGGAATAAAGAGGAATACATGGCGTTCATGAATGATTTTCTGGAACATGAGTGGAGTGGGATGAAACGTTTTCTGGTCGAAATTTCAAACCCAGACACCATTTCTAACACACCAGGGTTTGAAGGATATATTGACCTTGGACGTGAGCTCTCTGTTTTGCATTCACTACTCTGGGAGGTGGTGTCACAGCTTGACAAGGTATCTTTTAGTGTTTGAATTTTGAACTTTTTGTTAAGACGTTAATTGGGTAAGAGAATATCATTTATTAAAATCTGACATTCTTATTTTTATAAATGGATTTTTTTAAAACCTTGTATTTTTAAAGAAATTTTAGAACATTGTTGAATTCACTGAAATTGTATTGAGATTAAACTGTATTACTTCAGGATGTCAGGAAAATTCTGTGCATTGATATTACCAACTGATTGACAGAGAAACAGATGAGTAGATTAGCTGAAGAATAGAAGTTTAGAAATCAAAAATAACATTGGAGAGACTATAACAGCAAAGGACGGACCTTGAAATAAAAACCTGACTGTCTTGTCCTGGCAACAGTTGAAGGAGAAATTGAGTAAAAACAGAAGAAGAAGAAGGAAGAAAAGAATGACTGGGTGAATATCATTGAGATATGGGCTGAGGAAGGCTTGAAGGAAGTCAAAGATTATGCACTTGCAGTTGTCAGTCCCACTAAGGCTATGGTGAGAATGAAATAACCTTGTCAGATGGTGAAGCCCTGTGTATGGTATCCAACAGAGTACCTTAGAATGCTGAGGACCTGAACTGAGCTGAATAAATATGAAAAGGCACAGACCTGGTTGTTTCCCCATAGAGAAACAAAAATTGGAGTTTTTTTATATCTTTAGAGAATTAGCAAACTTTGAAAGGTTTGTACTTTATCATAAATAAAGATTTTAAATCCCATTGAACGTTTGGTTTCACGTGTATGCAGACAACGTCCAATTCTATCTCACCACACCTCTTCCAAATCCTGTTGTTTAAATTATTTGGTTTACTTAGCTAGATCCAATGCTAGCTAAACTTTCTCCATTTAAATTAGAGAAGACTGAAGCTATTGATTTTGACTCCTGCTCCAAATTCCATTTCCTGACAACAACTCGATCTTTCCTCCGATTAGCTCCCTAGGACTAAATTGTTTGCTACCTTGGTGTTATACTTGCCTTTTGGGATGAGCTTCCAACTACATGTTCATGCCATCACTTAGACTGTTGCCCATTTTTTTGCTTCCATAATTTTGCCCTATCTTGCTTCATTCGGTGTTTAAACTCCCCTTTGTACCTGGTAGCTCTAAATTTGAATATTCCATCATACTCCTGGCTAACCTTTAAAATTTGATCCGCTTAAATCTTGAGATGGTTCAAAATTCTGCTGCCTGCAACTTAACTGCATCAAACATGTTTGCCCGTCACCCGTGCTTGCTGACTTATTGTTTAAAATCCTCATTCTCTTTTTTTGAATTCCTTCATAGCTTCACCCCTCTGTATCTTTGTAATCCCTGTCATCTCTCAACCTTTTGAGATATCTTCTTGTTTCTGGCCTTTTGAGCATCCTGATCTTAGTTGATCCACCACTGGTTGCCTAACCTTCAGTTGCCTCGGTGCTATACTTGGAATATTTTCTCTACATGTTCTCAACTCTCAATCTTGCTTTCTTCCTTTATGATACTCAGTAAATTGTACCTTTTTGGTCAAGCTTTTAGATCATCTGATCCAGTATGTGGCTCCGTGTTTTATTTTGTTTTGAACTGGAAGTTCTGAAGAAGTATCATATTGGACTTGAAATGTTAACTCAGTTTCTCTCTCTGTAGATGCAGCCAAGCCTTTCTCCAACATTGTTTGTTTAAATTATAAACATGCATGGTATTTTACCTGTATTTGTATTTTAATCTCCATGATTCTGCTGATATCAAGGGACTTACACTCTCAGAACCTGCAAAATAGTAGGTCTGAGACACCAACAATCAAACATTTCTTTCTACTAATCCCTCAGTGGTGCACTTCCAGAGACCTAAAAGTATCCATTATTAGCAATCAGTATAGAGGCTGTAGTACACTTCAGTGTGATGTTGAGAATGTAATCCAAAGAAGTCCATTGAATCAATTCTTGTCAATGTTTCTAAATTGGGTAAGTCCTGTCATGGTTATCAGTGTGGTGCAGAATCTAGAACCTTTCTCCCCTCCAATGCCAAGCAGAACATTCTTTTGCCCAACTTGCAAATATCTTGCATGGCACCGAGTAAGATTTGCAATTTGTTGAGTGTGATTGGTTTGAGACAAGTGCACAGTTTTTTCACCTCAAACAGTCAATTTCCATAATTTGCTTTTGAAGAGCAGGAAGGTTGAGGGCTTAAACCTTGTTTTCGTTTTCCTGTGACACAGCAAAGTAGTTGTAATTTATTCTTGCATTTAAAATTCAGTTCTTGCTTTCATGATGTTTTAAATGAGTAAATGCAGCATATGTACTTGATTGTATAGTGGCTAGGAGTGATATTTGTTCATCCCTACTTTGTGCTCTGGGCTAATTTCTACTTGGAGGATTGGGGAATGTCACTGCCCTTTGGCTCCTTGGACATAAGAGTGAATAATTGATTACTCCACGATGTCCAAGAGACCATCCAAAGCTGAATGAATCATTGTATCACATGAGTTTGTGAGGAGAGAAGATGATTCTGATTCTTTTGTTTGCTTCCAATACTTAGTTGAAATACATTTTGTATTCTCTCAGTGTCTTCTCACTGAAAGTGCAGAACTTTACTGTTATAAAATTCATGGGTTGATGGTGTTTCACTAAAAGTAGCATTTGTGGTCAGATCTCCAAACAAATAACTTATTACTGTTGACTGTAATAAGACTAAATAGAGTCTCCTACTATTTTGTTATATGTTATTAATGTAACAGAAAGTGAACATTGAAGTGATAGTAAAATGATTCTGCATGCATGAAGAGGTTGGCTTTACTGTCATTTTCAGCACCTAGTCCTTTTCCAGTGAATCTTTCCCAACCATCTACCCCTTCTTGAGCAATGCTACCTTTCTCTTCAATTTAGTTGCTTTGTTTTGAGAAACCATTTAGATGTTTATTTTGCATGGTTTTGTATCTGAATGTTGTGGAACAGTTTAAAACCACATTGAGTAACATTAGTTTGGTTTCTAATTTGTTTTGTATCCCGTTTCTGTCTCCCCCCCCACCCTCAAACTCCATTTATTCCCAACCTACCCCTGTTCCATATTTGTTCCCTTCTTCATCACGGTCATCATGGTTGTGTTGTTCTGCACTGCTGCATTCTGGCTCGCTCACATCAATCGCCATCCTCCACCCAATAAAATATGGATGTTTCCATGGCATTGTCCAACCAGGGTGAAAATTCATTTCTACAGGCAACAGTAGCGAAGCTTGGTCCACTCCCACGCATTCTCAGCGATATCACCAAATCACTAACTAGCCCCACACCAATTCAGCAGCAGGTCCGCCGATTTGGGGACCACATCAGCTCATCCCCAAATGTGAGTGGCAGTGTGTCATCTGGACTGCAGCGGATATTTGAAGACCCCAGTGACAGGTAGGAATGGGTCATTTGCTGTCATAATTTCAACTTTGATATCCTTACTGTCTTGCAGAGAATATGGGACACACAAATGTACTTTCCACAGGTATATTTGCTTGAACATTCGCTACCATTCAGTATGCAAGGAAGAAATCACTCAAAATGATCCAATGCACTCTCACTTTTTCATTTGCCGCCTCATGTATTCACCAAATACGTGTTAAGGTCAGAAAGAATACACAAGCATATAGTTTTCGAATCATGCAACTCATCTCAAAGCTTGTAAGTGGTCTCAAAACTTACAAATCAGCCATATCTGGATCTCCAGTTGGCTACAAGGGGTGAATATTTTGGACAATACAGTACATGGACTCCACTTGGCATTTCAATATCTATACTTAGAATGAGGAGGTGATGTTGATGATCTCAGGGTTCCTACTCTGGCATTGTTTATTACTGATTCAAACATTGTATGGTTTAGCACTCATTCTTAAGGAAGATGCATGTCAATGCTGTACATTTCCAGACCATTACCTTGCCATCTTGGATTTCACTCCTAGATTAGACCAATTGTAGCTAAGAGAAGCAGTCAGGTTGCTCTCATGCATTCGTCACTGCTGTTCCAATTAACCCAGTAGAAAGTGAGTTGTTTAAGAATGAGATAAAAATAGAAAATTCTGCAGACCCACAGGTTGGGTGGCAACAATGGAGCGATAAACACTGGGTTAGTGTTTCAGATTTATAGACTTTGATCAGAAATTTGGAGAAAGGATAACAAGCGCTTGGCCAGCACTGGATCCCATCAACATAGTAATTACAACAGGTATGGAAAAATATACTCAAAAAATATGTAAATGATAAACTATTTACTTGGACAACAACCTTATCTTGACAACAGAAAACATTGTTATAAAGGAAAGAAAATGCTCTCTAATGGCTTTTGGAAAAAGAAGAAATCTCAATGTAATTACAGAATTAGTAACGGAACTAATGCCAAATTGCTTTTGGTGTTCTCTTTCTTCTCTCCCTCTAATATAATTCATTACTGTCTGAAGGCCTGTTACAATTTAGAGGCAGACATATTTCTAGCGTCTCTTTCACGAAGAATTTATATCCCAGAATTTGTGGGCATTGGGAAAGTGACCTGCATATTGTTGTCTTTAGCATGGTTTCTCCTTTTCCCATGTCAGTTAGAATTTGCCTTCAGATCTAGGTGAATAAACAAGCAAGACAGTCAGTCAGTCACATGGAAGTATTTTCTCAGATGGCAAACTAGGGAGGAAAAGGCAATGAGTAGCCTTCGCTTTTGATGAAATCTTACAGAAAGCAAATGATCGGGGCTGCTCATGGGATTGATAGCTGCATCATCACAAAGAAACTTCTAAAAAATATTTCATTATTGCTGGGCAATTTGGTATCTAATGACGATATTCTATTTAATTATGAATCTAGTAGTTCACTAAAAATTCACACTTTATTCAACAAGTTAAGATTCTCAAGGACTTTACAATGAGAGTAAAGATGTAAAGGGGCAAGTTCACATTAGCCAAGTGGTTTCTATTTGTTTGAAGTCTGTGTATGATTTTAACTGTAGAGAAGTATAGAATCACTCACAATAGCTTGTGAATTTCCATGCCTACGCATGTGTGGACTCCAGAATTTGCTGTCCATTTCAGAGACGTAATGAAGAAAAATGCTGACAGTTTCACAGTCATTGGCACTATCAAATATCGGCTAATTGATTCACAATACATTGCAAGAAAATCAGAAATTTTTGTGGGACATTTCCGCTAAAATTAATGGCACAAAATGCTGTTGCAGTCATCCTATTTATATAGCTTGTCAGTAATTTGGTGGGCGGCACGGTGGCGCAATGGTTAGCACTGCTGCCTCACAGCGCCAGAGACCCGGGTTCAATTCCCGCCTCAGGCGACTGACTGTGTGGAGTTTGCACGTTCTCCCCGTGTCTGCGTGGGTTTCCTCCGGGTGCTCCAGTTTTCTCCCACAGTCCAAAGATGTGCAGGTCAGGTGAATTGGCCATGCTAAATTGCCCGTAGTGTTAGGTAAGGGGTAAATGTAGGGGTATGGGTGGGTTGCGCTTCGGCGGGTCGGTGTGGACTTGTTGGGCCAAAGGGCCTGTTTCCACACTGTAAGTAATTTCTTTTGGGCAACACTAGCCTGGAAAAGCTCAAACAGTCAGAGCATCACTATGCGTCTCTTCTCGGCTTCCAGTGACCTGAATGGCAGAGACGAGAATAATGGCAGCTTTCCTACTTGTTCGGCTGTGAAAGTAGCAAAGGTTATGAAACAGGACAACTGTTTGGATTCTTGACCAAGAAATGATTAACACTGTCTGGTCTGAGAGAGTAATAGTTGGGGAGTGAATTTAACTGTAAATAAAAATTGAGAGTGGGAATATTGTTTTTTAATCAGCATGCTGTACAAAAATATAATTGCTTTTATTTTCAGTGATGTGCAGAAACTGCAATCTCCAACTCAAGAGAACGTTGAAGCATTTCTCCACACCAAGCAGCACTTTCCAGGCCAACCGACCTCAACACAAAGCATGACTTACTCTGACAGGGATGAAGAAGAATCCATCCAACATAATGGTAGGAGTGTGTCACTTGTAGATCTGCAGAACACTGCAGTGGCTCAAGGGACAAGTAGTGTTCCAGTTCTTTCCAATGTGTCTGGACGGCAAACTGGCAACCAAGCCTTGAGTACCCATACTACAAACATCAAGCAACTGCGAGAGGTACAGAGTGGGGCACACAGTGCTCCTCAGATCCGCCGGCCTCTACATCCAGCTCTGAGTCAGCAGAGCAGCCTGCAACCTCTGTCTTTCCAAAATCCTGTTTATCAGCTGAACAATCCACCAGTTGGAAGCAGTAAAGCTGGCATGGACTCCAGTTCAGAGAACCTAAGCTCGACAAGCTCCCAGAGCCACACCAATAGTGAGGAGCTAATCAGCAAACTCAGTGGACCCAGTAATAGCAGCATTGAGGACTTTGCTAAACGCAGTGCATACAGTGACGATTACTCCAAGCGAAACACCATGCCAGACAGGAGCAATCTTCCAGTGGCATTACCTCGACAGAATAGCATCGGGCATTCGCAGCTCCGCAGGACAGAGCTGTCAGCTCCCAATAGCCGAGTGAAAGCACCTCATTCATTACCACTTAGTGGATCACAGAGAAGTGCAGGTAGCATGTCAGGGCTACCATCTACATCACCTGAGCCACCACAAACTGAAAACAGGTCTCGGCAACCATCAACCTCATCCAAAGGAGAAAGTCCTGTGCCAAAAGTACGAGCAATACATAGACAACAGCAGTCGCAACAGGTAAGGAATCCTTTCCAGGCATCATGTAGTGCTGCAATCAAGCAACACATTATTAGATGACTGTATATTCCATATTCTCATGTAGAGTGCAGTTTCAGAGTTCTTCATTGGTTACAGGGTCCTCTTTTGGTCAGTCTGGTCCAGTTTCCGTTTTGTTCGTAATGGCGTACATCCAGACTTCTAACATGACGCTAAATATGAACATTTAATCCAGACATGGAAGTGGAAAAGGCCCCTTGCTACTGTGAGGTGTATTGTGATACAGTGGAAGGAATTTCATTTGCACTTAACCCACACTTATACTATGTTGATGTAAAAGAGAGATTATTCCTTCCTAATGTATGCACCTGGATTCTTAACTGAATGGTCACAAAATTGCCCCATCTCACAAATGTTATTAAACATATCATTCACTGTATAAAACAGCATAGATATAGCATAGCTCTCATAATTTTAATGTGGACTTGCTTTGTTTTTTAGCAATTTTCCATATGCTGGAGGTATATGAACATCAATCTCCCATTAGGAATTTTCACATTGATATTGTTTCAGTTTTTTAAAAAAGTGTGCTGAAGTTGCACAGACCTTTAGAACCTGTACGCTGGCCATCACAGATTTGTGGAATTTTGCATACAGTTGCTATTAATTTTTGAATGCAAATAAAGTGAATATACCAGTGTACAGTCCCTGTGTAAAGAGTAGCACTGAGAGAGAAAGTATGCTCAATCCAGTACTTGTTTCTGTTGATCGTGGTGGTGACTGAACACTTATGTTAGTTGTCTGATTCTAATCATTGAAGGTCCAGTCACCAGTGGAGACTGCTACTATGTCGCCAGTTGAGAGAACAGCTGCTTGGGTTCTGAATAATGGACAATATTTGGAAGATGATGAAACAGAACAAATCCGTGAGGAGAATAAACATGCAGAGAGGGTAAGTAAAATGGCTTATTT
Source organism: Chiloscyllium plagiosum (assembly GCF_037043375.1). Lineage (NCBI taxonomy): Eukaryota > Metazoa > Chordata > Chondrichthyes > Orectolobiformes > Hemiscylliidae > Chiloscyllium > Chiloscyllium plagiosum. The sequence goes on along the minus strand of NW_028270147.1, from coordinate 90,600,910 downwards.
CTCTCCTATTTGAGTCTTGTACCAAGGATACTACTTTAGCTAAAGTGAACATTGTGCAACTGGGAGTGAGAAGTAAACTGTTTAATGGAGAAAATTTAAAACTATGTTCATTCTAGCTCGGGGATCTGAAGTTTAGTAATAAAGTGGCTGTGTTTTTCTAAAATATGCATGATTTTAATTATTACTTTGGATTGCATCTGCTGCCTGTGAGAGATCTGTGAGCACCAGTAATTCACATTGTACTGAACAGATCAAAACTCTGTCAACAGAGGCAGCTCCAGTTAGAAGCAGAAACTCTGGATTTATATTATAGTACATTTTTCATAGTGGTAAAAGTAGACACAGTATGAACATGTTACACACTTTTTAACAAAGAGGATTGATGAGGGCAACGATAGATGTGATCTATATGGACATCAGTATGGTGTTCAACAAGGTTCCCCATGGGAGACTGGTTAGCAAGGTTAGATCTCATGGTATAGAGTTAGAACTAGCCATTTTGATACAGAACTAGCTCAAAGGTAGAAGACAGAAAGTGGTGGTGGAAGATTGTTTTTCACATTGGAGGCCTGTGACCAGTGGAGTGCCACAAGGATCGCTGCTGGGTCCACTACTTTTTGTCATTTATATAAATGATTTGGATGTGAGCATAAGAGGTATAGTTAATAAGTTTGCAGATGACACCAAAATTGGAGGTGTAGTGGACAGCGAAGAAGTACAGGGGGATCTTGATCAGGTGAGCCAATGGACTGAAGAGTGGCAGATGGAGTTTAATTTAGATAAATGTGAGGTGCTGCATTTTTGGAAAGCAAATCTTAGCAGGACTTATACGCTTATAGGTAAGGTCCTAGGGAGTATCGCTGAACAAAGAGACCTTGGAGTGCAGGTTCATAGCTCCTTGAAAGTGGAGTCGCAGGTAGATAGGATAGTGAAGAAGGTGTTTAGTCAGCTTTCCTTTATTGGTCAGAGCATTGAGAACAGGAGTTGGGAGGTCATATTGTAGCTGTACAGGACATTAGTTAGGCCACTTTTGGAATATTGCGTGCAATTCTGGTCTCCTTCCTATCGGAAGGATGTTGTGAAACTTGAAAGGGTTCAGAAAAGATTTACAAGGATATTGCCAGGGTTGGAGGATTTGAGGTATAGGGAGGGGCTGAATAGGCTGGGGCTGTTTTCCTTGGAGCATCAGAGGCTGAGGGGTGACCTTATAGAGGTTTACAAAATCATGAGGGGCATGGATAGGGTAAATAGACAAAGTCTTTTCCCTGGGGTGGGGGAGTCTAGAACTGGGGGGCATAGGTTTAGGGTGAGAGGGGAATGATATAAAAGAGACCTAAGGGGCAACTTTTTCACACAGAGGGTGGTACATGTATGGAATTGGCTGCCAGAGGAAGTGGTGGAGGCTGGCACAATTGCAACATTTAAAAGGCATCTGGAAGAGTTTGGAGCAATATGTGCCAGATGCTGGCAGGTGGGACTAGATTGGGCTGGGCTATCTGGTCAGCATAGACAGGTTGGACCGAAGAGTCTGTTTCTGTGCTGTACATCTCTATGACTCTATGACCAATTATTAAAGCCTTAAAGTCCCTCGTGGGGGAAATGGTGATATTAAAAGTTCATGTCCCAATTGGTTGGTAAAATTCTGATGACAATATTGGAAGAAGTTTTATGTTCTGTACGAGACAAATACTGTTGTGTTATAGCCACAAGCAGAACTGCAGTGTTAAATGGTTACCATAGCCAGTAAGAAAAGCAGTGAACCAGACAATTAAACATTGGCTCTGCAGTGCAGTGGTGCAATCTTGCTATGCAGAGAATGTTTGCAAGATAAATACCACAGGATGATAGGGCTTTTTTATTCTAGTAAGAATACATAATGAGAATAATTGTAGGACCTTAATTTAAGTCTGAATTTGTCCAGGGTTTTGATTTTGACTCGCAGTCCTCACTTTCTCCTCGTTGATTTTGATTTTGTCAGTTTAACTTGAATTTGGAAGATTTTCTTTAACACCATTGATTCCAATTTTGACAATGCCGATGAGTATGTTGTTAATTTGCAGCATTCAAATCAGATAGAGGTGGCTTAGAAAAAGCTTTTGAAAGCAAGCAGTCTACCTTGTCAGGCAGTTAGTTCAAGCATAATAGCATAGTATTTCATTACGTTCTGCTGCAGCAAAGATGTTTTGATTATTACCAGGGTTCACAACTACCCTAAACAGAGCACCAGCACTGCAAGAGAGTTAAGGGGGCAGAGGTCAGTGTAGTGCCCATCACTATGGAGAAGGTGCTGGGGAAGCTGAAAGGTCTGAAGGTAGATAGATCACCTGAACCAAATGGAATATATCCCAGAGTTATCCAAAGAGATACTAAACGAGTATTTTGCATCAGTGTTTACTGTGGAGAAGTTATGGAAGATAGAAATATATGGGGATATCTTTAAAAATGTCCGTACTACAGAGGAGGTGGCGCTGGATGTCTTAAAACGCATAAAGGTGGATAAATCTCTGGGACCTCATCAGGTGCTGGGGCAAGTTGTTGGATGGAATCCTCAGGGATAGGATTTACATATATTTAAAAAGCCAAGGACTGATTAGGGATAGTCAGCATGGCTTTGTATGTGGGAAATCATGTCTCATGAACTTGATTAAGTTTTTTGCAGAAGTAACAAAGAGGATTGATGAGGACAGGGCAGTGGACATGATCTGTATTGACTTCAGTAAGGTGCTCGACAAGATTCCTCATGGTAGAATGGTTAGCATGGTTAATTACGTGGAATTCAGGGAGAACGGGCCATTTGGATACAGAACTGGCTTGAAGGTAGAAGACAGAGGCTGGTGGTTGAGAGTTGTTTTCCAGACTGGAAACCTGTGACCAGCGGTGTGCGCAAGGATTGGTGCTGGGTCCACTGCTTTTCATCAGTAATGGTGTAGTGGACAGCGAAGAAGGTTACCTCAGAGTACAACGGGGTCTTGATCATATGGGCCAATAGGACGAGACGTGGCAGATGGAATTTAGTTGAGATAAATGTGAGGTGCTACATTTTGGAAAGGCAAATCAGGGATATTAAGAGTGTGTTGCTGAATGAGGAGACTTTGAAATACACGTTCATTGTTGTTTGAAAGTGGATTCGCAGGTGGATAGGATAGTGATGATGATGTTTGGTAAGCATATCTTTATTGGTCAGTGCATTGAGTATAGGAGTTGGGAAGTCATGTTCCAGCTGTACAGAACTTTGATTAGACCATTTTTGGAATACTGTACGCAATTCTTGGCTTCCTGCTCTAGGAAGGATGTTGTGAAACATGAAAGGGTTCAGAAAAGATTTACAAGGATGTTGCCAGAGTTGGAGGGCTTGAGCTCTCGGGAAAGGCTGGAGAGGCTGGGACTATTTTCCCTTGAGCATCAGAGGCTGAAGAGTGACCATATAAAGATTTATAAAATCATGAAGGGGATGGATAGGGTGGCTCAGTGGTTAGTACTGCTGCCTCACAATACCAGGGTCCCAGGTTCGATTTCAGCCTCCGGCGACTGTGTCTGTGGAGTTTGCATGTTCTCCCCGTGTCTGCGTGGGTTTCCTCCCACAGTCCAAAGATGTGCAGGTCAGGTGAATTGGCCATGCTAAATTGCCCATAGTATTAGGAGCATTAGTCAGAGGGAAATGGATCTGGGTGGTTACTCTTTAAAGGGAGCGGCACGGTGGCTCAGTGATTAGCACTGCTGCGTCACAGCGCCAGGGACCCGGGTTCAATTCCAGCCTTGGGTGACTGTGTAGAGTTTGCACATTCTCCCCATGGTTTTCCTCCGAGTATTCCAGTTTCCTCCCACAATTCAAAGATGTGCAGGTCAGGTGAATTGGCCATGCTAAATTGTCCATAGTGATAGGTGCATGAGTACGGAGTGGGGGAATGGGTCTGGGTTGGTTACTCTTCAGAGGGTCTGTGTGGACTTGTTGGGTTGAAGGGCCTGTTTCCGCATTGTAGGGAATCTAATCTAATCTAAGGTTTTAAATTTAAATATTTAAATAGGGCAATTACGGGAGTGTTAAATAGAATTGGCTAAAGTAAACAGTTTTCCAATTAAAAGATAGTTCAATACAAATGCAGTGGCAGACATTTAAGAAGGTGTTTCAGAATACACAGGATAGATATATTCCAACGAATATATTCTAGCGGCATTAGAAACCACCTTGAAGGACAACAAACTCACGGAAGAAACACAACAAACAATCAGACAGACCTACCCTGAGCCGAAAGAGGGAAGGAAACAAACTGAACACACAAGAAAAGAAAGCCCTAGAAAACCTCAAAAAAGACAAAAACATCGTTATATTACCTGCAGACAAAGGTCGGCTCAGTCATCCTGAACAGAAGGGACTACATAGAGAAAGCCAATGCACTACTCGCAGACACCAACACCTACCGACAGGTGGCGCTAGACCCGACCCCACAACTAGGAAACAAAATTATATCTCTCCTAAGAAAGTTACACAAGTCCGGACAATTAAACAAGACGGAATTCCAGAAAATGCAACCAGACTGGACCAACACCCTACGATTCTACGGACTATCAAAAATCCATAAACCAGGAGCCCCCCTCAGACCTATAATCTCACTACCCGGAACACCAACTTACAGACTGGTCGAAGAACTACACGCAAGACTGAAATACCTAATACACTCCATCCACTCCATCCAGGAATTCCTAAAAATCATCAAAAACACCAAAATAGAGGAAGACGAAACAATGATCGCATTCGACGTAACAGCACTGTTCACCTCCATCAATATCGACCTAGCAAAGGAAACACTTACCACACTTTTAGAAGAGACCATCACACACACCCCAATCACCATCAATCACATTACCAACGAAAACATCATGAAGCTAGTGAACCTGTGCCTCACCACCCACTTCACCTTCAACAACATAATCTACAAACAAACCAATAGCACACCCATGTGATCTCCGCTATCAGGATTCATAGCAGAAGCAGTAATGCAAAGACTAGAACAAACAGCCCGACCAACCATCAAACCAAAAATCTGGGTCCGCTACGAAGATGACACCTTTGTCATCACAAAACAAAACAAGATAGAAGAGACATTTAACATCATCAACAACACCCTCACAGGCATAAGGTTCACCAAGGAGGAAGAAACTGACAACAAACTCGCATTCCTGGATGTCACAGTCGAAAGAAAGGACAATGGAGAACTACAAACCTGCGTATACAGAAAACCGACAAACACTGACCAAATACTCAACTACACCAGCAACCATCCCAACACACACAAACGAAGCTGTATCAGAACACTATTCCAACGAGCCACCACACACTGCAGCACAGACGAACTTCGGAAAACAGAGGAGAACCACCTATACAACGTATTCAAGAAGAACGGATACTCAAAAAATACAGTCCTCAGATTCCTCAAGAAAAAACCACAACAAGCAGACCAAACACAGCCAGAAACCCTAACCACCTTACCATATATCAAAGACGTTGCAGAAATGACAGCCAGACTACTAAGACCCCTCGGAATCCTACTAGCACACAAACCCACCAACACTCTCAAACAAAAACTAACAAACTTAAAAGACCCAGTACAACCCATAGACAAAACCAACGTCATCCACACAATTCCGTGCAAGGACTGCCACAAACACTATGTAGGACAAACAGGAAGAAAGTTAGCCACCAGGATACACGAACACCAGCTAGCCACAAAAAGACAGGACCCTCTCTCCCTCGTAGCACTACAAACGGATGAAAAAAACCACCATTTCAACTGGGACAACACATCTATCCTGGGACAGGCTAAGCAAAGACATGCCAGAGAATTCGTAGAGGCCTGGCACTCCAACCACAACGCCATAAACAAACACACAGATCTAGATATCATCTATCAACCCCTCAGGAAATGACGTCACCACAAACCCCAGGAACCCCATCCAGGACAAACATATAAATAGAAAGCAGGAGACAACAGCTTTGCTTCACTTCACTTAGAGGTCGCCACTGATGATGTTACCTAGCCAGGTAATGAAACGTCTGGATATCAAACCTACAGCTCAGCGAGCAAACCTACACCCTGAATAAGAAAACATTCCAAGGAACAGATTCAACACTTATGACTGACTAAAACAGTTAAAAATGTAGTTCTTACAGAAAAAGTATGTAATTGTACAAAGCAAGTTCAGAAGATTTTTTTTAAAAACAGAAAATGATTTTAACAAAAAGAGAAAAAATAGAGTAAAAGAAAACTAGCCAGAAATACACAGATAGGAAGAGTTTCTATAAATATTTAATGGGAAAGTTAACAACATGAGCGTTGGTCTTATGGAAAGTGAGTCTGGAGAATTAATATTGGCAAATGAAGAGATGATAAATGATTTGAACAAGTATTTTACATCAGTGTTCACTACAGAGGATAGAAGTAATATCCCACAATTAGGAAATGGCAGGAATGGTGGAACTCAGAAAAATTACAATCACTAATTTAATTGTGTCCATAAGTGTGAGCATTTGTAAATTGGATGTTCATAAATCTGCAGCTGCCTGTATTCAAAATATTGTAGTTGGGGACTTGGCTAAATGAAAGGTCATCAGGCAGAGTTAACAAGCTTTTGAGAAAGTGAAATAGTGTTTTACTATTCCTGTATATTGGAGTTCTTTGAGAAAGTAATGTGCTGTGGATATAAGGGGAGCTGGTGGATGTATTTAATCAAATGCCTTCTGAAAATTTAAGTGCCCACATCAGAGGTGCCATGGAAAGTACAAGCTCATGGTGTAGGGGGTAGTACATTGATATGGAGAGAAGATTAGTTGGCTATCAAGGGAAACAGAAAGGAGGAATAAATTGATCTTTTTGTTAGCAAGATATAAACAAGCAATGTTGGCAATTTGTCCTGGGGTAAAGGGACAAGGGGGTATAATTACCAAATTTGATGATGGTGAAAGATAGAAAGTAAGTTGTGAAAATGGCATGAGGAAACTGCAAAAAGTGTAAAAATCTGGCAAATGGAGACGTGGAAAAATGTGAAACAGGGAGAATAGAAAAGAAGCATACTACCTTATTTAAATGATGAGAGATTGCAGAGCTCTGATACAGAAAGATCTCAGTGTCCTCATGCATGAATCACAGAAGTTTCATTTACAGGTACAGGAAGTAATTAGGAAAACTAATTGAATGTATCATTTACTGTGAGGGAATTGAATATAATAGTAGGAAGGATGTGCAAAGTTATAACAGGTATTGGTAAGAGCACATCTGGAGTCCAGTGTAAAGTATTAGTCATCTTAATTAAGGAAGGATGTAAATGCACTGGAAACAGCTCAGAAGTTTGTGAAAGTAATACATGAAAAGATGGATTATCTTATGAGGAAAGGTTGGTTAAGGTAGGTTTGTAACTGCTGGAGCTTAGAAGTGTAAGGAGTGACTTGACTGAAACATCTAAGATCTAGGGGGATTTCACAGGGTAGATGTGGAAGGGATGTTTCCTGTTACGGGAGAATCTAGAACTAGGGGTTACTGGTTAAAAATAAGGGATTGCTAATTTAAAATGGAGATGAGGCAAAAAAATGTCTGCGTGTTGGAGAGTCTTTGGAACGGTCTTCCCCAAAAGGTAGTGGGGGCAAGTTCTTTGGATATTTTTAAGGCAGTGGTGGATAGATTCTTGATCAGCAAGGAATTGAAAGGTTATCAGAAGTAGACAAGAATGTGGCTGTGTAGTTACAATTAGATCAGCATTATCTTACAAAATGGTCGAGCAGGCTTGAGAGGCTGAATGACTTACTCCTGCTCCTTGCTTATATGTGAAATAATTATATTACCCCTAGATTGATGTCATTCCAAACTGGTATTTGAATTGTTCCTTTGAGAAATGGTATAAAAAGCTGCATCTTTGGTGCCTTGTGTTGACATGATTCTCACTGGTTTCCCTGACAGTATGAGCAAGAGATTGCAAAGTTAAAGGATCGATTGAAGGTGTCAAGTCGTAGACTGGAAGAATATGAGCGCCGCCTGCTTGCCCAGGAGCAGCAGATGCAGAAGCTCCTGCTTGAATACAAGTCCAGGCTGGAAGATAGTGAGGAGAGGCTTAGGAGGCAGCAGGAGGAGAAGGATAGCCAGATGAAAACGATCATCAGCAGGTAAGCAATACTGTAAATTGTCAGAGAAGCAAGTTCTCATCCAATTCAGTAAAAATTCAGATTTCAAAAAAACAATTTGCTAGGTCCTGTGCAATAAATCTAGTATATCTACATATCAAGCCAAAATTCAGTCTTGTATAGTGACTTGAGGCACACAACACTGTTGTCCAGTTCATTGAATGAATAATATCCCAACAGTATAGAAACAGGCCATTCGGCCCAACAAATCAACACTGATGCTCTGAAGACCATCCCACCCAAACTCATCCCAATACCTTATCCCTGTAACCCAGTATTTCCCATGGCTAACACATCTATCCTATACGTCCCTGAGCACTATGAGTAATTTAGCATGGCCAATCCACCTAACTTGCATATCTTTGGATTGTGCGAGGGAACCTGGTGGAAACCCATGCAGACAGTGGGCAAACATGCAAACTCCACACAGACAGTCACCCAAGGGTGGAATTGAATCTGTGTCCCTGGTGCTGTGAGGCAGCAGTGCTAACACTGAGCCACTGTGCTGCCCTGTTCAAATACAAGCAGAGCTGCAATGATAGAATCTGTGATAAACTGAACTCAATTCCTCAGAAACTAGTTATTACTGATCAGCTTATGTCTGTATTTCTGACTGGATAGCCACCCTTTCAAGAGATACAACCCTTATCCTCACTTACTCTGAACTGGTAATTTACTGGGACAGCTCATTGATTTGATATGTTGCAATGACTCTATGCTAACCCTCTGTGGAGCAGTCCAGTCAGTCCCAATATATCCTACGTAAGTTAATTTTCTTTAAGTGCTCGTCCAATTTCCTTCTGAAATATTCAATCATCTCCATCATCATTGGCAAAGAGTTCAAGGTCATTACCACTAACTGTGTGAAGAAAGGTTCTCTCTTACATTATTCCTGTGCCTTTCACCCAGGGGCTACCTCTGCAGAGATAGGTTCAGTTGATCTTATATATCAAACTCTAGGGATAAGCTGTGCTGTCTGTGGAGGACAAGAGACTTAACTGCACAGGGGAAGAAGAATTGGAACAAACAATTCACCTGGACACACCTCCATTAGTGAGTTTAAATCAGCTTTATTGGAATCTGATGGAACGGTGTTCAGCTTCTGGCTGACGTTTTTGGAGCATCTTAAAATTGAAAGGGATACCGTTGTCACCACTAGTGATATATATCCTGGTGTAAATGGTAGTACTTCCTTTGTAGTGCAGCTTGCTGCTAGGATTTGGTCATCACACTTTACACCTTTTTTTATTATTTACAGATTGATGGCAGTGGAAGAAGAGCTGAAGAAAGACCACTCAGAAATGCAGGCAGTGATTGATGCAAAACAGAAGATTATTGAGGCCCAGGTGAGTGTCAGTGCTTGGCTTGCTGATTTGTTTAGGAGAAAGTGAGGACTGCAGATGCTTAAGATCAGAGTCGAGAGTGTGGTGCTGGAAAAGCACAGCAGGTCAGGCAGCATCCGAGGAGCAGGAGAATCGACGGTTCGGGCATAAGGCCTTCATCAGGAATGAGACTTGTGGGCCGGGGGTGCTGAGAGATAAATGGGAGGGGGGTGGGGCTAGAATGAAGGTAGCTGAGAATGTGATAGGTAGAGGTGGGGGTGAAGGTGATTGGTCAGAGAGGAGGGTGCAGTGGATAGACAGGAAAGATGATGGACAGGTCAAGAGGATGGTGCCGAGTTGGAGACTTGGGACTGATAAGTGGGGGAGGGAAAAGAAGAAAACTGGTGAAATCCACATTAATCCTGTGTGAATGCAGGGTCCCAAGGCAGAAGATGAGGTGTTCTTCCTCCAGGCGTCGGGTGGTTAGGTTATGGCGATGGAGGAGGCCCAGGACCTACATGTCCTTGGCGGGGTGGGAGGGGGGAGTTAAAGTTTTCAGCCACGGGGTGGTGGAGTTGGTTGGTGCGGGTGTCCCAAAGATGTGATTTGAAACGATCCACAAGTTGGCATCCTGTCTCCCTGATGTAGAGGAGATCATATCGGGTGCAACGGATACAATAGATGACATTTGTAGAGGTACACATAAATTTCTCTCAGATGTGGAAGGATCCTTTGAGGCCTCGGATGGAGGTGAGGGGGGAGGCTTTGGCCCAGGTTTAGCACTTTGTGTGGTGGCACGGGAAGGTGCCGGGAGTAGGGTGAGGGCTGGTGGGGCGTGGATCTGACAAGGGAGTCATGGACGGAATGGACTCTCCAAAATGCTGATAGGAGTGGGAAGGGAAATATATCTCCAGTGGTGGGGTCTGTTTGTTGGTGGCAGAGATGGCGGAGGATGGTGCTATGTACGGAGGTTGGTGGGGTAGAAGGTAAGGACTGGGGTGGGTTTCTGTCTTTGTTGAGTTGGGAGGGGTGGGGGTTCATGGCAGAGGTGTGGGAAGTGGAGGAAATGCACTGGAGGGTATCGTTGACCACATGGGAGAGAAAATTGTGGTCTTTGAAGAAGAAGGCCATCTGCGATTTTCTATGGAGGAATTAGTCATCCTGGGAACAGATGCGGCAGAGGTGGAGGAATTGGGATTAAGGGATTGCTTTTTTACAGGAGGTAGAGTGGGAGAAAGTGTACTCCAGATAGCTGTGTGAGTCTGTGGGTTTGTAGTAGATGTCCGCGGTTAGTTGGTTGATGGAGAGGTCCAGGAAGGAGAGGGAAGTGTCCGAGATGGTCCAGGTGAATTTGAGGTCAGGGTGAAAGGTGTTAGTGAAGTTGGTGAACTGTTCAACCTCCTTATGGGAGCACAAGTTAGCACTGATACAGTCATCGATGTAGCAGAGGAAAAGGTGGGGGATGGTGCCGATGTAACCGCGGAAGATGTTCCATGTAGCCAACAAAGACACAGTCATAGCTGCGACCTGTGCAGGTTGCCTATGGCTACCTCTTTGGTTTGGTGGAAGTGGGAGGAATTGAAGGAGAAGTTGTTAAGAGTAAGGACCAGTTCAGCCAGGCATATGAGGGTGTCCATGGAAGGGTACTGGTTGGAATGGCATGAGAGGAAGAAACGGAGGGCTTGGAGGCCTTTGTTGTGGTGGATATATGTGTACAGGGACTGGAAATAAGGCCTAGGGGGCTGAGGAAACGAAAGTCTTGGAGGAGGTGAAGGGTGTGGGTGATGTCCCGAACGTAGGTGCGGAGTTCCTGGATTAAAGGGGGCAGGATAGTATCAAGAGATGAGTTCAGTGGGACAGGAGCAGGCTGAGAGAATGGGTCGACTAGGGTAGTCAGGTTTGTGAATCTTCGGTAGAGGTAGAATCGGGCAATGAGGGATTCGCGGACGATGAGGTTGGAGGCTGTGAATGGAAGACCCCCTGTGGTGATGAGATTGTGGATGGTCTGGGAGATGATGGTTTGGTAATGGAAGTTGAGGTCGTGGTTGAGGGAGCAGTAGGAGGAAGTGTCTGTAAGGTGGTGCCTGGCTTCAGGTTGTAGAGGTCGGTGTGTCAAACTACCATAGCGCCCCCCTTGTCTGCTGATTTGATGGTGATGTTGGGATTGGAGCAGAGGAAATGGAGCGCTGCGTATTACAAGGGTGGGAGGTTGGAGTGGGTGAGGGGGATGAATAGGTTGAGGTAGTCTGTGTCACGGCGGCAGTTAGAAATGAAGAGGTCAAGGGCGATAATAGGTCGGGAAGTATGTCCAGGTGGATGGGTACATTGGAGGTGAGAGAAGGGGTCCTTGGTGAGTGGGTGGGAGTCTTGAATGAAAACATGCACTCAGAGGCAGAGGCGGCAGAAGAAATGTTCATTATTGCAACACGTGTTGATCTTATTAATCCGGGAGCATAGAGAGACGAGGGTGAAGCCTTTGAGGACTGAACGTTCATCTTCAGTGAGGGGGAGGTCCGGGATAATAGTAAAAACATGGCAGGGGTGGGAGCTAGGATCTGGGGTGAGGTGGAGCTCGGTGTGGGGGTGGAGACAGCCACTTGAGTGGATGTGGTTACGGGGTCTGGAATGACTTCACCAATGGAGTAACACCACCAAGTTTTGAGAAGAATTGTAGCTCAGGTTGAGGTTCTGGATGTAGGTTTGCACACTGAGCTGGTAGATTAGTGTTCAGATGTTTCGTCGTCATACTAGGTAAATCTTCAGTGAGCCTCCGGACAAAGCATTGCTGATGATTCCTGCTTTCTGTTTATACATTTGGGTTTCTTTGGGTTGGTGATGTCATTTTCTATGGTGATGTCATTTCCTGTTCTGTTCCTCAGGGGGTGGTAAATTGGGTCCAAGTCAATGTGTTTATTGATAGAGTTCCAGTTGGAATTCCATGCTTCTACGAATTCTCGTGTGTGTCTCTGTTTGGCTTGTCCTAGGATGGATTTGTTGTCCTAGTCGAAGTGGTGTCCTTTCTCCTCTCTATGTAAGGATATTAGTGAGAGACGGTCATGTCGTTTTGTGGCTAGTTGATGTTCATGTATCCTGGTGGCTAGTTTTCTGCCTGTTTGTCCAATGTAAGTGTTTGTTACAGTTCTTGCACGGTATTTTGTAAATGACATTAGTTTTGTTCAAGTCTCTGCTAAGGAACCTGATATTGGAGATCCCATGGGTGTTCCGTTGGTTTGACACATACACCAAACACCACCAACTTCATCAGCAAGGACCGTATCATCAAGTTAGTGGACCTATGCCTTACCGCCCACTTCACCTTCATCTTCAACAACAAAACCTATGGAACACACATGGAATGTCCGATTTCAAGGGTTCTTAGCAGAGATAGTAATGCAGAGACTCAAACAAATAGCTCTGCCAACCATCCAACCCAAACTTTGGGTCCACTATATGGGTGACACCTTTGTCATCACAAAACGAAACAAATTAGAGGAAATCTTCAAGATCATCAATCATACCCTTACTGGCATAAAATTCACTGAAGAGGAGGAAAGCAACAACAAACTGCCATTCCTAGATGTCACAGTAGAGCGAACAACCAGTGGGGAACTTCAAACCAGCATCGACAGGAAAACAACCCATACAGACCAAATATTGAACTACAGAAGCAATCATCCCAACACCCACAAATGAAGCTGCATCAGAACATTATTCCAGCGAGCCACCACACACTGCAGCACAGAGGAACTGATTTCAAAAAGAACGGTTACCCAGTGAACACAGTCTGCAGATTTCTCCGCAACAAACCCAAACAAGCAGACAAAACACATCCAGAAACCCTAGCCACTCTCCCCTACGTCAAAGACACCTTGGAAATGACTGTGAGATGACTCAGACCCCTTGGCATCATGGTAGCCCACAAACCCACCAAGACAGTAAAACAGCTGTTAATGAACTTGAAAGACCTTAAACAGACAACAAACAAAACTCATGTCATTTACAAAATACCGTGCAAGGACTGGAATAAACACTACATTGGACAAACAGGCAGAAAACTAGCCACCAGGATACATGAACATCAACTAGCCACAAAACGACATGACCTTCTCTCACTAGCATCCTTCCATACAAATGAGGAAGGACACCACTTCGTCTGGGACAACACATCCATCCTAGGACAAGCCAAACAGAAACATGCACGAGAATTCTGCGAAACATAGCATTCCAACCGGAACTCTACAACAAACACATTAACTTGGACCTGATTTACCACCCCCTGAGAAACAGAACAGGAAATAACATCACTACAGGAAATGACATCACCAACCCAAAGAAACCCAAACATATAAATAGAAAGCAGGAATCATCAGCAGTGCTTTGCTCAGATGCTAACTGAAGATGTTACCTAGTGTGGAGACGAAACGTCTGAACATGAATCTTCCAGCTCAGCAAGCAAACCTACATCTGGAAGTGACACTCACCATGGGGGCGGAAGTGGGGCCTACGGTGGTACCGTTGGGGGACAGACGTGATGTAACGCGTGACGTCAGCGACGTCAATAGCTGGGTTCTGGTAAGTGGCGTCACTGGTGGCGGATGTGACTTCGACAATGGAGTCATCCGTGTTCTGGTGAGTGACGTCTCTGGAGGTGGAAGTGACATGCAGAGTAGGTATTGTGTTGGTGCTGGCGGAGGTGGATCCTGCAGAGGCGGCCGTCTTTCCGGCGATCGCGGAGGTGATATCCATCGCATCATCCTCTGCCACCTACAAACAGACCCCACCACTAGGGATATATTTCCCTTCCCACCCCTTTTCTGCGTTTCGGAGATACCTGTCCCTCAGCGACTCCTTTGCCAGATCCACACCGCCCACCAGCCCTCGCCTCACTCTCATCACCTTCCCCTGCCACCACAGGAAGTTCAAAACCTGCATCCGTACCTTCCCCCCTCACTTCCATCCAAGGCCTCAAAGGATCCTTCCACATCTGACAGAAATTTACATGTACCTCCACAAATGTCATCTATTGTATCCATTGCACTCGATGTAGTCTCCTCTACATCAGGGAGACAGGATGCCAACTTGCCCTGTGGCTGAACGCTTCAACTCCCACCCCATCAAGGACATGCAGGTCCTGGGCCTCCTCCATCACCAAACTCTTACCTCCCAATGCCTCGAGGAAGAAGGCCTCACCTTCCGCCTTTGAATCCTGCAACTACATAGGATTAATGTAGATTTCACCAGTTTCCTCATTTCCCCTCCCCCTACCTTATCCTAGTCCCAAGCCTCCAACTCAGCACTGCCCTTTTGACCTGTCCATCGTCTTTCCCATCTATCTGCTCCATCCTCCTGTCTGACTTATCACCTTCTCCCCCGTCTTAATCTACCTATTGCATTATCAGTTACCTTGCCCCCCAGCCCTCTCTCTCTTCCACCCCCCCACCACTTATCTCACAGCCCCATTTGTCCCACAAGCCTCTTTCCTGATCAAGGTCTTATGCCCGAAATGTCGATTCTCCTGCTGCTCAGATGCTGCCTGACCTGCTGTGCTTTTCTAGCACCACACTCTCGATTGCTGTTTTGTTTGTGAAGATTTCAACACCCTTTATCGCATTTGGTTGGATGATCAGATAAAAAGCAAAGCTTTTATAAATATTGATTTAAAGGTGGCCTGTGCAAGATTTTCAACAAACTTTTTATGCAGTTGTTGAGAGTAGAGAGAAACTATTGCACATTTAAACAATTACTTTCAAAAACTAATGATTAATAAATAAAAAGGCTACCTTCTGAGAATTAATAGTTTGGCAACAGAACTGATTGCTCCCAATAGGATGGCAGCAGTTCAAGAAGGTAGCTCATCAACCACCTCCTCCAGGGCAATTAGTGATGAACAATAAATTCTGGCCTAGGTAGCGATGCTCAGTTGCTATGCATTATGACTGAAGTTGGAGCATGCAATATTTGCTTTTCTAGCCATTCCTCCAATGGTCACAACAAATTTAATTTAACCAGATTGGTGATATGGTCAATTATATACATCTCAGGTTTAACTAGATTCACTGTAAAGAACATGTGACACAGGTTTCTTTTGTCAACAACAAATAATTTGTTTATTACCAAAACAAACCTACACGTGCAAAAATCCAAATATTATTGGCCAACAGGTTGGACCACGCAAATATATATATGCATATATAAACTCACCTAAAATGCTAATGCATACATGATGAAAAACAAAGAAAATTACAAAGATCTACGCGTAATTTTGAAGTACTTCGACCAAATAATGGTTGTTATCTTCAAAATACTCATTATAAAATTTTGTCAAATTGTCCAAAACAGTTTCTTATTCTGTACTCAAGCTGCTGGCACTGGGTGTCTTCCTGGAACAGTTGTAGTTGGTTAAATTTAATCTGCTTCAAATGATTGGGTGGATTCAAGAAAATACTCTCCAGGAACTGTCCCGTATTGGTACAGGTGGCTTTTGATTGGTTTCAGATTGCACACAATTCTGAGAAGATTTGAAAAGAGAGAAAAAGGAAGCAACAGGGCATTGCCTCTTAGTCAAGTCTCAAGTTTCTATCTGACTCAGTTCAAAGATATCATAGTCTTATGCTAACCAAACTTTGAGCCATGTGACCACTCTCTGAAAGTTCTCCAGATTATACAACAATCTGAGCTCAAGTGCTTCTTGCAGGTACAATATATTGTGGTTGTACACCGTATCTTTTCCTCAACAAATTGCTGTTTGTTTAAAGATTCAAGATGTATTGATACAGGGCCATATAATCTTCTTAGAATAGTATTTAGGTCAAGTCCCTTCATGAAAGAATTTTAAGCACGTATCAGTAGATATCATAATCAGCCTTGCCTAGTTATCATGTTTGCCAAGAATGTATAGTCTGTTGAATAGAATGGTCATTTCAGTAAGCCATTCGACTTTGGGAAGATACTTTTGAGGAAGAGGGGAATTTGATTTTGATGGGTAACTATCTCCCAATTTCTTGCAGGAATGAAAAAAACAGTCTTAAAGAGGAAGCATATAATCATGAACCAAACCTAAACTGCATTTAGATAGTTAGTTGAATGTGTTAAAATGTCCCAAGCTACAGCACAGGAAAGTTATCAAACAAAATATGGCCAAAACCATTTAAGGAAATGTGAGAGTACATGCAAATCTTTAAAGACTGTTTCAAGAAGAGGGAGGTTTAAGGAGGGAATTACAGAACCTAGGGCTGCACCGACTGGAGGGAAAAAAGCTGCCAATGTAGAGTGGGTAAAATCGAGTGTGCGTAAGAGGTGAGAATTGGAGGATTCCAGAAATCTGAGCAGGTTGTCAGTGATTCCGGAGTTTGAGATACTAGGCCTTTAGGGGATTTGTAAATAAGGATTTGAATTTGAACATTAAGATGATGCCCAACTAGGAACCAATGGTCAGCAGGCAATAGAATGATACATGTATAGGACTTGGAGCATGTCAGCATACTGGCAACAGAATTTTGGACAAGTTTAAGTTTAAAAACATGGAAGATGAGAGGCCAACATGGAGAGCTTTGGAATATTTAAGTCTCGAGATAATTACAGAATAGATGACAGTTTTAGCAGCAGTTTAGCCCAGACTGGGCAGAGTTTAGCATTGTTATGGAGGTGGAAGTAGGCAGTCTTCCACTCTTCATAACATTTGCACAGCATAGTTTTGAATGAACTTATCATAACTTGAACCAAGTCTCAAATCACCTGTCACTTCAGTGCAGTGGATGTCAGTTGTGTTCATATCTTGATTTTGAACCTCAGGTCCTTTATTATCTTCTCCCTCCATGGCCTTGCCCTTTATTACCTTTATGGGATTGCTGTGCTCTTCCAATTCTGTCTCTTTTAAATCTCCAATTTTAATTACTTCATCACTGGCAGCTGTGCCTTCAACTGCTGTGACCCTGAGATCTGGAACTCCTTGTCAAACCTTTCTGCTACTTTACCTGCTTTCTTCCTTAGGTTTAGGTTTTAAGATACATCCTATCATCTATCCTAGTATTTCCTTATGTGGCTCGACACGAGGTTGTGTTTGACCAGACTTATATGAAGAATCTTGTAGTGTTTTACAGTGTTAATGGTGCAATACAAATGTACATTGTTGTTGGATTTAAGACACATGTATGCTTTTAAATATTGTTTTCCACTCAAGTGGAAAATGCTGGGGGAATATTTAAACTTATTCAAATCAATTTTCTTTCCCTCTTCCTCTGACCCATGCAAAGGCATTGACCCATAAAGCTCAATTTGGGATCACAATGACGACCAACAGGAGATGGTTGGGACTCCAACAGCTGTCAAGGCGAGGCATGGAGTTATCTCAGGAACAAAGTGGATAGTCCAAAAACCTTCCCAGTCCTTACCCAAGGGCAATAAATAATTTGCATCTAGCACAATTTTATTGTAATAGAACAATTCCAGTGAGCTTAGCTTATTAAATTGACATGTTACACATGCATTGCTAAAATCTTAGCATTTAACCACACCGTGCATTGAATTGTGGGGGAAGGACCTCCACAATTTTAAATAAATCACTGCAAAATCAAAGTATAAATGCTTGCATTAAAAAGGAAACTGCATGAAAATCTTAAACATTAAAACATCTTAAGCATTCAAAAATGTGCAGGCTTGTTGGATTGGCCATGCTAAATTGCGCATAGTGTCCAGGGATGTGTAGGTTAGGTGGATTAGCTATGGGACATGCTGGGTTACAAGGATAGAGTAGCGGTTGAGTATGGGTGGGATGCTCTTTGGAGGATAGGTGTGGATTCAATGGGCTGAATGGCCTGCTTCCATACTGTAGGGATATATTTGAACATTTCGGAAATATGGACCAAACGATCCATTCAGCTTTTCACGCAGACGTGGTGCAACTGTTGTATCCCATGTTGGAAAGTGAGAACAGTCCGGTCTAATTTAGGTAATAATTCAGATTTCTCTCCATTCCTGTAAATGCCTGCAGCAGTTGGTGTCAAATCCCATAACTAACTTTGCACCCAGTCTATTCCTGCTGTACATTGAAACAGTACTGAGTACATAATAAGCACTCTCCAGAGCTTTAATCCACCTCAGGGAGATGAGGGAAGAAAGTAAACTAACGTACAGCTCATGAATCCCTCTTAAATATTAATGTTAATCAGTTGCAGTCTATGGAAAGGATTTTAGTCCAGGCTTAGTGCACATTTTAGATTCCATATTTCAGTTCATTTTAAATGTTAAAAAAAATTGTTTTGTTGTTTTATGTCACAAAGTTTTGCATTTTATAAATGCATCACCTCTTGATTGACCATCCAGTGTTATTTTAATATTTTATGTTCATTTTCATCTTTAGTTGGTGTTCTAGAGACTTGGTCTTCATTTTCCAATTGATTTATCTCTGTTAACATTTTAAGAATGCTCTTAGTTCCTCATTGTTGTGATAAGAACAAAAATCTCCACCCCAAAAACATTAAACCACAATGGGATTCCCTAAAAGATAGATAGGGAAATGCAAAATTGCCGTCAACAGCTAACTATGGTGATGAGACATGGGGAATGAGAAGAAAAATATTTAGTCATTGTCACAGCTGGTCATTGGCAATTTATGAATAATTGGTCTTACAAGCTTATTTCTTTCTGAAGCTTCCTTATCATCCTTTATAAAATTATCTTGTGTACACTTTCCTGGATTATTTCTCTTGTTCTCTTAACTCTCTCTATCTCCGTCTCTATAATTTTGTTCCTATCCCATTTCCTGTTCCCTCTGATTTAATTTTTGATTTATTTCCTGTCCTCTTCTCACCTTTTTTTTCTCCCCATCTCCAATAATCCTCCTTTCTCTCAGTGGTCCAGAGTAGAACTGGCATAGCTATTTAGGTGAGCTAAAGATTTAAATCCTGGGCCCTATGACTGGAAGTAAGGGTCACACAGGCACCATGTATATATTTCCACAGCCATCCTAGTTTGGAATGTATGATAACTATAATTACACTACCTTTGGCTACTATTTCTTTGGTAGCCACTGATGAAATATAATGTTAAGATATGTTTTATTCCCTTAATTTTGTATTTGTCACAAAAGCAACATGTCTCTACAAAAAAGTAGCAAGGTTGCCGAATATTGCCCGTGACATGTTCACTGTATTGATTACAGGTCAATTTTGAGGATGGGATGAGCACAACAGGCAAGTAAGATTCCGTTTCCTAGCAAAGCAGTTCATAGAAATGAGAAAAGCCCCTGGTCCCTTCCTGCTGTCTCCAGCTAGCATTGTGCGGGCTTGTTGTTGCACGTTATGAATGTGTAATTTTTTTTTGTTTGCCCCCACTGCAAACATCAACATCACTTTTTAAAAAATAAGCATAACATTGAAACCAAGGTGTCAAAATAAGAACACTGCATAATAGCTAGTTGATAAATGAGCACCAAGCATTGCTGCACTGTGTAAAGTGATATTACTGAAATCTTTAGGGCTGTGCTAAACCCACAAAAGTTTGAAAAAAAATGCACAACTTTGTAAATTTTCCTGTCTATTTCCACTTTCCCTGTCTATCTTCAGAAAGCAGTGGCTCAATTTGCAGTGACATTCCCTGGGTGCTGGCAACATCTCCACCTGTGTGACTAATGGCCACATTGTGGAGTTCATTGAGGGCAACGTCAAATTTAGTTTTGGGAGAATATGATAGCCAAGCTGACTGACATGTAATTAAGCACTTTCAAGTAGTAGTGCCTTTTACTCGCAATGAGGAACGGTGACTATGAGGGAGAAAAGGTAATATGCCCACAGAGCATTAAATCCAGGACCATTCTGACCAACAGAGCTATGCATTTATTCAGTGTATATATTAGGGAGTCTCGTTAATTTCATAGGAAAATTTTAAACTCTATCTGGATTTAGCAGAGCTTCAAATTTGTTTAATTTCCTCTGAATGAAATTAGTAGTACAAAAATCTATAATAACTCAAACATTCCATTACTCTTGCAAAGACTTGTCACTGAAACCTCTGGGTTCAATCCCCAAGTTTTTATTAAGTCAACTGTTTTCAGCCAGGGTTAGCAGCAAAAGCGCACCAAGTTCCGTCTCAGAAATTAGAGTTTGGAATGGTAAGATCAGACACAGTTCCAGATCCTAATAGCTGTTCAGTGTCACCTACTGGTTTTAGTTAATTGTGATTTCCCTTCAGTCAGATAACTTGCCAACTCTGTCTATGCCATGGGGATGAGTATAGAAAATTCAAGTTAAACTAAAAGTTAATTTTCTGCCAAATAGATTTTAATCAGGAACTGAATTGCTTTTTAAAAGCTGCCCTTTTCAAACTAATTCATCTGTATGATATCTCTGTAGTGATGTCTGATTCAACAAAAACAGCTGAACTTTTCTCATCTAATAAGAGAGTGCTGAACACATTGTGCAAAGGAATTTTGAACCAATAGTATTTTATTATGTATAGAGGGGTCCTTTCTACTTATGGGAAAGGGAACCTGCTTTGGTCATTGTTTGATTCTTCTCACTGCCCGTTATTTTATTCTAAAATAGCCATCATATTTTTGCCTTGACCCCCATATCAGTCATATGCTGGTAAACCTGTGAACATTATCTCTCAAATCCAATTTCTCTCAATATGCAAATAAAAGTGTTAATTTAGCCACATGAATCGCAAGGATAAGAAATCTTTCTTTATATTTGCTATCTTTGGAAGTTTTGCAAAGATTATAATAACAAGGCATATTCTAAAGGCAGATTATTTGACTTGGATTTATATATGGGTTTCTCCAGGAGTCTGCTGTGCTTCTGCTTGTACAAATGAAACTTGACTGCAAAAATAACTGTTGCACTATTGGGATAGAGTTGGGCCAGAGATCTTCAAAGGCCTTTATTAGACTCCAGCTTGGCCGCTTCCCCCTGCCCACCCACCCCATTCCCCCCACATTTCTCAGTATGTTGTGTCCTTGCCCTGCTGATAATCTAAGACAATGGTTTACCTATTTGTTACATTTTTATATTATTAAAATCTATTTGTACAAAGTGTTGTCATGAGGAATTCAACCCTATCACTCAGCATCCCACTTGCTTTGCTTTTCTCTCAGGAGAAACGAATCACCTCCCTGGACTCTGCCAACTCTCGGCTGATGAATGCTCTAACGCAGGTCAAGGAACGTTACAGCATGCAAGCTCGGAATGGGATCTCTCCCACCAATCCCACCAAACTGTCAATAACGGAGAACGGGGAGTTCAAGAACAGCAGCTGTTGAGTGGGAGTCTGAATGTTTCTGACCAGATGCACATGGACTGAATTTTCTGAATTCACTCCTGAGGAGTTGTTTACAGGTGCTGCTAGGACCTTTTTCATGCTTCAGATCATGAGAGATTATTCACAGGACAATGCCTAATATCATCATTGTACACTCTGCAAAAGTCTTACTCCACTGTGGAGAACTGTTGGAAATCTGTACAGAAATGAGCTGTAAGATTATATTGGGGTAAATAATTACTTGTAGAATTTAAAGTAACTTTTTTTTAATTATATCTGTTAGAATTCCTGCTTTGAAAATTGTTGCAAAAGAAAGAGTAGAAAATGGAACATTTATTTTACAAGAAGTGGAATTTTCATGTGTTGTGTAATTTAGAACTTAAATTCTCTGACTAGAGGGTGTACATATTTAACTGAGAAGCACACAGAAAGGAGGTGGTCTGTATAAATAGTAGGAGTATCTAAAGAGACTGGGATTTGGATTGTGGTATTACAGGTTGGCTACTTACAAGATAAAACATCTCGTATTGAGTGGGTTCCCAGCCAAATATATTTTACAGATGGTTTTATGTGGCTGAGGAATTTGACATGAACAAAAGGAAACTGTAAATCACAACATCTTAGAAGTAATTGTTTTCAATTCACAATTTTATCAAGTTGAAAAATATTCATCAATATGATCATTGAAGAAATCTCTTAAAAAACTTTATTTTACTGAACTGTAGCTTACTATACATAGTAAGAAACTGCCGTGAGTGACTGTGTGTGTGTGTGTGTGTGTGAGAGGGAAAGACAAACAGAGTGAGTGAGACAACAAGACAGATGGCTAATTTCTGTGGTTGTACAAAATGTGGTTTCCTGGAAAAAGCAACTGAATGTAGGGAAATGATGATGCTGCCATACTAGACAAAGGGAACAGTAGTAATGCTGAGAATGAACTTAAAGCACGCTTTTCTTTCATAACCCTATTCATTTTTTGCATGTATCTCAACTGTGTTAACTCAAAGCATCTTATAACTTTATTAGAATAACATGTTGCCAAATTCTGACCGGCCTAACCAGTTTGAATGTCTCCTGGAGCTGCTTTGTAGGAATGTTAAAACTGAAATGTGCACCTGTCTTCCCTGCAACTGTATTCAGATTTCTAGCAGTTGCTGCTGTTGCTTTTGTTTATTGAAGGTGTGAAGATTGAAGATGGATTTAATCCAAAACCATTCACTCACTTTTAATGAGAACTGTTAGAACAGAACAAAGAGAATAAAATATTGTGCAAAAACATACTTGAAGATTTGTTTATTTTTCTTTATAATCTGTGTCTCTATCATGTGAATTTGGGGATCTGAACACTGCAAACTGAATGTGATCAGAAATGTAATTCTGTTCTTCTGATTACATGGCCAATGATTGTACTATACATCTAACTGACTAGTTCCCCACATCATCTCAGCCAAGCATCTGTACACCCTGAAATGTTTCCAGAAATCCAAATTGTCAATCTTAGACGAAGTCATTCTGTCATAATGTTAATGCTGGAATGTTACATCTTCTCTGACAGAGTTTTGGAAGTCCCTGGGAATTCCTTCAGGATTGACTTTGATTTGGATCTTTTAGTACATCCTAGGACATGGTCATTTTGTTAAAATTTTATCTTGCTCTCAACTCCTTGCCTGTATCTTACTCTGATTGCAAGACCAGATCTATTTTATGGTGTCTCTGACAGATCTGGATTGGGGTCTCCGCTTTTCTTGAATGGTACTGACTTAGATTGCAGAATAGAGGGCCATTATAGCCAAGCTGGTAATGAGACTCTGTGACACAGTTAATATAGATGGGAGCAAAGAGCTGCAAAAGGACATTGATATATTGAGTAAATGAGTAAAAATTGTGACATTAAATTCAATACTGAATTTAGCATCTAAAAGGGGTTGATCAGAAGTGAGAAATTGTCTAATGTGCAAGAACAGGTCTTAGGATCTTAGTTAGTCAATTAAGTATAAAATAATTTAGCAGGTTAATAAAAATGGGATTTTAGTTCAAGGGTTAGAACACAACAGTATACAACATTGTTAAGAGTTGGACTCTACTGAGTGATTGCTGCACCAGTTCACTAAATTGTTATCACCAGGATGGAACAGTGCAGCTAGAGAACACAAACTTTGGGGATTTTGATAACAACTGAGTGCAGATCTCTTGATTTGCTCAGATTAAAACAACCAGGATTTGAGAACTGAGTCTCAAATGAGGCTCTCAGGAGGTTACAGAAAAGGTTCACTGAATTGATACCAAGTATAAAGGATTACGTGAGAAGGAAATGTTGTATAGAATGCACTTGTATTCATTTGCATACAGAAGATTATAGGATGATGTAATTGAGGTGAGCAAAGGAGCAACAGACATGGCTTGGAATGAGTAACAAGTACTCAGGAATTTCATAACGGTGGGATATCTCTCAAGTTTTTCTCAATGCAATTTACATGAATAGTCAGCTTCTAATTTAGAATGTTAAAACTGCAAGTTAAGAAACCTAGTTTGAGAAACTGCCTAGCAATGGCATTTATCCATCATGTAAACTGAAAGTGATTGCCTGAATAGGTGCTATATTAATGTAATAGAATGCCGACAAAGCAGTCCCAACTTGGAGGTGACCTATCAACTTCTCCAAAGATTCTGTGACTATACAGAATGAGACAAAGTCTGAAAGCAACAAGTAATAAGTGTCAGGTTGGAACTACAGTGCAGAGCAGGAAACAGGTGCTCCATTTTAAACCTTATTACAGCCATCATTACTTGGTGAATTTAGACAGATATGTCAGGGATTGTGGTGTGCTGTGACTGCATTATGTGGGACTCTGTGGAATGTATTGCAGTCCTGGACAACCATACATACCTGTGCGAAATGTCTACAAGCTTAAATAAACCTGGCTCCGAATTGCTGAGCTGGAATCTGAGTTGTGGCGTTGCAGTGTGACGGGAAGGTCACCTGGGAATGTTTATGGCTCCCCACTGCCTTCCCTCCCGTATCCCTGGCCCCTTCACAACTGCAAATTCATTGGTGGGAAACAGTTAAATGCTCCTCAAATAATAGGTAGGCAAGCAGGAGGCTGGAAGAGCACAGTAAGTCAAGCAGCATCAGGAGGTGAAGAAGTCAATGTTTCGGGTGTAACCCGTCTTCAGGACTGGGGGTGGGTGTAAGGGGAGCTGCAGATAAAGGGGGGTGTGGTTGGGGAGGGTTTTGGGTGGGAAGAAGGACTGAGTGGTGAGTAAGTGATAGGACAACACAGGTAGAGGATACGACTTGGTTGGTCAATGGGAGGAATGAATCTGGTTTGTAGCTGGAAAGGTCGGTCAGAAGAATGGAAGAGAGGAATTGTGAGGGGCTGGAAAGGGAGTCAGGGAATGGGAAGGGAGGTTATTTGAAATTTGGGGACCTCAATGTTGAGTCCTCTGGGCTGTGGGCTGCCCAGGCAGAAGATGAGGTGTTGGTCCTCCAACTTGCAGTCCAGTTTGCTGTGGCAATGGAGGAGATCGACAATGGTCATGTCAGAAAGGGAGTGGGAAGGGGAATTAGAATGGGAGGTCAGATCAGCTCCAGCAAACCTGGATGAGATGCTTGGCGAAACATGTTGAGTTTATGTTTGGGTCTCACCAATGTAGAGAAGACTTTGTCTACCTTGGATTCCAGCATCTGAAGTTTTTTTTTGTCTGCCTCAAATAATAGAGGCAGGAGTAGACCATTTCCTTTTTGAGCCTGCTCCAAGGTTCAGTACTTGCTTGCGCCACCTCTACATTCCTTTATTCCCTAAATATCTAAAAGTCTATCAACCTTCATCTTGTCTTGGAGCAGATCATTCCACAGATTTAAGACCCGATCAGTTATGAAATTCTTCATTAATTCAGTTATCTCTTATTCCGCACTGTACCCAAGTTCCAGATTCCCCAACCAGAAAAAACATTTTCTTACAAGGGTTTGACAGAATGCTAAGAATTTTGTGTTTTGGGGAGAAAGACAGGGAAAACCTCACTGTAAAAAAAGTTGCACAAATGGATGTAGGTTTGCTCGCTGAGCTGGAAGATTCATTTTCAGACGTTTCATCATACTAGGTAACATCTTCAATGAGCCTTTGGATGAAGCACTGCTGATGTTTCCTGCATCTATTTATATGTTTGGGTTGATGTCATTTCCTGTTCTTTTCAGGGGGTGGTAAATAGCTATTAAGTCAATGTGTTTGTTGATAGAGTTCTGATCGAAATGCTATACTTCTAGGAATACGGTGTATTAAAAAAGAATGGGTACCCAATGAATGCAGTCCACCTATTTCTCAGCAACAAACCCAAACGAGAGCAAAATGCGTCGAGAAACCTTAGTCACTCTCCTCTACATCAAAGACATCTCAGAAATGACTGCCAGACTGCTCAGACCCTTTGGCATCATGGTAGCCCACAAATACACCAATACACTAAAACAGCAGCTAATGAACTTGAACGACCCTAAACAGACAACAAGCAAAACTAATGTCATTTACAAAATACCGTGCAAGGACTGTAACAAACACGACATTGGACAAACAGGCAGGAAACTAGCCACCAGGATGCATGAACATCAACTAGCCATAAAATGACATGACCCTTTCTCACTAGTATCCTTACATACAGATAAGGAAGGACACCACTTTGACTGGGACAACACATCCATCCTAGGACAAGCCAAGCAGAGAGAGACACAAAAATTCCTAGCAGCATCGCATTCCATCCAGAACTTTATCAACAAACACATTGACTTGGACCCCATTTACCACCCCAAGAAAAAGAACAGGAAATTACATCACCAACCCAAAGAAATCCAAACGTATAAATAAAATGCAGGAAACATCAGCGGTGCTTCGTTCGGAGGCTCACTGAAGATGTTACCTAGTATGGTGATGAAACATCTTAAAATGAACCTTCCAGCTCAGTGAGCAAACCTACGTCAGAACCTCAACCTGAGCTATAAATCTTCTCAAAAATCACTAGTTGCAGAAATTTGGTCAATTCTTCCCCCAAATCTGAGATTAATGTTGGGTAAAAGTATTAAGGATTTCAGAACCAGACAGATAAACAGTTTTCAGATATTTATCAGCTCAAATAATCATAACTGAACAGTGGAATCCACCTGGCAGCATCTGTTGACCGAATCAGAGTTGATGTTTCGGGTCCAGTGACTCTCTTCAGAACAATTTGGGTCAGTGGACCCGAAACTTTCACTCTGCCAGATCTGCTGAGTTTTTCCAACAATTTCTTTGTTGTTTCTGATTTCCAGAATCCGCAATTCTTTTGGGTTTTTTTGTTTTGTGAAATCCATCTGATGGGCTGAAACACCTACTTCTGTTTGAGAGTTTATCAGTTCTCAAACTGCAGCCATTGTCATAAATCATGAGGTCTTTTGGACTACCAGTTTGATGGTTTGAAGCTGACTGCATATTCATGGTTATACTTAAGCTTAAGTGAGATTTAATAGACTCTGAAAACAACTTCTCAAATGCAGAGTACTACAATATACACCCGCTTAAAGATCAATTTCACATTAAGTAGGCAAGAATTGGATCGGATGGAAATTTCACATTTTCAGTTAAAGCGAAAGAGATGAGAAGTGCCCGATCTGCCATGGCCCACACAATCTACCACACTTTATCTGATTGATACTGCAAGCAAGGTGTCACTTGCCCTTCTTACACAACTGTGTGGCAGGAAGGATGCAAGTGCTTGTCACTGCCAGGACGTTCCAGCATTCATGCCGTTAGCACTATACAAAAAGTTCAGCCAAACACCATGTCAGACTTTGGAATTCAGGAACTAGCCCTCACACCCTTGATGTGAGTGACCATTAGGCATGGATGAAAGCTTGAATCCTGCTTCATCGACAGGGACCTGAAGGTGCTGGTAGACAGGATGGGGTGAAAAGAGGGCCACCCAATTTTTTCTGTGAACTGCCACACAACCAGCCCAAGACCATGCAGCCAGATGATCGCCCAAGTCAGAGCTACATTCTGATTAGAAGGGATGCCAACAGTGCAGGAAAAAGGTAGCTGCAGTTAGCAAATTTAAGTGGCACCATATCTCTGTTACTTGACACTCACATTACCACCACTAACTCTAATTCTGCCGTGACAGACACTTCTCACCAGCGCTTGTGGACTGTAATTCTCGGTATTGCATTTAACAGGTCCACTCAAAGGCACTCACCCACTTCATCCAGCTAAACTGTTCCTATCTTCTTCACATCCTACACATTCACCTCACCACTTCTTCTGCACATACATCATCACTAACAGCTCTTTCATCCATTCCATCATACTGAATCCCGTTTTCTCATTGCAGGAGAAATTGGTCTATAATGAGGCTGAGGCAATTAAGACTGGTGGGCAGGGGCAAGGAATGGAGATATCAGGCTTCTCAATGTGAACAAGGAAAAGAGCACATCTTAATGTAGGGATTAGAATCCCTTAATGGGAGCTCCGCAGAAAGATACATTGGAGGACATTTGACAGAATATTTCAGAAATCACAGAATAGATACATCTAAATAGTTTAAAAAAAGGCATATATTTGTGCAAAGACAAATGGCAGGTCATAAGATTAAATACAAGAAAAATAATTATTTCCAAACAATTCTAAGGTATCAAATTCCATGCTGTAAGATTATGCAGCCATCCTTGTAAATCCCTCTTTTTAAAAATTGTTCTTTCTCCTTGCACTCGAATGTTTTTAAAGTCACAAAAATAAAAAAAAAAGTGGTCCTTACAATTATTAAGGATATTATAGCAGGTTTTTTGGATAAGTTCATGGTAATCAGGTAGAATCAAGATGGTTTTGTGAAAAGGAAATCATGTCTGACCAATCTATTGAACAATAATCTATTATTCTTTGAAGAAGTAATGTGTGATACAGTGATAAAGGGGAGTTAATGAATGTACTGTAAGATTACCCGAGGAATTTGGTAAGGTGCCACATCAAAGTCTGTTGCAAAATAAAAGCTCATGGTGTAGGGGAAGCATACTGGTATGGA
Organism: Chiloscyllium plagiosum; assembly: GCF_037043375.1. Lineage (NCBI taxonomy): Eukaryota > Metazoa > Chordata > Chondrichthyes > Orectolobiformes > Hemiscylliidae > Chiloscyllium > Chiloscyllium plagiosum. Next base: position 90,572,122 of record NW_028270147.1, on the reverse strand, counting down.
TAGAAGATTGGCTGTCTAATGGGAAATAGTAGGAATAAATTTTTCAGATGGAAAATATAATGGATGGTGTGCCACAGAGATGAGTTCTGGGATTGCAACTTTTTTAATTTATAAAAATGACTTGGATGAAGGGACAGAATATATAGTTGCCAAATATGCTGATGACATAAAAACTGGTATGAAGTAAGTTGTGGAAGGAACATAAAGAGGCTATAAAAATACTTAGATAGCTGAAGTGAGTGGGCAAAGATTTATAGAATAGAATATAATGTGGGAAAATGTGTAATTGTCTAATTTGACAGGAAGAATAAAATAGAAACATATTACCTCAATGATGAAAACTGCATACAATTGAGATGAAGAGGGATCTGGGTGTCCTCATGTCTGAATTACAAAAGGCCAGTATGCAGGTATAGCTTATGAAAGCTAATAGAATGTTATAATTTATTGAGAGGAATTGAATATAAACTGGGAGATTGTGTTTCTGGACATTGAGACCACATGTGGAGTACTATGTACAGTATTGGTCACCTAGTTTAAGGAAGGATGTAAGTGCATTGGAAGCAGTTCACCGCTCGTGTACCAGACTAAAACCTGGAATAGTGGGATGGTATTGTCTTATGGGGAAAGGTTGTACAAGATGGGCTTGTATCTGCTGAAGTTTAGAAGATTAGGAACTGACTTGATTGGAACTTCTAAAATCTCAAGGAGTTTTGACAGGATAGATGTAAAGATGATGTTTCCTCCTTTTCTAAAAGAACCCAGGAGTTAACATTCAAAAATAATGGATCATACTTAAAACAGAGATGAGGCAATTATTTTCTCTCAAAGATTTGAGAGTCTTCCTGAAAAGTTGGTGCAGGCAAAAGCATTGAATATATATTTTTTAAAATATATTTTTATTGAAAAGAAAATTTTTGGATATTATAAATACAAAACAAACAATTCAAACCAATACAAAAAACTCCATTAATTACATAAATAAATAATAACTAGTAACTAACTAAAAAAATTGACAGTAATAAAAAAAATAAGCTCACAAAGCAAAGTAATAGCCCTCGACCATCAAGAGCATAAGTTTATACATATTCATGTGTTTGTAGTTCCTCCTCTCTGGATACCAGATTCATTAAACAGAATTATTATGGCTATATAAGGGCCCTTATTACTGAGGCAGACAAATCTGTACACAGGTAGTCCAAAAAGGGTCTCCACGTCTTATAAAAATTCTCAGTTTTATGGTGCATCATACTTGCAAGAAAGTCAAAGGGGATGTGTTCCATGACTAGCTTACACCAGCCCAACAGCCCTGGGGGTTTTCAGACACCCACCCTAATAGAATGTTCTTTCTGGCACCAAAGAGTGAGGATACTGAGAAGCGTTTTTTTGTGCCTGTCTAATGGAAGTGGATTACCAAGGCCAAGAAGAAGAGGTACCGGGTCCATCTCCACACCTCTGTCCCTAAGACCCTCTCTATTTCGCCTACCACAGCGCTCCGGCAGCCTGTGGCAGGATCAGAGACAATGAGTGAGTGCACTCATCTTGCATTTAGGACACATTGGAGGTACTCTTGCTTTAAACTTTGAAAGGCTGTCTGGAGCCAAGTGGACCCTTTGGAGAATCTTCAATTGCAAGGATGGGTCCTGTTGCAAATAGAGATCCTCCTTGCACTTTCCCAGATACCCTCCCATACTTCAGAAGAGATCTCAATGTCCAGCTCTCTCTCTCTCGTACTTTACAAAGCTGTTCGAACTCGTCCGAGGGACCCTCTTCCAATAGGTGATAAACAGAAAGTGTGTTCTTAGCACTCAGCATCCCCTTCTCCGTGTCAGACCTATAAGAATCACTTAGAAGTGTGATCTCTTTTTGTATGAAATTCCTAATTGAAAAAGAGGTCCCTACTGACAACTCGTATTTCCAAGCCAACTGATCAAAAAACATCAGTATATCCCCTTCGAATAAGTCACCCAGCCAAGACACACCCCCAGCTGCCCATAGTTTAAACCCTGAGTCCATCATCCCTGGCTGAAAACCAGGGCTCTGGAAGCTTCCATTACTCTCTGTTTATTTTTATAACGATGGAACCATACCAGGACAGAGTGAGGGCACTGGCCCATTCCTGGCCTTCATGCTGTGACCCAGTGGGCTCTCTCAATCTTTATCCTTCCCCTTTCAGCCTCCAAATGAAGAAATTCGGGGAACCAATTCTCAAAAAATTCCACTGGCCGCTCACTTTCTGTCCTCTCTGGTATGCCAACAACACAAAGGTCCTTTCTTCTGCCCCTGTTCTCAAGATCATCCACCAGATCCAGCAAACCACAGAAATGTGTTTCTAGGGTTTCAATCCAACTCTTGGATGAATCAGCCTCGAACCCCACCCCTGTGGCCCTGCACTCGAGCTCAGCAGTGCTTTTCCCCAGGTCTTGCAGCAGAGTAGAGACTGGGGCCAGCTTCTCCTTGATTTTCTCTTCAATCTGCCCCCCCCCCCCCCCCAGGAGCTTTGGCAAGCTCCTCAACCAGGGCCTGGTGAGTAAGCAAGCCCCCCGCCTCAGTGGGTTGGGACATGGCCCTGGCCCCAGGCAAACTCCCTTTCTTGCGCATTCTCCTGTTAAAAAAAGTAAAATTTTCAAGTTCTACAGCTCTTTTACTGTGTATTAACCCACAGCAGAATGGATGGGATGGTTTCTAGCTCTGTCCTGCTGGTGTTGTGGCATGGAGCCCAGGAAACGTGATCCTCCTAGGTCGCCGCCATCTTGGATCCCCCTGAATATAGTTTTAAGGCAGAGATTGATAGATTTGTGATAAGCAAGGGGGTGAAAGGTTATACAGGGATGTAGATTTGTGGCTGTAACCAGACCAACCATGATCGTATTGAAAGGTAGTGCAGGATCAAGGGGCTGAAAAGCCTACTTTTGTTCTATGTTTGTATGGTGAACCAACTCAATAACTTCACTGTGCTATGCTTCTTTGCTTTCTCATTAACACCAGTGCTAAATGATTCATAATCTGTACAAGCATTTTTTTCCCTCTTGGGACAACTAATTCTTTCTCTTGACTTGTGCAGGCTCTAGTAGCATTTAGAAGAGGCCATTGACCCTCAGTTCCACCTCCATCTCAGAGGAGGAAGCCACTGAACTCCCAGAGAACTCCCACTCTCCATCATTTCAGAGTTTTCTCCTTCAGTGGATAGTCCCTCTAGCTTAGACTCAGGAGCAGAATGCATTGAGCACATCACTGACATGTCTCCCTCAGCTGATCAATGAAGAAATGCCCAGGTCTCTGACACTCCTCTGAGTACCAGACACCTGTTCAGCCTCACACAAATCCCATGGTCTTTGCCATTAATGACTCAAAATATAGAGAAATAGGAATAGTCGGGAGTTTTGTCGAGGCATTTAATAACCTGAACCGAAAGGTGGAGGAGTACACTAACAGTATCGTATCACACTGGCTCTGGTATGCCTCACCTCTATCCAAGGCCCTAAAGGAGCCTTCCACAACCATCAAAGTTTTACCTGCACATCCACTAATATCATTTATTGTATCCGTTGCTCCCGATGCGGTCTCCTCTACATTGGGGAGACTGGGCGCCTCCTAGCAGAGCGCTTTGGGGAACATCTCCGGGACACCCGCACCAATCAACCACACCGCCCCGTGGCCCAACATTTCAACTCCCCCTCCCACTCTGCCGAGGACATGGAGGTCCTGGGCCTCCTTCACCGCCGCTCCCTCACCACCAGACGCCTGGAGGAAGAACGCCTCATCTTCCGCCTCGGAACACTTCAACCCCAGGGCATCAATGTGGACTTCAACAGTTTCCTCATTTCCCCTTCCCCCACCTCACCCTCGTTCCAAACTTCCAACTCAGCACTGTCCCCATGACTTGTTCAGACTTGTCCTATCTGCCTATCTCCTTTTCCACCTATCCACTCCACCCTCTCCTCCCTGACCTATCACCTTCATCCCCTCCCCCACTCACCCATTGTACTCTATGCTACTTTCTCCCCACCCCCACCCTCCTCGAGCTTATCTCTCTACGCTTCAGGCTTACTGCCTTTATTCCTGATGAAGGGCTTTTGCCTGAAACATCGATTTTGAAGCTCCTTGGATGCTGCCTGAACTGCTGTGCTCTTCCAGCACCACTAATCCAGAATCTGGTATGCATGAGACTGTCTCTCCATATTATAATGAATCACGGATTATTGTGCTGGAAATCAAGCCCCAGTACTCCCAGAGTCATCACAAATGTAAAAATGCAATTAAATCACCTAAGTCCTCATTTTTACCTATCTAGTTCAGGTTAGAAGAATATGCATACCAGATTTTTACATTAATAAGAAAATAATAATTTATTACAATCAGACGTTTAACCAGTGGCAAAAGGTAGAGAAGGTGAATGGCAAATCTATAACTGTATCACTTCAATTTTACCTCATTTTAAAAATTCCTATTCAAACATACAGTCAAAGACAGATATGAATATTGAAGGTGGACAAAAAAACAACAGGGAAACAACCAATAGCACCAGTTTGGATCACATATGTACATAAGTATTTTCATTGGATTCCTTCTGAATTTGTGCTGATGACAAGATTGTGGATATAATAATTCTCAGTTTTTAATTCATTGATTAAGAAATTGCCCTTTTATTGTCTTTGAAGATAGTGTTCTCATTCCCTTTCAGCAGGGCATCTGCAGCGAGAGCAGCTAACAGAGGAAAGGTGAGAGATGGTAACTAGCTACTAGGAATTTTCTTTGACTTCTCCACACATATGACAGAGAAAGTGCGATGGTTTTCTTCACAAGATAGATGTTTCTGGTGTATTGTTCTCACACAAGACTCTAGCCACCTGTGCAGGTGCACAGGATTTAATAAAGAAGTTCTTACTAGCTGTGCTCTCTTGCACCTAAAACAACTGATGTCAATTGAAAAGGCAATAAAAAATTGTTTCTGGGCAGAATTACTCCAATAAAGCAACATCGTATATACAAAACTCATTAAGTCTTCCAGTAATTTGACTTTAAAACTGCTTCCATCATCTTCGACAGTCACCTTTGTTTAAAGTAGTATGTTTTTTAATTTTTAGTCCACAGACCAAAAGAAAAGTAGCCTTTACGAGATAGACAGGTGCCAGCATCACGGAGACCCGAATCCAGCACATTAAGTATTTGCTGATATCCACACAATGACATGCATTTCATTACTCTCAGCAGCAATGACAAGACAAGAGATGGACAAAGAACCTCTACCTCATTCCTTTCAGAGAGACAGGGTATTGTCAGTAGGCATCCTTAAAGAAGCAAAACACAGGACTCCTTGAAGATTTTCAGGATACTCCAGAGATCCCTGGCTTCTCTATCAACTCGTCCTCAACCTGTAAGTGCAAAGCCTGCAAATGTTCAAAGTGAACAGGGTTACACTGCATGTTGGCAGTGCACTCTCAGGAGGCCCAGGTCCTCTAAGCCCACAAGTATCGAGGAATGACCATCCAAGTCATCCAGGCCAGGAGGGCTAACTAACAGAACAGACTTGGAGAATGTTGGAGAAACTCAGCAGGTCTGGCAGCATTAGTTCCACTTAGCTCAATTGGCTGGACTGCTGGTTGGTGATACAGAGTGAATTCAACAGGGCAGTTCAATTTCCACACCATCTGAAGTTGCCATGAAGGTCCTGCTTTCTCACCTCACCCCTTGATGGAGACCCTGTGACCCTCGGGTTAAACTCATCTTTCTCTAATGAGAGACCAGCCCTGTGGTCCTCTGTGACTATGGCTACTATTTCTATGATTTGTGTTTGACCTCCATTTCGAAGTGTACAAGATGAATCAGACCAGTTTGTTCAATTCACCAGTCTTACTGATTATCCTCTGCGAGGGAGGAAATCTCAAGATAGTTGATTTTGGGATGTCAAATCACTGTGAGAAGTGAGCATGCACTCAGCAGTTCCACCATTGGCTACTCCACTGTGGAGTTTGGGTTTGAAATGGAGAATATTTCAGAGCCCAAGCTATTTTCCTACAATGGGGTCTGTTTTATTGGAGATGTGGAGTATGGAATCTCATAATCCTCAAGAATCATAAGCAAGTTCCATTCCCAAATATCTGTGGGTTGGGGTGTGTGCCAAGACAAAACTGTCAACTACTGATTGGAATTATTTGCTTGGTTTTAAAACAAATAAAAACACATTTGTTCTTTCAGTTTTAAGAATTAAGATGCCATGTTGAGAGGCAGAGATGTGAGCATATTACAGCCATCACTTGACCAATGCTCCGCTCCTGCTGAGGTAAGTATTTCTGGTTGGAACTCAGCCCTGCAATCAGAAAAAATCCTGGAAAGTGACAACAAGGGAATCCACTGAAACAGAAGCCCCAAGGGGTCATTTTTTTAACTTGTGGCCAATACTTTATTTCAAAACTGATTGTCGATCAATCAAGTGTAGCAGGAGCTTGGAAATTTTTATGTTTAATGGCAGGACTTCTATTGTTTCAAAGATAATGATTACTGAATATTTAAATAGAGTTCTACAGTTATACAGCACAGAAACGGACCCCTCAATCCAACTCATCCATGCCAACGAGATATCCTAAACTGACCTCGTCTTATTTGCCAGCATTTGGCCCATATCCCTCCAAACCCTTCCTATTCATATACACATCCAGATTTCTTTTAAATGATGTAATTGTACCAGACACCACCATCTCCTCTGGCAGCTCATTCCATACACACACCACCCTCTGCGTGAAAACCTTGTCCCTTAGGTCCCTTTTAAATCTTTCCCCTCCCACCTTAAACTTATGCCCTCTAGTTTTGGACTCCCTATCCTGAGAAAAAGACTGTGGCTATTCACCCTATCCATGTCTTTGTGATTTTATAAATTTCTGTAAGATCACCCCTCAGTCTCAAGATGCTCCAAGGAAAACAGCTCCAACCTATTCAGCCTCCCCCTATAGCTCAAACCCTTCAACCCTAGCAATGTCCTTGTAAATCCTTTCTGAATCATTTCACGCTTAACAAAATCTTTCATATAGCAGGGAGACCAGATTGAACACTGTATTCTAAAAGTGGGCTAACCAATATCCTGTACAGCCATGACATGACTTCCCAAATCTTACACTCAATGCGTTCATCAATGAAGGCAAACGTGCCAAAAGACTTCTTCACAACTCTGTCTACCTGCACCCTTATGTCTCTTTGTTTGGCAACACTTCCCAGAGTCTAGATTAGAGTGGTGCTGGAAAAGCACAGCAGGTCAGGCAGCATCCGAGGAGCAGGAAAATCGACGTTTCGGGCAAAAGCCCTTCATCAGGAATAGAGTCAGGGTGCCTGCAGAGTGGAGAGATAAATGAGAGTGGGGATGGGGGTGGGAGAAAGTAGCATAGAGTACAATAGGTGAATGGGGGTGGGAATGTAGGTCAGAGAGGAGGGTGGGGGAAGGTAACAAAGAGCCCTACTATTAACTGTGCAAGGCCTGCCAGATTACCAAAATGCATATTTATCTAAATTAAACTCCATCTGCCATACTTCGGCCCATTGGCCCATCTAATCAAGGTCCGCTGTAATCTCAGTGCCAATCAATACAGTAGAATTCCTAACATGTTTTCCTTTTACTATGGTATCTTCATGATTGGAAAAAGTGATGTAATGCATGTGAGTAAACAATGGTGGTAAATATAATGGCCAACCTATCTTTCCAGGTTAGAGCCCTGTGGTTCAATTTCTGCAATTAAAAACATGTTAACTTACAACACATGCCAGGAAGGAACTATAGTATTGGGGTGGACTTCATGAACTAATCTGGGACTCGTCCTGGTGGAAAGACTAAATAGAGTGGTCAGAAGGACTTGAAACTAGTATAAAGGTGGGGAGGGGGCAGACAATTCAATTTCAAAATCAGGACAGAGATTAAAGAAACAGTCGTGAATCCGATTTCAACTCTAGCAGATAATGTCAAAACTTGAATATATTGGTTAAACCAGAAAAGAAAAATAGTAAGCTGGTGAACAAAGCATCAGTGCTGAGGGTCATCTTAGAGCGCCAAGTCAGAGTTCTATATCCAAGTAGTTAGTACTGCTGCCTCATAGCGTCAGATACTTGTGTTCATTCCAGCCTTGGGTGTCTGTCTGTGTTGAGCCTGTGCATTATCCCTGCGCCTATGTGGGTATTCTCGTGTGCTCCAGTTTCCTCCCACACTCCAAAGATGTACAGCTTAGGTGGATTAGCTATGCTAAATTGCCCATAGCGTCCAGGGATGTGCAGGCTGGGTGGGTTATGGTAAGTGTGGGAAACTCTTTGGAGAGTCTATGCAGACTTGATGGGCCAAATGGCCTCTATCTGTACTGTAGGGATTCTATGATGAAGTGCACAGAGTGTAAGGAATAAATTAAATGAACTACGGGCAAAACTTCAAATCAAATATTGATGCCATTACTGAGATATGGCTACAGGATGGTCAGGACGGTGAAGTAAATCTATCAGATGTAAGGTTTACAGGACGGATAATGAAAATGGCAGAAAAGAGGAAAAACAGCCACGGACAAAGAGAAAATGGACAGAATAAAACTAAACAGCTTACAAAAATACAAAAACAGCACAGATCCTGCTGTATAGAAAAGATATAAAGACCAGCAAAGGGCCACAAAACAGGTTATAAGAGCTACTGAAAGGGATTATGAAAATCTTGCAAGAGGTGTCAAAATCAATAAAGAAATGTTAGAGTTAGATAAAGGAAATGAGGGTGGTTAGGATCAATGTTGGCTCACTAAAGACTGAAAGTGGGGATATTGCTAATGACTAGGGAAATGGCAGACATATTGAATAATTTCTTTGCTTCAGTATTTACAACAGAAAAGGAGACTAGCTTGCTGGAAATGCCAGGGAAATTAATAATGGATTGGGGTAGGCACTGAATAAAAGTAACCTAAATAACACATTAGTAATAAGGACATTAATGGAATTAAAGCATAACAAATCCCCAGAACCTGTCCGATTCCATTTAAGGATGTTAAAGGAAGTTAGAGATTGTACTGCCCAAACTACAAACCTTCAGAGTTCCTTAGATACAGGAGTCATCCTGTTGGGATTGGAAAATTGCATGTTGCTCTGCTTTTTAAGGAAGGTGGAAGATGAAAACCAGGGAATTACAGACCAGTTAGCCAACATCTGTGTTGGCGAAATTGTTCGTGGATGGGATAACTGAACAGTTCAAAACTTTTCAGTGCATCGGGGAAAGCCAGATTGGATTCATGACAGGTTGGTCATGCCTGACAAACCTCATTGATTTTTTTTGAGGAGGTGACTAAAACAGTCGACAGGGGAATGTTTATCAATGTCGTCAATATGGACCTCCAGAAGACGCCTGATGAAGACCCACTCATACGAGAGACTGTTAAAGGTGGATTTGAGGGGTAAATCACTGACATGGCAGGGATATTGGTTGAATGGCAAACGACAGAAAATAGGGAAACTGGGTGGGCACTCAAATTGGCAGAATTTGACCAGTGATGTCCCAGAAGGATCTATGTTATGGCAAAATTATTCACATTATTTATTAACTACTTGGATAGAGATTCATATGTCCAAATTTACTGATGATACAGTTAGGCAGCATTGTAGATAGTGTAGGTGAAAACATAAAATTACATAGAAATATTGACAGACTAAGTGAATGGGCAAAACTGTAGCAGATGGAACTCAATGAAAGCAAGTGTGAGGTTATCCATTTTGAATCAAAAAAGGACAAATCAGGGCGCTTTCTAGATGGTATGAAGTCAAATACAGGGATATCCAAAGAGACTTGTGGATTCAGGGGCATACATCTCTAAAATGCCACAAACAAATGCAGAAAATAATCAAGAAACCTAATGGAATGCTATATATCTAGAAGACCCCATTTGGAGTACTGTGAGCAGATCTGGACATCACACCTCACAAAGGATATATTGGCCTTGGAGCAATGATACCTGGACTTCAGAGATTAAGTTAAGAGAACAGATTATACAAATTAGGCCTGTTTTCTCTAGAATTTAGAAGACTATGGGATAATCTGATCAAAGTCTTCAAGATCTTAATAGGGAAGGACAGGATAAAGATAAACCATTTCCACTGGTTGACAATTCTAGAGCTAGAGGGCATAGTCTAAAAATTAGGACCAGACCACTGAAGAGAGATGTTAGGAAACACTTCTACACACAAAAAGTGGTAGAATTTTGGAACTCTTCTACAAACAGCAGTACGTCCTACGTCAGTTCATCATTTTAAATCTGAGAGATAATTTTTTGTTAAACAAAGATATCAAGGAAAATGGGGCAAAGGCAGATATATGGAATTAGGCCACAGATCAGTATGATCTCATTGAAGGGCAGCACAGGCTCGAGGGGCTGAATGGCTTTACTCATGTTCCTAATTGTACAGAGTGTTTATGAGACCACCCCTAGAAGGCTGCAAACAGTTTTGGTCCCTGTATTTAAGGAAGAATATACTGGCATTGGGTACAGTTCAAAAAAGATTCAGTAGGCTGATTCCTGGGATGAGGTGGTTGACTTATTGAGAACAGCTTAGGCCTTCAATCATCAGAGTTTAGAGGAATGAGGAGTGAGCTTATTGAAACATAAATTAGGCTCACGGTGGCTCAGTGGTTAGCACTGCAGCCTCATAGCACCAAGGCCCCAGGTTCGATCCCATGCCTCGGGTGACTGTCTGTGTGGAGTTACTACATTCTCCCTGTGTCTGCGTGGGTTTCCTCCAGGTGCTCCAGTTTCCTCCCACAATCCAAAGATGTGCCGGTCAGGTGAATTGGCCACGCTAAATTGCTCACAGTGTTATGTGCATTAGGCAGAGGGAAATGCGGCTGGGTGGATTACCCTTCAGAGGGTTGGCGTGGGCTGGTTGGGCTGAAGGGCCTGCTTGCACAAAGAGAATTCTGAAGGACGGGAAAAATTTCTGGCTGTAAGAGCTGCTCCTTTTTGGGGGGTATTTTAGGTGTTGGAGGTGATTTCCTCGAATTCCAGGAGCAGCAATTATTGTTTTATATGTTATTGCAATTGTTTTGAACTTTGGAAAAAAAAAGTCAAAACAACAGCAGTTTTAAAAGGGAGAAGAACAGACAAAGGAAGCACATGGTGAGGTCAGTGCAGGAGAGAGAGAGAGAAAACCTACACAGTTTCCGCCTTTGCTGTTTGATTTTGTGTATCGCTGGACATCAGAGTGCATCTGGGAAAATTAACAAACAGTGAAATTCACAACTAATCTTGGAGGAACTGTTGGGCGAAGTTCACAGCACAGAATCAGATAAGTTATTTGTTGTTTTAAGTCTGTCCAAGAGAAAGGCTGCAATAGTGAGTACAGTGGGTTCTTTCTTGATTATTCGCTTTTGGAGATAAGTCTCTTGATTAAACTTATAATATAAGCCATAGCTATTAATTTAACCTGGGGCAGTGTTGTAGAGGAATAAGACTGTGTTATTTTCTGGGTCTGTAGATTGTGAAGGAGCAAAAATGGCCTTTGCAGTGATATGTTCTTTTTGTCAGATGTGGGAGTTTAAAGAGAATTTAAGGGTTACTGTGGATTATATCTGCCATAAATGCTGTTGGATGCGAATCTTATCAGATCGAGTGGATCGGTTGGAGAGACAGATAGAAGCGATGAGGAATTTGCAACAGCAACAGTATGTGATGGATGGCAGTTATAAGAAGGGGGTAAAGTCTCAGACACAGTCATAGATGGGTTAACTCCAGGAAGGGTGAGACAGGTAGGCAGCTAGAGTAGGAGTCTTTTGTGGATATACCCATTTCAAACAAGTAAGCTGTTTTGGAAAATGTAGGGGGTGATGGATTCTCAGGGGAATGTAGCACAAACAGCCAAGTTTCTGGTATTGAGACTGGCTCTAATGCAACGAAGGGTATGCCGGCTTCCAAGAGCTCAATTGTGTTAGGGGATTCTGTAGTCCGAGGTACAGACAGACGTTTCTGTGGCCAGCAGAGAGAAAGCAGAATGGTGTGTTGTTTCCCTGGTGCCAGGATCAAGGGTGTCTCAGAGAGGGTGCAGAATGTTCCCACGGGTGAGAGGGGCCAGCAGGAGGTCATTAGCCACATTGGAACCAATGACATTGGAAGGGAAAAGGTTGAGACTCTGAAGGGAGATTACAGAGTCAGGCAGAAATTTAAAAAGGAGGTCCTCAAGGGTAGTAATATCTGGATTACTCCCAGTGTTACGAGCTAGTGAGAGCAGGAATAGGAGGATAGAGCAGATGAATGCATGGCTGAGGAGCTGGTGTATGGGAGAAGGATTCACATTTTTGGATCATTGGAATCTTTTTTGGGGTAGAAGTGACCTGTACAAGAAGGACGGATTGCACCTAAATTGGAAGGGGACTAATATACTGGCAGGGAACTGCTTGGGAGGATTTAAACTAGTAATGTGGGGGGGTGGGACCCAGGAAGACAGTGAGGAAAGAGATCGATCTGAGACGGGTACAGCTGAAAACAGAAATGAGTCAAACAGTCAGGGCAGGCAGGGACAAGGTAGGACTAATAAATTAAACTGCATTTATTTCAATGCAAGGGGCCTAACAGGGAAGGCAGATGAACTCAGGGCATGGTTAGGAACATGGGACTGGGATATCATAGCAATTACAGAAACATGGCTCAGGGATGGGCAGGACTGGCAGCTTAATGTTCCAGGATACAAATGCTACAGGAAGGTTAGAAAGGGAGGCAAGAGAGAAGGGGGAGTGGCATTTTTGATAAGGGATAGCATTACAGCTGTACTGAGAGAGGATATTTCCAAAAATGCATACAGGGAAGTTATTTGGGTGGAACTGAGAAATAAGAATGGGATGATCACCTTATTGGGATTGTATTATAGACCCCCCAATAGTCAGAGGGAAATTGAGAAACAAACTTGTTAGGAGATCTCAGCTATCTGTAAGAATAATAGGGTAGTTATGGTAGGGTATTTTAACTTTCCAAACATCGACTGGGACTGCCATGGTGTTAAAAGTTTAGATGGAGAGGAATTTCTTAAGTGTGTACAAGACAATTTTCTGATTCAGTATGTGGATGTACCTACTAGAGAAAGTGCAAAACTTGACCTACACTTGGGAAATAAGGCGAGGCAGGTGACTGAGGTGTCAGTGGGGGAGCACTTTGGGGCCAGCGACCATAATTCTATTTGTTTTAAAATAGTGATGGAAAAGGATATACCAGATCTAAAAGTTGAAGTTCTAAATTGGAGAAAGGCCAATTTTGACGGTATTAGGCAAGAACTTTTGAAAGCTGATTGGAGGCAGATGTTCGCAGGTAAAGGGACGGCTGGAAAATGGGAAGCCTTCAGAAATGAGATAACAAGAATCCAGAGAAAGTATATTCCTGTCAGGGTGAAAGGGAAGGCTGGTAGGTAAAGGGAATGCTGGATGACTAAAGAAATTGAGGGTTTGGTTAAGAAAAAGGAAGCATATGTCAGGTATAGACAGGATAGATCGAGTGAATTCTTTAGAGTATAAAGGAAGTAGGAGTATACTTAAGAGGGAAATCAGGAGGGCAAAACGGGGACATGAGATAGCTTTGACAAATAGAATTAAGGAGAATCCAAAGGGTTATTACAGATATATTAAGGACAAAAGGGTAACAAGGGAGAGAATTGGGCCCCTCAAAGATCAGCAAGGCGGCCTTTGTGTGGAGCCACAGAAAATGGGGGAGATACTAAATGAATATTTTGCATCAGTATTTACTGTGGAAAAGGACATAGAAGACATAGACTGTAGGGAAATAGATGATGACACCTTGCAAAATGTCCAGATTACAGAGGAGGAAGTGCTGGATGTCTTGAAATGGTTAAAGGTAGATAAATCCCCAGGACCTGATCAGGTGTACCTGAGAACTCTGTGGGAAGCTAGAGAAGTGATTGCTGGGCCTCTTGCTGAGATATTTGTATCATTGATAGTCACAGTGAGGTGCCGGAAGACTGGAGGTTGGCAAACGTGGTGCCACTGTTTAAGAAGGGCGGTAAAGTCAAGCCAGGGAACTATAGACTGGTGGTGGCCAAGTTGTTGGAGGGAATCCTGAGGGACAGAATGTACATGTACTTGGAAAGGCAAGGACTGATTCGGGATAGTCAGCATGTCTCACAAACTTGATTGAGTTTTTTGAAGAAGTAACAAAGAAGATTGATGAGGGCAGAGCAGTAGATATAATCTATATGGACTTCAGTAAGGCGTTTGACAAGGTTCCCTGGGAGACTGATTAGTAAGGTTAGATCTCATGGAATACAGGGAGAACTAGCCATTTGGATACAGAACTGGTTCAAAGGTAGAAGACAGAGGGTGGTGGTGGAGGGTTGTTTTTCAGACTGGAGGCCTGTGACCAGTGGAGTGCGACAAGGATCGGTGCTGGGTCCTCTAATTTTTGTCATTTACATAAATGATTTGGATGCGAGCATAACAGGTACAGTTAGAAAGTTTGCAGATGACATTAAAATTGGAGGTGTAGTGGACAGCGAAGAGGGTTACCTCAGATTACAACAGGATCTGGACCAGATGGGCCAATGTGCTGAGAAGTGGCAGATGGAGTTTAATTCAGATAAATGGGAGGTGCTGCATTTTGGGAAAGCAAATCTTAGCAGGGCTTATACACCTAACGCTAAGGTCCCAGGGAGTGTTGCTGAACAAAGAGACCTTGGAGTGCAGGTTCATAGCTCCTTGAAAATAGAATAGTTAGGATAGTGAGAAGGCGTTTGGTATGCTTTCCTTTATTGGTCAGAGTATTGAGTACAGGAGTTCGGAGGTCATGTTGCGGCTGTACAGGACATTGGTTAGGTCACTGTTGGAATACTGCATGCAATTCTGGTCTCCTTCGTATTGGAAAGATGTTGTGAAACTTGAAGGGGTTCAGAAAAGATTTACAAGGATGTTGCCAGGGTTGGAGGATTTGAGCTACAGGGAGAGGCTGAACAGGCTGGAGCTGTTTTCCCTGGAGTGTTGGAGGCTGAAGGGTGTCATCATAGAGGTTTACAAAATTATGAGGGGCATGGATAGGATAAATAGACAAAGTCTTTTCCCTGGGGTCGGGAGTCCAGAACTAGAGGGCATAGGTTTAAGGTGAGAGGGGAAAGATATAAAAGAGACTTAAGGGGCAACTTTTTCACGCAAAGGGTGGTACGTGTATGGAATGAGCTGCCAGAGGATGTGGTGGAGGCTGGTACAATTACAACATTTAAGAGGCATTTGGATGGGTTTATGAATAGGAAGGGTTTGGAGGGATATGGGCTGGGTGCTGGCAGGTGGGACTAGATTGGGTTGGGATATCTGGTCGGCATGGACAGGTTGGACCGAAGGGTCTGTTTCCATGCTGTACATCTCTATGACTCTATAAATGATTCTGAGGTGGAATGAAAAGGTTGATTTTGGGGAGATGTGTTCGCTGGTGGGGGAATCTTGAACTGGGGGCCATCGTTACTCATTTAAAACAGAGATGTGAAGGAATCATTTATTCCAATTAACGAGCATTTGGAATTCTCCAACCCAGAAACTTGTGGAAGCCAGATTGCTGGAAGAATTTATCGAGGAGGCAGTTGGATTTTTGAAACATTGGAGAGTTGAGTTATGATGAGATGGCATTAAACAGCAGTTAAACCTGGGGTAGATCAGCCAAGATCTTGTAGAATGACCGTGTCGACCTGATCCTGATGAAGGGCTTTTGCCTGAAATGTCAATTCTCCTGCTCCTTGGATGCTGCCTGACCTGCTGTGCTTTTCAAGCACCACACTTACGACTCTGATCCCCAGCATCTGTAGTCCTCACTTTCTCCCAGAGTCCAGTTTTGTTAGAGCTCCTTAATGTAAAGATTAGATTAGATTACAGTGTGGAAACAGGCCCTTCGGCCCAACAAGTCCACACCGACCCGCCGAAGCGAAACCCACCCATACCCCTACATTTACCCCTTACCTAACACTACGGGCAATTTAGTATGGCCAAATCACCTGACCTGCACATCTTTGGACTGTGGGAGGAAACCGGAGCACCCGGAGGAAACCCACGCAGACACGGGGAGAACGTGCAAACTCCACACAGTCAGTCGCCTGAGTTGGGAATTGAACCCGGGTCTCTGGCGCTGTGAGGCAGCAGTGCTAACCACTGTGCCACCGTGCCGCCCACGGCAGTCAAATGTGGCCTTGATGTTAAGGGCTGTTAATTACCTCACCCCTGGAATTCAGTTCTTTTCCCCATGTTTGAACCAACGCTGTAATGCAATCAGAAGCCGAGTGGCAGTGGCAGAACCTCATCTAGGCCTCAGTAAACAAGATATCGCAAGCGCTGGCTACATCATGACACCTACCAACAGAAATGGAATTCTCTCCCACACAAAGAAGGCCAACTCCAATGCAAAATTTCAGTTTGACTGGTTGACTTTTGTTGGAAAAAGATATTTAAGGATATGAAGCCAGGACAGGTCTGCCATTGATCTGGGGGGGGGGGGGGGGCAGGGGGCAGGTACCGCGGAGGATCAATCACCTATTTCTCTTCCAATCGATCAAAGCATTTCTGATGAAGGGTCACTGGACCGGAAACGTTGACTTTGTTTCTCAGCAGAGATGCTGCCAGGCCTGCTAAGTTTCTCCAACAATTTCTGATTTCCAAAGCAGGTTCTAATTTGTGAGACGTCCTATCAGTACGTAGCCATTCTTGTACCTTTATCCCCCCCCCCCAAGTCTGTTGTCACCATGTTCTGTTGTGAAAACAGGAAAGTGATTGCCCTCAATTCCTTGCTTTTGCAAGGCTTTCTGTTTGGGTTACGTTAGCGCGAGTGCAGATCGTTTCCGGAATTATACGTTTTGGGTGGGTCGATCGAATCAGATTGACTTGTTTTTGTTGATGATGGTCGACATCCCCCCCCCAGGTCAGTTCCACAGTCTTTTCGGAAATGCGTTTGGCCCCACAGTCCGTCCCAAGAGGAGCTTCCCCCCCAACCCCACTCCGCTGTCACGGGTCATTTTCCGCAGGTTCTCTCTCTCTCTCTCTCTCTGTGACCCACCCACCCAGCCAGCGGGGCGGAAACGAACACTGCGCTGCTGCAGGCTGGGGAAGCTCACTTTGTCCCTGCGGGACTCTCAGGGGTTTGGGGGGGGGTGGTGGGTGAGGTGAGGTGAGGATTCTGTGGGTCCGCCAGCCCTGACCGGCAGCAGCATGGATCACCAGCTGGAAGGTGAATTGGCAAAAACGAGAGCGTTGAGTGAGGTCGGTTGTCGGAGGCTGTTCGCATTGTGAGAGTTTTGGAGGGAGCGGCTCAGCTCACGGATTTGTTAGGGCGCAGTGCAATGTCTGCACCGGAGGTGGATTTGCCAGGACCTCCGAAGTTTAACAAAAAAAAGCTAAAGAACAGAACCTCAGTTCTGAAAATTTGAAAGTGACTGCTCCTCACGAGGTTTAAAAATCCACCCTGCCACCCTCCTGTGTTTGGATACTGGGAGCAGCCCTGCGTTCCGTGATAAATTTAGAATATTGGCTTCACTGGCTGCGTGTTTAGTTTGTTAGCTCATTGAGGTCAGCTTACACACTAAGGAAAACGAAACCGTGTTTTCATCTATAATCTAAATAACCTTATTTTACATTTGACCACTAGTTGAGTGTATTTTTTTGTAAATGTGGAAAAATATACACATATATATGTCAGTTGTAAATTGATTAGGATTGAGCTGCAAATGTTACAGGTTTTGCTTGCATCGTTAGAGTTTTGACAGTGTTTACACTGTCCTATTTTGGATGATAAAACCGTCTCATTAGGCAAGGCAGTGCCAGTCAGACTTTCCTTTCTAGTCTCTATTCCATTCTTCCAGGTTCTCCATCATATCTGTTCTGATGGTACAAGCGTCTAAAAGAGGTCCTCCAAAATGTCCTCCTTCTTCAACCAAGATTCCCCACTCTGTTGACAAGGTCCTCAGTTGTGTCAGACCCATCTCCTTCACCAGCATCCATATCCAAAGGATCATTAGCAATAATTTCTGCCACCGCCAGATGCGTATTCCCCTCTCCTCCCTTAAAAAGCCTTCCACAGGGACTGTTCTCTCTGGGACATCTTTATTAGCTCCTCATCTACTCCCAACACCTTCTCATACCCCCACAGCACCTTCCCATACAATCGCAGAAGGTGCAACACCTGCCAGTTTATATCCTCCTCACTGTCCAAAGCCCCAGATACACCTTCCAGGTGAAGCAGCAATTTACCTGCACTTCTTTCAACCTAGTCTACTGCGTTCGCTGCTCACAATGTAGTCTGGTCTACATTGGAGAGACAAAACACAGACTGGGCGACTGCTGTGCGGAACATCTACATTCTGTCTACAAAAAATGAGCCTGAGCTTCCTGCCGCCTGACACTTCAACACAGCACTCTGTTCCCTCAAAGTTTGTGTGAAGATTTGTAGCTCGGGTGCTCGTTGTTGTGGTTCTGTTCGCCGAGCTGGAAGTTTTTGTTGCAAACGTTTCGTCCCCTGGCTAGGCGACATCATCAGTGCTTGGGAGCCTCCTGCAAAGCGCTTCTTTGATGTTTCCTCTGGTGTTTAGAGTGGTCTGTCCCTGCCGCTTCCGGTTGTCAGTTTCAGCTGTCCGCTGTAGTGGTTGGTATATTGAGTCCAGTTCGATGTGTTTGTTGATGGAGTTTGTGGGTGAATGCCATGCCTCTAGGAATTCCCTGGCTGTTCTCTGTCTGGCTTGCCCTATGATAGTAGTGTTGTCCCAGTCGAATTCATGTTGCTTGTTATCTGCGTGTGTGGCTACTAAGGATAGCTGGTCGTATCGTTTCGTGGCTAGTTGATGTTCATGTATGCGGATTGTTAGCTGTCTTCCTGTTTGTCCTATATAGTGTTTAGTGCAGTCCTTGCATGGTATTTTGTACACTACATTCGTCCTGCTCATGTTGGGTATCGGGTCCTTCGTTCTGGTGAGTTGTTGTCTGAGCGTGGCTGTTGGTTTGTGTGCCGTTATGAGTCCTAGGGGTCGCAGTAGTCTGGCAGTCAGTTCCGAGATGCTCCTGATGTATGGTAGTGTGGCTAGTCCTTTTGGTTGTGGTGTGTCCTCATTCCGTGGTCTTTCTCTTAGGCATCTGCTGATGAAGTTGCGCGGGTATCCGTTTTTGGCGAATACCTTGTATAGGTGTTCCTCTTCTTTTTGCAGTCCTGGTGTACTGCAGTGTGTTGTGGCCCTTTTGAATAGTGTCCTGATGCAGCTTCGTTTGTGTGTGTTGGGGTGGTTACTTTCATAGTTTAGGACTTGGTCTGTGTGTGTGGCTTTCCTGTATACTCTTGTAGTGAATTCTCCGTCTGGTGTTCTCTGTACCATCACGTCTAGGAATGGGAGTAGGCTATCGTTTTCTTCTTCTCTCGCGAATCGGATTCCTGTGAGTGTGGCGTTGATGATCCGGTGTGTTTTTTCTATTTCCGTGTTTCCGCCTCACAACACACTTCACATTCAACAACCAGATTTACGAACAAATCAACGGAACACCCATGGGATCACCGATCTCGGGACTCATAGCAGAGGCAGTTATGCAAAGGTTAGAACAAACAGTCCTACCACAAATTCAACCCAAACTCTGGGTCAGATATGTCGATGACACGTTTGTAATCATTAAAAACACGGAAATAGAAAAAACACACCGGATCATCAACGCCACACTCACAGGAATCCGATTCGCGAGAGAAGAAGAAAAGGATAGCCTACTCCCATTCCTAGACGTGATGGTACAGAGAACACCAGACGGAGAATTCACTATAAGAGTATACAGGAAAGCCACACACACAGACCAAGTCCTAAACTATGAAAGTAACCACCCCAACACACACAAACGAAGCTGCATCAAGACACTATTCAAAAGGGCCACAACACACTGCAGTACACCAGGACTGCAAAAAGAAGAAGAGGAACACCTATACAAGGTATTCGCCAAAAACGGATACCCGCGCAACTTCATCAGCAGATGCCTAAGAGAAAGAACACGGAACGAGGACACACCACAACCAAAAGGACTAGCCACACTACCATACATCAGGAGCATCTCGGAACTGACTGCCAGACTACTGCGACCCCTAGGACTCCTAACGGCACACAAACCAACAGCCACGCTCGGACAACAACTCACCAGAACGAAGGACCCGATACCCAACAAGAGCAAGACGAATGTAGTGTATAAAATACCATGCAAGGACTGCACTAAACACTATATAGGACAAACAGGAAGACAGCTAACAATCCGCATACATGAATATCAACTAGCCACGAAACGACACAACCAGCTATCCTTAGTAGCCACACACGCAGACAACAAGCAACATGAATTCGACTGGGACAACACTACTATCATAGGGCAAGCCAGACAGAACAGCCAGGGAATTCCTAGAGGCATGGCATTCACCCACAAACTCCATCAACAAACACATCGACCTGGACTCAATATACCAACCACTACAGCGGACAGCTGAAACTGACAACCGGAAGCGGCAGGGACAGACCACTATAAACACTGGAGGAAACATCAAAGAAGCGCTTCGCAGGAGGCTCCCAAGCACTGATGATGTCGCCTAGCCAGGGGACGAAACGTTTGCAACAAAAACTTCCAGCTCGGCGAACAGAACCACAACAACTCTGTTCCCTGGTCAGCATTTGTTTCAGGTTTGCTGGAGTGCTCCAGCAAAGCTCAGTGCAACTTCGAAGAACAGCCACACATTTTCCACCTGGGGATGCTGCAGCCTTCTGGACTCAATATCAAGCTCAATAATTTTAGGGCCTTAGCACCTTCCCCCATGCCCTTACCTCAAACCCCATACACCAGACATGGGCTGTCACCCCAAACAACCCACTGTCATCCACTAATGTTCCCCAACCCTAATTGCCCAGATGGCATTTAAGTCAATCACATTGCTGTGGGGCTGGATTCGTGTGTATACCAAACCAGATAAGATGGTAGTTTTTATTCCTATGGAATATTTGTGAACCAGATGGGTTTTTACAACAATCAACAATGGTTGCTATTAGGCCAGCTCCCTATCCCAAATTTTTACTGAATTCAAATTTCACTGTTGGCTAGTCTAGTGACACTACCGTGACACCATTGCCTCCCCATAATTGTGCATGTGGATGAAAAGTGTCTTGCGTGTTTGAACTTTTATGTGTTTTGGCTAATTTCTGATAAGACACTTTTTACTTGGTCTGAATGCTGATTGTTCTTTATTCCATCGCTGTAGTTGGCTCAGAAAACAGACCTGAACAGAGATCTCAGATGCTGGAAGGTAATGAGAAAAACCTGAAGCAGCAGGCTAAGTCGGATTATGAAAGTGAAACTGGTGAGGAAAATGAAAGTAAAAATGGAGAGAAAACACATGATGTTTTTTGTGAAATAAGTCCTGTGTTTGACAACAGAGATATGCCTTTTATGTCGACCTCCTCTTTAGGCAAAAGCAATCAGATTTCGGTAATACTGTTCCCTTAACAAACACAATGCATTCTGCCCAGCAGAAGAATGAGGGCATGGAATGTACTCTGAAACCTCTGTCCTTTTATTTAATGGATGACAGTTTGGAGCAAACCTCTCCCCTGCTCTCTGCCCACACTTCCCCCAACCTGTTGTATTACTAAAGAGTTTATTATATTTTTCTAGAGAGTGTTAAACATACAATTTATCTTAAAACTTTTGATTTGATCCTGCAGAACCGCCCATGATTCATGTAGGAATGTGAATTTTACAATTAGAAGACTATTTGGCCAATTGAGTCTGTGTAGGCTCTGCAAAACGTTATGACTTAATGTGATTCTCAAACTTTACCCCATACCCTTGTACATTGTTTCTCTTTAAATAATAATTTAATGCCCTCAATAATGCATCAAGTTTACCTCTGCATTGCAGTGCATCCCAGACCCAAACCACTCAATGTGTGAATAAGATTTTTTTCATATCGTATTTGTTTCTTTCATGAAATATTTAAAATCTGTGCCTTCTAGTTCTTAACACTTTTATGAGCAAAGATAGTTTCTTCCTGTCTGCTCCATTATTTTGAAATATTTGATCAGATTTCCTGTTAGTCTCCCTCTCTCCAAGGAGAATAATCCTAAACTCTTCCAAACTATCCTAATAACTGGAGTCTCTCATTCCTGGACCTATTCTTGAAAGTCTCATCGGTACTCTCTTCAAAGGGATCACATCCTTCTTGTAGTTTGGCACCCAGCATGGTAACATAATACTCCATTTGAGGTCTAACAACTGTCTTGTGCAAGTTAAGCATAATAACCTTGCTCTTGATCTCTATGCCCCTGTTAATAAAGCCCAGAGTAATATGTTTCCTAAACTGCTCTATCTGCCATGAACAGGTGCAGAATAATCAAGAAAGCTGATACAATGCTAGCCTTTATTTCTAGAGGACTGGAGTATAAGGATGCAGAAGTAATGCTGCAATTATACAAAACCCAAGTTAGAGTCCCTTTGGAGTACGGTGAGCAGATCTGGGGTCAAACCTTAGGAAGGATATATTGGCCTTGGATTTTAAGATAAACAATTTACCCTGGTTGGGGATTCTAGAATTATGGGCATTGTCTGAGAATTAGTGTCAGACTGTTGAACTGAGATGTAAGGCAGAATTTCTATACACAGGATGATAGATGTTGGGAACTCTCTTCCAGAGATGGCAGTGGATGCTAGATCTGTTGATAACTTTAATTCCGAGACTTATAAGTAGTTGTGAAGCAATGGTATTAAGTAGAGTAGATTAGCTCTTATTTGTCATTTCTACCGTATACTGTACGGTATACAGTATACAGCTGATACAGTAAAAATGAGACAGCGTTGCTCCAGTACTGAGGGTGCTAAATTGACAGCACAAACTACACAATCGTACATGGCATAAAGTGCATAAGAAGTGCAAAACACACAAGTAACAGTGTAATAGAAGAATGATGAATGATAGACATTTTTCAAGCAGCTATATGAAAGAATTTCAGATGGGAAAGAGTCCAATTATACGGTGTTCAGGAGCCTGATGGCTTGGGGGATGACATTGTTGCACAGTCTGACCGTGAGAGACCGTATGTTCTGGTATCTTCTGCCAGATGGCAGGAGGGAGAAGAGTTTGAGTGAGGGGCGTGTGGTGTCTTCCACAATGCTCTTAGCCTTTTGGATGCAGCGTGTGGTGTAAATGTCTGTAATGGAGGGAAGAGAGACCCTGGTCATCTTCTCAGCTGTCCTCACCGTCCGTTGTAGGGTCTTATGATCCGAGATGGTGCAATTTACAAACCCTCTGTAGAATGCGGTGAGGACGGGGGGGGTGGGAGGTGGGCTTTCCCCAGCCTGCGCAGAAAGTCGAGACGCTGCTGGGCTTTCTTGGATATGGAGCTGGTGTTGAGGGTCCAGGTGAGATTCTATGCCAGGTATTTGCCAAGAAATTTGATGCTCTTCATGATCTCCTCAGGGGAACCGTCGATGTCCAGCAGAAAGTGGTCACTCTGTGCCGTCCTGAAGTCAACAACTATCTCTTTCGTGTTGTCCACAGTCAGAGACTGGTCGTTTTTGTCTTTTTTTTTTTACAATTATTATTACATTAATATTAAACTTATTGCATTACTGTTTGATTTGAAGCAAAATAGCTAAACATTCTTTTCCCAACTTTTCAAAATGGAAGATAATTTTAAATAAATACAAAGTAGTGCAGTTCTTTCAGCAAATATTTATTACATTCCTGCTTATTTTTTTTTCTGGTACCCTATCACCAAGTTACCCTTTATTTACACGTGGGGAGCACTTGCCACTGATTTAGCCCCCTCTGAGCCAGCTTTCAGAGTGAACAGAACCTCTGATACTCCTGTTTTTTTTAACCCCCACACTACCGCCTAACTGCGATATCTTTTCCCCAGCACCCATATTGTGTGTGTGTGCAGGTGTGAGATACAGTGAGAGACACAAGGTGTACGAATCTTTATTCAATTTCCACCACCAGGAAGAAAGGAAACACCCGAGTGGCCAGTGACAAGCACTGCCCTTCACATCAAAGGGCAGTGCTGTGTGATCAAAACAGTGAAGGGGAGGGCAGGGATTAAATCAAAATAGAGTTGGAGGGGGAAATAATGCACTCCACTCCCTGCGGCGCCCACCTCTCCCTGAACAACTCCAGGGTGTTGGTGGACACCGCGTGCTCCTTGTCCAAGGACACCCGGGCCCTAATGTAACCGCGGAAGAGGGGCAGGCAGTCGGTCCTAACGACCCCCTCCACGGCCCACTGCCTGGACCTGTTTATGGCCAGTTTGGCCAGGCCCAGGAGCAGACCCACAAGGAGGTCTTCAGACCTGCCTTCCCTCCTCCGTACCGGGTGTCCGAAGATCAGGAGCATGGGACTGAAGTGCAACCAAAAGCAAAGGAGGAGGTTTTTAAGAAAATCAAAAAGGGAGTGCAAATGCCCACACCCAATATATACATGGTCCACGGACTCCACAGCGCCACAGAACAAGCTGTTGAGCTGGGAGTCTGTGAACCATCGCAATCTGCGGTTGCAGGGGACCGCTGAGTGCAGCACCCTCCACCCCAGATCCCCGAGAGAAAGGGGGAGGGCTCCCGCGTAGAGAGCCCTCCACTGGGGATCCCCACCGCCCGGTGGCAAATGGGCACGCCAAGGCGTGTCCGGACGGTGGATGAGGGAGAAGAGGTGGACGGTGTGCAGGAGCAGTCGATACAGGGCCCGCCTTTTTACGTCCTTAAAAGGGACAAAATTAAAATTCTGGAGGTGGCTCAGGTTGTGGCACACAGGCTCCCACGGGAAGTACGGGACCTTGGGGCCAACGTGAAATTCCGTGGGGGCTGGGATGAGCGCGGACGGGATCCCACCGCACACCTGAGCGTCCTCCAACTGGTGCACTACGCCGGGTCTGAGCACCGCCGTTTTAAGGCGTCGGATGGCGGTGGCCACGTAGAGACAGGTTGTTAGCTGCTGCACCTTGTCTCTGTATGCTGACTCGTCATTCCTGCTGATGAGACCCACTACAGTCGTATCATGAGTGAACTTGATGATGTGATTTGACCTGTGCATTGCTGCATAGTCATGTGTCAGCTGCGTGAATAGTAGTGGACTGAGCACAGAGTCCTGAGGCGGCCCCCCTGCTCAGTGTGATGGTGTTGGAGATGCTGTTCCCGATCCGGACTGACTGAGTTCTTTGCGTCAGAAAGTCCAGGATCCAGTTGCACAGGGAGGTATTTAGACCCAGCAGACTCAGCTCTCCAATCATATGCTGAGGAATGATGGTGCTAAATGCAGAATTGAAGTCTATGAACAGTAGTCTGACGGAGGTGTCGTTCTTCTCCAGGTGGATAAGGGCCAGATGGAAGGTGGTGGAAATGGCATCATCTGTTGAGCGGTTGGGTCAATACGTGAACTGCAGGGTGTTCAGTCAGGGGGGCAGCAGGGTCTTAATATGCCTCATCACAAGCCTCTTGAAGCACTTCATGATGATGGGCATAAGCACAGCAGGGCGGTAATCATTGAGACAGGCTGCTGAAGACGTCTTCAGCCTGGGAACGATGGTAGCGGCCTTGAAGCACGTTGGAACTATGGTGCAGCTCAGGGAGATGTTGAAGATGTCTGTGAGAACGTCCGCTAGTACATCAGAGCATCCTCTGAGCACTCTGCCTGGGATGTTATCTGGTCCAGCAGGCTTACGTGGGTTGACTCTGCATAGGGTTTTCCTCACGTCGGCCGTGGTAAGACACAGCACCTGGTCATTGAGGGGGTGGGGCGGGGGGGGATGTGGACTTCCTCGCTGCCACATCATTTCATGCCTCAAACCGTGCATAAAAGTTGTTCAACTCATCCAGGAGGGAGGCATCACGTGCACAAGTGATGCTGTTCTATAGTTGGTGATGGTCTGGATGCCCTTCCACATGCTCCGCATATCCTGAAAGTGGCTGTGTTTTCTCTGTGCATGTGTATGCTTTGCCTCTTTGATGGTCTGGGTCAGGTTGGCCCTCGCTGTTGTTATGGCCACCTTGTCATCTGCTCTGAAGGTGGAATCTGGGTCCTCAGCAGAGCACACACCTTTGCGGTCATCCACGCCTTTTGGTTGGGGTGAGAAGGGATGGTCTTGGACACAGTGACAGCGTCAATACACTTGCTAATGTAGCAAATCACCAAATGCTGTGTACTCCTCTAAGTTGATGGAATTGCCATCGGTTGTGGCTTCTCTGAACACACGCCAGTCAGTGTGCTCAAAACAGTCTTGAAGAGCAGAAATGGCTCTTGCTAGCCACGTTTTCACATGTTTCCAAACCAATTTGAAGAGGTATCGGCTAAAGGCAGGTACATGGATTCAGGTCACAGATCAGCCATTATCTCATTAAATGGCAGAAGAAGTTTGAGGAACTGAATAACCAATTCCTGTTGCTGTGGTCTGATGTTCTTGCTGTCCTGCCATGTTTGAAGTTCTGTGCACATTTACACCCAGGTACCTCTACTCCTGTGCTACCTTTAGAATTGTACCTCTTATATTTTGTGTCCATGTTCTTGCTACAATAATGCATCAGTTCACACGTCTCTAAATTGAAGCCTATCTGCCACCCATCCACCCACTCCACCAACTTCTTTATGACCTTTTGATATTCTACGCTGTCCTCCTCACAGTTTACAACATTTTGTATAAGCTTCAAACTTTGAGTTTCTTGAACCAGCAGTCCAGCAATAATTCACTCGACTATTACTTCCCCATTTTATTATTTTTTTTTAAATTAGCCTATTTTCCTTAACAACTTATTCAGAATTGTTATTACACACCTCTGGAGTAGGTGGGTCTTGAACCTGAGCTTCCCTGTCCAGGGATAAGGACATTACGACTACACCACAAGAGGGCTGCAAACTTTGAAACTGCCCCCTGCACAGCAAGATCTAGGTCATCAATATATGTCAGGAAAAGCAAGATCTGCAACACCAACCTCCTAGGAAAATCCACTACAAACCTTCTTCCAGACAATATATCACCATTGACCATCACTCAGTTTCTGATGACTTAGCTAGTTTTTCATCCATATTGCTACTGTCCCTTTTATTCCATGAGCTATAATGTTGCATGGCAATGATTTGACCACTGTACACTACCAACAGCATTACCCTGACTGACTGTTACCAGGACCTCATTAAAAGGCTCCAGCAAGTTGGTTCAACATGATTTCCCTTTTGTGTACTGGTTCTTCCAAACCAACACACTATAATCCATGTGGTTGCGAATTCTATCCTACACAATTGTTTCTAGATGCTTTCGCACCATTGCCACAAAACTGGCTGGTCTGTAACTGCTGGGCTTATCCTTAAAACCTTTTCTGAACAAAGTTAAAAATCACACAACACCAGGTTATAGTCCAACAGGTTTAATTGGAAGCACACTAGCTTTCGGAGCGTCGCTCCTTCATCAGGTGATAGTGGAGGGCTCAATCCTAACACACAGAATTTATAGCAAACATTTGTAGTGTGATGTAACTGAAATTATACATTGAAAAATTGATTGTCTGTTAAGTCTTTCATCTGTTTGAATACCATGAATGTCACTTCTTTCATGTGTAAATCACAAAACCTTTTTTTTAAAAGTTGCATTCTCGGGTTAGCTGTTAACAATGGTGATAGCTCGACAATATGTTGAAGGTGTTAGCCCCCTGTGTTCTCTGTGTATGCCATGATGTTTAGATTGATTCTAATCTAAAAAGTGAGATAACGGAGTTTTACATGAATTCATGCAGTTTTTGAGCAAAGTACAATGTAACCCTGCAAGTACAAATTCACCCCACAAAATATATGTGTGCATGTGGGTCTTTGTCTGTCTGTGTGTGTGTGTTTGTCTGGGTTGGGGGTTGTGAGTGTGAGTATGTGTGTGTGTAGTGAGTGTAGAGTGTCTTAAGTCTGTGAGGATGTGTGTGTGTCTGTAAGGGTGTGTGTGGGTGTCTGTGTGTGTGTCTGTGTATATGTGTGTCTGTGTGTATAGGAGTGCGTGTATGTGTGTGTAGGAGTATCTGTGTGTGTATAGTGCAATGGTGATCATCTGTAATGTAACATGAACCCAAGGTCCCGGTTGAGGCCCTCCCTATGGGTACCGAACTTAACTATCAGCCTCTGCTCGGCCACTTTCCTCTGCTGCCTGTCTCGAAGTCCACCTTGGAGGATGGTCACCCGAAGGTCCGAGGCTGAATGTCCTGGACCACTGAAGTGTTCCCCAACTGGGAGGGAACACTCCTGTCTGTTGATTGTTGTGCGGTGCCCATTCATCCATTGTCGTAGCCTTTGCTCGGTTTCCCCAATGTACCATGCCTCCGGGAATCCTTGCCTGCAACGTATAAGATAGACAACGTTGGCTGAGTCACATGAGTACCTGCCATGTACACGGTGGGAGGTGTTCCCACGCGTAATAGTGGTATCTATGTCCACAATCTGACACGTATTGCAGCGCCTACCGTGACACACTCACTACACACACACATACACTTTCTCACACTCTCAACCCCCAACCCATACAGACAGACACACACAAAGACCCACATGCACACATATATTTTGTGGGGTGAATTTGTACTTTCAGGGTTACATTGTACTTTGCTCAAAAACTACATGAATTCATGTAAAACTCTGTTATCTCACTTTTTAGACTGGAATCAATCTAAACATCATGGCATAGACAGAGAACACAGGGGGGCCAACACCTTCAACATATTGTCTAGCTATCACCATTGTTAACAGCTAACCTGAGAATGCAACTTTTTAAAAAAAAAGGGTTTTGTGATTTACACATGAAAGAAGTGAACCTATCATGGTATTCAAAGAGATGAAAGACTTAACAGACACTCAATTTTTCAATGTATAATTTCTGTTACATCACACTGTAAATGTTTGCTATAAATTCTGTGTTAGGATTGAGCCCTCCACTATCACCTGATGAAGGAGCGATGCTCCGAAAGCTAGTGTGCTTCCAATTAAACCTATTGGACTATAACCTGGTGTTGTGTGATTTTTAACTTTGTACACCCCAGTCCAACACCGGCATGTCCAAATCTTTCTGAACAAGGGTGTGATGTTTGTAATTGTCCATTCTTCTGGCACCATGCCTGAATCTAGGGAAGACTGAAAAATTATGGCCAGTGCACTGGCAATTTCCATCCAAATGTCATACACTATTTTTGGATATACTTCTTATGGTCTTATCTGGTCCCTGTATCTTATAAATCTTCAGTAGCACTGTCTATTCACCACTTCTTATCAATTTTGAACCCTTCCCGTGACAGAGTTCCCTCTTCTGTCACTATGACCTGGGTAGCATCTACCTCCTTGGTAAATGTAGATTAGTGAGTATGAGGAAAAGGAGTGAGCAGACAGTATTGAGAAACTTCAGTCTCAATACTTGTTGGAATCAGAAGTCTTACAAGATAAAAGTAGAAATTGCTGGAAAAGCTCAGTAGGTCTGGGAACATCTGTGGAAAAAAAAATCAAAGTTAATGTTTCGGGTGGAGATATCAGTCCTCAGAGATTTTACATGGTCACATGTTATGATCACATTCTGACTTTGTTATTTCAGGATCTCTGGGTACTTAAGATGCTTGCAATAGATTTATGTTCTGTTGAATGATGAGTCCAATTCAGGATGTTCATTCGGAAAATCTTGCATGGTGGCTCAGGGGTTAGCACTGCTGCCTCACAGCTATGGAGAGCCTGGGTCAATTCCAACCTTGGGCAACTGTATGTGTGGATTTGCACGTTCTCCCTGTTCTGTGTGGATTTCTGTAGGGTGCTCTGGTTTCCTCCCACAGTCCGAAGATGTGCAGTTTAGGTGGATTGACTGCTAAATTGTCCTTAGTGTCCCGGGATGTGCAGGTTAGTGGATTAGCTATGGTAAATGTGGGGATAGGACAGGGGAATGGGATGCTCTTCAGAGGATCAATGCAGATTTAATGGGCCAAATGGTGGCTTTCTGCACTGTAGAGGTTCTGTTCTGTATTTTGTTTAGCTATACAATACAATCATCATGTTATGAGATTGTGAGAAGCCAGTTGTTCTGAAGTCTCGGTCATCTTCCAAAAAAAATTAATTAAAGATGTAAGAGTGCAGCAATTGCTACCTGACCTGTTTGTTTTTTTTTTGCTAACGTTGCTGCTGTATGTATGGTTCACAACTTAACTTGCTGGGAAATGTTGGATATTGACTGGTTGGTACAGCACTCCAAACCATCACTCAATTAATACTTTCAAGTCTGTTGTTGCAGCTCAACACACATTGGCATTGTTGAAATATTCTATCCCTCTCACATTAAAAGCATTGTTCCCTACAGGATAATTACTGAGAGACTGAACGTGTTTGCCGAGCTCATGGTGATCAGAACCTTACATGCTATTATCAGAACCACTCTTTGATCACAGTCTGTAGACACTTCCTGCAATACATTAGATGGTATTAGATGGACCATCCATCAGATTTGATTCCAATCTGTCATCTTTCTTTCCAAGACTTATTTTGTAATTATGGATGCAAAGTGTTTTGTGATTCAGAAAAAAAGTTTTTTATGATTGAGTCTTTAAGTTTTAATAAGATTTTGACTAATTTCTGATGAGATACTTTTGCTTGGTCTGAATGCTGACTGTTGCTCACTCCATCACTTTTAGTTGTCTCAGAACACAGACCTGAACAGAGATCTCAGGGGCACAATGGTGATGAGAACAACCTGCAGCAGAAGACCAAGTTGGATAGTCAATGTGACAGTGGTGAGGAAAAGCAAGTTGAAAATGCAGAGAAAATGCTGGTGATGTTTTTGACAAACAAATTTCTGATTCCAACAGTGTGGATATGACATTTAGGTTGCACTCAACTTTGGGCATAGCAGTCAGATACACATGATACATTCTCTATTTCTTCACCAGATGCCATGGACTCTGCCCAGAAGAATAAGGGCACAGAATGTACTATTGTGACATTTGTGTGTGTTCTTAAAAATTTAATAAGTACTCCTTTAGTATTATTAAATTTCTTTTAGTACTCTTTGCTTGTCTTGATTAAGTCCAGAGTATTCTATGCTCTCTCTACCTGTCCTGTCAATGTTCAATGATCTGTGTCCATAGTTCCCTCTTCTGTCAGCATGGACTGGGTGACATCCAACTCCTTGGTAAAGACAAATAGCAAAGTATTCATTTAATACCTCAGCCACACCCCTTGCCTCTGTGTAAAGTTCCATTTTTGATTTGAATTGGCCCTACTCCACATTTTAATACTCTTTTACTAATTAAGTGCTAATAGAACCATTTCGGATTATCCTAGAATTTTCTCATTATTCCTCTTTGCTTTTTTAATACTCTTGTTCACTCCCCTCTGAATTTTTTTAAATTTATTTTTGTTGTCAACTGCATTTTATAAATGATACCTGTCATAGGCACACTTTATCTTCTTTCTCTTAATTTCTATCTCCTCTGTTATCCAGGAAATTCTGGAATTGTTTTTGTCTTTCCCTTTGCATTTGAAGGATCATGCCCTGATTGTTATTTGAACCATCTCCTCTTAAGACGTAGTTTATTTTTGAAGTCCATGTATTCACCTCTTACCTTTTGTTCCAGTCTATCTGGCCCAGTCTATTTGCTAGGTTGAAATCAGCTCTCCACAATCAATTCTTCTTACTTTGGATTGATCATTGCTATTCTGCTCCATCATGCTGAACCTTATGGTACAATGATTACTGTCTCCTAAATGCTGTCCCTACTGACATTTTATGCACTTAGTCCATCTCATTTGTGACAACCACATCCAACAGTGAATCTCAACTTTTTTGACAGCGTACCGTTGTAGGGAATTCTCAAGAACACAATCTAGGAAGGCTTGCCACTTGCTACTCCTTACATTACTAATATACTACAAGTCTATGTTTGGGTAATTGACATTCCTCATTTTAACGAGTTTATAATGTTGGCATCTCTCTGATTTCCCTCCATATTTGTTTCTGTACATCCTTCCCACTGGTTGGTGGTCAATAAATTCCATTAAACAATTTAGTTGCATCCTTTTTGCTCCTTAACTTTAATCAAATTGATTTCATCGGTGAACCCTTTGGGACTTACTACTTACTTACAGTGTGGAAACAGGCCCTTTGGCCCAACAACCGACCCTCCGAAGAGCAACCCACCCAGACCCATTCCCCTACATTTACCCCTTCACCTAACACTATGGGCAATTTACCATGGCCAATCCACCTAACCTGCACATTTTTGGACTGTGGGAGGAAACCGGAGCACCCGGAGGAAACCCACGCAGACAGGGGGAGAATGTGCAAACTCCACACAGACAGTTGCCTGAGGCGGGAAATGAACCCGGGTCTCTGGCACTGTGAGGTAGCAATGCTAACCACTGTGCCATGACATCTGCAATGATTTCCTTAATCATTTCTACAAACCCTCTTCCTTTCCTTCATTTTCCAGGCACCTTGTACTCAGAATATTTAACACCCAGTGCTACCCTTCTTTAAAGCAGGTCTCTGTTTTTGCCACAACATACTTCTACATGTCAACTTGTGCCTCTAACTTCCCAGTCTTTTTAATTATACTCCATGCAATGACGTACATGCACAGGAATGCTGATGAAGACTTTATTACTTTCTCCCTTACTACAACTTTACCTATTAAATGACTCTGTCAGTGTTGTCTGTCTTTCCAAGTATATTGTGTTCTCTGGTATTGTCCTCTGTATTCTCTCTCAGTTCACAGACCCTTGGCACATAAGTTCAAAGCCCTGCCAATAGGACGAGCAAAAGGTCCCACAAGGACCTCAGTCTCACCTCTGTTGAGCTGCAAAGCATCCTGCTCCTACAGGTACCATCTTCCTCAAAGGCTGTCACAATATCCAAGGAATTTAAATCCTTCAGACCTGGACCATGTTTCCACCCATACAATCATCTGCCTTATTCTTATATTTCTGTTCTCATTTGCACATGGCAAGGGGATTGGGGGTAATCGGGAGAAGGCATCATTTGAAGTCCTGCTCGGTAATTTTCTACCTAATTGCTAAAATCTGATTGCAGGATCACAATCTCTTCCTGCATAGGTCACTGGTGCCATTATGGAACGTTACCTTTGGATGTTCATCCTCTCCCAGAAAATGCTTGAAGCCACTCAATGACATTCTTGACCTTGGAGACATTACATGGGCTTAGTGGTTAGCACTGCTGCCTCGCAGCACCAGGGACTGGGTTTGATTCCAGCCTCAGGCGACTGTCTGCGTGGAGTTTGCACATTCTCCCCATGTCAGCATGGGTTTCCTCTTACAGTCCAAAGATGTACAAGTCAGGTGAATTGGCCATGCTAAATTGCCCATAGTGATAAGTGCATTAGTAGAGAGTCGGGGAATGGGTTACTCTTCGGAGGGTTGGTGAGGACTTGTTGGGCCAAAGGGCCTGTTTCCATACTGTCAGGATTCTAATCTAATCAAATCCTTGGGTTTTATATACATCTACAATAGTGTCTGTCTGTCCCTAACTAATGCCAAATGACATTGCAATTTGTGTCTTCTTTCTGGTGTCACATACATGACTGTGACTGCAGTCTTTTGAAGAGCCATGCCTTTACCAGCTTACAAAACAGAAAACCCCAGAGGACTGCTGCTGACGGATTGCATTCCAATCTGTCATCTCCCTTTTCCAGAACCTATATTGTGATTATTGGTGCAGATGTTCTCAGTTTGAGAATAAAAGATTTTACTGTACAGAGTCTGATTTTTTATGAGATTTGGCAAATTTCTGATGATATTCTTTGCTTGGTCTGAATGCGTATTGTTCTTCACTCCATCACTCTTAGTTGTCTCGGAACACAGACATGAACAGAGATCTCAGGGGCAGGAAGGTGATGAGGACAACCTGCAGCGGCAGGCCAAGTTGGATAATCAAAGCATCACTGGTGAGGAAATGCAAGGTAAAAATGTAGAGTAAATGCTGGTGATGTTTTTACGAAATAATTCCTGTGTCATTTAGGCATTCAACTTTAGGCACAGCAGTCAGACACACGGTGAACTCTCTGTTCCTTCACCAGATGCCATGGACTCTGCCCAGCTGCAGAAGGAGGGCACGGAATGTACTCTGAGACATTTGCAGTCTCCAATATGCAGACAGGATGAACAATTAAATGAGGAAGAAGAGGAAAATCATGTCGAAAATAGTGAGTCCATGCAGATTAGTGTTTGAGTGATATCCATTATTTTGTATTGGAGGTTGAAGGTCATTTAGATTCCCTTTTTGCTTGAGGAGTCTCTGTACACACACTGTTCCTGGTTCACGTATCATTTCCTGTTCCCAGTATAGGAAGGCAAGGACAGCTTATATGGAAATCTCTCCAAATGTCATTCTAAAGCTGACATTTTAGCCGAACAAGCAGTATGCCATTACCTTCTGTTCCAAATCATGCCTGCATCCTCAGGTTACCAAACAAGCAAAGATTTCAGTGGTGTGTGGTTAATACACAAATTTGTTAATAAGTAACATGCAGAAATGTTCTTATGTCACATTGATTTGTAATCTCATTAATATGTTCAGGGATGCGGGTTGGGCAAAATGTGGGGTTGAAAATAACATTGGGAGGCGATACGAATCTAAAAGTGTGGTGGTATGGCAGAAGGTCATCCAAGGATCCTGAGTGGCATTATAACATGGAAAAAACAGATGAAAAATATTCAATACCTCAGCTATTATCCTTGCCTGCATGGATAATTTCCATTGCTTTTTTTCCAAAACAGCCCTAATTCTCCTTTTACTACACTCTTACTATTTGTGTGCCTATCAAAGCCAGTATGGTTATCCTTGAAGTTGGCCACCAATCTTTCTCATCGTGGTGAGAATCTTTAACACTCAGTACCTGCTGTCATCAGAACCACTTTTTGATCACAGCCTGTACACACTTTCAGCGATACATTGTTCGATGGACTGTCTGTCAGATTAGATTCCAATTTGTCATCATTCTTTTCCAGAACCTATTTTGTGATTATGGATGTAAAGTATTCTATGTTTCAAAACTATAAAGAATCTTTAACCTTTTGAGTGTTTGGATAATTTCTGATCAGATACTTTTTGCTTGGTCTAATTGCTGATTGTTCTTCACTACCTCACTTCTGTTTGTCACAGGACTCAGACCTGAACAGAGCTCTGATGTACTCGAAGATAATGAGCCGAACCTACAGCAGCAGGCCAAGTTGGATAATCAAAGTCACATCGATGAGGAAAATCAAGGTTACAGTCATCAGAATATGCAATGGTGTTTTTGAGAAATAATTCCTGTGTTCGACAGTGTGGAATTACATTGATTTTGTTTTTACGCCAAAGCCATCACATATATGTGATACACTCTTTCTGATCCCTCACCTGCCTAGTAGAACACTAAGGGCTTGGAATGTACTCTGATACATTTGTCCATTTAATTTAAAGGTGGACAGTTTGGCGCAAACGTCACTCCTACTGTCGAGCCAGACTCATTTCAACCCCTCACATAACTAAAGAGATGTTCACATTTTCCGAGACAATATTAATCATACAAGTTACAGAACAACCTCGATTATCCAAACGAGATGGGTGGGGAGTATTTTGTTTCGATAGCTGATTGTTCACCTAACATTTTTATGGTACACTTGAGATCTTGTTCTCATAATCCGAAATTTGGATAACCGTTTTTGTTCTTTATCTGAAAGCTTTCAATATGATCCAGTTTAACCACTCGTGATTCATAAAAGGATGCAAATATTATGTTTGGAAGGAGATTGTTTGTCTATATAGGCTCTCTAAATCAGTGTTATGAGTCAGCGTGATTCTTGTGATTTTCATATCCTTGCTCATTGGCTCTATTTAAATAATAATTTAATACCCTCTTCAATGCCTCAATTGTATCTGCCTCCACCACACTTCCACTGCAGAATATTTCCAGTCCCAGACCATCCAGTAAATGCTTTAAGCCAGTCTATGACACCCTTGACCCTGGGAGGCAACATTACATCCTCAAGTCATATCTACATCCACAGAAATGTCTACCTGTTCCCTAACTAATGCCAAATAATATTGCTCTGACTTTTTTCTTCTACCTGGTCTCACATATATGACTGTGATTGCAATCTTTTGAAGAGCCATGCCTTTACCAGCTTCCAAACCAGGAAACCAATTTGTGGGCTGGATGCCAGAGGACTGTTGCTGTCAAGTTGCATTCCAATCTGTCATCTGTCTTTTCCAGAACTTATCTTGTGATTATTGGTGCAAAGTATTCTCTGTTTCTGAATAATAGCTTTTACTACGAAGAGTCTTTGTTTTTTTATGATATTTTGGCTAATTTCTGATGGTATTTTTTGCTGAATGTTGATTGTTGTTTATTCCATCTCTTTTAGTTGTCTCAGAACACAGACCTGAACAGAGATCTCAGGGGCAGGATGGTGATGAGAACAACCTGCAGCAGAAGACCAAGTTGGATAGTCAATGTGACAGTGGTGAGGAAAAGCAAGTTAAAAATGCACAGAAAATGCTGGTGATGTTTTTGAGAAGTAATTTCTGTAACTAACATTTAGACATTTAACTTAGACACAGCAGTCAGGTAGACTCTCTGTTCCTTCACCAGATGCTATGGACTCTGCCCAGCAGAAGAAAGAGGGTGCGCAATGTACTCTGAGACATTTGCAATCTCCAACGTGGAGACAGGACAGACAATTACATGAGGAAGAAGAGAAAAATCAAGTTGAAAATAGTGAGTCCGTGCAGATTAGTGTTTGAGCAATATTCATTATTTTGTACAAGAAATTGAAGGTCATTAAGATTCACATTTTGC
Organism: Chiloscyllium plagiosum; assembly: GCF_037043375.1. Classification (NCBI taxonomy): domain Eukaryota; kingdom Metazoa; phylum Chordata; class Chondrichthyes; order Orectolobiformes; family Hemiscylliidae; genus Chiloscyllium; species Chiloscyllium plagiosum. Next base: position 90,535,317 of record NW_028270147.1, on the reverse strand, counting down.
CTGCGGTGTCTTCTGTGCATACTTTGTTCTGGATACAGGAACAATTTTATATCGTGAGTCCACATATGTTTCTTTTGCAAACAGTTTAAATCTGTTCCCTCTTGTTCTTGATGCTTTTACAAGCCTGGACACTTCCTCCCTGTCCACTTATAATTTTGAAGACTGGATCAGATCGCCTGTTAACTTTCTCCTCTCCAAGATTCTCCAATCTATCCTCATAATTGGATTCACTCATTCTTGGAACTGCTGTTATAAACCTCATTGCAAAAGCAATCACATCCATCGTACAGTTTGGTACCAGGAAGGTAACATATACTCCAGCTGAGGTCTATCAAATGTCTTATACAAGTTCAACATGACAGCCTTGCTTTTGTACTTTATGCCCTTGTAAATTAAGTCCAGAATATTCCTGTACTTTCCAAACTGCTCTCTCCTCCTGTTCTACCACTTGCAATTATCTCTGTTGATATGCACCCAGGTAACTCTGCTCCTGCACCTCCTTTAGAATTTTACCTCTTCAAAATTGTAATTTTATGTCATGAGTCCATGTTCTTGCTCAAACTTCTGCACATTGTACTTCACCTGCTACCTTTCCATCCGCTCCACTAACTTGTTGCTGTCCTTTCTGATATTGTAGACAGTCTTCCTAATGGTTTACAATGCTTCCAAGTTTCGTATTACCTGCAAACTTTGAAATTGCTCCTTGTACAGAAAGATCTAGGTCTTTAATATCTATCAAGAAAGGTAACATGGGTAAACTCCAGTACACCCCTTCTTCCAGCTTAAGAAACTTCCACTGACCATTACTCTTTGTTTCTTATTCCTCAGACAACTTTTGAATCTATTGTGCCCTTTATTCCATAATAGTTTCTGGCAAGACCTTTGCCTGGCACTGATTCAAACACCCTCATGAAAGACCATTGACACCACCTCGACAGCATTACCCAAATTGACTGTTTCTGGGACCTCTTGAACAGGCTCCAGCAAGTTAGTTAAATAAGATTTCCCCTTTAGAAATCTATGCTGCTCTTCTTTATCAACCTATGATATTCCATGTGTCTGCTAATTCTACGCTGAATAATTGTTTCAAAGTTCTTCCCCAGGTTTGCAACTAAACTGGCTGGTCGATAATCACTGGGCTTAACCGTTTTTTGAGCAATAATCCAGTCTTCTGCTACCTCCCCTGAGTTGAGGGAAGACTGAATAATTATGGCCGGTGCCCAGCAATTTCCATTCACACCTCCTTAAATATACTTGGAGGTGTTTCCTATGATGGTATGATCTTATCTGGTCTTGTGAACTTTAAGCATCAATGTTCTATTCTTTCTCCTTATCAATTTTGAATCCTTCCTGTGACAGAGTTACGTGGTATTATTTTAAGTATTCGCTTAATACTTCCAACCATGTCCCTTGTTTCATTTATAAATTCCCCTTTTCCTTCCAAATGAGCCCAACTCATCCTTTTACCATGCTTTCACTATTTGTATGTTTGAAGAAGCCTTTAGGGTTACTGTTGAAATTGGCTGCCGGTCTTTTCCCATTATTCGCCTTTTGCTTTTCTAATATTCTTGCTCAACTCTTCTCTGAACATTTTGTATTCTTTTTGGTTCTTAATTGCACTTTCAAACCTGACACCTGTCATAAGCGCTTAATTTGTACCTTCTTTGTCATCAAGAAGTTCTGGATTTTTGTTTGTCATGTCTTTGCCTTTTGAGGGAATGTGCTTTGATTGTATCTGAACCATCTCATCTTTTTAAGGTAGCAAGTCCATTGTTTCCTCCCAATCTTTCATTCGAATCTATCTGGCCCTCTTCTGTTTTGCCCCATCGAAGTCACCTCTCCGTTGATACGATTCTTCTTACTTTAGATCAATCATTGTCATCCTCCACTGTGCTGAACCTTACAATACAATAAACACTGTTTTCCAAACTGATCCAGTTGGCTGCTTCATTTCTGAGGACCATGTCCAACATTGTTTCCTACTTTTTGGACTGCACGCATGCTGTATTGGAAATTCTTCTGGCCATGATCTAGGATGCTTACCACTTGATTCCACTTACATTAGCAGTTTATATTTGGTTAATTAAAGTTCCACATTATAATTCATATATAATGATGGCCTCTCATTGTGAATTTCCTGCAGATTTGTTCCTCTGCATCCTTTTCAAGGTGGTGGTCCATACATTCCTGAAGAAGGGCTCATGCCCGAAACGTCGATTCTCCTGCTCCTTGGATGCTGCGCTTTTCCAGCAACACATTTTCAGCTCTGATCTCCAGCATCTGCAGTCCTCACTTTCTCCTCGTCCATACATTATACCCAGCATTATAGTTTTTGTTCCTTAACTCCAAATTGGTTCTGTCAGTGAACACTTTGGGACATCTCTCTTTCTCCAGCATTGCAATGATCTCCTCAACCAATTCTGCCAGCCCTGCCCCCTTCCTTTCTTTTCCATATTTTCCAGACACACACTACTCAGGGATACTGAACATCCTATCCTACCTTACCTTCAGCCAGGTTTCAGTTTTGCACATTTTTGCCAGGTTAGTTTAAAGACCTCCCAAAACCATTAGCAAAACATTTGCAAGGACCTCAGGTCAAGGACTGCAACCCATCTGGCTCTTTCAGGTACTATCTTCTGCAGAGCCGATCCCAATGTGCCAGGAATTTAAATCCCTTGATCCTGCACTCTCTATCCACTGATACATTTTTCTGTCTTATCCTCATATTTCATATCTCATATATACTCTCTTGCACCTGGCACTGGGAATAATTTGAGGTGCTTTTCAACCAGTAACCTAAATTCTGATTGCAGGACCACACTCGCTTCCTGTCCAGGTCAATTATACTATTGTCGACCATGACTTCTGGCTGTTCATCCTATCCATACAGAATGCCTTACAGCTGTGCTGTGACATCCTTGATCCTTGACTAACCCCGATTACTATTGTTCTTTCTTACTTCTTCCTTGTGGTGCCACAAAAATGACAGTGACTGCAGTCCACATTGAAGAAGCATAACCTCATCAGCTTCCAAAATGAAAAACCAGGAAGGCTTCAGTGGGCCTCTTGTTAATCTGCCTGTTTTTTTTTTGAACTGCCCAGCATTCACCCACTCCCTTTCAGCCTCCAGGCCCTTGAAGTGCATTGTGACCATCTCTCTGATTGACTGATTGTTTTTAATGTTCACCCTCATAAATGTGCTACATTAACTCCAGCTGCTTGAACTCAGATACCCTTCTTATATCTTTCTTTGCAGAGCTTTCTATCTTTTGGCAGCAATAATCTAATTTGCAATTGTTTGCTACCTACAGGTTTAAAGACAACGATTTCTGATGTCAGAATGTCTTTGTTTGGAATGATTCGTTATAACAGCATGTCTCCTTTTTCTCTTGTGATGCACAGATGAACCATGCAAGGGGATGTCAGCATCAAATGTGCAATCTCCAAGGTCCATTCAGGATGCACAATTACATCAGGATGGAGAGAAAAATAGAGTTGAAAATGGTGAGACAATGCAGATTAGTGTTTGAGCAATATCCATTGTCTTGGACTAGAGTTTGTAGGTCATTTACATTCAAATTTTATCTGAGGTTTATCCTGTACTCATTTTCGTGTTGGTACACGTGCCATTTCCTTTACCCTTCAGAAGGTAGAGACATAATCTACTTGGAAACCTTTGCAAATGTCAATGGAAAGCTGATGTTTTAGCCGAGCAGGCAGCAAGTCGCTACCTCTGTTCCACATCATCCAGCATCCCCAGACTACCAGACAGATAGATGAAGATTTTAGTGGTGTGTGGGTTGATGCACAAAATGCTCTTGAGCCATGTTGATTTGGTATAATCTAATGAATACATTCAGGGCTGCAGGTGTGACAAATGTGGGGTTGAAAATAACATTAGGATGCGATAAAAATATAAAAGTGACGTGGTGTGGCAGCATTTATCCAAGAATCCTGTACTTCACGAGAACATGGGATGATACAGGAAATGGTGGAACTGCAGAATCTACCTACATAGAATTCAGATAACAGCAGACAACTATAGTTATGCTGGAAGTTTAATGTAGCCTGGCGAGTTAGAGTAAAGGAAGTTAGCAGACTATCCTCTCAAAACTTCAATCTCAATATTGGCACCACCAGTTTTACAAGGTCTTGAGGCTACAATCATATTTGGGCTTTGCTGTTCCAGGATCGTTGGATACGTATGACAGTGGTGACAATTTTTTGTTCTGTTGAATGATAAATTCGATATATCAAGGTTCAGTCTGAAAATCTTAGCTGATCCAATGCAATCATCGCATTACAAAATTATGGGCACCCACTTATTCTGAACTCTGAGCAAGTCTTCTTCCATAACAAATATTTAAAAGGTCTGAACGTTTAGCAACTACTAACTGACTTGTTTTTGGTCCAACTTAACTTGCTGGGAAAAACTTAGTGTTGACTGGTTGGTACAGCATTCCAAACCATCACTTCTTCTGTTAATATTTTCAAGTCTGTTGTTGCAGAGGAACATACATTAGCATTGACAGAATATTCTATTCTCCCATTAAAAAGAACATTATTCATGAGGATATTATTTGGAGGTTGTATTCTTTGCCAAACTCCTGCTGATAAGAACTTGCAACTCTCATTACCTACTGTTCTCAAAACCACTTTTTAGTCACAGCCTATAGATGCTCTCTTCAACACAGTATTCAATGCACGATCTGTCAGATTGGATTCCATTCTGTCATCTTTCTTTTCCAGAATTTATTTTGCAGTTATGGATGCAAAGTGTTCTATATTTCAGCAGAAAATTTTATAATGAAGAGTCTTTGATCTTTTATGAGATTTTGCCTAATTTGTGATGAGATCATTTTTGTTTGGTCTGAGTGCTGATTGTTGTTCACTCCATCACTTTTAGTTGTCTCAGAATACAGACCTGAACAGAAATCTCAGGGACAGGATGCTAATGAAAACAACCTGCAGCAGAAGGCCAAGTTGGATAATCAAAGTGACACTGGTGAGGAAAAGCAAGTTAAAAATGCAGAGAAAATGCTGGTGATGTTTTTGAGAAATAATTTCTTATTCCAACAGTGTGGATATGACATTTAGTTTGCATTCATCTTTGGACAAAGCAGTCAGATACACATGATACATTCTCTATTTCATTACCAGATGCCATGCCCAGAAGAGTGAGGGCACAGAATGTTCCCTTGAGACGTTTGTCTATGTTATTAAAAAATTAATAAGTACTACTTTAGTATTATTAAACATTTTTGGTACTCTGTGCCTGTTGATTAAGCCCAGAGTATTCTATGCTCTCTCTACCTGTCCTGTCAATGTTCAATGATCTGTGTCCATAGTTCCCTCTTCTGTCAGCATGGCCTGGGTGACATCAAACTCCTTGGTAAAGACAAATAGCAAAGTATTCATTTAATACCTCAGCCACACCCCTTGCCACTATGTGTAAAGTCCCAATTTTATTAAGAAGTGGCCTTATTCCACTCTATTACTAGTTATCTGCCGATAGAAATATTTAGAATTATCCTAGAATTTGGCTCCCAGCTTTTCCAGTATTTCTTTGTTTTTTTTAATATTCTTGTTCACCTCCTCCCCATGAATGTCCTGAATTTATTTTTTGTTGTCAGTTGCACTTTATAACTGACATCTGTCATACGCACACTTTATCTTCTTTCTCTTAATTTCTATATCCTCTGTTATCCAAATAGTTCTGAAATTTTTTTTTTTCCTCCCTTTGCCTTTGAGGGAACATGCCTTGATTGTATTTGAACCTTCTCCTCTTAAGACGTAGTTTATTTTTGAAGTCCATGTATTCACCTCTTACCTTTTGGCCCAGTCTATCTAGATTACTTTACAGTGTGGAAACAGGCCCTTCGGCCCAACAAGTCCACACCGACCCGCCGAAGCGCACCCACCCAGACCCATTCCCCTACATTTACCCCTGCACCTAACACTACAGGCAATTTAGCGTGGCCAATTCACCTAATCTGCACATTTTTGGAGTGTGGGAGGAAACCGGAGCACCCGGAGGAAACCCACGCAGACATGGGGAGAATGTGCAAACTCCACACAGTCAGTCGCCTGAGGCGGGAATTGAACCCGGGTCTCTGGCGCTGTGAGGCAGCAGTGCTAACCACTGTGTCACCGTGCCGCCCACCTAGCCCAGTCTATTTGCTCCGTTGAAATCAGCTCTCTACAATCAATTCTTCTTACTTTGGATTGATCATTGTTATTCTCCTCTATCATGCTAACCTTCCAGTACAATGATTACTGTCTCCTAAATGCTGCCTCCACTGACGTTTGATGTACTTGGACCATCACAGTTGTGAAAAGCGTGTCCAACAGTGAATCCCAACTTTTTTTGACAGCATACTGCTGTCGAGAATTCTCACAAATACCATCTAGGAAGACTTCCAAATTGCTACTCCTTATATGACTACTATACTACAAGTCTATTTTGGGTAATTGACGTTCCCCATTATACCTAGTCTGTGATGGTGGCATCTCTCTGTGATTTCCCCCTAGATTTGTTTATCTCCATGCTTCCCACTGGTTGCTGGTCAGTAAATTACATTAAACAGTTTAATTACATCCTTTTTGCTCTTTAACCTTAATCAAGTTGATTTAATCAGTGAATCTTCTTTCTCTCGCTCTGCAATGATTTCTTTAACCATTTTACAAACCCTCCTTCTTTCCTTAATTTTCTAGACACCTTGTACACAGGAATATTTAACCTTTTCTTAAAGCAGGGTCTCTGTTTTTGCCACAACATACTTCTACATGATAATTTGCACCTGTAACTCCCCAGTCTTTTTATTATACTCCATGAAATGAAACACTTGCACAGGAACGCTGATCAAGACTTTATTACTTTCTCTTGTACTACGACATCCAATGGTCATGCTTCACAATGGTACCAGTGACCTACGCAGGAAGAGATTGTGATCCTGCAATCAGAATTTAAGTAGCTAAGTAGAACATTACCAAGCAGGACTTCAAATAACGTCTTCTCTCGATTACTCCCGCATGCCTTTTGCAAATTATTACTGAAATGTGAGAATAATACAAATAAATGCATGGGTGGAAATATGGTCCAGGTGCAAGGGCTGCAAATTCCTTCGATTTTTGGAGTGCCTCTGGGGAAGATGGCACCTGTAGAAGCTGGATGCACTGCAGCTAAACAGAGCTGGGACTGAGGTCCTGTTGGAGCCTTGTGCTAATGCTGTTGGCAAAGCTTTAAACTAACATGCAAAGGGTCTGTGAACTGAGAGAGAATATGGAGGAGAATACCAGGGAACACAATATACTTGGAAAGACAGAAAACACTGGCATAGAATAGAGTAAAGTGTCGTAGAATGGCAGTAGGTCATCCGAGGACCCTGAGTGGCATTATAACATGGAAAAAACAGATGAAAAATATTCAATACCTCCGCTATTGTCCTTGCCTGCATGGATAATTTCCATTGCTTTTTTTCCAAAACAGCCCTAATTCTCCTTTTACTGCACTCTTACTATTTGTGTGCCTATCAAAGCCAGTATGGTTACCCTTGAAGTTGGCCACCAATCTTTCTCATCGTGGTGAGAATCTTTAACACTCAGTACCTGCTGTCATCAGAACCACTTTTTGATCACAGCCTGTACACACTTTCAGCGATACATTGTTCGATGGACTGTCTGTCAGATTACATTCCAATTTGTCATCATTCTTTTCCAGAACCTATTTTGTGATTATGGATGTAAAGTATTCTGTGTTTCAAAACTATAAAGAATCTTTAACCTTTTGAGTGATTGGATAATTTCTGATCAGATACTTTTTGCTTGGTCTAATTGCTGATTGTTTTTCACTACCTCACTTCTGTTTGTCACAGGACTCAGACCTGAACAGAGCTCTGAAGCACAAGAGGTTAACGTGTCAAACCTGCAGCAGCAGGCCAAGTTGGATAATCAAAGTCACACTGATGAGGAAAATCAAGGTTACAGTCGTCAGAAAATGCAATGTTTTGGAGAAATAATCCCCATGTTCGATAGTGTTTTTACACAAAAGCAGTCAGATATACGTGGTACACTCTCACTGTTCCCTCAACTGCCCAGTAGAACAATAAGGGCTTTGAATGTACTCTGATACATTTGTCCATTTAATTTAAAGGTGGACAGTTTGGAGGAAACGTCACTCTGCTCTCAGTCCAGACTCACCCCAACCCTTCACATAACTGAAGAGATGTTCACATTTTCTTCACATTTTCTTACTGATCATTCAATTTGACTGAAAACTTTCAATATGGTCCAGTTTAACCACTCATCATGCATAGAAGGATGCAAATATTATGTTTGGAAGGCGACTGTTTAGCCCATCATGTCTGCATAGGCTCTCTAAATCAGTATTATGAGTCAGTGTGATTCTTGAGCTTTTTTGTATCCTTGCTCATTGGTTCTATTTAAATAATCCTTTAATATCCTCTTCGATGTCTCAATTGTAACTGCCTCCACCATACTTCCATTGCAATATATTTCACACCCAAAACATTTAATGTGTGATTATGTTTTTCTCACATCACATTTGTTTCTTTTGCAAAACAATTTAAATCTGTTTTCTCTTGCTCTTGGTGCTTTCACAAGCCTGGACAGTTCCTCCCTGTCCACTTATAATTTTGAAGATTGGATCAGATCTCCTGTTAGCTTTCTCCTCTCCAAGACTCTCCAATCTATCCTCATAATTGGATTCACTCATTCTTGGAACTATTGTTGTACGTCTCAGTGCAAAAGCAATCACACCCTTTGTACAGTTTGGCACTAAGAAGGGTAACATAATACTCAGCTGAGGTCTATCACAAGTTTTACATAAGTTCAGCATGATAGCCTTGCTCTTGTACTTTATGCCCTTGTAAATTAAGCCCAGAATATCCCTGTGCTGCCTAAACTGCCCTCTCCTCCAGTTTTGCTACCTTCAATGATATATACACCCAGGTCGCTCTACTCGTGCACCCCCCCCCCCTTTAGAATTTTACCTCTTCAAAGTTGTAATTTTATATCATCAGTCCATGTTCATGCTACGGCAACACATCAGCTCACACATCTCTACATTGAACTTCACCTGCTACCTATCCACCCACACCACCAACTTGTCTCTGTTCTTTTTGATATTGTACACAGTCTTCCTAATAGTTTACAATGCTTCCAAGTTTTGTATCATCTGCCAACTGTGAAATTCCCACTGGAGTGGGAAACTCTAATACAACCCTTCTTCAAACTTGAGAAACATCCATTCAGCATTACTCTTTGTTTCTTACTGCTCAGGCAGATTTTTTTAATCTAATGTGCCCTTTATCCCATAATCTGTGTTGTCTCTTTCAAGACCGGTGCATGACGCTGTTTCGAATTCTTTCATGAAGGTTCATGAACACCACCTCAACTGTATTACCCTAATTGATTAATTCTGTAACCTATTTAATTGGCTCCAACAAGTTAGTTAAATAAAACTTCCCCTATAGAAATCTGTGTTGGTTCTTCCTTATCAACATCTGAACCTTTTGTATTTTTTTCGGTCCTTAATTGCATTTTCAAATGTGATATCTGTCATAAGCAATTTGATCGTTTTTTTAGCTTGTACCTCCTTTGTCATGAGGAAGTTCTGAATTTTATTTTTTGTCCACTCTTTGCTTTTAGATGGAATATGCTTTGATTGTATCTGAACCATCTCCTCTTTTAAGATAGCTGACTCTGCAACTCCATTTTTTCCTCCCAATCTTTCATTCCATTGTATCTGGCCCACTTCTGTGTTGCCCCATTTAAGTCAGTTCTGCACTGATTTGATCCTTCTTACTCTAGATTGACCATTGTCATTCTCCTCCATCATGCGAAACCTTACAATGATCACTCTTTTCTAAATGATCTCCACTGACACTTGATCCACTTGGACTACCTCATTTCTGTGAATCATGCGTCCTTACTTTTTGAACTGGATCCGTACTGTGTAGGAAATTCTTCTGGACACAATCAAAGATGCTTGCCCTTGATTCCCCTTACATTACCAGACTATATTTGGGGAATTAAAGTTCCACATTACAAATCATCCATAACGATGGCATCTCATGGTGCCTTTCCTGCAGATTTCTTCCTGTGCATCCTTTCCACAAGGTTAGTGGTCTGTAGATTACACTCAGCAGTATAGTTTTTATTCCTTACCTCTAAATTGATTCTGTCAGTGAACATTTTAGGATATCTCTCTTTCTTCAAAATTGCAATAATCTCCTCGACCAATCCTGCCAGCTCTCCTTGCTTCCTTCCCCATATTTTCCAGACATATTATACTCAGAAATAATGAACACCTTATGGTACTGTACCTTCAGCCAGATTTAGGTTTTGCACACTCTTGCCCAACAGCATTAGCAAAATGCCTGCAAGGACCTCAGTCCAAGCTATGTTCAGTTGCAACCCATTCAGTTCATTCAGGTGCCATCTTCCCCAGAGACAATCCCAATGTGCGAGGAATCGAAATCCCTCGATCCTGCACCATCTTTGCACCCACATTTATCTGCCTTAGCCTCATATTTGCACACACCACTGGTAATAATCTGGCAAAGACTTCATTTGAGGTGGTGCTTACTACATTTCCAACCAATGACCTAAATTCTGAGTGCAGGACCACACTCGCTTCCTGCCCAGGTCAATTATACCATTGTAGACCATGGCCTCTGGCTGTTCATCTTTACTCCTAAAGAATGCCATTCAGCAGCGCTGTGACATCCTTGACCATGGGAGGCAACATTATGTCATAGAGTCATGTCTATAATCACATAAACACCTTATCTTGCCAAACCAACCCCAATTACTATTGCTCTTCCCTTCCTCTTCCTCAAGCCACACATAAGATCATGACTGCAGTCCATATTGAAGAACCAACACCCTCATTAGCTTCCAAAATGGAAAACCAATTTGTGAGTAGGATCCAAAGGACTCTTGCTCTATTCTGCCCGTTTCTTTTGTACTGCCTGGCAGTCACACACTTCCTTTCGGCTACCTGGTCCTTGATCTGCGATATGATCACCTCTCTGAACATGCTATCCAACTAATTCTCCATCTCCTGAATATATTACAATAACTCCAGCTGGTGGTCGAGCTCAAAAACCCTTCTTAGTTCTTTCTTTGCAGAGCTTTCTACCTCTTGGAAGCAGTAAAGTTGCAGTTGTTTGTCACCCGCAGGTTGAAAGCGAAGGATATCATATGTCTTTGGTATGATTCTTTCTAACTGCTAATCACCTCTTTCTCTTAATCTGCAGGTGAAACATGTGAGGGGATATTATTATCAAATGTGCAATTTCCAGTGTGCAGACAGGATGGAAAATTACATCATGATGAAGCAAAAACTCACGTTGAAAATGGTAAGGCAATGCAGATTAGTGTTTCAGTAATATTATCCATCATCTTGGACAAGTGATTGGCGATCATTTACATTCAAGTTTTGCCTGAGGTGTCTTATGTATACACTTTGTTCTTGCTGCATGTACAGTTTGCTCTTACCAGTATGAGAAAGCAGAGGCACAATTTACCTAAAAGCCTGTCCAAGTAGAGATTTAAAAAAGACATAAAAGGCAATTTTTTTACGAGGGTGAAATGAACTTCTGAGAAAGTGGTGGATGCAGGTACAATTACAACATTTAAAAGACATTTGGATAGATACGTGAATAGGAAAGGTTTGGAGGAATATGAGCCAGGAGCAGGCAAGTGGGATTATGTACTGCATTGGACCGAAGAATCTGTTTCTATGCAGTATGACTCTAAGTGTCCATCTAAAGCTGCTGTTTTAGCCAAGCAGGTCGTTAGCTGTTACCTCCTGTTCCACGTTATCCCAGCATCCCCAGACTACCAGACAGAAAGACAAAGATTTCATTGGTGACTGAATTGATGCACAAATTTCTTAACAAGATGCATAAAGTGCTCGTGAGGGATGTTCAGGGCTACATGCCAGGCAAAATGTGGGGTTGCACATAGCATTGAGAGGTGATAACAATATAAAAGAGACATGGAGTTGCAGTGTTCATCCAAGAATCCTGTTCAGCACTAAAACATGAAATTATACAGAGAATGGTGTAAATGTTGAATCTCACTGCTTAAAGTTCAAAATACTACAGTCGTCTTGAAAGTGGAATATGGACTAGCGAGTGGGAAAAGGGAATGTGAAGATCATATTAAGAAATTGCAGTCTCAATACTTGGGAAAAGTTGACTATTGATTGATTGTAGAGTAATCCAAAATATCACCTGAATTGACACTTTCAAGTCTGAGAGACATGATGCAGATACGCAGTGAGACAGCAAGATCCAGTTTTATTAGCATCTGTGGTGTAGTAAACCCAATTGCATTTTCAGCCTAAATTATTTTAAAAAATTCATTTGTGGGATGTGGGCAATGCTGGCCGGCCAACATTTATTGCCCATTCCTGGTTGTCCTTAAGAAGATGGTGGTGAGCTGTCATCTTGAACGCTGCACACTAACTCCTGTTACTTTGTCCTGGATGGTGTCAAGCTTCTTGAGTGTTGTTGGAGCTGCAGCCATTCAGGCAAGAGGGAGTATTCCTTAACAGTTCTGACTTGTGCCTTGTAGATGATGGACAGGCTTTGGGAGTTGACTTGTCTTATAACCACTGTGCATACTTGTCAGTCCAAGCCTGGATATTGTCCAGATCTGTTGCATTTGAACAAGAACTGCTTGAGTATCTGAGGAGTCGTGAATGGTGCTGAATATTGTGCAATCATCAGTGAACATCCCCACTTCTGACCTTATGATGGAGGGAAGGTCATTGATGAAGCAGCTAAGTATAACTCCAACCAGTAGAATTTTACCCCAATACCCATTGATTTCAGTTTTGCTTGAGCTCCTTGATGCTACGCTTGGTCGAATGCAGCGTTAATGTTGAGAGCTGTCACTCTCACCTCGCCTCTGGAATTCAGCTCTTTTGTCTATATTTGAACCAAGGCTGTAATAAAGTAAGGAGCTAAATTTGGGTGTCACTGGTTATTGCTGAGCAGGTGCTGCTTGATAGCACTATTGATGAAACCTTCCATCATTTTATTGATAATCGAGAGTAGATTGATAGGACAGTAATTGGCTGGGTTGGATTTGTCCTTTTTATGTACAGGACATACCTGGGCAATTTTCCACACTATCGGGTAGATACCAGTAAAGTAACTGTGCTGGAAGAGCTTGTCTAAGGAAGCGGCAAGTTCTGGAGCACAAGTCTTTCATGCAATTGCCAGAATGTTGTCAGGGCCCAAAGCTTTTGCAATATCCAGTGCGTCCAACCATTTATTGATATCACCATGGAGTGAATCAAATTGGCTGAAGATTGGTATCTGTAATGCTGCGCACCACTGGAGGATGGTGAGATGAATATTTCACTTGTCAGACTTCCAGCTGACGTTTGCAGTGAATGCTTCAGCCTTATCTTTTGCACTGATATGTTAGGCTCTTCCATCATTGAGGCTGGGGATATTTGCAGAGTGTGGTCCTCAGATGAGTTATTTAATTGTGTATTACCATTTTTAAGTGGCTGTGGCAGGAATGCAGAGCTTAGATCTGATCTGTTGGTTGTGGATTGCTTAGCTCTGTGTATCCCTTGCTCTTTAGGCTGTTTGACACACAAGTAGTCCTGTTTGGTAGCTTCACCAGGTTGACCATTTCATTTTAAGGTATGCCTGGTGCTGTTCCTGGCATGCCCACCCGAACTCTCCATTAAACCAAGGTAGATCCTCTGGCTTGATGGAAATGGTTGGGTGGGGGATACGCTGGGCCATGAGGTTACAGATTGTGCTGGAATACAGTTCTACTGTTGATGACCCATAGCATCTCATGATTCCCAGTCTTGAGTTGGTAGATCTGTTCAAGAAAAGTGAGGACTGCAGATGCTGGAGATCAGGGTCAAAAATTGTAGTGCTGGAAAAGCACAGCCAATCAGACAGCATCCGAGTAGCAGGAGAGTTGGCATTTCGAACATAAGTTCTTCATCAGGAATGTGGGTGGGCCCAAGGGGGAGGAGTGGGGCTGGGGGAAAGGTAACTTGGAATGTGATAGGCAGATGAAGGTGGGGGGTGATGGGTCAGAGCAGACAGTGTCTGACCTGTCCATCTTCCTTCTCACCTACTCGCTCCATACTCTGCTCCAACTTATCACCATCACTCCCCACCTTCATCTACCTATCGCATTCCCAGCTACCTTGCCGCATCCCCCCCACCTCAGCCCCAACACCCATTTACCTTTCAGCCCCTTGTCTCCCCCCCCCCCATTCCTGATGAAGAGTTTATGCTTGAAATGTTGACTCTCCTGCTTCTCGGATGCTGCCTGACCGGCTTTGCTTTTCCAGCCCCACACTTTTAGATCTTTTTGAAGGCTGTCCCATTTAACACAGTGGTAGTGCCACACAACACAATGGAGGTTATTCTCAATGTGAAGGTGGGACTTTGTTTCCACAGGATTGTGTAGTGGTCACTTACCAATACTGTCACAGACAGATGCATCTTCAGTCAGCAGATTGGTAAGAATGAAGTCAAGTATGTATTTCCTGCTGTTTGGTTTCCTCAGCACCTGCTGCTGACCCAGTCTAGCAGCTGTGTCCTTTACTAATCGAGCTAGTCAGATTCTAATGTTGCTGCTGAGACACTGGACATTGAAATCCCCCATCCATAGTACATTTGTGCCCTTGCCACCCTCAGTGCTTCCTCCAAGTGTTGTTCAGTATGGACGTGTACTGATTCATCAGCCGAGAGACGACTGTATGTGGTAATCAGCAAGTTTCCTTGCCCCCATGTTTAACCTGAAGCCATGAGACTTCAGGGGTCTGGAGTCAATGTTGAGAACTCCCAGGGCAACTCTCTCTCAACTGTTATCACTCTGCTGCAACCATTGCTGAGTCTGTCGAGCTGCTGGGACAGGACATATCCAGGGATGGGGTTATAGTGGTGTCTTGGACATTGTCTGTAAGGCATGATTCTGTGAGTATGACTATGTCAGGCTGTTGTTTGACTAGTCTGTGTGACAGCTCTTCTAATTTTGGCACTAGCCCCCAGATGTTAGTGAGAAGGACTTTGCAGGGGTGACAGGGCTGTTTCTGCCATTGTCTTTTCCGGTGCCTGGGTCAATCCCAGGTGATCCTTTTGGTTTAATTTCTTTGAGACATTTTAGCGATTGATACAACTGAATGACTTGCTAGGCTATTTTAGAGGGCAATTGAGAGTGAACCACATTGTTATGGGTCTGGTGTCACATGTAAATCAAAGTGAGGTGAATTTCCTTCCCTGAAGGTCACTAATGAACAAAAGGAAAAGTGCGCAAAAGGAATAGGCAAACAGAAAAATAAAATTTAAACAAAAAGAAAGAATTAATAGTTTATTACTACAGTGCATGCGCAGTTCTGTTCACCATATTATAAAAAGGGTAACAAGGCACTCAGCGTGGTGCAAGAATGATTTAGAGTGAGGGAATCAGAACTGTGCGGTATTCTATTCAAGAAAGAATGAGCAGACTATTTTTATTCTGTTGAAAAGAGGTCAGAAGTCTTGCAGATAATGAAAGATTGTCATGGATTATATAGAGAAAAGGTTTCCATTGTGGGCAAGAGTTCGACAGATGAAAAGAGGTTCAAATGGAACATAAGTGATAGAATAAACTGGTTAGGCCATATTCCCATTTTCTGTGGTATATGTTCAATAAAAACTAATTTTTAATTGCATTCCCTAGCTCTAAGTCTCTCTTTCTCACTGTCTTGTCAATGCCAAACTTAAGCCCAGACTACATTCAAGTATGGAATCAATTCTTTAGATCATCAGAGATTTTCCGAGCCTCCTGATTTTAGACTACTACCAGTAATATTGCTTTGCTGTCTACTTCATCTTTGTACCTTAATCATGATGATTTTGCTAGTAATATGCTGTCTGCTCTTATATGAAGATTTGTTTGTGCCACTGCATATTTATTTGACATTACTGTGCAAACATTAACCTTGGTACCTGCATATTAATAAAACTTTTCTCTATCCCTGAAGGGAAATGGTCCGTTTGCTTGGCAGCAGTTTTGTTGGTTCCAGTCGCCTGTATCATGTTGAATTTTCTGAATCAGCAAGAGTCTGAAGTTGTGGAAAATAAGCTGAACATATTCTTACAGAATTTTGACAAAGTGCAGAAGAGTTTTCCAAATCAAGATGAACAGTTGTGGAAAAAAAGCAGGATAATGTTGCAGAAACATATTAACATGACTGTCCATTCTGAGCCATCCATTTTAATGTTTGCAGCTGCTTGGAATGCAAATGAAACCATGCATTGCCTCACAGACAGAATCGCTGAAGCTTATGCTTCAGCTTTCAATTCCAGGTTTCTGAAAATTGAGGGATCTAGTAAAAAGTTTTTAAACAGCGATAAAGTGAAGCTAGATCTAGATAACCAACTAACTTCTTGGTTTGGTGCGGGTAGCAAGTCAGCTGTTATTCATCACTTCCAGGATCTGCCACCTCCATCTACCCTTCTATTCTACAAATATTGTGATCATGAAAATGCAGCCTTCAAGGATGTAGCCCTCTTAATCACAGTTTTAGTGGATGAGGAAAAATTAGATCCAAATTTAAGCTTCAATCTTCTGGAGGAAAGAGTCTATGATTTTCTTGTGACAAAATTTTCCATCTCCAGTCAGACTGGGCAATATAATACCCTGGATATTGACAAATTTAGTGGATTGTGGAGTCGAATTGCACACGCCATATTACCCGTCCAACCTGAAAAAGATATTGAAAAGAATGGCTGCAAACATAAGTGAACATTCTGAGGAGACATCACAAAATTTGCACTGAATTTTATCAAAGAAACAAATTGCATGCACAGAGAAGTCCTAAGTCTTGAAATGGAAATATATTTTTAAAATTAATTACCTAGTATTCAATCTTGTGATTTTTGCTAAAGGATCTTTTCTGAAATTTTAAAGTTTTTTGAGTCATATGCTGACTGGCTTTCTGTAATGTTCCACATTTTCTGTTTTTATTTCAGGCTTCCCGTGTTTAATTTATAGCTTTCTTCAAATATCACAAATAAATTAATCTCCTGGAAGCTAGAAAATGATATTGCCACTAAATAAATGATGATGGTTTGGACTTTGCTATGGAAGCTTAATTATATTTGCTATTGTATAATCTGTAACTGAATAAAGAAGCTGAATGTCAACATGGTCAAAGAAATAGTTATGAAAATATACTGCAACATAGAGTAAAAGATGCAAATTTGCTGAGAATGGGAATGTTTTGATGATTATAGATGGATATTTCTCAAATTGAAATTGAGTTTGAATTTAACATGGAATTTTAAAAACTGAATATGTGTTAGTTAACACATTGTCTGCTGATCAATTGAGTGAGTGCATGAATAGATAACTAGTATGCTAATTAGTACGGTCTGAACTTTCTAACTTTCAACTAATTTTATCAATTTACATTTGTGGTGCTAAGTTTGCCATGGCTCATGGTGACTTTTCTGATGTAATCTTTCAGTCTTTAATCACATATCTGGGCCCTGTGCAATCATGCAGCAGGAGAAGCAGAAGTGATTGTTGCTGCCAGAGTCTTTTGATGTTCGCACCATATTAAAACCCAGCTGCACACCATTGCCAGTGTTGTGAACAAGCCAGGAACTACCATTCATATGGGCGTCCTACAACATTATCTTCAAGGAAATTACCTAGAAAGCCAAGTTATCTCCTCAGTTCACCAACACGGACCTGAAGGTGCTGGTGGACAGGGTGGTGGAGAGGACAGCAGTGTTGTATCTTGTTGATTGCTATAGGAGGCCACACCACGAGTCACAGCCAGCCTGGACCTATATTGTAGCTCAGGTCAGTGTAGTATGCCAGTGAATTGCGAATCACAACAGTTTAGAAAGAAGGTGAATTATTTTCATGACACTAAAAGGGTAAGTGTCACCATCTTCTCTCTGCTATCTTACACTCACAGGGCTATCACTCATTTATAATTCTGCCATTACACATACCTCTCAACAAGTCTCATGGACTACAATTTACTCTATTGCATGCATTGTATCCACTATCAACTATTCCTCCACCTGATCCTTCCAAATTATGGATGCTTCTGCCTTTTGCGTTTCATATTCACTCACTGGCAAAACCTGACATCACAGCTAACTTCTTCCATTCATCTCCATCAAACTCAGTCCCTCCTTTTGTCTCTCTGCAGGCAAAGCTGTCTCACAACGGAGCAGAATTGGGCAAGTCTGGTGAGGAATGGTAGATACAAGGTTCCTAATGACACATGAGGAAACATTCTCAGATTTCATGAAAGAAGAGTGCAACCAACCCACGAAGCTCCATTGTGCTGTGCTGCACTGCGTTGCTCTACTGTTTCCATCATTAATTCATTCTTAAGCTGCACAGTGCTTCTCTGTCTTACACTATTAGTTCCATCTCTTCACTGCAATCACAAGCACCACCCAGCAAAACATAGGTAAGAGATTACTGATAGAGACTATCAGGTAAATCTACACTTCTGAGGAGGAAGCCACTTAGCCATCAGAGGATACATTGACAAGGTTTCACCTACAATCTCCACCAGCAGAGGGACTTTCACCTTGGTGGGTTCTCTTTCTAGATTAGACTCCGAAGCACAATCTGGTGAGTACATTACTAAGATATCTCAACAACTGGTCAAGGAAGAAACAGCCTGACACCTGTTCAGTCTCGAGCAGAAGATGATTCCATGGCCTTGGCTATTAATGACCTTATCAAAATACACAGGCATAAGAACAGCAATCTGATTTGTCAGAAACAATCAATAACCTGGATTGAAGGATGAATGAAGCCATTGAGATTGTCAGTCCTCTGTTGGCTCAGGTATGCACGTGTCTGTCTGTCTTCATGGAGAGACTGATGACTGACGATGGAAAGCTAGTCTAGCTCATTGCCAGATATGTGCATGTCCATGCACTTCAATGTGATAGCTTTCAATCTCGCTCCAGGTCCCCCTTCTTTATGTCTTATTGGCAAGAAATAAAAATGATTTTAAGAGAGGTGCACAAGTTATATCTTAAGTTTCAGCAGAATAGTCAGAGATAAAAGACATATTAAAAACCATTAAGGAACATATTTGGTGGGATGACATCTGGAATTGGGGAGTAATTTTCATAAGGCCACTTGTGTTTGTGTTATCTCACATCTTGATTTTGTTTTGTATACTTGGATATATTTTATTATGATTTGATATTGGTGTCAGCAACAAATGCTGAAAAATAATTAGCTCAGTTAAAGTGTGATAATCTTAAAATTTCAACAAGTGTAGCACAGTGCAATTTCACATTAATAGCTTATTTTCTTTATTGGCATACTGGCCAAATATACTATCTTTTCATCATATTAAAAATAAATGAACAAATAGAAGGGATGGTGACACTTCAGAACTTTAATAACTTTTCAGGAATTAAAAGAATTGGCAAAACTTTTTCTGGAATAAACTTTCCTATGATAAAAGGAGGACAAACTGTTATAAAGGAATTGAAAGCAATTAAGCATCCCTGGGAATAAGAAGTCAAAGCAACATAAACAAATTGTTTCCTGGGAGAGGAGGTAACAATTGTTTGGTAACTAGCTGCTTTATGATAATTGGGCAATTAAGATTGCATGCAGAAGAATTTAAGGAGTTCTGTGTTTTCACAAGACAGCTGGTGAAAAAAGAGAACCTATGCCTGATAAGAAAGCAAGCTATAGACTTGGTGAATCCAGAAGTGTCATAAATAATGTCACATACCATGGGCTTAATTTAAGAATTCAACTTTAAAATTCTTTGGCAGCAGAACTACAAAGAATCACACTGCACGAGGATCGATCTCTGGACGTACCCAGAAACAGACATTATTGGTTTGAATCGTATCTAAATTCTGCTTTTAGGGTGTAGGTTTGCTCGCTGAGCTGTAGGTTTAATATCCAGACGTTTCATTACCTGGCTAGGTAACATCATCAGTGGCGACCTCCAAGTGAAGCTTCACTTGGAGGTCGCCACTGATGATGTGACCAAGCCAGGTAATGAAACGTCTGGATATCAAACCTACAGCTCAGCGAGCAAACCTACAACCGAAACCTCAACCTGAGCTACAAACTTTGCAAAAATTCTACTTTTAATTGGGTAGTAGCTAAATTGG
Source organism: Chiloscyllium plagiosum (assembly GCF_037043375.1). NCBI lineage: Eukaryota > Metazoa > Chordata > Chondrichthyes > Orectolobiformes > Hemiscylliidae > Chiloscyllium > Chiloscyllium plagiosum. The sequence continues at coordinate 90,515,137 of NW_028270147.1, read as the reverse complement.
GCTGTGAGGCTTAACATCCTTAGTTGAGGGGTCTTATTTTGGTTGTGACGTGCAATAAAGTTTAAATAATTGTTTCACTATTTGCTTGTCTGTGCTATTTCTTAATAAGTGGCTGAATTAAAGGTAGCTTACAAATAACTGAAGTTGGCAAACTGGATTTGAAACTGGTTTGTGAGTAGGGGGCAAAGGGTGATGGGGGTGCTTTTGTGATTGGAAGCTTGTGATGACTGGTGTACCACAAGGATTGGTGCTGGGATGCTTGCTGTTTGTTATGGATATTACCACTTGGATATAAATGGTGAAGGTATAATTAGTAAGTTTATAGATGACTTGAAAATTGGTTGTGTTGTTGTTAGTCTGTTTTCATTGTGTGAATTGCTACATTTTGTAATATCTAATAAGAGAAGGACATAAACAATGAATGGTAGTTTCTTAGAGTACTGAGGAACAAAGGGACCTTGGTGTACAAGTCCATAGATCCCTGAAATTCTCAGCAAAGGTAGACATGGTGGTGAAGAAACCATACAGGGTGTTTACCTTCATCAATTGGGGCAAAGAAAGTAGGAATAAGGAAGTCTTGTTGTAGTCTTTATAAAACATAGGTTAGCTACAGATGCAAGACTGTGTGTAATTCTGATTGCCACGATATTAGAAGGTAGTTAATACAATTGAAGGGTAGTAGGGGTAAACTAGGCAATTACAGATCAGTGAGTCCCATATCAGTGGCAGGGAAACTACTGGAGAAAATTCCTTAAGGAAAGGATTAATCTGCACTTGTTAAGGCAAAGTTTGATCTTGGATAGTCAACATCGTTTTACTAGAGGGAAGTCATATCTGACATGATCTTGTGATGAGGAGAAAAGGAAGCCTAGAGTTCAGGTGAGACTCCCATCTTTCATCCAAATCAGTCAGGAAGGGGGAATAGTTCAACAATTTTCAATCACAAACTTTCCCATTTCGTTTTGTGCGTTTTTCTTTGCTGTTTAATATGTCCTGCCTCCAACGATAACACAAGGCCCTTTTTGTCTATTACACTTTCGACCTCTCCTAGTTCTGATGAAAAAATCGCCAACTACCTGAAACTTCATTGGTCTCTCTCCGCTGGCAGGTGGGCTCATTATTTGTAGCTTTATTTTCTGCTCATATTCGATCCAAGGTAAAGGTGTGTTATTGACACTCGCGGTCTTGGGTCCTGCATAGCTTAATGTTTTCAATCACTTCTAAGAGTTTTGATTCGGAGATGCCGGTGTTGGACTGGGGTGTACAAAGTTAAAAATTACACAACACCAGGTTATAGTCCAACAGGCTTAATTGGAAGCACACTAGCTTTCGGAGCGACGCTCCTTCATCAGGTGATTGTGGAGGGCTCGATTGTAACACAGAATTTATAGCAAAAATTTGCAGTGTGATGTAACTGAAATTATACATTGAAGAATTGATTGTCTGTTAAGTCTTTCATCTGTTAGAATACAGTGATAGTTTCACTTCTTTCATGTGTAAATCACAAAACCCTTTTTTAAAAGTTGCATTCTCGGGTTAGCTGTTAACAATGGTGATAGCTAGACAATATGTTGAAGGTGTTAGCCCCCTGTGTTCTCTGTCTATGACCTGATGTTTAGATTGATTCCAATCTAAAAAGTGAGATCAGAGTTTTATATAAATTCATGCAGTTTTTGAGCTCAGAGTTCTACATGAATGTATGTAGTTTTTGAGCAAAGTGCAATGTAACTCTGCAAGTACAAAAAAATTCACCACACAAAATATATGTGTGCATGTGGGTCTTTGTCTGTCTGTGTGTGTGTCTGTCTGGGGTGGGGGTTGTGAGTGTGAGAAAGTGTGTGTGTGTGTGCATGTAGTGAGTGCAGAGTGTCTTAAGTCTGTGAGGGAGTGCATGTGTGGGAGTGTGTGTGTCTATAAGGGTGTGTGTGGGTGTCTGTGTGCACGTCTGTGTACCTGTGTCCTTGTGTATGTGAGAGTGTGTGTGTGTAGGAATATCTGTGTGTGTGTGTAGTGCAATGGTGATCACCTGTAATGTGACATGAACCCAAGGTCCCGGTTGAGGCCCTCCCTATGGGTACCGAACTTAACTATCAGCCTCTGCTCGGCCACTTTCCTCTGCTGCCTGTCCCGAAGTCCACCTTGGAGAATGGTCACCCGAAGGTCCGAGGCTGAATGTCCTGGACCACTGAAGTGTTCCCCAACTGGGAGGGAACCCTCCTGTCTGTTGATTGTTGTGCGGTGCCCATTCATCCGTTGCCATAGCCTTTGCTCGGTTTCCCCAATGTACCATGCCTCCGGGCATCCTTGCCTGCAATGTATAAGATAGACAATGTTGGCTGAGTCACATGAGTACCTGCCATGTACAAGGTGGGAGGTGTTCCCTCCCAGTTGGGGAACACTTCAGTGGTCCAGGACATTCAGCCTCGGACCTTCGGGTGACCATCCTCCAAGGTGGACTTCGGGACAGGCAGCAGAGGAAAGTGGCCGAGCAGAGGCTGATAGCTAAGTTCGGTACCCATAGGGAGGGCCTCAACCGGGACCTTGGGTTCATGTCACGTTACAGGTGATCACCATTGCACTACACACACACACACACACACACACTCTTACATACACACGGACATAGGTGCACACAGACGCGCACACAGACACCCACACACATGCACCCCCTCACAGACTTAAGACCCTCTGCACTCACTACACACACACACACACACACACTCTTTCTCACACTCACAACCCCCACCCCAGACAGACACACACACAAAGACCCACATGCACACATATATTTTGTGTGGTGAATGTTTTTTGTACTTGCAGAGTTACATTGCACTTTGCTCAAAAACTGCATACATTCATGTAGAACTCTGAGCTCAAAAACTGCATGAATTTATGTAAAACTCTGATTCTAATCTAAAAAGTGAGATAACGATCTAAACATCAGGTCATAGACAGAGAACACAGGGGGCTAACACCTTCAACATATTGTCTAGCTATCACCATTGTTAACAGCTAACCCGAGAATGCAACTTAAAAAAAGGGTTTTGTGATTTACACATGAAAGAAGTGAAAATATCACTATTTTTTTTATTATAGATATTTTTATTAGAAATTTAACACTTTTACAAGTTTACAAAAATAAACAAAACTCTCAGATATAAACATTGATATACAATTAACTCAAATATACAATAGCCAAAATTTAACAAAAGACAAAAAAAACCGAAAAAGAAAAAAAAAACAAAACTCAACTATCTACTAATCGAACCTACAACTAACCAGAGTGTATATTTAAGTCTCTTACATGCTCGGAATGTGTTAACATCAGATGTAATAAAACCCGTATTCGTGCGGGATTCCTCCCCCGAGGGGCCCCGGACCAGCCAGGTTTGTAATCTCAATTAAAAAAAAACCCTTGTTAGGATAGCCGAAATATCTGTATTTATGTAATTCAAGAAGGGCTGCCATATTTTATAAAATAATTCGGTCTTTTGGTGCACCATATTTGTGAGGAAGTCAAGGGGAATACATTCCATAATTAATCTGTGCCAATTTGAAAGTCCAGGGGGGCCCTCAGCTACCCAATTCACCAAAATATTTTTCCTTGCACAGAAAGAAAGAATAGAAAATAGTCTTTTCCTGTACGTGTCCAGGGTGGGAAAGTTTGAAAAGCCCAAAAGGAGTGATACAGGGTCCACTTTAATTTCTGTTCCTAAAATTTCTGTCAGGGTACTTGCTACTTTAGTCCAATATCTGCGGATCTTATGACAGGTCCATAGGCAATGTATAAGAGTGCCCACCTCTGTTTTGCATTTAGGACACATTGGAGATGCTCCTGCCTTAAATTTTGCCAATCGATCCGGTGCAATATGGGCCCTATCAGCTGGATAGCCTGGGTTCTGTTACAGATAGTAATTCTTCTGGCATTTTCCCAAATATCATTCCACGTTTCTATAGAGATTTCTAGTCCCAAATCCTGATCCCATGTTTTAAGCAGATTATCCATATCTCCCGATACTTCATCATGTAGTAAATGATAAATAGTACTGATGGAAGATACCCCCACTGGTCGTAGGACACTACATTCTCTATCTGATTTATAAAGACTAATAACGTAGTCTTCTTCTGTATACAATCTCGAATTTGGAAGTATCGAAAGAGGTCTCCATTCGGTCATCCGAATTTCTGACGCAGCTGTTCAAAAGACATCAGGACCCCATTTTAAATAGATCCCCTAAACATGAGATACCCCTGGATCTCCAGAGTTTAAAAGTGGCATCTGTAAACCCTGGTTGGAATCCCCATGCTCCCACTATCGGTGCATAGGGGGATGTTTTATGTAAGTTGCCCTCATTTTGCCACATTATATTCCAAGCCTTAATTGTATTTAGTATTATAGGGTTTTTACAGTGATCTGTAATGATTTTCTTCTTATCTGAGAATAAAAGGTTAATAAGTGGGTATTTTACTTGAGAGGCCTCGATGTCCAACCATCACTGTATTCTAACAGATGAAAGGCTTAGCAGACAATCAATTTTTCAATGTATAATTTCAGTTACATCACACTGTAAATGTTTGCTATAAATTCTGTGTTAGGATTGAGCCCTCCACTATCACCAGATGAAGGAGCGTCGCTCCGAAAGCTAGTGTGCTTCCAATTAAACCTGTTGGACTATAACCTGGTGTTGTGTGATTTTTTAACTTTCTGAGAGGTTGGGAGTCTGCCTGCTAACGTGGAATCTTTCTGGAAGGTTCGATTTGACATTTGCATGAGTTCAGGCTCGGGCACTGGTAACAGTGAAACGGACCTCGACGCGTCTTTTTAATTCTTTTCAAATCTATCATCGCACACAAATAGACGAGTAGTTTTCACCGGGTCATATTGCTTGAGGACGACAATTTTTGGCCGGCGGTCCGTTTAACGGTTCTCAGAACTTGCAGCTCGCGGCGTCAATTCAAATATTTGAATGCTAACGGTCAACTATTGTTTTTTTTCCCGATGCGAGAGGGGCGAGACCGTCTCCCCGCCGACTGCTAAAATTGGTGAAAGGAGAATAGCAGCGCTAAAGGGGGCGGGAAATCAAGGAACTGAAAGGCCGACCGATTTTAGATTTGAGCGCCAGCCAACACGGCCCGCCTTCAAGAAGGTGGGGAATTTATCCGACCGGAAATAAGGGCCGCCCCACACTAGGTGGAAAGCGGAAGTTATGTTTGCCCCGCAATGAGTCCGTCTGGAATTGGATCCGGGGAGAGAGGGAAAGGGGGAGGGGTGTGTGTGTGTGCGCTTCGTATGGTGTCCGGAAGGAAACGTTAACAGCGGGGAGAGGTCGGCGGGCGAGAACGACAGCGAAAGAGTCCAAAATGAGCGTGCGATTGACGAGAAGCGCCAACTCCCGACCCAAGGACATAAAAGGTAAGAAACTAGAGGCGGGAGTGGGAGAAAGTTAAGGTTATCTGTATACTGAGTATTCTTTTTTTTTAATTGGTTAAGCGAGGTCGTGTGAGTTTTAACTGTGAGGGAGGGGGATTTGCTCAAGTCTGAGAACGGAAACCGAAAACGATTCAAACCTGATTCCTTTTGTAAGCATCAGTTTATAAGCTCCAGAGATGCTTCCCGCTAGTCCAAGTTAACGAGGTTGAGATTATTTCACGACTGCTGAGTAAATTGGGTGGTTTCCTGAGGGTGCGCTGCCACAAGTGTTTATATAAAAAAATGGTACAGTACTTCCTTTTTTCATCATCCTCTCTCCCAAGACGGTGGCTGCCTGGAGCCGAGATTGACTATCATCTCATGTAGGCCTGGAAGACTCTGGCAATGGTCATTAGTGTGACTTTAAATACAGACTAGAGCTCTGCTAAAATTGAAACAGATTATCGCAGCTGGAGGAGATTACTGTGCCAAAGCTGCTATGACAGGGCAATTAGGTGACATTTTAAACCTCCACAGTGTCATTTATTTCCAAATACTGTGTGTATTTATAAAAAAAAAACACCCTGTGTAAATATTGGATTAAAAACACAGTCTTGCATTGAAAATTTTTGTTTTGTCTTTTTTGACTTTTTTTTTTGCCTTGCTTACATAAATGCTAAATAGAAGTTGATGTTTGCAAACCCTGGACAGAAAACCATCTTTTTCTTTCTTCTGATTTGTGCTGGGTCCGCTGCTGTTCGTCATTTATAAAAATGTTTTAGATGTAAACATAGGTGGTATGGTTAGTAAACTTGCAGATGACACCAAAATTGGAGATGTGATGCATAGCCAAGAAGGTTACCTTCAAGTACAATGGGGTATTGAACAGATGGGCCGAGGAGTGTCAGTTAGAGTTCAATTTAGATAAGTGAGTTGCTGCATTATGGAAAGACAAATCATGGCAGAACTTCTACACCTTTGGAGTTATACACTTAAGGTCTTATGGAGTGCTGCTGAACAAAGAGACCTTGGAATGCAGGTTCATAATTCCTTGAAAGTAGAGTCAAAGGTAGATAGGATAGTGAAGGAAGTGCTTGGTATGCCATCCTTTATTGGTCAGCAAATTGGGTTTGGTTAAATTACCACAAGCTACCTTTTTAATCTGGCTTTTTAAAAATAAATCTTATGAACAATCAAGTACTGAAACAATGATTTAAACTTTATTGCCTGTAACCATCAAAATAAGACTCCTCAAGTTAGCAAGTTAAACCTCAACTCAGCTTGGCTATCATCCAGTTAATCATAGATTCCAACCAATAGGCGCCTCGACTCTGATGTCCAGGGTTTGATCCTTGTGCAGTGCTGTTCTTTGAAGCCCTTCTGCTGAAGGGTTCTGATGTTGGATTCTTCTGCAGTGTTTTCATCCTTCAGGTCTATAGGCTGACATTATTGAGTATCTTTTTAGGACTCCCTTTTGCATCAAGTCCACAGCTTGCTTCTTTATCAGAAGTAGCTTCTTTCTTTCTTTCTTGTTACATTTGACATTGGTTTCTCTGCTAGAAAGATATGGCTTTCCTGTGATTAACTGCTTAAATTCTTGTACAGGGCAATAATAAATTTGTACAGGGCAATAATTAATGCTTATGGCATAAGGCAATCAGTTATCAAGCAGATGCCAAAACAGTTTTGTTCATGTTGCCTTGATTTCTCTTTTCCCAGGCATGGTTAATTACTTTCAATTCCTATAGAAGCTGGTCCTTGTCCCTTAATAGTTTAGACAGAGTTATTGTTGATCCCTTTGTGTGTACCACTTTCTGTGTTGATTCTTTCAACGGTTATTTAAAAAACAGTTGGGAAGTTTGTAATATACATTTCAGTTGTGTTGCAGGAAATTACAAGGCTCTGCAATGTTTAATTGTACTTTCTTGGAAGTATCGTGAACTATCTTGAAGTAGGTCTCCAAAACCCCCAGCTGTCTCTTTATCTGCCCCATCCCCACTCCTGCATCATGTGCTTGAATTCCTCACACGCTGGATTTGCCCTTCACAAGGCCGTCTCTGCCACAACCTCACTTCCAACCCCAGTATGCTTGCTTTGGACTAGCCCCTCCACCACCCTGGGACACTGGATGACTCTCCCCTCCATGCGTAATTATCTCCACCCTCACCAGCACTTGGCCTCTCCCACTTGGCCCTTCACATACCTGTACTGGAATCCTCCTCCCTCCTTACTACACTTGAGAACATATCTGCAAGGTATCAAGTTCTATCTCTCTTTCTGATCAGTCCTGGGCAGAACCAAATGAAGAAGTCTGTTATCCCGCAGTTCTCACAGAACAAATCAGCAGAGCCTGAACCTTCACCCACCTCCTGAACGCTAACATTTGCAGTTGATCCACAAATCGTGATATGGTTTAGCATTATTTATGCGGTGACATCAGCCCAAATAGTGAACAGTTGATCTTGAACAGTGAATGCTGGTTAGTCTTGTTACGGAATAGTAACATTTAAAAATGTACTGCCATCGGTTATATACAGGATCCTCCAGAGTGAAGAGTTATGCTGGAATAGTAGTGACAACCCGTTCTCCAATAAAGAGCCAGAGAAAAAGAAACTATGGTAAGATGCTTTCATAATGTGTGATCCATTTGTCTGTTGACACTTGGGAAGTTTGGGGCAAACTACAGGTATCAAAGCTCTAAGCTTTAATAGGAGTTCAACAGATCTGAAGTACTTGCTGCCTATTGGTGGTTTTATTTTCTGCAGAGTAGGAAGATGAGAAAGTTGTTCCCACTTAGGTAACTTGAAGGAAGTGGACATTTTAATTGAAGCTATTATGGATCCACACCTCTAAAGTGAAATACATTAAGAAATTATGGACCTATAGATGACAATATATTTGCCACATTTCCAACATTAATAAGATTGGAAATCTGTTTTGTTGGTGTATAACTGGAATCATCATGATTTAAGATATTTGAGTTTCCTCAAATATTTAGATACAGCAAAAGTTCTGTGTTGTAATATCACATGTTTCAGTTGTGTTGCAGGAAATTACAAGGCTCTACAATTTTAATTGTACTTTCCTGGAAGTATCGTGAACTATTTGAAGTAGGTCTCCAAACCCCCTAGCTGTCTCTTTATCTCCCCCCGTATCGTGTGTTTGAATTCCTCACTTCCTGAATTTGCCCTTCCTTTTAAAACAGATATTTTGTGACAACAAATTCATGAGGGGTATTTTTAATCAAACCTGCTAATGGGGAAACTCATAGAATGAAAATTAGTATTCCACCCGATACTATCTACTATCTACACTGATGAGTAATATTCAGTTTTGTCAGTTTAAATGCTCCCAAATCCTTTTTGTCTATGGTAGGGAATGCCAGTTTTGTTTTCAAAGTGTGGTGATGGGTGCTATGGTATGTGTAGCACCCCTCACCACCACAAGCAGGAAAGCCCACTGGCTCTTGTGCCTATTAGGCACTTTATGGGTCACCAGGTAGGCTTCCTGGGACAGCAATGTCTCGCTCCATCTGAAGTTGCTGGCTAATCGGAAGCTGGCTGCCCCTATCAATAGCAGAACTGCTTCAGCTGCTGAGGCTACTGGTGACAGAGCAGAATGAAGTTTTGGTGGGCGGGTTGGGGAGGGTTGCAGGACAGGGGTCATGGTAGGGTGAAGTAGGGAAGGGAGTTCAAAGGCAGAGGTGTGGGATTAGCTTTCTTTGGCCACTTTATCTGGCAAAACCCAAACTTGTGCCCAACATCCCCAGGTTTGGGTGGATTGAAACCCAATACCCTGCAGTTTGGCAGGCAGAATGCTCCATTTTACCAGTTGGGAAGGCTGCTGTCCTTCTCGCAGTTAATCACAGCGATAGTGTGAAGATGCTCTTAAGTGGATGCCAATTGACCCTTTATGACTGTATGGTCGCAGGAAGGTGATGGTTATTTCCCCAGTATCAATTCACTCAATTATTTTCCACTCCCAACACCTACCGTGCTGGTTCTTGGGAGAGACAGTTCTGCCTTCTCATTTGTATGCAGCCATGTATAGATTGGTGATTAAACAGAATTATTTGTTTCAGGCAATTTGTGGGTGACCTTCCACTGTAACATTTGGGGCAAATTATTTATCATTTGGAACCACAGGTGGAACTGTCATCAAATGGAGGACTTTTCCATATTTTGTCGGCTTTTTAGACAATGGGCGTGGTGCAGTGTTGTGAGTGCACGTGCATGTGGGGTGGAAAGGAGACTGCTAATTTGAAAACGTATGTTGTCAAACTTTATTCTCTCTCTTTCTTTTACCTGGAAGTAAGTCTATTTGTCAAGTGTATGAGCAAGGATAAAGAGAGTAAAATGTAAAAATATTGAAAGAGATCTATTTTGCTCTGGTTGTGATGCAAGTGATTTGCTTTCAGATTCTGATTATGGAATTGATACAGGAGCACGAGAACCTCCAAAGAAATCTCCTAAAGGTACATTCTTTCTGATTCAATTTTTAAAAAACTTTTGGAGGTTTGTTATTCCCATTACTAACTCAATGAGCTGAGATTTGGCCCCAGGCCGAAAATAACACTTTTTATTTCTCCCCCACCCCCTCCCTCCATTAACTACACTAGCAATTATCTCATCATTCTCATTAAATGGAACATGTTTCGTTAAATCAACCTTCCAGTTCAAGTTATGGAAAATAGTAATTTCTGTGGCTCTTTTTCAAGTTCAGCCTCAGAAATGATTTTAACAATCACCATGAACTTCCACTATCTTTTCATCTGGTCTCAACTAAAGGGGTAGCAAGCTGTGTTGCCTTGAACAGGAGGAGGGAGGCTGTTAAAATTGGAGGCACCCCAACTTCAGCTAACCAAGAAGCATTGAAAGAAACAAAAGCTCAAATTACTGGAGAAATTCAGCGGGTCTGGCAACATGTATGGAGAGAAATCAGTTGTTATTTCAAGTCCTGTTACCCTTCAGAACCAGGAAGTTTTGTTGGAGTCTTAATAAATCAGCCGGTGCCCCATATGGATTCATCAGGACTGATATGCATTGTTGCCCAGCAGCCCTCTGTGGAGTGGGCTTTGTTTTGCCATTAAGTTCAGTCCTCACAGCTGTTTTATTCTTTTTCTCTTTTGATCAGTCCTAAAATATATGAGCTAATGTACTGTTCCTCTCTTGAAAGTACTAGTTGTGCCAACTCGTTGAGTTTTTCTAGTATCTTGGTGTGTGATATTTTGATGATTACCTACCTCGGGTGGGCAAGAACTTAAAATCTGTGGGAAACACTGACATTTTTTACAGTAGTTTGGTCTATTTTTAATACTGGCTGCTCCTTTCCAGCTACTGTACTAGGACGTGGATCAGGTTCAGAAGTACCAGAATCTCATAAGAAATCTCATAAAGGTATTCTTTTTCTGATTGTTGCTTTGTTCATTTCTAATTTTACAGGGTTTTTAATGCCACACTAGCTAACTGAGCTGCCCTTTTGCCCTGTGCTGATTGATACCAGTTATAAAGATTTGTTTGGGTTGCCTTGGGTGACCAGTTCCTACTATGCTTTCAACTGTTTCCTTAACCTACAGCAAGAGAAGGTCCAAGCCTCTGGTCAGCAGTCTTCTTACGGTCTGGAGCAGATACTCACCATCTACTGAACACAACAAGAAGTCTGTGTCCTACCACACTGGCACCTTGTAGCTGCTTTACATCATAGCTACATAACTTGTGAATTTTAAAAGTAATATGTGTTATTCTGACCAAAGGCTTACTTGCTCCTGTCTACAGTAAAAGGTATGCAGAGTTTGCAAGTTTTTAAATTCTAAACAGTTGTTGGATACCAAACCAAAAATCATACAAAAGTCTGACTCTTTCATCAAGACATTTGGCTGTGCTGGACCCCTGGATTTCCTAGGAATAGCAGTGGGCCATTCAACCCCTTGAGCCTCTTCGGCCATTCTGTTAAATGATGTCTGTATCTTGATTTCGTGTAGCCACCTTGGTTTCATTACCTTAATATTCCTGCTTAACAAGAAAACAAAATCTTATCTGTGAACGCATACTGGCTCCAATATTTACTGCAGAAAGTTATGCAAGCAGATTTGAGGAGTTTTTGTTCAGACACTTGAATGTTGTCCTCCTTGCTGTGTTTCTTTTCCCTACTCTTTCACTTCGGGTTTTGTATCTGCTTATTTAATGTTCTGATCAGTTTATATCTTTTGCTTTTTGTTTTAAGGTCGGGTCTCTGCTCCGAGACGGTCCCAAGAAAATCCTGTAAAAAGGGATCTAGAGTTACGGTCTAGTACAGGTATGGCTCATGTCTGAGTCCCTTAAGTTTTTTTTGGGTTGTTTTTGTAAATATGGCGAATCTGCAGAAATTGACATGATATACGTATTCACAAACACTAATTCCCAGTGTCTAGTTCATAATCTGTTGCTAGCACATAGTGTGCCGTCTGACCAAGAATCAAACCTGATGTCATTCACCAGTAGGAATTTGACAGAAATGACTTGAAGATCCTTAATGTATTTCATCTAATCCAGCTACATTAAATAGAAAGAGCTTGGCTATATCTTGGCTGGGAATGTACAAGTCTACTTTGTGCTGTGCTGATGAATGGAGAGGGAAGTGAGCAGACCAGGAAGAAACCGTTGGGCTGCAAGACTCAGGCAAAGAAATAATTTTAATGGAAGGGAAAGGAACATTCTACGTTTAATAGTTAGGACCTGGGGGTTGAGTTGTAAACTTCTCAGCTTGGTTTTGTTTGTAGGACTGTTGAAGTGGGGTGTTGGAAGGAGGAGGTGAGGTAGTGGGTAGTTTTGCGTTATGAAAATCTTTGTTCTAAAGGAAAGGGATTAAAGCCAGCTTATGTTATTGCATAAACAATATATCAATAACCAGAATGTTAGAACTGAAAACCAACCAATAACTGGACAATTGAGGCATGAGAAGCAGGAGAGAGTTAAAAATAAGCAGCAAACATTTAAAAATGGATCCATTATATTCTTTTTGAAAGTCTTGAAATTAACTCTTTGTTCTGGCAATGTGGAAAGCACTGGAAAGGCTGTTCCTATTGCTCTTCAGAAAGTGGTAGTGAGTTAAAATAGGGTAACATTGTAAAGTTTTTTTTTGAAGGTCTGTCCAAGTCCTTTTCTTAGCATGTATATAATCCAGTAAGGTTATGTTTTGATAGTATGGATGACTTTGTTACATGCACCAACTGCATGCAAATACTTTGGTCCACAATATTGACAGTAATAAGAGGTGAATAAAGGAAAAGTTAATATTTCTTCTGAAACAAGGTATAATAATTCCATTCATTTGATGTGGCCTGGAAGCATTCGCATTTTGGTACAGATTATGAATACTACAATGTTTACGTAATTCCTTGTCACTGAAAGTTATCTGCTGTTTTTGTCTTCAGTGATTAATTTTTAGACCCTTTTTGTCTTCAGCCACTGTCATCATGGCTCATTACTGTGGGTCTAGAGTCACAAGATTGTGGAATTATGGCATATTTCCTGCTCTAAAGTTGACATGATACATTTTAATGACAATTGCTGATAGTTTCCTGACACCATTACTGAAACAAGCCGCCTATTCCAAATGTATGAATTATGTTTAAGTTCTATTAACTATGACTGTGATTTTGACCTATATTCCCATAGAAACAGGCTGAACATGTGGATTACTGATTCAGTGACAGTACCTCAAGAGCAGAATTGAAATGGTGGGAAAAGGTGATGTACAAGAGACCAGAAAAGTTGTAGATTTGAAAACTGGAAGGTGGGGTAACGCTATTAATAGAAGTGAACATGAATATGAGAGTTTTGCTGCACTTCCTTCATTGTTTTCCCTTTAGCTGTTTAGCTGCAATTTGGGTACTTTAGGCTATGCCTACCTTGGTGAAATGCATTGATTTGCTCTGCTTTGGTTGAAGTGAAGGTGGAGATGGAAATGTGTTGCTGGAAAAGCGCAGCAGGTCAGGCAGCATCTAGGGAACAGGAGAATTGACGTTTCGGGCATTAGCCCTTCTTCAGGAAGCCCTTCTTTAAGTGAAGGTGACAAGACAGATGCCCATTATTTCACTTCAGAGAAAGACTCTACACTGCCTTGTTTACTTGTGAGATTTTACTGTCAGTAAGTTTCAAAGTTTCCATTTTGTCTTCTGTCACAGAACCAGAAGAGATGGACTATTCTTCTGAGACCAACCAAGCATCTCCAGGTGCGTCATTTTTAAATGATAATACACTTATGAAGGATCTTGAAATATTTTACCATGTTAAAGGCACTGTATATAAACACAGGTTGTTGTTCTTGTCAATAATCTATTGTTCACTGAGTTACGTCACAGTAATGGCAAAAGAATCCAAGCAAAACTTTGAAGGTGTAGGTTGTTTTGAAGGGAGTATAGTTTGATGGTGTTTGGTGATTGGGATCTACAGTACAACTGCATTTCCCTTGGATAGCTTGCCATTGAATCTGTGTTGCACTTGACTTGGGAGTGTTGACAGTGGTGTGTGCAATTAGTATGGTTGACATTCCTAAACTACTGATCACCTAACTTGCCTGTTTTCCGGTGGCCCACACCAAGTCTGCTTTTGCTTCTTTCAAGTGTGGTAGAAATTACAATTCCTGACTGCCACTGGGTTACAGACTAAATTTTTTTTTGTTTCATTTGTTTCTGTCACTATTGCAATAGTTTCATTACAGTCGCAGAGGTTGAGTTTCTAAATCAGAATCGGCATCACTCAGTTGATCGTTTTATAGGTAGTTCTTCTGGGTTTCCTCCTGCCTCTCATTACAGATATGTGTTCACTCTCAATTAAGCAGATGAATGTACTCCTTGGTAATACTATGAAGCAATGTATATAATTAGGAGCATAGAAGTGGCTCATTTGTTTCAATCAATCTACTGCCAGAGTTTATGCTCCATAGAAGCCTCTTCCTGCTTGAAATCCCCTTCCCCTTTCAACATGATCTTCTATTCCTTTTTCTGTTACATTTATCTCGCTTCTCCTTTTACATCTTTGCTATTCACCTAAATCACTTTTTGTGGTAGCAAGTTCCACACTTCCTCCACTCTTTTTGTCAAATGAGGTTTTGTTTGAATTTCTAATTTATTCGTATCTGTGTCCTCTATGACTCCTGGTTTCAAACACCTCCACAGGCATCTTCTGTACATCTAATCTATCAAACTCCTTCATATCTTCTATCAGGTGGTCCCTCTGGTATTTCTTTCCTAAAGAGGATAGCTAGAGCCTATTTAGGCCTTCTTTAATAATTATTTCCTTTCTGATTTGATATTATACTTATCCTTTTTATCCTGTGTCCCAGATTTGATATCTTCAAGTTGTATAGCTAACATGATGGCAATTCCTCTCACAGCTTTTCAATAAGGCATGTATATAATATATTTATTCTATCTATTCTGAACTGTCCACTTAAATGTAGGGAGTTACATATCAGATTTACAGTGCTTTTGTGAGCCCACATCCAGAATAACATATACATTTGTTTATTTCAGGGAAATGAAAACATATTTGCAGTTCAGAGAAGGCTTATTACACTAATACCTGGAATGGGCGGTTTGCCTTCTAAAGATAAGTTAGATAGAAGAGACCTGTATCTGCTGGAGTTGAGCAGAATAAGTGGTAACGTGGTTAAAACATACAAGATATAAACATACAGGAAATATACAATTAAAAGTACGGCCTTTGGATAGTGTTGTAGAACAGAGACTAAGGGGTTTAGGTACAAAGGTGGCTAAGAAGGCTTTAGTGTGCATGTCTTCATTGTTCAGACATTTGTGTATATGGGTTGGGATGTTATGTTGAGGTTGTACAAAATGTTAGTGAGGCCTCTTCAAAGAGTCAGAGTCTTACAGCACTGACACTGGCACTTTGGCCCACACTGGTCTATGCCAACCAAAATGTCCATTCACACTAATGCACTTTCCCTGCACTTGGCTCATCTCCTTCTCAACCTCTCCAATACTAGTATTTGTCCAAATGCCTTGTTAAATGTTGTTAACGTACCCACCTCAAACACTTCCACTGGCAGTTCATTACGTATGCGTACCATCCTCTGTGTTTAAAACAAAAAAAAGTTGCCCCTCAAGTTCCCTTTTTTATTCCTTCCTGTCTAAGCTTAAACTGATGCCTTCTGGACTTCAATTCTCCAACCCTGGAAAAAAGACTGACTACATTCAACTTCTCCACGATGAACTTCATATGCTTTGACAAGATTCCACCCCCCTCAATCTCCTCCGGTCTAAAGAAAACAGGCCAGCCTGTCCACCCTCTCCCTAAAACTCAGACCATTGAGTCCTGGCAACATCCTTGTAAATTTGTTCTGCACTCTTTCCAGTTTAATAGCATCCTTCCTATAGCAAGATGACCAAAACTGAACATTTTACTCCAATTGCGGCCCCACCAACGTCCTGTATTGGTGCAACATAACTTCCCATATTCTATACCCAAAGCTCTGACTGACTGATGAAGGCCAGTGTGCCAAAAGACGACTTCGCTGTCCTGTCTACCTGTGATTCCACTTTCAGTGAACTGTGAACCTGAACTCCAAGATCCCTCTGTTCCACTATACTCCTTAAGGCCCTACCATTCACCATGAAACTCCTACCTTGATTTGACTTTGCAAAATGCAATACCTCACATTATATCGAACTCCATTTGCCTATTCTGGAGTACTATGTCTAGTTCTGGTCACTTTTTGTTATAGGAAGGATATCATTAAGGTGGAGAGTGTTTAGAAAAGATTTACCAGGATGCTGCCAGGAATGAAGGGTTTGAGTTATAACTCGAGGCTGTACAGGCTGGAATTTTATTTTTCTTTGCTGGAACATAGGAGGTTTATAAATTCCATGAGGCATACTGCTAAGGTGAATGGCAGGTGTCTTTTCCCTAGGGCAGGGGATTTCAAGGTCTGGGCATATTTTTAAGGTGCCAGAAGAAAGCTTTATGAATAGACAAAAGGGACAATTTTTTTTTAATATATATACAGTGGTTTGTGTGTGGAATGAACTTCCAGAGGAAGTGGTGGATGCGGGTACAGTCACAACATTGAAAAGACATTCAGATAAGTATAGGAATAAGAAATGTTTGGAGAGGTATTGACCAAGCACATGCAGGTGGGACTAGTTTAGTTTGAGATTATGTTTGGCATGGACTGGTTAGACCAAAGGTCCATTTCCATGCTGATGACTCTGACTCTGAGGGCTCTTGACATAGTGGATATGAAAAGGACATTTTCTCTTGTGAGAAGATCTAGAACTCGGGGATTCTGGATTTAAAAATAAACGGTCACCCATTTCAGACAGGAGAACTTTTTCTCTCAGATGATGGAAAAATATTTGGATCGATCTCCCTCAAAAAGGTGAAAGCATAATCTTGATGTTTTTAAGGTTCTTGATAAGCAAGAAGCTGATTGATTGATTATTAGGGGTAGTTAGGCCAAAGGTGTTGAGGTTATAATCCAATCAACTATGACCTTTATTGAATGGCATAAGAGGCCAAGTGGTCTACTGCTGCTCCTAATTCGCATGTATGTATATTTGTTGCATTTCATGTCCATGTACATTGAAATTAATTTGTCAAAGAATGTACCATTCTGTTCTTAATGTTGCATTGTATTTTGTTGAAATATTGTTGTTAAACACCTTTTTTGCTTATTTATTACCAGTTAATAGTACCTGCAGTGTTTTGAAATGAACATTCTTCTACCTAGCCCCGACTCCATGTGTTCTAAGTTAATCCCAAAACCAGTAGTATACAGTACCTTATCAAAAAAGTTTGAGAATACATGTGGATTCTCCATCTCATGTCTTGCCCTTGCCTTTTTTTTTTTTTGCTTCTTCCTTCAAAATATTCAATATGTTTGGTCAAGCAAGACTTTCTCCTCTTGGAATCTGTGCTCACTACTTTGTTCAGTTTTTGTTTTCCAGATATTTTTCTGATGCATTTTTCAGTCAATATTCTATTCTTTACTACCACTTATAAACTAACTAATTGATAATTTCTTATTCATGTCTGTCTTAATTTTGAAGTCCTCTACTGAAGTAAATGAATACTTGCCATAGAGGGAGTGCAGCAAAAGTTTACCAGATTGATTTACCAGGTAGTATGAGGTTGGCTGAGTCTGTATTCACTCAAGTTTAGAATATTGAGGGGGAGGCTCTTATTAAATCATACAAGTCTGACAGGGTTGAATGGACTGGATAAAGGGTTAATGTTTTCAATGGCTGGGGGTCCTGAACAAGGAATCATTAATGATGTCAGGCTATTTAGTACATCATTTTGGACTAAGATAAGAAATCCTTTCACTGAGAGTCTTGTGAACCTGTGGAACTTTTGACCACAGAAGGCTGTGGAGAAGTCATTTGAATATATTTGTGAAATAAACTGATTCCTAGAAGTTAAAGGTGAATGGGAGAGAGAGGGGAGAATGGTATTGAGGTAGAAGATGTGTGAGTATGAGGAATGGACATAGGAGCAACAATAGGTCATTTAACCCATCATTTTCTGTTTCTAAGTTAATCCTATAACTTTTCTAACACATATAAAAAATGTAAAGAGATGTGTCCCTTCATTCGTTGATTAATTCTGTCATGAAAAGTCCGATTAAATGGCATGTGAATATTTCTACAGCCTTCGTTTTAATTATGATGTAACTCAAAGTCAAGTAGCTTGTTGGACCTATATGAAATGAAGAGTTTTATATTATTTTCCAACTACCCGGTACAATGTACAAGCAGTGTGAGTGGCATTTGGTTGTTATGTGCTGGGTAATGTTCCCTTTAAAATGTTATTATGTGCAGGTGGTTTCTTGAATGCAAAATACCTTTTGCATTTTTTAATGCAATCACAATGTTCAGTGCAGGACTGGACCTTTGTGGTACCTTCCAATGAATGTACTGTATACAGTACAGCAAGAATATTAGTACGTACATTTCCCTTCAACCCTTGCGACAAATGATCCATAGAAACCTCTGCTTGGCTCATACTTGGAAGAATGACCATCTCGGTTGAGGTACTAAAAGGCAGGCAGGTGAATTTGGTCCTTAGGATAGTAAAGTGTTTTAGAAGTTGTTGATTTTGCTGTATATGAAGGAACAAACCTGTCCCTAGACCTTTTTTCAGTTTTCAGTGTTCGCGATTTGATTTCAGATGGGAACCAATCTGAAGATACAGTGTTGCCTCAGAATTCTGCAGATGAAGGTAATCTGTTCCCACTACTCTCAAATAGTCTTTTAGATTGTCTAACCATAGTAACTTGTCCCAATTGGGAATCATCCCTTTTTCAGAAAACTTTTTTTGTTTTTAAAAACAAACAGTGGAATCATCTGGGACTAGATTGGGTTGGGATAACTGGTTGGCATGAATGGGTTGGACCAAAGGGTTTGTTTCCATGCTGTACATCTTTGACTCTCTCTCTCCAAGTGATTTTTACAATTACAAAGGATTTGCAGAAATGAAAACAAAAGGTTGTTCAACATAAATGCTGCATATTTTGTACAAATATTATCATGAATTTGTAAACTCTGATATCATTCTTATTAATGAAGTTGCGCAGAGATGCTGAAAGGCTAAGGGGTGTAAATTTTAATGCCCCGTATCAGTGTTCATAAGTAAATTACTGCTTTTATAATTTTCCTTCTGGTGTTATTTCATTCCCTTGTCTGCACTGCCCAATTTCTCTCACTAATGCTTGGGCATTTTGTGTCTATTCCACATTTTTGGTACAAATGATAATCAGACTTGGTGTTTTCAATCAACAAAATGTATTTTACAAATATCCTGCAAATCTTTTGTCTCATAATTTGATTGTGCCTGCTTTAAGAAAGTAGTATGGAATGGTATCAGAATTGTTATTTCTTTCTAGTAGTTGAGTTTCTTTCATGAGATATAATCTGCAATAAATAATCTCAACTTTCAGATATGGATTCAGACTCGGAGGTGGAAGTTGACGGGTTGCAAGATACCACAACAGTGTCAACACTTCAGACATTTTCTGGTAATGCTTGCTTTAATTTGTAATGTGTAAAATGGCACCATGCTGTTTTTTTTTTAGGCAGTTGCCTTTCACTGAGAGAAATCCAAGTTTGGACAACTAAATGCTGACCTAGTCAGCACCACCCACATCCTAAGAATGAATATTTGAAAACCGAGAAGGCATTGATGTACTGTCAGGTGGATGACCCACTCAAGCCTAATTTGATTGTTTGTTTTTCTCTTGGTGTTCTGGATTAATGTGCTCCATATTGTTCAGTTCTGCACGCTGATAGAGAGCTCAGTTGTAGTCCTGTGAATCTAATGCCTGATTCAAACATCAAATTACAATTTGTTGTTAATTGGAAAAGTGCTGAAATTAAACATGGCTTTTACTTAATTCTCACTCTGTAAAAAAGCTTTCTCACTTTCTCTTTTAAAGGTATTAGCTAGTGCTGCTATCTAGCCAGAGAATAATGCAAGAAAGTTATTACCCTTCTAATCATTTGGTTGTGTTTCTCTTGTTTGAAATTACTAGGATATTATTATTTATATCGTGTCTCTATTACTGCATCAACAGTAGTTTTCTTTGGTTATGAAATCGAAGGCATGTATGTTCACTTTAACATCTGAATTTTGATGTAAACTTAGTGTAGGCTCAGCTGTCTGAAGGGATCAGCTGGGAGACAGGCTGTTCCAGAATGGATACATGTAGCAAATGGCTGTTAAATGGATACAGAGTTTTTGTTGCTATTTTGACGACAATTCAAATTTAATCAGTTACTTTAAATTATGCTCAGGATACTAAAACCCAATTTTTGAGTTTGAATTTATTGTTTTGACAACATCAGACCAATGACAGGGAACGACATTTGAGGATATAAAGGCAAGGCGTTTTGAAAATTTGGTCAGAGAGCAACTGCCACTTGTCTGCAGAGCAACTGCTGTAGAGCCAGAGAGCAAACTGCCCATCTAACATCTTGCTCTCAAAGAAATTAACATACACTGTCTATCAAAAAGGTATCCTCCCCTATGAAGCACATTTGCAGTATAAAGAAAGACGATGACCTAGGGAGATCAGATGGAAGATAGAAGACAGACTGTGTGGACTTGAGTTTAAGTTAATGTAATGGTTGATCTTTTTTTTGTTGGAGCAGCATTTTTATAGAGTTGAGATCAGCTAGTAAGTAGTTAAGAAAAAGTGGGCTTGGATCTTTGAATTTTTTTTTAGTGTTTACTATTAAAGTTAGGAAAATAAATTGTTGTTTTTTCTTTTAAAGTGGAAAGTATGAGTTCTCTGTCACCCACTCACATTTTAACAGATTGAGGCAAACTTTTCTGGGTGTTTGCCTTTAATTAAATAGAAGAATTTGACCTCCACATCGTAACACTTTTTTTTCTACATGTTTGGCATGAAAAAAAAATGTCAAGGATGTGATGGAATGTGGATTTTCACTGTTAAGTGTTCAATGTTTATTTTTGTGATTGTGTGAAGCAGAGTACAACTATTTGCATGAAGAAGAAAATTGGAGGTACTTCAAAAAAGATCAGGTTGACAGAGACACTAACATTTAGTAGTACTGATCAACGCAATGCTAAACCTCATGTTTCTCTATCTTATCCTAAAATCCTGTCAATTGAGAGAAAGTGAGGGAGAGGGATAAAAATATAATTTTTGGTCAGTGCGAGTTTACTAGAATTTGAGCACAATGGATCAGTGTAGCATAAAGTGCTTTGTTGCAGTCTTTAGAATATTTAGGGGGAAAAAAAAACAGATGGTGCTTGGGCTTATGTAAGATCTTCATGTTCTTGGGATTTTGCAAATTGTTTATGGCTAAATGATTTTTAAAAAATTTTCAGTTGTGTGGAAATTTAAAAAAAAATCAAACTGTGAGGACCAGATAGGAATGCAGATTAGTGACGTTTCTAGTTGTTACAAGCAAATGACAGGAAGGGACAGTGTGTGTGAATGCTAATTTGCATCAATAAATCAAAGTGTAAGGTGAATTGATAAGACAAAGTTTTTGTATCTGAACCCACATAGCATTCAGACTACAATTTAATTAGCTAACATTGCAAATAGAGACAAATGGGTATGCATAGGTATCGATTACTGAGGCTTGGTTACAGGGAGATCAGGACTCTGAGTTGAATATTCGATGATACTCTTTCGGAAGGATAGATAGAAGGGAAAATGAAGTGTAGCTTTGTCAGTAGTGGAAGAAATCAGTGCTGTGTTAAGAAGTGATTCTAGTACTGGAAATGAAAACATTAAGCCAGTCTGGATAGAAAAAAAACAAGGGAAGAAGTATCTGATGTGAGTTATCTAAAGGTTCCCTGACACTAATTCCACAATAAAAACGAGGAAATACTGGGGTGTTGTCAGAAGAATAATCATGGGTGATTTTAATATGTATGTAGACTGTTTTAATCAAGTTAGCAAGGGTAGCCTCGAGGGAGAGTTCGTGTATTAGAGATTCTTTCTCAGAGCAGTATTTTGGAGAGCCAAACAGGGGCCAGGCTATTTTTGATTTAATATTGTGTAATAAGATGGGATTAATTCATGATCTCATAGTGAATGTAAAGTGGTCAGAACATGCTAGAATTTAAAATTCAGCGGCAAGATGAGAATCTAGAGTCCCCTATTACTGTTCTGGTGTTAAACTTAGGTAATTACATAGGCATCAAAACACATTTGGCCCTAATGGACTGGGCAGAAAAACCATAGGATAGGACAGTTAATGAACAGTGGCAGCCATTTTAAGGTGATATTTGCTTTTTTGCAGCTAAAATATATTCAAAGAGGAAGAAAGATTGTAAGAGGTAAATCAAGCATCTGTGGGTAAGCAAAGAAGTTAAAGCTAACATAAGGGCAAAACTAAGACATACCATCTTAAAGGTCAGTGGCAGGCTGGAGGATTGGAAACTTTTAAAGACCAACAAGGGTTACCAAAATAAGAATAGAATGAGCTAAGATAAAGTATGAAAGAAGACCAATGCAACATATAAAAACAAATAGCAATTTCTTCTGTTAGTATATAAGCAAAAGAAGAGTGTCTCTAAAATGAATGTTGGTACCTTAGAGGACTGGAGAGTTAATAATAGGGTCTCTGCCATTTCTGTGTTTCCCAAATCAATATTTTGCTTCAGCGTTCATGGTGGAGGATACTGAAACTATCCCAAATGTAATTGATAATGTAGAGGTTATAGAAAAGGAGGATCTTAAAACAATTGTCATCTCTAGGGAAAATGTATTCAGTAAACTATTGAGATTAAAGGCAGACAAGTATCCAGGGTCTGATGGCCTTAAAGGAAGTCTCAGCAGAAATAGTGGTTCTAGAAAAGTTCTTGTGGATAGAAAAATGCTAATGTAATTCCCTTTATTCAAAAAAGGAGTGAGGCAGAAAGTTGGAAACTATAGGTGAATTAGATTAACATCTGTGGTTGGGAAAATGTTGGAATGGGATATTTGGAAAATCAAAAATCTCTTATGACTAGTAAATCATGTTTGACTAATTTACTAAAGTTCTTCAAAGATAAAACAAGCAAAGTGGATTATTAGGGTCCTGTAGATGTAGAATATCTGGATTTCCAGAATGGGTTCGATAAGGTGCTGCACAAAAGGTTAATACATAAGGTCAGATCACATGGTAATATATTAACTTGTATAGAGGATTGACTAACCAATAATGGAAGCAAAGAGCTGGAATAATTGCGTGTTTTTTTGGGTGGCAGGTTGGAACTAGTGGGGAGCCGCTCGGCTCAAGCCTTGGGCCCCAACTATTTACAATCTCTCCACCCTGGAGGCTTTCTGCCTCTATTCCTGATGAAGGGCTTTTGCCCGAAATGTCAATTTTCCTGCTCCTCGGATGTTGCCTGACCGGCTGTGCTTTTCCAGCACCACTCTGTTCTAAACCGCTGTTTCCCCCCCCCCCCCCCCATTTACAATCTTAGGTTACTGACTTGGATGCAGGAATAGAATGTACTATAGCCAAATTCGCAGATGAAACTAAAATGCATGGGAAAGTAAGCTACGAAAAAAAACTTTAAGTGGATAAGTTAGGTGAATGTGTCAAAAATTGGCAGGTGAAGTTGTACGTCGATAAGTATGAGGTTATTGATTAGGTTGCAAGAATAAATAGGCAACTTGTTATCTAAATGGAGATTAACTTCAGAGTACTTTGGTGCACAGAGATCTGGGTGTCTTTATGCATGAGTCACAAAGTCAACATTCAAGAGAAGCAGGTAATAAGGCGAGAAATGGAATTTAGCGTTTATTGCTAATAGAATATAAAAGTAGAGATGTTGCTGTAACTCTACAAGCACCTGGAGTATTGTGTACTGTTTCAGTTCTCTTACTCGAATATAGATATGTTACATTGGAGGCAATTGAGAGGAGATTCATTAGATTCACCAGAGATGAGGGGCTTATCTTAGGAAAATAAATTGTTGTTTAGACCTATATTCTCTGGAGTTTGGAAGAATGAAAAGAGATCTAATTGAGGTATATAAGAAGGTAAAGGGGATTGATGAAGCTGTAGAAAGGATGTTACTCTTGTGTGGCAATCTTAAATTAGAGGTCATAGTTTTTTTGGATAAGAGGTAGCTGGCTTAAAACAGAAATAAGGAGAAATTACTTGAAAGGATTGTAATTCTGTGGAAATTCACTATCTGAATGCAGTGGATGCCAGGATGTTGAGCAAATTTTAAGGAAGAAAGAGAGATTTTTAATTAGTAATGTGTTGAAGGGTTATGGGGAGCAGGGAGGAAGGTGGAGTTGAAACCAAAATGAGATCAGCCATGATTGCATTGAATGGTGGAGTCGGCTTGAGGGGCTGAATTGTCTACTGATCCTCCTAAATTCTTATGCGGACAAGGGACATGAACATCATGATTGTGATATCTATTTTATATTTCTGTCTGCAATCCATTATTTATATTTCCTAGAATTTAGAAAAATAAAATTCTAAAACATAAAATTCTTAGGGCTTGATAGGAAAGGCGCTGTGAGTGTATTTCCTCTGGCATATGAAGAACTAGTGGTTATAGACTCAGAACAAGGAGCTGGTCATTTAGGACACTAAATGAGAAATTTCTTCACTGAATAGTTGTGAATATTTGGAATTCTGTGCCTACTGTGCTCTGAATTCGGTATATTTAAAACCGAGCGATAAAATTTTTATTTCTGAGAGAATCAAGCGATATGGAAAAGTGAAAGAAGTAGAGTTGAGATGAGTGATGATCTTGTTTAATTGGGTAGCAGTCTTGAAGGTTAAATTCCCTAGTCTTGTTTTTATTTCTTGTGTTCTTCAGGGAAAGAGCATTCACATTTATTAAGTGAACATGTTTTATTGTTATTTGAGGAATCTGTGTATGATAAGTCCTTGACATTTTTGATCAAAAGGGCACCTGCAGTTCGTGGAGGTGAACAGATTTTACAATTGCGTGTATATATATTTTTTTTTACAGAGCCATTTCCTTCAACTGGCAATACGCAAAAAATACCTGACAGACAGACATCACTATATTTACGCCAAGCCCAAGATAAGCCCAGATCTCCTGCATCTTGTCATACAGGTAGATTGTCATTAGATATAAATGTAAGGTGGTGTTTCAACTCTGCATGCTATGGAGAAATCAACTTTTTTCAGCTAACAATTTTAGTTTCAACATATTGGATTTAAGCATGAAGGCACAGGACTTATATTTGTGCAATTAATTGTGTCTACATTTTCTACTTTTCATGAGAACATCAGAAATAGAAGTGGGTCATTTTACCCTTAAAGCATGATCTACCGTTCAGTAAGATTTCTCCTTTAGCTGAACTTTCCTACATTACCCTACTACCTTCATTATTCATCGAGAATCTATCGATTTTTGCCTTGAAGATACTCAAACTTGAGCATCCTCAAGTCTCTGGGGTGGAAAATTTCAAAGGTTAAATAGTGGATGGAGAGGTTCAGTTGCATGGAAAATTATGGAAAGAATTAAGGGGGGGGGGGAGCTGGGATTGGGAGGGTGCTTCCTACCAGTAGTCAGGATGTGGGGAGGAAAATAAATCGGGAGATAGAAAAGGCCTGTAAGAAAGGCACATTAGAAATATCATGTAGATGGCCTGGGAAAATCAGATGGTAGTAAAAATCAAGCAAAGGAATTTATGGAATATCTGAGAGTTTTTGGGAGCGGTTTTTAGTAGCGCCCACTAGGAAACGGGCAATTCTGGATTATAGTGATGTGCAATGAAGTAGACTTCGTTAGACTTGAAGGAACCGCTTGGGGATAGTGACCATAATATGATTGAATTCATCCTGTAATTTGAGAGGAAGAAGCTGGAATTGGACGTAACGATATTACAGTTGAGTAAAGGTAACTATAAAGACATGAGGGAGGAGCTGGCCAGAGATGATTGACAGAGAAGGAGGCTGGCATCCTGTCACCATGTTCTTATTTACACATGCAAAATACTTGACATTGGTCTGGCTTCCTCAGAGCCGGCTCTGAGTCAACAGAACCTCTGTCACTCCTATTTATATCTGTTAGCCAGGGTGTGTAGATTGAACCAGATTAACAGCCCCAAATGAGGGAGCTCCTATAATGTCCCTCTGGCTGACTTCATTACAAGCACTACGGGAAGCCTAGCAGGGGAGATGGTAGAACAGCAATGACGAGATTCTGGGACTGATTCAGGAGGCATGTCAGAAATTCATGCCAAGGAAGAAGAAAGGTTTAAGAAATTTGGTAAGGACAAGCCAGGGAAGTGTAGATCAGTAAGCCTGAGTTGATGGTGGGCAAGTTGTTGGAGGCAATCCTGAGGGACAGAATTTACATATACTTGGAAGGCAAGGACTGATTAGGGATAGTCAATATGGCTTTGTGCATGGGAAATCATGTCTCACAAACTTGATTGTGTTTTTTTTTGAAGAAGTAACAAAGACAATTGATAAGGGCAGTGCGGTAGATGTGATCTATATGGACTTCAGTAAGGCGTTTGACAAAGTTCCCCACGGGAGACTGGTTAGCAAGATTAGATCTCATGGAATACAGGGCGAACTAGCCATTTGGATACAGAACTGGCTCAAAGGCAGAAGACAGAGGCTGGTGGTGGTGAGGGGTTGTTTTCAGACTGGAGGCCTGTGACCAGTGGAGTGCCACAAGAATTGGTGCTGGGACCACTACTTTTCTTCATTTTTATAAATGGTTTGGTTATGAGTCTAAGAGATATAGTTAGTAAGTTTGCTGATGACACAAAAATTGGAGGTGTAGTGGACAGCGAAGAAGGTTACCTCTGATTACAATGGGATCTTGACCAGATGGGCTAATGGGCTGAGAAGTGACAGATGGAGTTTAATTTAGATAAATGTGAGGTGCTGCATTTTGGGAAAGCAAATCTTAGCAGGATTTGTACACTTAATGGTAAGGTCCTAGGGAGTGTTGCTGAACAAAGTGACCTTGGAGTGCAGGTTCATAGCTCCTTGAAAATGGAGTCGCAGGTAGATAGGATAGTGAAGTAGGCATTTGGTTTCCTTTATTGGTCAGTGTATTGAGTACAGGAGTTGGGAGATCATGTTGCGGCTGTACAGGACATTGGTTAGGCCACTGTTGAAATATTGTGTGCAGTTCTGGTCTCCTTCCTATCGAAAAGATGTGAAACCTGAAAGGGTTCAGAAAAGATTTACAAGGATGTTGCCAGGGTTGGAGGATTTGAGCTGTAGGGAGAGGCTGGGGCTGGATAATCAAAGATGCTGGACAAGCAAGGGCTGTATTTGATGTATTAATACTTAATCAACAATGAATAAACATTTCTTTGAGACACAAAACTGTGGTCACACTTGGAACTTTCTCTAACAAGTGATTAAAAATAACATTAGATCAAAGAAAGAAGCTTGTAATGTTCCAACAAAGAATAAGAAGCCTTAGAATTTGAAGAATTTTGTAATTCGGCAAAGGAGTAAGACATTGAGGACGGAGAAGGGAAATAAGCATATACAGAGGAACCTTGGTTATCTGAACAAGATGGGCGGGCACTATTTCGTTCAGATAACTGATTGATTATTCGGTTAATTGATTCAATGCCTTTCCTCTGGGGCTCGGAGTTTTTTGTGAAATCTGCTCTCCGTTCAGAAGTCAAGAGATCTCACCCCCCAACCCTGCCCACTCCTGCCGTGTCCACCCCCAACCTGCCCCCAGTCCGGTAACACCAACCGCGCCCCCCCCCCCCCCGGGCAGCTGGACTATCCACCAACAGTAAGACTGCTGCTGTCTTTGTGGGGTGCCTCCAAATAGCGTGCGCATGTGTGGACACACACTACGTTTTGACAGGTTCCACCTGCGCTCTGTACAGGACAATGTTGGAGAGATTATCTGGGGAAGGGTGGTTTAGGGTACACGCCTGTGTATAACTCCAGGAAAGAGAGAGGGCAGGAGGGGAGTCATTTAGAGACCGTGCCTGTTCTCGGCAACATTTCAGTGAGCTGAGTTTATTTTTAATCATTGTACCTGTAAATAAAAGACGCGATCAGGGTTAAAACAGCTATTTGATGTAATGTTTCTATCAGGACCTTGAGATCCCCTTTGGATAATCCGATATTCGGATAATCGAGGTTCCTCTGTACTAATAAGAGACGTTTAAAAACAGCTTGTAGATGTTTTATTTATGGTACGTAAATAATCATAACTTTGTGAAAGAAACGAGGATTCTTTGGATGTAGAAACAAATAAATTAAGAAATGACAGACACATTAAAAATAACTTAATACGTCCTCACGTAGAAAAAACAAAGACATTCCAGAAATAATGGAGAACTCAAAATCCATTGAGAAAAAATCAATTTAAATAAGTAGTAGTGCTGGGGAAATTAATGATGTAAAAACAGCATCCTTTTATTTTACTTGATTTTCTTTAATGCTGGACTATGATGGAAAAAGATTGGTTTTAAAACCAATGACTGGCGATGAAATTGCTACACTTCTTTCCTTTAAGTGATTTGTGTTTATGCAGTTGCTTTGCAAGAAGTGGAGGTGGATTAAGACGCTACAGCAAAGGGTGTATGTGCAGAGACTGATTTTGCTGGTAACAGGTAGCTGAATGTTTCTTGCAAATGTTAACAGTTCGAGATGATGGAAGTCATCAGCCTCAGGGCAGCTCTCTGACCCTTGGACAGATGAACAGCTTGAGCATTTACTGTAGTGTCCTTTCTGCTGGAAGAGCAGCTTCGGTGTCTTTCTCTGCAGTAAAAGTACCTGAAGCTTGCAGAAAGCCAATTATTTTCTCCCACCATGGCTTGTAGGCTGTTGCCCATTGCCTGTCACCCGTAACTAAGAGAGTTTGCAAATTGTGTACCAATCAACCTGTGCCTCCCAAGAAGTATTGAAAGAATCTGAAGAAAGGGTCTCAAAGAACCAAACCAATCCTGGGACTGAAAAGGAATATCTGATTGGACCCTGTGGACTGGTTCTATTGAACTGTTTTTCCAGTTGGTTTTCCTTACACCCACGACACTAGTTTTAGTTTGCCCATGTCTGTCTGTATAAACCGGGATTTAAAAGGAGTTTAGAGTTTTAACTGTAAAAGTTATCTTGTGATAGTTCATAGTTTTGTTTACCTTGTCTGTAACTTATTTATTTGCAATAAACTGTAGTTCTTGTTAAGTATGGGGACATGGGCAGTGTTTTCTATCAGTCAGAGTAAACTGGGAACTGTATGTATTTTTTTTTGTGGTGACCCTGGGCTTGACGTACATCATCCTTGTGAGTGATCACAAAATGAGTAACTGATTACAGTTAGCTGTGGTTGATGAGCCAGATCCTTTAATTCCTCCAGATTTCAGGGCAGCTTCCCTAGATTGTCAAGTACCAAACATAACCATTATGAATGAAGAGGAGAGAAATAAAGTAACTGTAGACTACTTAACCTAACACCAATAGGAGAGAAAATGCTAGAATCTGTTGTTCGGGACATGCTTACAGGGCACTGGGTTAATTATGTTATGATTTTGAGTAAATGGTGATTTATGAAAGGGAAATTAGGTTTGTCAAATCCACCAAGTTGTTTTTTGAAGCTGTAACAGGTAAGAAAATAAAAATTTCCCAACCTACCTTGGGTATTATGAAGGGTGAGTTGGCTGTGTAGCTTGGTTTATATTATGTTTAAATCCTTAATTTTGGATGTGACCAATTCATTTTCGTACAAAATTCTGTTGTAATATGGTCATTTTTCTTTCCTTTAACACAAGGCTATTAAGTATCCATTCCTTATTGCACAGTGCTAGATACAAAATGACCTGTTCAAGTTGACAGGTTTTTGACACATTGATCTAGAAAACTATTTTGTATCTACTCCATGAATTCATACTCCGCCCTATGTGTACAAATCTGGTTTCCCCAGCCTTATGTAAAGATTGAAGTTCCTCATAATTTCAATATTACTCTTTATAAATATTTGTCTAATTTGCTGATTTATACTCTATTTATAGGCCATGTACATTGCAATGTTCACTACATATTTCTGGCCCAAGCGATTCCTTTGCTCTAAACTAATTCTGCTTCTGAATTTGAGCTGCCTGTCCTTTTTAAAATCAAGGTTCCCTCCTTTTTCATTTTAGCTACATCTTTTAAAAGTTGTGTCCTAGGATATTTAGCTCCCAAGCTTGGTCACTTTATAGCCAAATCTCTGTCATGGTTGTTGGGTCAACCTATTAATTTCTCTATTATTAGATCGTCTAATTTGTTGCAGCTGCTTCATTCATTTAGATATGATGCTATTTAGTTTTGGATTTGTTACTCATTTTCCCTAGTGGGACCTTAGTCATTAATGCTCAATTAGGAATTTCTTCTCTGAGTAGTGAATCTGTGGAATTGTTTATCATAGAGGGCTGTAAAGGCTGGGTCATTCAAGGTGAATACATGGACTGAAGCAATCCATGTTCAACTGCAAAAAGACTGGACAATATCTAGGCTTGGGCTGACAAGTGGCAAGTAACAGTTGCACCACACAAATGCCAGGCTGTGACCATTAACAATAAGAGACAATCTAACTACTGCCATTTGACAGTCAGTGGTGTTACCATCACTGAATCCCCAGTATCAAGATCCTGCTTGTTACCACTAACCAGAAGCTCAACTGGACTCATCACATAGACACAGTGGCTACAACAGGAAGTCAGAGGCTAGGAATACTGAGGGGACTAACTCACTTCCTGACTCCCCAAAGCCTGACCATCAGCTACAAGGCACAAGTCAAGTGTGTGATGGAGTATTCCCCACTTGTGTGAATGGCTGCAGCTGCAACAATCAAGGGGATTAACACCATCCAGGAAAAAGCAGCCCACTTGATTGGGACCATGTCCATAAGCATCCACTCCCTCCATCACCAACACTCAGTAGCAGCAGCGGTTTACTATCTACAGGATGCACTGCAGAAATTCACCAAAAATCCTCAGACAGTACCTTTTAAACTCTCAACCATTTCCATCTAAAAGGACAGGTGCAGCAGATACATGGGAACACCATCCCCTGCAAGTTCTCCTCTCAGGACAATCACCATCTGTTTTAAAAAATTCTCAAGGTCAGGTTCGTAGGAGAGTAGTCTGACACAGAACAAACGACCAAGAGGCGAGTCTGCTAGAATATGGGCATTTTATTCCCCGCAGCGTCGCCACAACCAACGGGTCTGGCTTATACTCACTCTACATGTTACCGGAACTGGGAGCCGTCAGTTCTCGTAGAGCGGTTGCCAACAACCCACGCTCGGCGGTTAAACGTAACCCCGGAGCAGACTCACCGAACTGGAGACTTTTCCAGCTGATATACTCTTTTCCAGATATAAACATTCATGTGAACAGCAGAGCAAGGCTAAAAAACACATTCCATTCTGGTTACATACAGATAAGAAGATTCACACGGGGAGGTGTGTAATAAGATTCACACGGGACTAAGCAACACCTCCATTCCGGTTAGATTCACACATGTATTGGGACATAATTTTTAACCGTTTCACCACATTCCACTGCTTGGCCCAATACATGTGTTACATTATGATTCACACATGTATTGGGACATAATTTTACACCACACCATCCTGACTTAGAAATATATCACCGTTCCTTCACTGTCGCTGGGTGAAACTCCTGGGCATTCCCTCCCTAATGAGATTGTGGGTCAACCCACAGCGAGTGGACTGCAGTGGTTCAAGAAGGTAGCTCACTACCACCATCTCGAGGGTAACTAGGGACAGGTAATTCATGTTGGCCAGCCATTGACACCATGTCCCACGAATGAATGAAAAAATCAAGAATGTTGACCGTTTTGAGGAAAAGGAAGAAAAATGGACTTGTGGATTATCAGATCATAACAGCTGACATTTTTTTTCTTTTGAAATTAATATGAGAATTGTATAGTTTTCGGCAGTTGACTAGCATTGTTGGAATTGGAATTCAATATCTGTCTGTGTATCATAACTTGTTTGGACAGATTTGTATTCCTCTGTCTTTTCTTCATATAACAACAACTTTAATTCTGAGTCCATGGGGGTGCTGACCAAGCATCACTCTATGCTTCTGAAGTAGACCATTAGGTTCCTCTTGAAATGGCAGGGTAATAGCTTTCTAGTAACTCGACAAGTTAATATTGTGAGCAGCAAAACCACATAGTCTGATATCAGTTAATCTCAATAAGTAGGTAGCAGGTGAGAATTAAAATTGACATCAATTCCTCTGGGTTAGTGAAAATGATGAGAAAAGCAATCCCTTAGAAAGGCTTTGCACACATTTGTAAATCAGGGAAGGACATGATGCCCTCCTGGGTATTAGTACCTATAACAAAAAACAATCAATGGGAGAAATACCTGTTAATGAATCATGGAAATATAGTCCATCGAAGAGCAAACCTCTTCAGGGAGAAGAGGAAAATGTTTTTGAGGAAAACATTCTGCACTCACTTTTAATGACCGGGCTCATCATATTATAGGTGTACTAGTATTCTTAACTTGACACAAGAATCATTTGATTTTAAATTGGCAAAGAAATGATTCAAAACCATTTACAAACTTGAAGATGGAAATTTTGTGCATTACTTTAAAGGAGACATTTTGTTATTGATGTAATGTGTGGGAAAGGAACATTTTGCTAGGATCCCATCTTTTTCAGTGTTTATTCTCTATGGAAATGTATTAGTTTAACTTTGTGCAAACATCCCACCATAATATATACATTGTTCAGACACTGAATGGGTCCATGTTCAAATGTAGCAAGAACTGGACAATGTCTAGACTTGGGCTGATAAATGGCTGCACTACAATTTCCTATTCGTTTTTGTTTATAGTTGGCCCTCACCAAGCCACAAGTAAGACAGAATACCAAGCCTACACTGATGTACAACGTAGTGCACAATCTACCAGGTGGAGAGCAGCAGGTAAGTTCGAATAAGATCCTTTTGGAGTGCCTGTCTGCCTGGTTTTGTTATGCTTAATTAGGCTTCCCATTCATTGAAAGAAAGACTTGTAAATGATACCACTGTGCAGAAATGAAAGTCACTTTTAATGTTTTGGAATTCAAAATGGCCAATAAATGAAGTTTAATGCAGCAACCTAAATGCCAACAGGATTTCTCACAGTTGAACAGAAAGGAATTAGCACTTGAATTCCCTACATAATCCAATCTTCAGTTACCTAGAATGACCAGAAGCGCATGATCAATCTGCTGGAACATCTGTTGGACTTGAAGCTGTCATGATCCAAGTCTTATGATGCATAAGGAATTGGAGAAGGGTAGGCTATTCTGCCCATCAAGCTTAATCAGCCATTCAATAATATTGTTTTATTCTCATTCTCAATCATTTTCACTCTGCATTTATTATGGTGGGAATGTTAGCTGGTGGTTACACAATGCCTCAGATACTGAAGAAATCCATGTTCAAATGTAGAAAGAACTTGACAACGTTTCGGTTTGAGCTGATGAGTGGCAAACAACATTTTGTACCAAACAAGTACTAGACAATGAATGTCTTCAACAAAGAATTCAAACATCACCCCATTCAATGGCATTACTATTGCTGAAACATCCACTATCAAGAGCAGAGAAAAGACTAGGAATTCTGCAGAGAGTAACATCCTTTACTCAAAGCCTTTTCATCCTCCACAAGGCACAGTTCAGGAGGGTGATGAAATGCTCCCTGCTTATCTCGATGAATGTAACTCCAACAGTACTCTCGAAGCTTGATATCATCCAAGGCACAGCAGTCTGTTTGATTGGCATCCAGTTTAAAATCTTCAACTTTTACATCCCTACTCCCACTGGTGGCAACGTGCACCATCTACAAGATGCACTGCAACAACTGACCAAGGCTGCTCAGACAGCACTTTCCAAATGCAACCCCTACCACCTATAACGACTAAAGCACCACTGCCTGCACATTTCCCTCCAGGCCACACATCATGTTGACATGGAACTATATCACCATCCCTTCAATCCCGCTGAGTCAGAATTCTGGATCTCCCTCTCTCCGCACTGTGGGTGTACCTACACTACAGATTTCAGCAATTCAAGGAGGAAGCTCATTATCACCCACCTGAAAGAAAGTAGGGATGTATAATAAATGTTGCCATAATCCCATGAATTATTATTTTAATTAAATAAAAATTGCTCTTGTTACAAAGGTTAACTGTACTTTATATTCTCATTATGTTCTTCTGCTGGCAGGCCATGATTGTAGCTCCAAATTACCAATTTAACTGAATTGAAGTAGCATTGGTATTCACTGAAGATACATTTGGACCAGATAAATTTGATATCATCCGTATTGAATGGTTGTTTGTTTTAGCCATTCAGAAACCAAGGAACTTGTAATTTAGTTGTACATCTATTGCAGCAGTTGAGTCTTTCCAATAAATAGGAGCCAGGAGTGATGTCTCCAATAACATACATGCAAATAAAAAGTGAACTTTCCTGTTGGTGAGCATATTGGAGATTTTTTAAACACCTATATGTAGTTTGCCATAGTATAATTTCTAATTCATCTCTCCTCTTTAAAGCTGACCTTCAAGCCACAAGCTACGGGGAATGCCAGAACTATATTGATGTACAACATTGTGCACAATCTACCAGGTTGAGACCAATAGGTAAGTTGGTTAAAGTCCTTTAGAGTACCTATCTGACTTTGTTGTGTTTAATAGAGTTTCAAATTCGTTGACAAAATAGCTTATAAACTACACCATTGTGCAGAAACGAAGGTCACTTAATGTTGTTAGAGTTCAGCCATTGAACAGAATGTGACTTGGTACTGTCAATAAATGAGATTGCCTGTGGCAGCCTAAGTACCAACAGGAAGAAGCCCTTTTCTCACTAATTGGATCTCCTATCCCAACGTTCGATGGAAAGGAAGAGTGTTTGACTCCCTACACAAATGAATCTTCAGTTACCTAGAATGACCACACAGCTTCTGCTCAATCTGCTGGAACACCTGGACTTGAAGCTGCCATGATCTGATCATCTTGTGCATAAGAAATTGGAGCAGAGTGTAGGCCATTCAGTCCATCAAACTTCGATAAGACCATGCCTGATTTGACTATTAATTTCGCTTCCCTACCTAAGCCATCACCTTGATTTCAGCATAGATCAAAAGCCCTTCGCCTTGAATATATTTGTGCAAAAGAATGCTATAGCCTAACAACCCTCTGAAAGAGGACTTTGGCTCGCCTATTATAAGACAGAAAATAAGGAGCATTGAGTCATAGAGGTCTCCAGTAAAGAGAAAGGCCCATTGGCCCATCACATCCACACTGGTTAAAAATAACCACCTGACTATTCTAATCCTATTTTCATAGCCCTGTCATCGCAAGTGCACATCTAGATTGTTATGAAGGTTTCTGCCCATACCAATGTTACAGGCAATGAATTCCAGATTCCAATCACCCTCTGGCTAAAAAGATTTTCCTCACATTTCCTTCTCTAAATCTTTTGGCTCCTTACCTTCAATCTCTGCCTCCTGCTTGTTGATCCCTGCAAAGTTACTTCCTGTGTAGCCTATCTATGCCCCTCATAATTTTATACATCTCCATCGTGCCCTCTCTCTATCTTCTCTGCTCAGGCAACATCCTGGTAAATCTCTGCACCCTTTCCAGTGCTATCACATCCCTCTTATGATGTGGATTCCAGAACTGCAGATAATATTCTAGCTGTGGCTTAACTCATGTTTTATCTAATTCTAGCAGTATCTTCCTGCTCTTAAACTCTGTCTTGACTAATAAAGGCAAGTATACCATATGTCGCCTTAATTACTTTATCTATCTGCTCTGATACCTTTTTAAAGAGACTATTGTATGTGCGTATCAAGGTCCTTTTGATCTTTGCTGCTTCCAAGGGTCCTACTGTTATCATGTTTCCCTTGCCTTGTTTGTCTGCCCAAGTATACCTCCTGATATTTGAATTCCATTTGCCACTGATCAACTCGTCAATATCCTCTTGTAATCTAAGGCTATCCTCTTCACTATTTGCCACCCCACCACTTCTGTGAATCGTCTGTGAACATACTGATCAATCCTCTTACATTCATTTGTATACACCACAAATGACAAAGTCCCCTGCACTGACGCCAGTGGACACAGGCTTCCAGTTGGGAAAACACCCCTCAACCTTTGCCCTCTGCTTCCTGTCACTAAGCCAATTGTGGATCCAATTTGCTTAATTTTCCTGGATCTCATGGGCTGTTACCTTTGATATCAGTCTCCTTTTATTATATTGGCCCTGACTTTCACTTATTCCTGTTTTTCTCTCAGTTCATCCTTTATTCGGTTAAAAAAAATCTCACTTTTTTTAAAATCATAAGCCCGTGAACACACTACTGTTCTGGGTAAATCACAAGTTACCTTTAATTTGGCTACTTATTAAGAAATCTCAAAGACAATCAAGTACTGAAATAATTATTTGAACGTTATTGCATGTAGCAACTAAAATAAGACCCCTCAAGTCACCAAGTTAAGCCTCACAACTCAACTTGGGTATTATCTGATTAATGGTGGAATTTAGCAATGATCCTAACCGAGTGTCTGTCTCTGGAAGTGGAGAAAGTGAGGACTGCAAATGCTAGAGATCAGTCGAAAAGCGGGGCACTGGAAAAGTACAGCAGGTCAGGCAGCATCCGAGAAGCGGGAGAATCGACGTTACGGGCATAAGTCCTTCATCATACATTACTGACCTGCTGTGCTTTTCCAGCACCACGCTTTTCGACTCCGCCTCTGGAAATGTACAGGGTTTGATGCTAAGGAAGTTCTTCGAAGTTCTGCTAAGGAAGAGTTTTGGTGTTAGATTTTTATACAGATTTTCATCTTTCAAGCCCATGATGTGATATTATTGATGGTTCTTTAGATTCTTTCTTTCAAATTATTGCAAGTCCAGAAACTTTCCTCCTTATCAGAAGTATCATCTTCGTTCCCTTTGTTATATTTAGCCTTAACTGTCTGTTTTGATGACACATCTTTCCTGCTGTTAACTCCTTAAATTCTTCAGAACAGCAATGAGTTATCCTTGTGACAATGAAGCAGTAGATGTCAAGACAGTTTTGTTCTTGTAGCTTCAAATCCTCCTTTTCCCAGAGATGGCTAATTGCTTTCAATTCCTGTATAAGTTTATCCTTGTCTGTAATAGTTTATTTCAGCCAAAGTTATTGCTACTTTTTATGTATAACAGTTCATCTTTGATTCTGTCAGTCCATGAACAGTTATTAAAGTTCTGAAATCTATAGTATCAGACCACTTGAAAAAACAAATGAACAGTTCCTTGAAGCTGCAGCTGGGAAACTAGGACTCCCTTCTCTGCTCAATTAAAGCTAAAGAACATAGACTTACAAATTAAGAACCCTGGAAAAGGATCTTACAAACTATGCAGGAAAAGTTCCAACTCTAGTTACAGCTTCCTTCAGGAAAGGGAAAACCTCCTCTAAACATCTATCATTCTCCAAACTTCCAGTGAGTACAGGCTCAATCTTCTCAACCCCTACTATAAGACAACTCCTACATTACAGGAATTAGCTTCTCTTTTCTATTTCCAGTTATCTATCCTCCAGGAAGTAAATCAGAACTGTGTATGGTACTTGAGGTGTAGTCTCACCAATGCTATGTATAGTTGATTTTCTTACATCCTCTCTTTACATTCTCCTCGCTATAACCTGTGTATTTTGTGGTTCTTTTTGCCAAAGTGAACAAACATCATTTTTTTCTTCACCACAAAGTTTCCAACTTTTCTTTGCATCATCTACAAATTTAATGATAGTGCCTTCGTCACCTCATCTCAGTCATTGATGTAAATTGTGAAAAGTTCAGGCTCCACTTATTGCATTCTGCCAATCAGGCACAAATATGCACATCTGCCAACCAGTCAGTCTTCTGTTCATGCTAATATGTTGCCCTCCACCATGATCTTTTATTTTCTGCAATAAACTTTTTGATGTGGAACCTTATCAAACGCTTTCTTGAAATCTTGTGGTTTCCTGTTAACTGCCTCCTTCCATTGCTGAGGAAAGGGGTTCCATTTGTATTTTCCAGTCTGATGGAATCTTTCTTGAATTGTGGGAATTTGTAAAATTAACACCAAAGCATTGCATCATTAGCCACCTATTTTTAAGACCCTAGGACGAAATCCATTCAAATCCAAAGACTTGTCTGTCCACAGCTCCATCAATTTGCTTTTGTAGCACTTCCTTGATTGTAATTTCATTAAGTTCCTTTCTCCATTCCACCTTTTAATGGGATTTTTTTTGTATTCTGTATAATGATGACACTAACAAGTATTTTTATGTAAGTCACCATTTACTCATTATCTACTATTAACTCTCCATTCTTGTTCTCTAGAGGCAAAGATTGACTTTACACACACTATTCCCTTTTAGTGACTGAACAAACTTTTGCTATCGTTTACTTTTGTAGCTAGTTCCCCATATATCCTAATTTCTTTCTGATATAATTATAGAATTTTACTGTATGAAAGGAGGCCATTCTGACCCATTGCATTTGTACCAGCTCCCGAAAGAGCTACCCAGCTAATCCCATTCTCTAGCCCTATATCCGTAACATTCGAAATTAATCTCTTTCAAATATATATCCAGCTCACTTTTAAAACCTCCTATGGAATCCATCTCCACCACTCTCCCAGGCAAAGAGTTCCAAATCCTGACAACTCGAAGTACGTAAAGAAGTTGCTGCTCAATTCAGTCTTAGCTCTCTTGCTAACTTTGAAGTTATGACCCCAAGTTACTGACCCACCGAGTGGAAATAGTATATCCTCCTTTACCCTGTCAAAATTGTTTATAGTTTTTGAATATCTCTGTAAAATCACCTTTTAATCATCTCTGCTTGAAGTAAGCCCACTTTCTCTAATCTGACCTTATATCTAAAATCCCTCATTCCTGATATGTTTCTGCTCCATGCATATATATTGTTTAAGCTCCATGTATACATGTAGTAGAAATAGCAAAGGAGTGCTATACTTTGCATTAAAATGAGGTGTATATAATTGAAAAATGAGAATTAATAATTAAATTGTAGTTACATTGCTCCATTCGCTGGAGTTATAGTTAGTACAGATATATTTGGTATCCTCTACATGAAAAACAAACCTTCCAGCTCAGCGAGCAAACCTACATTCAGAACCTCAACCTGAGCTACAAATCTTCTCAAAACTCACGAATCAAATATCATGGTTGTATAATATAACAGTGGCTGTTCAGTACTTAACCATTTGTAAAGCAGGTGAGGTCCATAATACAGTATCACCATGTATTACAATAGTTAAGTCTTTCATGCAATCCTCTCATAGGAGCAGCAAATGAGTTTCCGACTAGAAACATGCAAAGTTTTAAAAAAAAAAATCATTCTTGTTATTGAACCTATACAGTATATTTTAAATGTTCGTTCATTCTTTCCCATAGCTGATACTTACCAGCCCACCAACTACAGGAAACCACAATACCACACCGATTCAGTACGAACTCCACAGTTCATTAGGCCAAGTGCAGAAGGTATGTTGTAACAAACTCTTCTGGAGTGATGGTTTCAGCTTCATTACAATTGAGCTTTTCTTTCAATGTATTATGACCACTTTTGGTGTTCTAGGAGTGCAGCCAGGGCATGGACTTTCCTATATACACTTTATTAATGACCAATAAATCACATTTCACAGGGCACCCTTAATGTTAGCAGTTAGGGAAGGCATACCATAGTCTGTTCTCACTCTTTTTAGTTTCTAGGATTGATGGAGGATGAGTTAGTGTTCAAATTCCCCTCACCATTCAATCCTCAGTACTCCATTAGAATGAACAGAAGATGAAATTTGTGTGTCATCCAGGTGGCTATAGACTGTGTTTAAAAATTGTGCTTTATAAATTTGGTAAGAACTTATTGTAAAATCAGCAATTAGATAAAAATAAAACTTCAAAACAGCTGCTGAGGAAATAGTAATGTTGCTTTGTAATGTTAAAGGGCACAGTATACTGTTAAAATAGGCTTGGAGGAGGGAGAATTGTGTATCATGTTATTTTTGCAGATATACTTCTTAATGGTCAAAGGGAAGTTGAGTTGAATACCCCTTACAAAACAGAATATTAACTCTAAAATATAAGACAAGGATAGAGATTTAAATTATAATTTTACTTGTTACTGAGCTCAAAAGAAGCTCCAAGGATTTGGTACCCAGGGCAGTCTGCAGTCTTAGTCAGAGGGGCCTATGGATGTCTATATGGAAAGTAAAAGGAAAACTCCCCTGAATTTGAAGTGATTGGTCATACCTAGGAATGGAGCAGGGGGAGCATTAATTTGCACTCAGCCAACAATTAACTGATATGGCTAACCAGGGTAAACTTGCTGGGTCAAGATTAGTAGAGTGATGCTTTTCTAGCACCAATCTCGACTCTAATCTCCAGCATCTGCAGTACCCACTTTCGTCTAAACTTGCTGAGTGCTCAAACAGGACAATATTCTATTTTCCAACATTAAATTTACACAAAAATCATTTATTTTAGTACTATTAGTATCTTAAAGGATTGTTAACTAAACAGGAATTGATTTATGAACTAAAGGATAGACAGACATTAATGGGTGTGTATTCAATTGACAGGAAGTGAATAGCGGTGTTTCCCAAGATTCTATACTGGGACACGAGCTTTTCACTATATTGCAAAATGACTTGGCACAACTAATAGAGAACCATATAGACAAATTTGCTGACAGCAATAATTTAGTTGATTTCAGAGAACAGTGTAGATGAGAGCACAAAATTGCAAAAGCCACCTCTAACTAATCTTATGGGTAGACAGAACTCTGGCAGCTGGAGTTCAATGTGAGGAAGTGTGAGATCATATACTTTTGAACCGAAGAAAAAGAAATCAGAATATTTTCTGATTTTGAATTGTGGATGAGTAGAGGATCCAGGGATCCAAGTTCAACAACGTATAAATTACTGGACAGACATAATAAATAACTAAAAGGGCTAATGGAGTGTTGGCCTTTATCTTAAGGGTTGGAATACAAAGATGGAAGTTTTATAATAGTTTAAAAAAAAGTACAGTCACCACAGTCCCAGAGGACCATAAAGATGCTCTCTCATTGAAGAGAAATGACTGGTATTATTTTCACCTGAGTGTCATCACACCTCAGGCAAGGGGAGAACTTGATAAGGGGGACCTTCATAGTAACCTCAGCTACTATAGGAATTGAACCCATGATCTTGGCATCATTTTTTGTATTGCAAACCAGCTATCCAGCTAGCTGAGCTAACTAATTCTGAAGCAGGTCTGCAAGCTATAGCAGAAACATTCCTCAATCGGCTGGTTTTCTCTGACTCTCCAACCACTATACTCCTTCACTCCTATATTTGCTAAGTCAAGAATGTAATATGTCACACGAGGATTGAATGAAAGTTGGTATTAGCAATACTATAATATAGATGGAAGCTCAATTAGTGGACAGGAAGCAGAGAGTAGGTAAAAGTGGGGTATTTTTAGTTGACAAATATAATGAGTGGAGTACTGGGATCTTGGCTTCTAAAAACTTTAAAATTACAGTGACTTAGTCAAACACCTAAGAATAATTGATCCCATAGGATTAGTATTACTGAATTGGGAGTCAGCAAATATAATATTACTGCTCAAGAAAAAGAGAGAAATCTGAGAACCACCGAGCAGTTGCACTAACCTCTGATATTGGAAAAATGTTGAAATTTGTTCTTTAGCAACTCCTAAATAATGAAATTGCAGGGCTGGTCAACTAAGTTGACTAGATGGCTAGTGTGTGGATCAGATTATTATCACCAGCATGTGGTTGAATCCTCACTCTAGCTGCTATAGACTTGAGCCTGCCTTCAGTCCCATATTCATAATTTAATGTAATATTGGCACTTGGTGATATTTTCCAAGTCATGGCCAAGGATCTGTCTCTACTTCAGAGAACAGAGCATTGCGCACAGAAAATCACGCTAGGATCAAAGTTGACGTGGTTTTGCAAATGGGAAATCATGTTTGATTTTTTAAATTTTATTTAGAAATGGAAATAGACCATTCAGCACCCCCCCCCCCCCCCCCTCACATAGGAGAAGCAGTAAATGCAGCCTATTTGGATTTCTAAACATTGCTTGGTAAGGTGTCACACAAAAGGTTAATATGCAAAATGAAGGCTTATGGCTTGAGGGTGAAGTATTACCATGGTTAGCAGTCAAAAAGGAAAGATCAGTGATAAATGGGGTACAGGTAGTTCAGGATAACATGCGTTTCGACAGCGCGATATGGCTGTATGTCACTGAAGAATTTGGGAATGGTCTTTTTCAAGAACGCCTACTTCCATTTGCAATAGTGTGATTCCAGCAGGGATCAGTTCACGTGCTTCGTTCTGCACATGCATCGATGTCTACACTGAAATCGCCATGCCGTTCTGCGCATGTGCGATGTCGGTGCCTGTCTTTGTGCCATTCTGCACATGCGTCGGTGTCAGCTACCAACAGAGCAGCTTTCTGTGAAAGGGAGAGAGTACATTTTTTAAAAATGTACAATGTTAAATTTACTTTAGTTTCATTAATAAATACAATTTCAACCTTTATTCAGACTGTGCTATACTTTGCATTAGACTTTTGGGTGATGTTTGAGTGCCTGTAAGCCCACTTTTCCCATAGGCTCCATTATTTCTATTAAATTATTTTCTATTAAGTGAGGTTTCATTGGAATGCAACTACAGCATTGTAGGAGAACTACCTGTGTTTTAAAGTTAACAATCTGTGATTAGCAGAGTACTGTCTGGGAGAGTTCTGGGACTTCAGCCATTTATATCTATGTTCATGACCTGGACAGAATATATTTGTATTCAAGTTTCCTGGTTTAACAAAGATAATTGGGAATGCAAGTTGTTTGGAGGGTAGAGGCTGAGAAATGATAGATTAGCTGAGTGGAGAACAAAATGGAAGATGGACTATAATGTGGGGAAGTGTGAGGTTATTTAGTTTGGCTGTTAGAAAAGCAGAATTTTTTTTTTAAAAAGTGTGAATCTTGTAAATGTTGATGGTTGAGGAGACCTGGATGTACAAGAATCTCAAAAATGGACCTGCAAGTACAACAAGCAATTAGGAAGGCAAATAGAAAGTTGTCCTCAATTACAAATGGATTGGAGCACATGATCAAAGAATCTTTCTTTTAATTGTACGGGGCTTCAGAGACTGAAATGAGAAATTTCTTCACTTATTCCTCATGTTTGGAATTTGCTAGCCCAGGGAGTCAGATTAGATTAGATTAGATTACTTACAGTGTGGAAACAGGCCCTTTGGCCCAACAAGTCCACACCAACCCTCCGAAGAGCAACCCACCCAGACCCATTCCCCTACATCTAACACCATGGCAATTTAGCATGGTCAATTCACCTAACCTGCACGTTTTTGGACTTTAAGACTGACTTTTTGACTACTTACGGAAATAAGGGGGAGTTGGGGAAAGTGTATTTTAACAGAGAGATCAGCTATAATCATGTTAAGTGGCAGAGCAGGCTTGGTCAGCCCTCTATCTACTTCTGCTATTAGTTCTTATGTTCTTAAAATGTGGTCAGCGATGTGCAAATTAAATCTGGGCTTCCTCAAGAGTCCACAATTAGAGGAGTCAGGTATCTGTTATGTTTGTGGACCAGGAGGAGATAAGAGGTAGGAAGGGGTGAGGCCAAGGAAGGTTTGGGAAACAAATGATAAGAATTTTAAAATAAATATATTGTTTGACTGGAAGCCAATGTCAGCAAAAAGAGTAATGTAAAAGATTCGGAAGAGGCCTGACAGGGTAGTCACGGAAAGATTGATTCCCATAGCTGGGGAATCTAGCTCAGCTGACACAACCACATGGTAAGGATTGATCATTTCGATCTAAAATACGGAGAAATTTATTTTGACAGAGACTTGTGAATATTTGGAATTCTCTACTATAGAGGGTTGTGGATGCTCATCATTGAATATTTTCAAAGCTAGGATGGACAGATTTTTGGTCTTTTGAGGAATTGAGAAATAAGGGGAATGAGAAGGAAAGTGGAGTTGAGGTATCATCAGCTGTGATCATATTAAATGGTAGAGAAGGCTTGAGGGATCGTGTGATCTACTTTTGCTCTGATTTCTATATTCTTACATTTCTGTTCATTAGTTTTTGAGAGATTTGACATTGAGTCATGTGAAATGATATTAAGGTGGGTGCTTTGGATTTTAATAAGCATCTTAAAAAGATGTGTGGTGGAGAGGTTTGAGGGTTGGGGTTGAAGGGGAGAATGTTTCAGGATGAAACTGCTCGAAGTGTAATTGCCAATGGTTGAATGATGGAAATTGCAAATGGCCAGAATATTTTAGTATTGTAACTATG
The DNA here is from genome assembly GCF_037043375.1 of Chiloscyllium plagiosum. Classification (NCBI taxonomy): domain Eukaryota; kingdom Metazoa; phylum Chordata; class Chondrichthyes; order Orectolobiformes; family Hemiscylliidae; genus Chiloscyllium; species Chiloscyllium plagiosum. The sequence goes on along the minus strand of NW_028270147.1, from coordinate 90,470,885 downwards.
ATGGATCACACCAAACCTAAAGCCCCTTAGTACTATTGAATGGACTTGAGTAGAACTAGTTCTGACTGGGCACAATCAAATAATATAGCCGAAGGCGATCTCTAGTGTGGCATCTGATCTACTTAAAACTTCTGCAATCTACTATTCCTGGAACAAAAAGAATAACTGTGCCTATTTCATCTTTTCTTAGAAACCAAGTCCTCCTCCTGGCAAGTTCTATTTGCACTAATGGGATTGGTTGCGGTCTTGAGCATCTGTGTATTTTATCTTTGGGTATGCAAGAAGCCTGATCACCTAATGCTGAGACCGGAACTCTTTCTAGCCAAGTGGAAAGAGATGAAGACCAAGTTTCCAAATCAGCAAGACGAATTGTGGAAACGGAGCAGTATTTTGTTGAAGAAACATGTGGGTGAGGAAATGCCCACTCAGCCTGTTATTCTCATGTTTACTGCCGCACAGGATGCAAAGAGAACCATGCAATGCCTCACTCGCAGGATAGCTGAGGTGTACGCATCTGCTTTCAATTCAAGTGTACTAGAAATCAATGGATCAGATCAGAAATCACCGGATAGCGATGCACTGAAGCTGAAACTTGACAACCAACTGACAGCCGGGTTCACGGAAGGGAGGAAGGCCGCTGTAATACATCACTTCCAGGATCTCCCACCCTCTTCTACCTTTCTGTTCTACAAGTACTGTGATCATGAAAATGCTGCATTCAAGGATGTCTCCATTTTGATCACAGTCTTGCTGGATGAGCCAAAGTTGAAGCTGGACTTGTCCCTCAAAAACATGGAGGAAATGGTCCATGACTTTGTCAAGAAGAAATTCTGCTCCGATAAACTGCATATGGATACTGATAAACTGAGTGGGCTATGGAGCCGCATTTCCCATCTGGTGCTCCCAGTCAGTCCGGAGAGAGAGATTGAAACTGGAGACTGCCCTCCATGAAGTTATCTGAATGGCATGCCCTGAATAGAGTTTAAAATTGCAAATGAAACATTGATGTTCACTGTACTTTATGTGAAAGACCACCTGTTACTGGAATCTCAAAATCCAGCTGATTCTTTTTGACTGCTTGTTAAAATAATTGTTCAAATTACTTACTGTGAAATATATATTTTTAAGTGTCTGGTTGAGTATTTTTCTGAACCTCAATGTGATGCTTTCTGGGCTAGGGAAGCTCAAATCAGTTTTTAAAACAAGCCTATCTTTTTTGCTATTAAAAATTTGTACAATTTATTTTTTTCTCCACTGAGATACTGTGCGCTTTGGAAGATTGTCTTATCTGCAAGACCCTCTCTCTCACCAAAGGAGGAAGCTGGAAAATGGTCTGTGCAAGGATCCTATGTTTGTGCAGCACATCACTTCACGATCTCCACTTGCTGTTGCTGGGAACTGCCATTTCAAGCCCAAGAGTCAAGACATAGCATTGTTGGACTGGCCATTTGCTTGGTCACTGGTGTATACTCATCCACTGGCAGAGGAACACTGGGTCAAAGGCAAGATCTCATCAATCCTCTAGCCTGCAGTGATCTCAAGCTCCAGACTGTGATTTAGAGAATGGAATTCAGAAATAACTTGGATACTGGAAACAGTGTGTTCAAGTCCATCCAAAACATTTGGACATTCTTGGTGATTTCCATTTGACAAACCCACATTTCATATTTTAATGTTACAAAGATTAACTCCACTCAAAATATTAAGGTATAAATTGAAATTGTATTTATTTCTTAAATGGTTTTATATTGTCTATTTCACCAAGTGCTAAAAAAATTACAATAAACTGTTTTTTTTATTTAGAAAGCTTCAGACATTTCACTTTATTTTTGAAAGTATTAAAAGTTAGGTGAAGGGTCAGCCTTTGTCACTTGATAGTGCTTGTGAACATTTAGGAAATCAACACTACAGAATGAAGAGCAAAGTGATTTCCTGGTGTTATTGCTAAGATTCTTCCTTCAACCAACAATTAAACATTTTCATTGATGTGATGTTTCTCATTTTAGGATAGCTGCTGTGTTAGATTACAACAGTTGTTTATGTGCAGTGCGCTTAATCTAAATGCAAGTATTCCTTTAATTATTTCCCACTTAAGTGCCTTCCCTGTATTCAATGTCTCTATTTAACAATCTAAAGAAAAGCATTCATCTGTCGTCTTCCAAATAGTACATGCAGGGAACATTTTTATATGTGAGGAAATAATAATATGAATTATCTTTATAAATAGAACTGAACTTTTCCTTTAAGCAAAATATATTTTTTATATTGCTCCCCATTGAATACTGTTTGTATTTAACATATTTAGGATTATTAGTTGGGTTTACAGTGAGATACACTTGCATGTAATGGAAACTGAATAGTAATACAGTGGGCTCTGTTTATTACAGACAGAACGAACACGAATATTTGAATCCTGCAAAATAGGTGACAGCCATTCACTGATTCAGTCCTCAGGCAATGCCCTGAGAAATTAAAGTCAACCTGCCTGGTTTAAAATTTAAACAAAGTTTGGCAATGAACTGTCAATCATCATTAATTGTTGTGTTTACATACCAATGCCTCTTCCAATCAGGGTCCGCTTGCCAAGAAATGTTGGTCCTCCCATTAAATAGGTATTCTTTTCAAATTGTGCTGGTAAGTAAAAGCTGCAACAAAACAACATCTTTTGTCAGCAATACAAATCACTCTTCCCATTTTCCCCCAAACCTCCCATCTTACCCCATTCCACCTTTCCCCAATTCCTGCAAACCCTCTTTCAATAGAGAAGGGAAGCAAAATGGAATTCTAAAGGAATGCTCAAATCTGTGGGATTAGGCTGCGGAAACAAGGTCTAGTCCTTAATAATGATTTAATACTAGAATCTTTTCGTAAGTTCAATTGATTGGATGACATTAAACATCCCTACATTAACAACTTTTCTTTTTTTAAAAAAAAGGAGATGCAGGACTAACTGGGCACATTAAAATCCTGGTAATAGTAGTTGACAGTCATACATAAGCAATTAATAAAGTAATAAGGAAAGGTATGTCTCAAAAGAAAACAGCTTGAACACTATCTATCTTGTCTCTCTCTCTCTTCCCCCTTCCACTGTAATCCTTTTGAGTCAAGAATGGTTGAACAGATACATCAAATAATGAGACACTTTCAACAAGGGAAGTACATCTAAGGATCAGCAATAACCAATTGTTGAATTGATCTAAAACAAAGGCAGGCATAACTGGTTGCCAACTCACAAGTAAGATCCACAAATATTCAACAAATACTATGTTTAAAAAGGGAAATGTTATTGGGAATGACCCTAGTTATATCTGTGATAACTGACAATATGCAACCTGGAAAGTTGTACATAGTTGCGAATATTCAAGTAATTAAGAGAAAATATAATGTTAGGCATTGTGGCATCATTCCTTCTGGGATGAAAATACAAGGGAAGATATTAGTTCCACCCTAAAGGGATACAACAAAAGAAAATCAGTGATTGTGTCCCTATCTAATCTGTAAGATACAGGAGGCCAAATGTGACTTTAACACAACTGCTAACTACTACACCAGCTGTGGCGGCTGATATGGAGCCTACTTGAGTGGTCAATGTGGAGAATGGCTGCTATTGTGTCATCACAGTGCAGACATGGTTTCTAGCAAAGGATCAGGCAACGTCCCCTGGAAAATAGAACAATATGTCTTCTACAGCTACCATCCATCGATAGGAAGTAGTCAATCTGAATGTTAAAAGCATTCAAGAGGATTGCAATGCAGGAGCTGCAATAGGACCGCACAAGGGCGCAGGTCCCACCGCAACCTGTGCGGTGCTATTGCAGCTCCTGTATTATAAAGAAAAACAGTAATTAATTGAAACAGTAAGAAGACTGGGAAGAAATTCACTGGCTTTAATGTACAAAGGCTCAAGGATAATGTTCTTTTGGGACCTTTCAGGAGCCCTAATTGAGAAGGGCATTTGATGAAGTTAAGAAGGAATTAAAGGGCCTGAACGTTCAATATTCCTTGAGGTACCTGGCCGTGTTGCGTTTCGCTCATGGAGGGATGGTACATAACTTTGACTCTGCAGATAAGGTGAAGGACTTTGTGAATTCTCTGAATTAAAGGACTCAAGTCGGGGTGGGAGTGGAGGGGGCATAGTTACAATGGTATGGGTTTTTTTAATTGCCCCTTTTTTCTCTTCTATCTCACCCTTTTTTTGTGGTTCTTGGCTTTATATGTACGGCCTTGATATAAAACTGGAATTATTATATATGTCAGTCGGTTGGGTATTATCTAGGAACTTTTTTTTTATTGCTGTACTTTTGTTTTTCTATTGGGGTGGTTAAGATGGGTGGGAGGGAAGGGGCATCCATTGTTAACTCTCAGAAGGTAAATAACAGGTTTTCTTCTTTTGGGGCTCGGGCATATCCTCAGCTAGAGGGAGTTGGGATGGTAGCAAGGATTGGGAGTAGTGCCACTATGGGCATGGGGGAAGATCTCTAGCAAATTGGGGGTTATTTAGGTGTTAAATGTAGTGATTAGTTTTTTAGTTGTAGTTTTTATAGGAATAGTTTTTTAGACTTCAAAGAGGTAATGTATTTGTCGCTCGTCACACCTCAGATAAGCCTCCTCCTCCTGGGAAACCATGGGCGGCCCTGGATGACCATGGCTAGTGATTTGTTCAGGTGGTGCACCTGAATTGTAAAAGGGAGCTACTCCCCTATTAAAAGAAAGAAGGTGCTGTCAAACTGTAATGGAAAATTAACATTTATTGTGAAATCTATAAAAGCATAGGGAAAACAAAGAAGGGCCTGACTGAAACTAGGGGCAAGTATTGCAGACAGACAGAAAAAATGTAAAGGCAAATCGACCTAACAGCAGACCTACAAGGCCAGTTAAACCAACCTAACAGTAGACTTGCAAGGCCAGTTAAACTACCATATCAACAGTCAAGGAAGGAGAAAAACAACTCCATATCTGGAAAGGAATTCAAATGTTCCAGGCTCCTGGCTTGAGGTGTTGATAAGAATAAGCGAATTATAGTATAAAGGGAATATGTGAAAGTTATCAGGCACCCCTGACATGAGGTGCCTTGCCAATGTATTGGGTCCCTTTGCAAAGGTCTGAAATAAACTTTTTCTTTGCTCTTGCAAGCATTTGAGTCGAGTCGATTTAATTTCCATGACACAAGCCTTAGGAAGGAAAGGGTGGATATCGCCCTACTGCAAGAGATGCATTTAACTGATAAGGAACATCTGAAACTGCAGCAGGGGGATTATGACAGGGTATTCTTCACCTCCTTCAGCTCTAAGAGTAGAGGAGTGGCTATACTGGTAAGAAGGAACCACCCTTTCCAGGTAACTGAGCAAATTAAGGACGAACATGACGGTTCATCATTCTTAAAGATCTAATACATAGAGAAGAGTATGGTGTCTTGAATGTGTATTGTCCCCCGACGCACCCTCTTAAATTTCTAATTGATGCAGTTGCTAAATTAATTAATCTTTGGATGTGCCGTACACTCATAGGAGGGGATTTTAATTGCCTAATAGATCCTGAGGTTGACAGGGTGCCAAGGGGTCCAGCACGTACACCCACGCAATCTAAGCAGTTGGTGGACGTGCGTGAGGAGTTGGGACTAGTGGATGTGTGTAGGCATCTCCACCTCAATGGAAGAGACTTTACTTTCTACTCCAATCCACACGAGTGCCATAGGCGATTTGACATGTTTTTTATGCCAACTGACGGTTTAGATAGAACATTGGCATGCAAAATTGGGAATATAGCTGTCTTGGACCATGCGCCAGTGTATGTAGATGTTAAAATCAAGGATGGTGGAATGGATGCATGGCACTGGCGCGTGGACCCATTCCTCTTCAGGGATAACAAATTTGTTGAGTACATCAGAAGAGGATTGAGTGCCTTATGGGTTATCAACTTGGGTATGCCCAATACTTTGGGTGGCCACTAAGGCATATTTACGAGGCCAGATCATTTTGTAATCAGCGACTAGAAGGAAGTAGAGGGAGGAGCAAAACGGAGACTGGAGGCCAGGCTGCAGATAGCTGAGGAAGTATATTATAATAGGTCCTCATTGGTCAAGCTGCAGCGGGTCACAGCCCTCTGGGCAGCTCTCGACTGAATGCACAAACAGGTGGCAAAAAATATTGGTCTTCTTTGCCAAACAAAGACTGTTTGAATTTGGAGATAAGCCAGGTAGATATCTGGCTAGGAGGAATAAAGCTTCCAATCTATCATGTCTGTTAGAGAGAGGGCTGGCACCCATAAGTTGAAGAAGATCAATGTTAGATTTAGGGAATACTTTGCAGAGCTATATCGGTCGGAAGGAGGGGAACACAGTCCTTTTTTGAGAACCTGGACCTCCCAGTATAAACATGGAACAGGCTTCCCTGTTGAATGCGCCTATAACGATACAGGAAGTGCAGGAAACAATAAGGCATTTCCAGGGGGGCAAAGCACTGGGGCCAGATGAATTTCCAAGTGACTTCTATAAGGAATTCATAAATGTGTTGGTGGAGCCACTTCTGGGGATGTACAACTATTCATATACACAGAATTGTCTTCCACCCTCTCTCAGGGAGACTAATATCGCCCCCATTTTAAAGAAGGGGAAAGACCCTGAAGAACATGTTTATAAAGATTTATTTCACTGTTGAATGTAGCTTTTAAAATTCTATCCAAGATGCTAGCTCTGAGGTTGGAAAAGGTCTTGTCCCATATTATAAAAGAAGATCAGATGGGTTTTGTTAAGGGCCATAGCTCCTCCAACAATATCAGGAAGGTACTGAACACAGTGCAGGTATGCCAGCAAAGATTGATCCCAGGTTTGGTGGGCTCCCTAGATGCAGAAAAGGGTTTAACTGGATAGAATGGCTATATCTGTTTGGGGTCCTACAGCGCTTTTGTCTGGGGGGGATCCTTTGCCAGGTGGGTGGCGGTGTTGTATAATGATCCTAAGGCAGCAGTCATCAGAAACGGCACTGTCAGATAACTTTAATATTGGGAGAGGAAGTCGACAGGGATGCCCTCTCTCACCACTGTTATCCACCTTGGCAATTGAGCCGTTAGCTGAGGCTATCAGGAGGGATCGTGAAATAGTGGGTCAAGGGTGGGAATGGGGGAGCATAAGATCATCCTATATACTGATGACGTCCTTTTGTTCTTGGCCAATCCGGAGAAGTCTGTTCCTCGATTGATTCAAACAATTAATTTATTGGGCGGTTTCTCGAGCTACAGGATCAACTTTACAAAATCGGTAGCCGATTAGTGGAGGTGCCTGATCTGAAGGATGGAATGCAGTTCCCATTTAGATGATTGTCAAAAAGTTTTTTGTATTTGGGAATTTTTATTACCCCTGCCTTCCACCAGCTGTATAAAACTAACTATGCACAACTGTTGGAGAGGATAAAACAGGATTTGCAGCACTGGGAGGGATTACCGTTATCACTGTTAGGCCGAATAGCCCTGATTAAAATGAATGTTCTTCTTCGCCTGTTGTACCCCATGAGAATGCTCCCGTTGTTGTTACCCAGATGAGTGTTACGGAGGCTCAGTGGTTGACTAGGATCCTCTATTTGGTGTCACAGGCGCCCTCCAATTAAATTTACCAAATGGCAGCTTTCGCTGGGTGAGGGAGGGGTGGATCTTCCAGACTTGAAGAAATATCAAATAAGTGCCCTGTTAGCATATGTTAGTGACTGGGTCCGGAGAAATTTCGAGGTGATTTGCTTGATGCTGAAGCCTTGCAGTTGAGATGTCCCCCAGTTAATCTATTACTTACGGATAAGATGAAATCCGTGACCGAGCAGTGTAAGAATCCAATCATTTTAAATACAGTGAAAGCACAGAGGATAATGATGCAAGATGAGGGCTATTGGTTAAAAACCTCACCGTTTACCCCATTGGTGGGAGCCCCAGTATTTAAACCTCGGGCAATGGACTCCGGCTTTAAGTTATGGGAGAATAAGGGAATCTCTTTCATGGGAGATTTGTTCGAGGGGGAGGTCTTGATGTCATTTAGCCAGTTAAGTCAGAAATATGGATTGTCTAATAGGGACCTTTTCCGGTATTTTCAGATAAGGGATTATATAAGAGGAAGACCATGCTCCTCGCTCAGGAGAGACGTGGAGTCAGACATGGAGAAGAGTTCTCCAGTGTCCGGATGCTCTTTCAGTTAGTACTTTGTATCACTTACAGAAAGGTCGTGCCTTAGGGGACGTGGAAGGACTGTGTAGGACATGGAATCGAGAGCTAGGAGAAGTTATCTCATTGGAGGTATGGGAAGATATATGGCGAAATGTATGGAAAATTTCAGTATGTAACAGAGTGTAAACCATGCAATTGAAGATCTTACACAGGGCTCATATAGCCAGAGAGGCTAGCTAAGTTCAAGAGAGGAGTGTCACCAGGGTGTCCCAAATGTAAAATTAGTATAGGCACTCTCACACATTGCTATTGGTCATAATATCTAGAGATATTGGAGTGCTATAGTAAGGGAGCTAAAGGACATCCTGGGGATTGAAATTAACGTGGATCTGGTATTTCTTCTTCTGGGTTTGCCAAATTTGCTCTCTCTGGGGGAACTTGGGAAGAGACTGTGCAACATTCTTACCCACTGTGCAAGGACGAACATTTTAATGAATTGGACGTTGGAAAAGCCACCAGGTGTGGCGTAGGCTGGTGATTGAGCATCTCCCCCAGGACTACCTCACAAACATGGTGCACCACAAAACCGAGCAGTTTTATAAGATGTGGTGGCCCTTTCAAAATTATATTGATGCAGACTTATCAGCAGTATTAATCAGGGCCGTGGGAATCAGTATGGGTGCCCAGGAGGCTTTCGGAGGAGGAGGCTAGGGGAGAAAGAATATGGGTACAATGTCTGGTGCTCCCAGGGATGGAAGCCTCAGTGGAGGTGTGATGAGTGAAACAGAATAGTGAGATATAATTTAATTTAATTTGAATTTAGTTTAATTTAATTTTTATTTAATTTGTTTGTAGTTTAGTTTAAGTTGATACATATGTTCTGGAAGAATAGTAGATCGCTCATTACTAATCGTATCGCAATATGACTTTGTTGTACTGAATCTACTTTTCTGTTTTTTGGTATTTCTTTTGTATATAGATGTTTTGTAAAAGATTTAAAAGGGCTCCAATAAAAATATTTTTTAAAAAAAAAGCATTCAAGATGAATGGAGCAATGTACAAACAATTTCTCATACTCGAGTCCTCCATTACCTGAACATTTGAACATTCTGTGGATTAGAAAGAGTACACAAAATATGCTATATCCTACAACAGAAAACCAAACACATCTGAAGAGAAATTGAACAAATCAAAAATAGCAAATGTTGTGAGGACCTTTGAAACCAATGGTTCAATGTATGGATACATTTTGGATAATGATAATGTGGCAATAGGAGGTGATAGTGCAAGTGTTGTTTTCATTCTACCTGATCGGGTACGGCTTGTTATTTAGAGAAGATAATAAAAAAGATACCAGAGAGAAACATACATCACCGTTCAGAACAATGAGTGGGGCAAGAACTAACTGCTCCAGTTATAATACAGTAGTATAGATAGTCATTGCTTGCATTTGGAGTGTTGAGGATTCTGTGACAATTGGTCACCTGAGGGAAGGAGAAAATTCTCAACGGTTTTTAGTTAGTTGGCCATTGTGGGCATGGCCAAGAGGAGGTGGGTGGCCTGAAAGAAGAAAGATCATTTTAAATAAAAAAAATTATACAATCTCAGGATAGTTTTTGGGGCAAGTAATGTAGCTTAGAAAAAAAAATAGATGATGATTCAGGGTATTAGCCATGTGCGGTCAGACATGTTAACAGAACAAACAAAGCAAAAACAGATGAAAAAGGGTTAAAACAGTCATGTCCCAGAGTGACAAAGAATCACACAGGTCAGTGAAACGATAACTCTTACATGTGAACAACGCTAGGCCTACAGCAAATGGTTCCTTTCCCATGAGAAGAAGTGCCATCCTAAAACATTAACCCATTGTACATGATTATTGGTCCAGTACAATGTTCCAGTCCATAAAACTAAGTGACACATCAAAACAAGATTAAAGACATAGCAATTGGTCATCTGTTTACCTCCCTTACATCATGTACACATTCCCCATTGTTGTTTTCTATTTAAATACCATAGATGAGATTTGACCATGATTGGATGAATAGAATCACAAAGGTGATTTGTCTATTCAAATAAATAGGTAGTATAAAAATTAATTAGGTAAAAGCAAGGACTGCAGATGCTGGAAACCAGAGTCTAGATTAGAGTGGTGCTGGAAAAGCACAGCAGGCCAGGCAGTATCCGAGGAGCAGAAAAATTGACGGTTCGGGCAAAAGCCCTTCATCAGGAATAGAGCTGATGAAGAGCTTTTGCCCGAAACCTCGATTTTCCTGCTCCTCGGATGCTGTCTGGCCTGCTGTGCTTTTCTAGCACCACTCTAATCTAGTATAAAAATTAATGTTTGGAACACCTCAGGTAGTTAACATTTTTACCATGGGAAGAATAAGTCTCCCTTGTAAATGTGAGAATAAACATTAAAAAATTCTCAAGTATCTCCATCTAATTTTAAGGGTTGAGGAAATGAAAGAAATCTCCCCCTTCAAACCCTATATTTCCCTTACACAAATCCCATTCATCCAATTTCTTCTCCTTTCCCACTTCCTTAACTCCAAAACTCTTTTCTTTCTACTTCCCACACTTCAATTCTCTTTGCTTCCCACTCTCTCTCCCTACCCTTTTAACACCAAACCCCTTAATTCTTCATATGCATCCTTTATCTCCTTCCCTTTCCAAATCCCCTCCCTCTGTCTGTCTTCCCTCTCAACATTTCCCCTGCTTCTCTTTCCTTGAACATATCCCTCTTTCCTCCCAGAGGTCCAGGTACCCCCTCCCTTTCCCTCTATTTTAACTCCCACAACCCTAGCCTTTCCTGCATTTCCTACCTGCTCTCAATTACCTCTCCCTCCAGCCATCGCTTTGCACTCCCCTCCCTTTCCATGCCCACCTTGCTTACTCCTTCTCCCTTCTATTCCGCCTACCCCACCATTCTACCTCCCCTCCACTCCTCCCTTTTCTATTTCCTATCTTCTTTCCATTTCCTCTCACCTTCCCCTCCTTTAACCCACTTCTCCATTATCCCGCTCTCATTCCACTCCCCTATCCCTCTCCATTCACTCTTCTCTCTTTTATTGCCCTTCACACCTTCATTCATTTCTGTCCAATACTTCCCCTCTGATCCTATTCCCTCCTCTCCCCTCCACTCTGATCTTATTCCCTCCTCTCCCCCTCCCCACTGATCCTATGACCTCCTCTCCCCCTCCCCTCTGATCCTATGCCCTCCTCTCCCTCTCCCCTCTGATCCTATGCCCTCCTCTCCCCCTCCCCTCTGATCCTATTCCCTCCTCTCCCCCTCCCCTCTGATCCTATGCCCTCCTCTCCCTCTCCCCTCTGACCCTATGCCCTCCTCTCCCCCTCCCCTCTGATCCTATGCCCTCCTCTCCCTCTCCCCTCTGACCCTATGCCCTCCTCTCCCCCTCCCCTCTGATCCTATTCCCTCCTCTCCCCCTCCCCTCTGATCCTATGCCCTCCTCTCCCTCTCCCCTCTGACCCTATGCCCTCCTCTCCCCCTCCCCTCTGATCCTATGCCCTCCTCTCCCTCTCCCCTCTGACCCTATGCCCTCCTCTCCCCCTCCCCTCTGATCCTTTGCCCTCCTCTTCCCCTCCCCTCTGACCCTATGCCCTCCTCTCCCCCTCCCCTCTGACCCTATGCCCTCCACTCCCCCTCCCCTCTGACCCTATGCCCTCCTCTCCCCCTCCCCTCTGACCCTATGCCCTCCTCTCCCCCTCCCCTCTGACCCTATGCCCTCCACTCCCCCTCCCCTCTGACCCTATGCCCTCCTCTCCCCCTCCCCTCTGACCCTATGCCCTCCTCTCCCCCTCCCCTCTGACCCTATGCCCTCCTCTCCCCCTCACCTCTGACCCTATGCCCTCCTTCTTCCCTCCTCTCTGACCCTATGCCCTCCTCTCCCCCTCCCCTCTGACCCTATGCCCTCCTCTTCCCCCTCCCCTCTGACCCTATGCCCTCCCCTCCCCCTCTCTGTGGACCGGATACGGACTCAATCCCGCCCTCACCAAGATGGCCGCCCGAGGAGACCTGTGTTTCCGGTCCCAGTTCCGGTTCCGCCCGCTGAGACCCCGGATGCTGCTGCGGCGGCTCGGCGGCGGGGTTCACTCTGCGGTTGCCCGGAGGCATGAGCGACACCGGCACCGGCTCCGGCTCCGACAGCGATAGCGACAGCTCCGGGCCCGAGCGGGGGGAGAGAGCCCAAACAGGAGGTGAGGGGATAGACGACGGAAAGTCGGAGGCCGTTCAGCCCCTCGAAGCCGTTGCTTCGTCATTCAGTCCCGGCTGATCTGTTTCTAGCCTTAACCCGCACCTTCCCTGCCCGTCCCCTATGAGCCATTATCAGCTCCAGTTTATCAGCAACACATTTGTCTGGTTCACCTTTCAATACACTCAATCAGCCAGGCCAGCTCAGTTCCACACATTAACAAACCTGCGGGGGTAGATAGTCCACTTTTAGAGGGGCCTTTCCCACCTCAGGAGCTGGGTCACCACCAAATTCAGGTGGTCACCATCATCGCTCTGCACATGCACCACCATCATCACCATCATCGCTCTGCACATGCACCACCGGCATCACCATCATCGCTCTGCACATGCACCACCATCATCACCATCATCGCTCTGCACATGCACCACCATCATCACCATCATCGCTCTGCACATGCACCACCGGCATCACCATCATCGCTCTGCACATGCACCACCGGCATCACCATCATCGCTCTGCACATGCACCACCGGCATCACCATCATCGCTCTGCACATGCACCACCGGCATCACCATCATCGCTCTGCACATGCACCACCGGCATCACCATCATCGCTCTGCACATGCACCACCAGCATCACCATCATCGCTCTGCACATGCACCACCGGCATCACCATCATCGCTCTGCACATGCACCACCGGCATCACCATCATCGCTCTGCACATGCACCACCATCATCACCATCATCGCTCTGCACATGCACCACCATCATCACCATCATCGCTCTGCACATGCACCACCAGCATCACCATCATCGCTCTGCACATGCACCACCGGCATCACCATCATCGCTCTGCACATGCACCACCAGCATCACCATCATCGCTCTGCACATGCACCACCGGCATCACCATCATCGCTCTGCACATGCACCACCAGCATCTCGGTTGCAACAAGGAGTGATGGGATCAGGCAGGGCATTCGTTTCAGAGCTCATGGTGTGCTTCCAAAAGTTGCAGCTGCCAACATACTACGTGACAGGGGTTAAACAGGTAGGTTTAAGGTTGTGGGCTTCACTGCCTTAGGCTGCCATTTATTGCCTATTTCCAGTTGGCCTTGTTGAAGGCGGTAGCGAGCTGCCTTCCTGAACCGCTGCAGTCCGTGGGGCTACAGGTAGAGCCACAATGCTGTTTGGGTGGGGAGTTCCAGGAGTTTGCACCAGTGACGCTGAAGGAATGGCGATATGTTTCCAAGTCACCATGGTGAGTACCTTGGAGGGGAACCTGAACGTGGCGGTATTCCCATGTATCCGCTTATTTTGTGCTTCTAGATCGAAGTGGTCGTGTGTTCGGAAGCAGGTGGTGAGTCACTCGCTGCTGAATTCCTAACCTCTGACCTGTACTTGTAGCCACTGTGTTTCTGTGTCGAGTCCAGTTGAGTTTCTGGTCAATGGTAACCCCCAGGATGTTGGCAGTGGGGGATTCGGTAAAACCATTGGATTTCAAGGGGCAGTGGTTAAATCGTCTCTTATTGGTCTTATCTGGCATTTGTATGTTACAAATGCTACTTGCAACTTGTCAGCCCAAGCCTGAAGAGGGCTTATGCCCGAAACGTCGATTCTCCTGCTCCTTTGATGCTACCTGACCTGCTGCGCTTTGCCAGCAACACATTTTTAAGCTCTGATCCCCAGCATCTGCAGTCCTCACTTTCTCCAAGCCTGAATAGTGGCCAGGTCTAGTTGCATCTGTGCAATGGACTGTCAGCATCTGGCAGTCATAGATAGTGTTGAGCATTGTGCAATTACCAATGAATGTCCCCACGTTATGATGGAGGGAAAGTCATTGATGAAATTGTTGACGATGGTTGGGCCTCTGATACTACCCTGAGGAGCTCCTACTATGGTGTCTAGGAGTTGAGATAACTGGCCTCCAACCATTGCAGCCATCTTTCTGTGCGCAAGATATGTCTCCAACCATTGCAGAGCATTCCCCTGATTCCCGTTGATTTTAGTTTTGGTAGGGGCTCCCATGCTCTTCAAATTATTTATTGTCATGCGTACTCGATCACATTACTTGGTGTAAACGCAGCCTTGATGTCAAGTGCTGTCACTCTCATCTCGCCTCTGGAATTCTGTTCTTCTGTCCATGTTTGAACCAAAGCTGTCATGAGTGGCCTTGGGGGAATCCAAACTGGGTGTCACTGAGCAGATTATTGCTGATCAGGTGCTGCTTGAAAGTACTGTTGCTGACACCTTCTATAACTTTACTGATGATTGAAAGTAGACTGATGGGGTGGTAATTGGCTGGGTTGGATTTGCCCTGCTTTTTGGACGTACCTGTGCAATTTTCCAAGTTGTCAAATAGATGCTAGTATTGTAGCTGTGCTGGAATAGTTTGGTCCTGGGTGTGGCAAGTGCTGGAGCACAAGCCTTCACTTTTTCCGAATGTGTCAGGGCCTTTGCTGTATTCACTGCCTCCAACCGTTTTGATTCACTCTAGATGATATCAAGAATTGACTGAAGGCTGGGAGCTGTGGTGTTGGGAACCACTGCAGGAGGATGAGATGAATTATCCACTCAGCACTTTTAACTGAAGATTGTTGTGAATTTTTCAGTCTTATCTTTTTTGCGCTAATGTGCTGGGTTCCCCCATTATTGAAGGTGGGGATATTTACAGAGGCTCCTCTCCCAGTGAGTTGTTAAATTGTCTACCACCGTGGATACGATCGGACTGCAGAGCTCAGACCTCATCTGTTTGTTGTAGGATTGCTTAGCTATGTCTATCACTTACTGATTAGGGTGTTTGATGCAGAGCAAACCCTGTTGTGTAGCTTCACCGGGTTGGTACTTCACTTTTAAATATGTTTATTGCTGTTCCTGGCATGCCCTCCTGCACTCTTTGATCCAGTGCTGATCGCTTGGCTTGATAGTAATGGTCGAGTGGGGATACGCTAGGCAATAGGTTGCAGATTGTATTGGAGTACAATTCTGCTGCTGTTGGTGGCCCACAAGGCCTCATGGATGCTCCATCCTGAGTTGTTGGGTTTCTGGTCACCTCTGCTCTCTTGCTGAATTATACTTGCAAATGCATTCTATTTTGCTCAAAAAGCACACAATCTGCAGGCAGCAATGCAGGAAGTAAATCTATGAAATAGTTTATACATTCTTGCTTTGTAAATAGAACCAGTCTGACTTAAGACTCATGTACTCTAACCGTACACCTTTAATACATTGTCTAAGCTGAGTTATCTTAAGAATTTGACTTTAAAAAAAAGTTCTGGAATTTACATATTAATGAACCAAAACTTGCAACCCATTCTAAAAGATGAAAGACTAAACAGCAATCTGGGTTTGTTCAATTTATCACTTCAGTTGCATGACACTATAATCTTTTGCTATAAATTCTGTGTCTTATGATCCTGTCAAACAGCTAGCTAATGAAAGAGTAGCGCTCTGAAAGCTAGTGCTTCCAAATAAACCTGTTGGACTATAATCTGGTGTTGTGATTTTTAACATTGTCCAAATACGCAAGGCTGCCTTCCGCGTATGCCCCATTCCCAGCTCTGCGTCACGAATGGTTGTCTCAGAAACTGCAACGTAGCAATGTGGCTCACATAGTTGTTGGATGAAATTCTGAAATGGTGCTTGAGTTTGTGAAAGTGTAAGTAAGAATATTTGGTCATAAATATAGGAGCCAAGGGATGTTATTTGTAGAGGTCAGTGATGACAGCAAATCTGACAAGAAGGGTGACGATACTAGATGAGAGGCAACCGTTACCAATGTAATTGGGCCAAGAAAGAAACTTAACATTTTCTTTGAAATACAGTTGAGTGCGCGGATGATGAGTCAGATGGAATGTATATAACCTGAATGTTTTGAACTTAAGTCAGATTGATTCTGAATGTGTAATCAAAGAACATGGTTAATGATTAACAAACCAGGTATAGAAATATTGATTTGAATGTATTCTCAATTCAGGTCTGTAGGTGTGTCCAGCTTTGGTATCCTGGTTGTTGGAAGTTCAGAGAACAAAGCTCAGTGGTTTATGGATTCTGCACAAACGCCCTGTGATTAAATAATACCTTTGGTCTGTCTGTTTCTTTAAATGGTAATATAAATTAACCTCAAAATGAGAAAGTCAGTAGTAGAAAGTATTTCCAAAGATTGAGACACATTTGCCAAGAGATAAGATGATCCAGCATTATCCCACTATGAAGTTTTAAAGCAGACTAATGCCTCATCAATTTCCCACTTTAATGCAATTTTTATTTAATAGCCATCTATCGTGTGTTGGACTGAATGTTGTGCATTCAGCAGCTGATCAAGTGAACTTTGTATCCAGTCCTTTATTATTCTCCATCTTATCAGTGGAACCATCAATAATTCTACTCAGAAGATGGTTGAAAGCAGACTGGTTGAATTAGTTGGATACTGGTTCTTTGAAACCTATTTACGAACTGTCAAAGTGTTTCAGGATGGTAAACCAAGATTTGTTTCAAAACAATGATGTCTAAACCTTTATTTGCAGTGTGATATTTTGTTCTTTGCTTGATTTGTTATCTTCATTTGCTTTTCCAGATGGAAATAGACTTTCTCCAAGTAAGAGAGTGACAGATGGTGTGGACAGTAGTCCTGTGAGGAGAGGTATGAGTTAAATGCTTCAAATTCTTAAATGTGGACTATTTTTTTAAACTACTGGTAAGGTCCGAGGGAGTGTTGCTGAACAAAGAGAACTTGAAGTGCAGGTTCATAGCTCCTTGAAAGTGACGTCGCAGGTAGATAGGATAGTGAAGAAGGCATTTGGTATGCTTTCCTTTATTGGTCAGAGCATTGAGAATAGGAGTTGGGAGGTCATGTTGTGGCTGCACAGGATATTAGTTATGTTAGTTTTGGGATATTGCGTGTAGTTCTGGTCTCCTTCCTATCGGAAGGATGTTGTGAAACTTGAAAGGGTTCAGAAAAGATTTACAAGGATGTTGCCATGATTGGAGAATTTGAGCTATAGGGAGAGGCTGAACAGGCTGGGGCTGTTTTCCCTGGAGGGTCGGAAGCTGAGGGGTGACCTTATAGAGGTTTATGAAATCATGAAGGGCATGGATAGAATAAATAGACAAAGTCTTTTCCCTGGGGTCGGGGAGTCCAGAACTAGAGGGCATAGGTTTAGGGTGAGAGGGAAAAAATATAAAAGAGACCTAAGGGTAACGTTTTCACACAGAGGATGGTATCTTTATGGAATGAGCTGCCAGAGGAAGTGGCAAAGGCTAATACAGTTGCAACATTTAAAAGACATCTGGATGGGTTTATGAATAGGAAGGGTTTGGAGGGATATGGGCTGGGTGCTGGCAGATGGGACTAGATTGGGTTGGGATATCTGGTCGGCATGGATGAGTTGGGCTGAAGGGTCTGTTTCCATGCTGTACATTTCTATGACTCTAATGACCTAGCCTCAACGGCTGTCTGCTGTAAAGACAAATTCATTACCTTCTGAGAGAAGGAATTCTTCCTTGTCTCTGCCCTAAATGGACAACCCCTTATGCTGAGATTGCATGCTCTAGTCATAGACTTCATTCAAGGGGAAACAACCTCTCTGCACCTACCTTGTTAAGTCCCCTAAGAATCTTAAATGTATCAAAAAGGACACTTCTCATTCTTCTGAGCTCCAGTCTGTACAGGCCCAACCTAGTCAATCCCTCCTCATAAGACTGTCCCTCCATATCTGGGATAAACCTAGTGAATCTGCAGTAGACTATCTGTCATTAAATCTTCTTAGTCTTGCCTTGATGTAAAAGAAGTCTAATATGTTCTTCCACTTCTCCTGTCCAAGGATGAGAGAGTGCTTTATTTCCACTACCCAGGTCCTTATACAGTGTCTGCAATTATCTAACTTCAGATTGAATAGGCATAGGTTAGTGTAGTTGCATGGAACAGCAATTACAGCATGTAACTGAAGCGCTTCTTTTCCTACAGATCACATTCCTAAAGATGAAGTTGATTTTGGCAGAGCAGACACAAGTAAGTGGAGATACATAAGGTATTGGCACTGTTTTATCTAATCTGGCATCAATAATTTTTCAAGCAATGTGCTTTCAAAGCAACTGTTGTTATTATAAATGCTGGTAGAGATCTCAGATTGAGATACTTGTGTTCCTTTTTTCCTTAGAAACTAGTGACTCTGAAGGTGATGTGGGGGCAGGTGGTGATTCACCGATCTGTAGCAGGACACGATCTCGGTTTTCATCAGGTACAGAGTTCCCAGAGATTGTACATAGTTAGTTCTATTTGAGGGCGTTTTCCAATTATCCTTTAACTCACTAGCTGTAAATCAATTCTGCTTGTCCTTCCCAGGTAAACTGCTTATACTGGAATAAATACAGTGAAACTGCTAATATCTGTGCATCAGAGCAATGAACCAAACGTTTCAACCGATTTCCCTCCTCACCAGGGGGACCAGCTAGTTTAATATGATTTATTCATTTCCCTGCTGACAGGGAATTATGTGAATAATATTGATTATTATTTCTATCTCCTTTTTCTTTTTCCCAGCTTCCCTTCACCCTCCCCCCTCGTAGTGGGGCATTAAAGCGACACCAATCTTGTGTACATCTGCCCATGCTGTTGAGCTGTCTGGCAAGAGTCACTGGCTTGTCACCTGATCTAGGAGCCTCAGCAATATTTATATTTTTGTCTTTTCGGACTCCAGGCTTGTTGAAACAGTTTAATATCTCAACCACTGCCCACGATGAGATCAGTGAAGGCGAGTTTTGAGAAGATTTGTAGCTCAGGTTGAGTTTCTGGATGTAGGTTTGCTTGCTGAGCTGGAAGGTTTGTTTTCAGATGTTTCGTCACCATACTAGGTAACATCATCAGTGAGCCTCCGGATGAAGCACTGGTGGTGTAGCCCGCTTTCTATTTGTGTGTTTGGGTTTCCTTGGTTTGATGATGTCATTTCCTATGATGACACCATTTCCTATGTCATGTCCTTTTTTTTTCTCAGGGGGTGGTAAATGGGATCCAATGTGTTTGTTGGAATGCCATGCTTCTAGGAATTCTCGTGCTTGTCTCTGTTCGGCTTATCCTAGGATGGATGTGTTGTCCCAGTCGAAGTGGTGTCCTTCCTTGTCTGTATGTAAGGATACTAGTGAGAATGGGTCATGTCGTTTTGTGGCAAGTTGATGTTCATGTGTCCTGGTAGCTAGTTTTCTGCCTGTTTGTCCAATGTAGAAAACTAACCACAAAAAGATATGAGGTAAAAACAATGACTGCAGATGCTGGAAACCAGATTCTGGATTAGTGGTGCTGGAAGAGCACAGCAGTTCAGGCAGCATCCGAGGAGCAGTAAAATCCACATTTCGGGCAAAAGCCCTTAATCAGGAATAAAGGCAGAGAGCCTGAAGTGTGGAGAGATATGCTAGAGGAGGGTGGGGGTGGGGAGAAAGTTGCAGTGGGAGAGGGACTCCCTGAGATTCTTGTAGAGAATTCGACCACATCCATCCTAGGACAAGCCAAACAGAGACACGCACGAGAATTCCTAGAATCATGGCATTCCAACTGGAACTCTATCAACAAACACATTGTCTGGGATCCCATTTACCACCCCCGAGAAAAGAACAGAAAATGACATCATCGCGGGAAATGACATCACCAACCCAAGGAAACTCTAACACATAAATAGAAAGCGGGCTACACCACCAGTGCTTCATTGGGAGGCTGACTGAAGATGTTACCTAGTATGCTGACGAAACGTCTGAAAATGAACCTTGCAGCTCAGCGAGTAAACCTACATCCAGAGATCAGTGAAGTCACGATGGGGTTGAATCATCATGGCTAATTACTGCGCTTGCTTCTGTCATCTATGTATTATTGTAGACAAAATCAATAACGAGTACTTAACAGTGGTGTTTATGCTAAACGGCTTAAGCTAAACTTACAACTCAACTTTGAGTGCTCATAGCCTCTTGTATTTGTTTTTTGCAGATCAGGTTCTTCTGCACACACAGCCTAGACTAAGCCGAAGACCTCTTCGTTCAATCAAAGGTATGACTCTTTCTTGTTTCCGAATCAAGAGGATATGATGGATGCACTACTGAGTTCAGAACTGACTGGCTCAATCTCCTTAGAGTTGTTTGTTTCAGTGATGGGAGTGAATAGGAATGTGGCAATGATTTAAGGACATTCCATCCTGACTAGAGACAAAATGGGAGTGATAACATCCAGTTATCTGTCATGGTCTACATAAGAATTAATGACAGATGTAAAACAAGGAATAGAGTTCTGCAGAGAGTGTTTAAATAAAGTTGCTCTTGACCTTACCAGACTATAATGCTGCTTTCTCATTAGAGCATGACAACTGGAAGTTGTTCAACCTGAGGGTCACCTTTCCTCAACTAAGGGAATAGGTTGAGAAGAAAAATCCTTTTATCGTAGCTTTAGCCAGTGCAGGAATTGAACCCATGCTGTTGACGTCACTTTTTGTCACAAACCAGCCGTCCAGGCAACGGAGCTAAACC
The DNA here is from genome assembly GCF_037043375.1 of Chiloscyllium plagiosum. Classification (NCBI taxonomy): domain Eukaryota; kingdom Metazoa; phylum Chordata; class Chondrichthyes; order Orectolobiformes; family Hemiscylliidae; genus Chiloscyllium; species Chiloscyllium plagiosum. The sequence continues at coordinate 90,450,015 of NW_028270147.1, read as the reverse complement.
AACATTCCTTGAGAGTGCTTCTTGTATTGGAGTCAGATTAAAAAGCACAACTTCCAAGATAATCTCTCTATTGATACCTGAGCCATATACAAATTGACACAGGGATAAGCATTTTGGAAAGAAATGTAAGTTGAAAGATTGATGAGGAAGTCAGAGGTCTTGCTTCATGAGTAGCTGGTAACAGTATTTAGAGTAAAGAGAGTTGTTTGATTGGAGCAGACTACATTTAAATCAGATGGGACCTGATGAATTCAGGAAAAGTAAAAGGTTGAGGTGAATTTGCCATCATTTTACCAGAGCATACAGCTGCTGTCTCATTTGAAAAATATGATTGGTTGTGGTTTAACCTGTGGGTTAGCTCAGGAAAGGGGCGAGGTTGGGAATGTGACTCCTTTATGGTAACCTCAGCTGGTGCAAGATTTGAACCCACACTGTTGGCGACACTGGAACTAAATCTAACTCCTCCTTGAAAATATTTAATATTTTGGCCTCAAATACTTACTGTGGCAGAGAATTCCACAGGGTCATTTCTCCCAGGGTGAAGAAATTTCTTCTCATCTTGGTCCTACCCCATACCCTTAACGTAAAATCCCTGATTCTGGATTCCCTGGTCACCGGGAACATTGTTCCATCTTAAATCTAAACAAAGCATTCTTCATTGGTGTGAGGGGTGACCAGGCTATATTCGTTTGGAAACTATTGGAAGCAATAGCTATCTTTTAAAGAGTTGGTGAATATTTGGTGCAAATTACTTATTTCTTTGAAGCACGGTGGCTCAGTGGTTAGCACTGCTGCCTCACAGCGCCAGGGTTCCAGGTTCGATTCCAGCCTCGGGTGACTGTCTGGGTGGAGTTTGTACGTTCTCCCCGTGTCTGCGTGGGTTTCCTCCGGGTGCTCCGGTTTCCTCCCACAGTCCAAAGATGTACAGGTCAGGTGAATTGGCTATGCTAAATTGCCCGTAGTGTTAGGTGCATTAGTCAGAGGGAAATGGGTCTGGGTGGGTTACTCTTCAGAGGGTCGGGGTGGACTGGTTGGGCTGAAGGTCCTGTTTCCACACTGTAGGGAATCTAATCTAAAAATCTAAACACAAGCATTCCACAGAGAGTGATCTAAATGTGGCTAGCAAGAAAAGTTAACAATAGTGTTAGAGCAAAGGAGCAGGTGTATATTTTGCCAATGATAGTAAGTATTAGAAGGATTTTAGAATCAACAAAGGATTAATGCATTGCTGAGATAAAAGAGAATGAGTGTGGACTAGTGACACTCTAAGAGGTTGTAAACATTTCTGTAGATTGGTAAACGGGAAGCGATTAGTGAAAGCAAACATAGGTCCATTAGAGGCAGACAGATAACGTAGTGGGAGAGAAGGAAATGACATAAATTCTGGAAATAATGGGAAGCCAAGAGTTTAGAGCAGTGATAATGGGTCTCTTGGACAATCACATGATTGGGAATAATTGGTATTGATCTGTGGAAAAAAAAATTGTTTGGCAAATCTGCTTCGTCTTTTTTGAGACTATAACTAGTATGACGGAAAAGGATGAACTGGTGGATGTAGATTACTTGAATTTAGAAAAGCATGTAATAAGGAGTCACACGAGAGGTTTTAACAGAAAATTAGATCTTGTGCATTTGGGAATAATATATTGACATAGTTTACAAATTCATTAACAGACTAAAGAGAGAGTACAGAGCTTTTTTGGTTTGACAGGCTGTAATATGTGGGGCACAGAGAATCAGTTAGGAAAAAGTGAGGACTGCAGATGCTGGAGATCAGAGTCGAGAGTGTGGTGCTGGAAAAGCAAAGCAGGTCAGGCAGCATCCGAGGATCAGGAGAATGGATGTGTCAGGCATAAGCCCTTCATCAGGAAGAATAAGTTGTAGAGCTTCAGCTAGTTACAGTCAATATTAATGCCTTGGGTGAGCCATAATTGAATTTGCTGTTGAAAGAAAGCAAGAAGTCATTTTTGGCCCATTAAGTCAATGCTAATTCCCGGCAGAACAATCAGTAAGTTCTACTCCATCATTCGTTCCTGTAGACTTACCACTATTTCTTTCTTGTACACAAAAAGAATGCAAACAGATGTAGACAGGTTAAGTGAGAAAGAACATGGCAGATGAAATATGGTATTACAAGATGTCAAGTTATTCACTTTTAGATTGAAGCACGATATTAAAATGGCTTGACTGGATAGATGTTGAGAAAATGTTTTCGCTGGCTGAGAAATATGGTACATAAGTCTTAGGTTTAGGAGTTAGTGATTTAAGTCTGAGATTAGGCGGGATTTCTTCACTCAAAAGTTTGTGAATCTTTGAAAATCATTACCATATAGAGCCCTAGGTGCTCAGTTGTTGATTGCATTTGAGGTAAAACTTGATAAGATATTTGAATATGAAGGGAAATGGAGATAGTGCAGGTAGGTAGAATATCCATTATAATCTTGCTGAACTGCAGCATGGACTCATTATCCATTCTATTTCTTATATTTTTGGGAATGTGTGATTGATAGTAACTTTAATATCTCAGTTTCATTCCTGAACAGAAAATGTGACATTCAGGTAATTAGTTTAATGGACAGCCAAAATGTTTCATTAACTTTAGTCATATACTATGTCAAATATTAATCCAATTGTTGTATATATTGTGCATCACAAGCTTTGACTGTCAAAGATTTTTTTCGGGATAGCAATTACTGTGTGACTTAAAATTATCACACTGGTGACTAAAAGTGTTAACTTGTTAAAGCGTTAAATTTTTTTCACTGTTATATTGACACTTGCCAACTCTGGCTTAAGTTTAATTGGGTCCTTAGATTCAAACATGGAAATGTGTTGCTGGAGAAGCGCAGCAGGTCAGGCAGCATCTAGGGAACAGGAGAATCGACGTTTCGGGCATTAGCCCTTCTTCCTGAAGAAGGGCTAATGCCCAAAACGTCGATTCTCCTGTTCCCTAGATGCTGCCTGACCTGCTGCGCTTCTCCAGCAACACATTTCCATCTCTGATCTCCAGCATCTGCAGACCTCATTTTCTCTCCTTAGATTCAAACCTCCAGCAGATTGCAGGAGCCCTGAGCATGCAAGAATTCTGCAGCTAAATCTCTTCAGCCCCAACATTGACAGATTTCCCTGCACGATGGGAAACTGTTGATAAGTGTGCACAATGATCTCTGTATTCAAACAGGGTAGAGTGAGTGACATTTTAAACTTTGATCCCTTATTTGCTAAAATGTAAAACCTACAAGTGATTCTTTCCCCATAACTTACTGCCTGTGACAAACAGCATTTTCACTGATTTCTTTAAAGGAACATGTGTGATTGCTTTTTGTGTTAATTTGTTCCAATTATTCAGAAACATTATGTTTATCACAACAGAGAAGAAAGATGATGTTGAACCAACTTTTGTCTAGTTAATAATTATTGTCATGATCAAACAATGTATTCGTTTATGATTCAGACTGTCAATTTATATTATCTATCACAGCTTTTTAGCTTCAAGTTTTAATGTTTCAACCAAGTGACTCAGTTATTTCAGTCACAGTCTCATTGTATACATGTACTTGGAGACAATGGTGATCACTTTACAAATCCTGCTTTCCCATAGGTCGAAAGGATGGTGATGCTTCATTACAAACTAAAGCTGATCACAGGCCTGTAACTTCAGGTAAAGCAGAGCAGCAATGTTGTGTTGTAACACTTGTCTCCTTTTTCTTTTGGCATAGGCAGAATTTAAGGCTTATCAGACTTTGGTTGGACAACTGTTTAATTCTTTTAAGGGTTTTCTGCAGCAATCACTGATGCATTGGGCCATAAGGTCCAGGAGGAGAAATAGCCTTTTTGGCTCATTGAGTCTGCTGCAACATTCACTGAGTTCATGACTGAGCTGATAGTCAAATTCATTTTCCTGCCTTATTTCATAATCCTTGATTCCCTTAGTAATTAAAAATCTGTCTATCTCACCCTTGAATATACTTAACCAAACCTTAACAACTCTCAGTGGTAAAGAATTCCACAGGTTGAGAGAGAATTGCCTCCTCGTCTATGTTCCTGTGTTCACTTGGGCCTCCCTTTTCCTTTTACTATATTTTTAAAAAAATTCTTAATGTACATTTTTTTTATATACTGTTTCTTTATTGGTCCTCCGTTTATTTCAGTCATCATTTGTTGCCTTAAGTTCTGGATTAAGGCTAAAGTTCTGGCTGTGTCAGTTAGGCTGTAATAGGATGAGGTTTCTGAAAGGACTAGCAATAAAAGTCAGAGACCATAGTATAAAAGTAGGCCATTTAGCCCATTGAGCTTGCAGTGCTATTTCATGGGATCATAGCTGATCTGATAATCCTCAACTCTACTTTCCTACCTTTTTACCATAACTCTTGATTTCCTTAAAGATTAAACATATGTATATCTCAACTTTAAATATGCTTGTGTTGCTGAACAAAGAGACCTTGGAGTGCAGGTTCACAGCTCCTTGAAAGTGGAGTCGCAGGTAGATAGGATAGTGAAGAAGGCGTTTGGTATGCTTTCCTTCATTGGTCAGAGTATTGAGTACAATTGTTGAGGGGGAGGTTATGTTGTGACTGTACAGGACATTGGTTAGGCCAACTTTGGAATATTGTGTGCAATTCTGATCTCCTTCCTATCAGAAAGATGTTGTGAAACTTGAAAGAGTTCAGAAATGATTACAAAGATGTTGCCAGGGTTGGAGGATTTGAGCTATAGGGAGAGGCTGAGTAGGCTGGGATTGTTTTCCCTGGAATATCGGAGGCTGAGGGGTGACCTTATAGAGGTTAATAAAATCATGAGGGGCATGGATAGGGTAAATAGGCAAAGTCTCTTCCCTGGGGTGGGTGAGTCCAGAACTAGAGGGCATAGGTTTAGAATAAAAGGGAAAAGATATAAAAGACACCTAAGGGGTAATGCTTTCATGCTGATACGTGTATGGAATGAGCTGCCAGAGGAAGTGGTGGAGACTGGTACAATTGCAACATTTAAAAGGCATCTGGATGGGTATATGGAAAGGTTTGGAGGGATATGGGCCAAGTGCTGGCAGGTGGGACTGGATTGGTTTGGGATATCTGGTCGGCATGGACGAGTTGGACCGAAGGGTCTGTCCGTGCTGTACATCTCTATGACTCTAATGACCTAGTCTCAACAGCCATCTGTGGTATAGACAAATTCATTACCTTCTGAGAGAAGGAATTCCTCCTTATCTCTGCCCTAAATGGGCAACCCCTTATGCTGAGATTGCTCACTCTAGTCATAGACTTCACTCAAGGGGAAACAACCTCTCTGCATCTACCTTGTCAAGTCCCCTAAGAATCTTAAATGTATCAAGAAGGACACTTCTCATTCTTCTGAACTCCAGTCAGTACAGGTCTAACCTACTCAATCTCTCCTCATAAGACTGTCCCATCATATCTAGGATAAACCTAGTGAATCTGCAGTAGATTATCCCGAATACCAGTATGTCTTCCCTTAGATAAGGGGACCAAAACTGTTCACAGTATTCCAGCTGTGTTGTGACTAGGGCCTTTTATAATTTTAGCAAGATCTCCATGTTTTTTCTATTTACTCCATTTGTTTTGAAATAATGGCGAAAATTTCATTTGTATTTCTTATTACTTGATGAGTTTGTGTGTTAGCTTTTTGTGATTTATGCATGAATCCTGATTTGCTGTAGCTATCTGCAGACCTCTATTTAAATAATATTCAGTTCCTCCACTCTCCTCACATTCTTCACATGATATTCCATCTGTCAAGTTTTGCCCACTCACTTAAACCTATCTCCCTCTGCAGCCAATATGTGTCATCCTGAACACTTGGCTTTCACTTTCTTCTTCCAAGTCATTAATATATAAAAATACATATTGATTGCTGTGGCACACAACTTTTTACAGGTTGCTAACCTGAAAATGTGACCCTTATCCAACCTCTGTCTTCTGTTATTTAGCTAATCCTCCATCTATGCTATTCTTACTAATGCAGTCTTAAGATGTGGAAATCACTGCGGGCCAGCATTTATTGTCCATCACTAGTTGTCTTTGAGAAGGTTCTGGTAAGTTGCCTTCTTGAACCATTGCAGTTCTTGTCTTATAGGTAGATCCACAATGCTATTTGGGAAGATTCCCAGGATTTTGACCCAATGACATTGAAGGAACAGCAATAGATTTCCAGGTCAGGATGTTGAGTGACGGAGGGAATTGGTAGATGGCAGTGTTCCTGAGTGTCTTGCTGTCTTTCTAGATGGCTGTGGTCGTGGGTTTGTAAGGTGCTATCTAAGGAACTACAGTGCATTTTGAAGATGGTACACACTGCTGCTTCTTGAACATCAGTGGTGAAGGAAGTGGATGTTTGTGGATGTGGTACCAATCAAATGGACTGCTAGGTTTCAGGGTTCATCTTCTCGAATATTGGTGGAACTATAATTATCCAGGCAGCTGGGAAGTATTCAATCAAACTACTGACTTGTGCCTGCTGGAAAGGCTTTGAGGCACGAGGAGATGAGTTACTTACTGCAGAAATCCTAGCCTCTGACCTGCTATAGTAGCTATTCTATGTATATAGATAGTGCTGTTCAATTTCTGTTTAATGGTAATACCTAGGATGTTAACAGCAGGGGATTCAGTGGTGATAATAGCATTGGCCATAAGGTGTTTTGGTCAGTTTTCTCTAGTTGGAGGTGGTCATTGCTTGGCTTTTAAATGGCATGAATGTTACTTGCCACTTTTCAGCCCAAGCCTGAATATTGTCCCAGTCTTGCTGCATTTGGACATGGACTATTTCAGTTACCTGAGGAATCACAAATGGTGTTGCAATCATCTGCAAACATTCCCGCTTCTGACCTTATGATGGAGGTCATTGATCAAGCTGAAGATGGGCCTCAGACACTATCCTGAAGAACTTCTGTGGAGACATCCTGAAGCTGAGATGACAGTCCTCCAACGAACACAGTCATCTTCATATATGCTAGGTATGACTCCAATTAGTGGAGAGTTTTCCCCATTGATACTCATTGATTCCAGTTTAGCGTAGACTTCGTTGACACCACATTCGGTCAAGTGCAGCTTTGATGTCAGGGACAGTTATTCTCACCTCTCTTCACATTTGGAATTAAGCTCACTTGTCTATTTGAACCAAGACTGGGGAAGATACCAAACGAGTATTTTGCATCAGTATTTACTGTGGAAAAGGATGTGGAAGATATAGAATGTAGGGAAATAGATGGTGACATCTTGAAAAATGTCCATATTACAGAGGAGGAAGTGTTGGATGTCTTGAAATGCATGAAGGTGGATAAATCCCCAGGACCTGATCAGATGCCCTAGAACTCTATGGGAGGCTAGGGAAGTGATTGCTGGGCCCCTTGTTGAGATATTTGTAACTTCGATAGTCACAGGTGAGGTGCCGAAAGACTGGAGGTTGGTTAACGTGGTGCCACTATTTAAGGAAGGTGGTAAGGATAAGCCAGGGAACTGTAGACTAGTGAGCTTGACATCGGTGGTGGGCAAGGTGTTGGAGGGAATCCTGAGGACGGGATGTACATGTATTTGGAAAGGCAAGGACTGATTAGGGATAGTCAACATGGCTTTGTGCATGGGAAATCATGTCTCACAAACTTGATTGAGTTTTTTGAAGAAGTATTGAAGAAGTAACAAAGAAGATTGATGAGGGCAGAGCGGTAGATGTGATCTATATGGACTTCAGTAAGGCGTTCAACAAGGGTCCCCATGGGAGACTGATTAGCAAGGTTAGATTTCATGGAATACAGGGAGAACTAGCCATTTGGATTCAGAACTAGCTCAAAGGTAGAAGACAGAGGGTGGTGGTGGAGAGTTCTTTTTCAGACTGGAGGCCTGTGATCAATGGAGCGCCACAAAGATCGGTGCTGGGTCCACTTCTTTTCGTCATTTATATAAATGATTTGGATGTGAGCATAAGAGGTACAGTTAGTAAGTTTGCAGATGACACCAAAATTGGAGGTGTAGTGGACAGCGAAGAGGGTTACCTCAGATGACAACAGGATCTGGACCAGATGGGCCAATGTGCTGAGAAGTGGCAGATGGAATTTAATTCAGATAAATGTGAGGTGCTGCATTTTGGGAAAGCAAATCTTAGCAGGACTTATACACTTAACGCTAAGGTCCTAGGGAGTGTTGCTGAACAAAGAGACCTTGGAGTGCAGGTTCACAGCTCCTTGAAAGTCTCAGGTAGATAGGATAGTGAAGAAGGCGTTTAGTATGCTTTCCTTTATTGGTCAGTGTATTGAGTACAGGAGTTGGGAGGTCATGTTGCTGCTGTACGGAACATTGGATAGGCCACTGTTGGAATATTGCGTGCAATTCTGGACTCCTTCCTATCGGAAAGATGTTGTGAAACTTGAAAGGGTTCAGAAAAGATTTACAAGGATGTTTCCAGGGTTGGAGGATTTGTACTACAGGGAGAGGCTGAACAGGCTGTGGCTGTTTTCTCTGGAGCGCCGGAGGCAGGAGGGTGACCTTATAGAGTTTACAAAATCATGAGGGGCATGGATAGGATAAATAGGCAAAGTCTTTTTGCTGTGGTGGGGGAGTTCGGAACTAAAGGGCATAGGTTTAGGGTGAGAGGGGAAAGATATAAAAGAGACCGAAGGGGCAACTTTTTCACTCAGAGGGTGGTACGTGTATGAAATGAGCTGCCAGAGGGAGTGGTGGAGGCTGGTACAATTGCAACATTTAAGAGGCATTTGGATGGGTATATGAATAGGAAGGGTTTGGAGGGATATGGGCCGGGTGCTGGCAGGTGGGACTAGATTGGGTTGGACGAATTGGACCAAAGGGTCTGTTTCCCTGCTGTACATCTCTAAGACTCTAAGTCAGGAGCTGGGTGACCCTGGCAGAGGTTGGGCATTAGTGAACAGATTATTAATGAACAAGGGATGATTGGTAGCACTGTTGATGGCACCTTCCAACACTTTACTGATGATGGAGAGTAGACAGATATGGCTGTAATTGGCCGGGTTGAAATTGTCCTGCTTTTTGTGTACAGGTCATATGTGGACAATTTTCCACATGGTTAGGTAGATGCCAATCTTGTAACTGTATTGGAACAGCTTAACTAGAATTGTGAAAGATCTGTAACACAACTTTTCAACACTATTGCCAGAATGTTGTAAGGGCCCATTGCCTTTGCAGTATCCGTTGCCTCCAAATGGTATCGCGTGGAGTGAATCAAATCAGTTGTAGACTAACAACTGTGACACTGGGGACCACTGGAGCAGGCTGAGATGGATCATCTACTTTGCATTTCTCGCTGAAGATTATTGTGAACGCTTCAGCCTTATAATTTGCACTGATGTGTTGGACTCTTCTCTCTCACACCCCCCTCCCCCCCCCCCCCCCCCCCCCAGTAATGAATTGTCTTATTGTCCACCACCATTCACGACTATATGTTGCAAGGCTGCAGAGTTTAGATCAGATCCGTAGGTTGTGGAATCACTTAACTCAGTGTGTCATTTGCTGTTTGTGTTGTTTGGCACACAATTAGTGCTGTTGTGTAGCTTCACTAGGTCGAGCCAGAGTTACTCCTGCCCTCCTGCACTTTCCTTGCTTGAACCAGGATTCATTACCTGGCTTGAGGGTAATGGTAAATTGGGGCATATGCTGGACCATGAGGTTGCAAATTGTGTCGGAGTATGATTCTGCTGCTGCTGACGATCCACAGTGCCTCATGGGTGCCCTATTTTGATTTGCAAGAACTGTTCAAAATCCATCCAATTTAACTCTGTGATAGTGCCATTTGTAAGCTATTCCCAGTGATAGGGTTGCGGGTGGGTGGATCTTAACAAGCAGAAACCAAGGAACAAGAGAAGGCTGCTTATCTCTTTAAGTCTGCTTCACCATTCAGTAAGATTGTGGCTGATATGATTTTAACCTCAACTGTACATTCCTGCATATCTCCAATAATCTTTCATCCCCTTGATAATCAAGAATCTGATTACTTCTCTGTCAAAAATATTTGAAGATTCTGCACCCACTGCCTTTTGAGGAAGGGAGTTCCAAAGACTATCAAACCTCTGAGAGAAAAAAACTGTTTCCTCACTCTGCTTTAAATGGGTGACCCCTTATTTTTAAACTATGACCCCTATTTCTAGATTCTTTCACAACAGGAAACATCCTTTCCACATCCACCCAGTCAAAACCTCTCAGTATCTTATATGTTTCAATGAAGTCACCTCTGATTCTTCCAAATTCTAGAGGATACAGGTCTAGCTTTTCCTCACAAGGCCATCTACTTATTCCAGATGTTCGTCTAGTAAACTTTCTCTCAATTGCTTCCAATGTGTTAATATCCTTTCCATAAAAGGAGTGACAATACTGTATATAGTACTCCAGATGCAATTACACAAATTCTCTGTATTATTGAAGCATTACCTCCTTACTCTCGCATTCCGTTTCCCTCACAATAAACCATTGCATTTTATTATCTTTCCTAATTACTTGCTGTACCTTCATAGTAAATTTGTGTGATTCATGTCAGAGGGGATCCTGATCTCTCTCCATGTCAAAGCTCTGCAACCTCTCACCATTTGAATAATATGCTTCTTCTTTGTTCTTTGTGCTAAAGTTCACAATTTTGCACTTGGCCAAGTTATACTGCATTTGTTGGACGTTTGCTCACTCATCTTATCTATCTACGTTCATTATTAGGCTATGCCCTCTTCTCAACTCACTTTCTACCTATCTTTGTGCCATTCTTTTGTCCCTTCATCCAAATCATTACATAAATTGTTAAGAGTTGAAGTCCCAGCACTGACCTCTGCAACATACCACTTGTGGTATTCTGCAAGCCTGTAACAGACCCATTTCTTCTTCTTCTCTGCTTCCTGTTAGCCAGACATTCTGATGACCTTGCCAAAAGTCATGTCCAATATCATGAGCTTTTATTTTTTGTCATAACTTTTGATGTGGTATCTTACCAAATGCCTTCTGGAAATCCAAATACAATACATCCATTGGTTTCCCCTTTATTCACGATGCATTACTTTCTCAAAGAACTCCAATAAGTTAGTTCAACATGATTTCCATTAACAAATCCCTGCCTGATTACCTTGAACTGATCCAAGTGTCCTGTTATAACATCTTTAAAAGTTTCTAATATTTTCTCTATGACAAGTATTAAGCTAACTGATCTGTAGTTTCCTGCTAATAATTTGTTTAATTAACAGAGGCATTCCACTACTCTTCCCTAGTTTTCTGTCCTTCCTAAATGTTACATACCCTTCGATATTCAGGTGCCAATCTGGGCATCCTGCAGCCACATCTCCGTTATGACCACGAGATCATACTTATTTTTCTTAATTTGTACGACTAGTTCATCTGTTTTATTTTGAATGTTATGTATATTCAAATTAAGTCCCTTAAGTTTTGTCATCTTATCATTTTTGTAGCCTCTTGTATTATTTGTTGAGTTACTCTTACATCTGCATTCTCTCCTTTTTTGTCCTTGCCTGTTTATTGTTTCCCTCATTAACCCCTTCCTGTGTTGCATTTTCCCCATTCTGGTTTACCGCAACTGCTCAGATTTGGGCCATTGGCCCCACAAGGACTGTTTGGTGATCTTTCTTACCGATACTGTCATGTATGCATCTGTAGTAGGCAGAGGTCAAGCATGTTTTGCCCTCTTGTTGGTTCCCTTACCACCTACTGCAATCCCAGTCCAGCAACTATGTCCTTTCGGACTCAGTGGGCTTGATCAGTACCATTCCCTGCCCACTGCCCCACCAAGAGTACATTCTGTACCTTTGCCACCCACAATGCATCCTGCAAGTGGTGTTCAACATAGAAGAGTACTGAAGTACAAAATATTAAACTGGGACAGTGAGATTAAAAAGGTGTATAGCACCTTACATGATTTCAGGCCATCACAAAATTCTACCACCTGATCAGCACTATACTGGCACTGTTGGTTGAAGGTTGTACTATTGCTCAGGGCAAAGGAATTATTTATATAGCGGGTGAGCTATGAGATGTTGAGGACAATTTTCCATTATTGAATGTTTCTTAATGTACATGCGCTAAGCGGAATGATTTGCATTTACTGAATAAGTGAGAATTAGGGGTTATTCTCTGCCTATGCATTATGTGTGATAGTTTTCATTTTATCTAAATGACCAACATTCCAACTAGCTGAATGAAATTTCTGCCCTGATCCTGTGTTCATCATTCAGCAGACTGGATTACATTTGCTGACTGAATTTAAACCTGTATTGATGTTGGTGTGGTGGTAATGACATTGCACAAAGGTTAGGTTTGTTTTTTAATTTATTAGTCCTGGTTTGTTTCAACCCAACAGTATTGCCTCACAGTGAACCTTCGCCCAGGAAAGGAGAAAGGGACAGAAGACCTGCTGGAAAAGGTACAAACCAAACATGGCTTAAAATTTAAACCAAAAGAATTGCGGATGCTGTCAATCTGAAACAGAAGTGGAAATTGCTGGAAAAGCTCAGCATGTCTGGAGGCATCTGTGAAGTGAAATCAGAGTTAACGTTTCCAAATCCAAAACATTAATTCTGATTTCCCGTCACAAATGCTGCCAGACCTGCTAAGCTTTTCCAGCAATTTCTATTTTTGTTGTTGGTGCTTAAAATTTATCCAGTTGCTTTAAATCAACTTTATGCCAAAGGGAAATTTTATAAATGATGCAGCTCTAAACCAACTGGCGGCAAATCAAACTTTCTGAGCTCTTGGAATTCACAGAGGACAGTAATGTGTTGAGCCTCCCCAAAACTGTGTATTGGAAAGTGGGAGTCTGGTGTCATACCTCACTTGGCTGGTGTGCTGGAAGTCAAGCCCTGCTATTCTTGGGGTTGTCACAAAGGTTAAAGGCAGACACGAAAAGAATTTTGAAGGGTCACTGGCACCGAAACATTAACTCTGCTTTCTCTCCACAGATGCTGCCAGACCTGCTGAGTGGTTCCAGCAATTTCTGTTTTCGTTTCTGATTTCCAGTGTGCATAATTCTTTCAGGCTTCTTTTGACAAAGACAACATTGAGAGAGAAAAACTGGAAAGGCAGTCCAATAGTCTTTGTCCAAAGGGTTCACTGAGATTATCCTTTTGGCTTGTTGCTTGTCAATCCCATCCTCTCTAAGTGTTTTTCACTTCCTTGCAGAGACACCTGGTTCACAACTTATAAGGTCTTTGACTTTTTGGTTAAAATCAACAGCTTACAGCAATTGGTGAGGAAAGCTAAACTGGCTTTCTTCACATTTTAGTTCTTTTTACTGCAGAGGCAAATATAGTACCTTTATTTCTGGAGGTCTGAAGGCTTCTCCTTGTCTTGTTCACACCCACAAGCAGTTCAGCCATTTGGAATCCAATCACATCATGTTGGCAGGCAGAAAGCTTTAGTCATCGATAACTGGTCATCACTCTTCAAATCAATCAACTACATGTTAATGGCCAAATTTCATTTTGTATAGACTCCCTGGCTTCAGCTGATTTGCAGCTAAACTTGTCCCACTGGTTGAACAAACAACGGTGTAAACTGCACTTACAATGAGTGCTGGAAGCTTGTTTTTAAAAAGTGCAGCAATTTCTTCCACAGTCCCTGGTGTTTAAAACAGTCCTTTTCTCACTTCAGCTCTTAATTAGAAATACAGAAAAGTAAAAAGATGCAGTCTGTTCACTGGGTGTCTTGCATGCAAATATAGAGAGATGTGAAAGTTAGTTAGAGCAAACTTGATTAAGTGTGAATCCAATTTTACTTAGTTGGCCATTACCTTTGGCATCATGCAATGGCTAAAGGAGTTTTGTTTTATCCAACATTCTAGTTCTGTTTCAAAACACCTTCAAATGTTCTTTTTTAAAAGACCAGGAGCATACTAACCCATTCTGTACTAGATTAAGATCTACACCATTTTCATTATCAAATGTTTAACAATTCCAATGTATGCATCTCTTAGATGAGGGCTTCTCAAAGTAGGGATCGGGACCCCACATTTTGGCAGCAGTGGTCATGTGGATGTCTGCCCTCCACCACCCACCTCTCGGATTGTCACACCCAAATTCTCCATTCCCCTAAGCTTTCTCATTTTTCTCTCTCCAGAACCCCACCTCCTTTCTCCTCTCCCATTGCACTACCTGCACATACATACACACCTTCTCCCTAATCTCAGCTCTTATTCGGGCATGATGACAATCTTCAAGCTCAAAGTGGAATCATGATGGGGAAATGTTTAGAAAGTTCTGTTGTCAGAGTTATACTTTCCTGCAGCTTTAATGTGTGAAAGTACAGAGTTTGTTTTTTGTTGAAGTAGGAAAGAAAATAGCTATAGTAGCTAAGCCGAACAGGGGATTCAGTGAAAGAATCGAGAAGCAATGAACATCAAGGTCATGCAAACCATCCTGCCATTTGGCTAAAGAGGGAAGCAAAGCAATAAGGCACAGTTGAGTTGTAGAGGTACACATCTAGGAACAAGCATAATGTGATATTGAGTGTAAAGTACTTGGGCAAAGACAGGACAGGCACCTTTCTGTTGGCTTCATCCCAATTCTGCCAAAAAGTATCTTATTGGTGGTTAGTTCTTAGACATGAAGCCAGTTGTGGAGAGATGTGTCATTCAATATTACTCAGGGTAATTTCCTTTTGAGAGCAATATGAGGCACATAATAATTGCTTTCAGATAGTGATTTGTACTAATGTATTTAATAAATTGTGATTGCATCGTGTGTATTTAGAGTATCGTTTACTATCAAGTCCACAGAGACTGTTTTGACACATGTAGAAATTGCCCTAACTATTGACGATGGAGCTGTGCGTTAATATTCTAGTTGGGGGCTAATGTTGAAATGGTGTTTAATCAGTAATTCTGTCAATAGGATTTTAAATACATAAGAATGAAAGGTAACAAAGCAAGCAGGTGTTGGGATCTAATTAGTTGTATTAAAATGTATACAGTATGTCCTTAACAGGCTATGCATTTAAATATTTAATTGATTGCACAGGTAATTTAAAACACCATGTATGCATGAGCTCTTGTGCAGTGGCAGTATCTGTACTTGGGGTGCACAGTGGTTCAGTGGTTAGCACTGCTGCCTCACAGAGTCTGATTCCAGCCTCTGACGTCTATCTATGTGCAGGTTGCACATTCTCCTGGTGTCTGTGTGGGTTTCCTCCGGGTGCTCCACTTTCCTCGCACAGTCCAAAGATGTGCAAGTTTGGGGGATTGGCCATGCTAAATTGCCAATTGTGTCCGGGGATGTGCCAGCTATGTGGATTAGCCATGGATGATATAAGGTTACAGGGATAGGGTAGGGGGTTGGTCTGGCTAGGATACTCTTCAGAGGGTTGGTGTGGATTCAGTGGACTGAATGGCCAGCTTGCACACTGTAGGGATTCTATGATTCTGGACCAGGAGACCTGGCTTCAAGTCTCACCTGCTCCAGAGGTGTGTCATAATATCTCTGAACAGGCTGATTAGAAAATAGTGAAATGTATGCAGGTGGTGGATAATGGTTGGAAGCTAACATTGGTGGAAGGGAAAACAAATATTCAATCATGTGAGATAGTGCTTCTGGATATAGAAAGGGAAAAGAAACCGAACGTATGCAGCAAACAGGTTGCTCAAAAAATGAATGCAGGATGGTGCTGGTGGACACATCTCTGAAATAGAAACTCAAAGTCAGGCCAATGCTCTGGTTCAAATCCCACAGCAACAAATAGTGAAATTTGGGGAATTCATGGTGCGCAGTTGGTTAAACTACATCTCTAACTAGAAAGTGCTGAATTCAGTACAGCTGTGCAACTGTTTGCTGCTTGCTATTGTATTCCACAACTCTTTTACTGCTATTCCAGTCAGCTGACCAGCTGCTTCTTGAAGACTGAGGCCTAGAAGGAAAGAAAAAACCTGAACATCTGGTAAGCACCCCCACTCCCCCACCCCTTGCTTCCCTGCCTGCTGCCTTCGGCTGAAGCTATCCCTGCCTGCAGCTTTTTTCAAACTTGCTGATGTTGCTGCTGTTTCTCACTTTTTGTTCTGAACTGACTGGTAGCTGCACAGAGTTGAGGCCAAGGAGGAGGAGAAGCTGAATATTGGCTAGGCCCTCTGCTGCTTCCTGCCTATTGACAGAGTCATGTCCAGCTATAGACAATCTAATGCACGTGGTGACTGAGCTGTTTCTGCCACTGGTCTACCCAGCTGAACTACTTCGAAGAGACTGAGGTCTGGAATGGATAAAAGCCTCAACACCAACTAAGCGAAGGGAGATGAAACTTTTGTCTCTTAAAGGGACATTAACGTCAGTTCCTTGCATACCCTCGGGATCCTGTCTGTTCAAATCCCTGAGTGTTTTCCAACCATTCTTCTCACACAGCTTTCTTTGTTCTACAAGTAGTGGACTCATCTTCTTCAGGAAAATTAAAATGGTGTCTACAACAGGATCAATGGCAAGAAAATCTGCACAGGCTGTTACTGGACTGCTTCTGCTGATTTTAGAAATGAACCTGGAGTGAAAATTTATATTCAACCCACTGTTAGCATTGGGGAATGCAAGAAAGCCACGGTCGGTATTGTCGGTCATGGCTGTCACTTGCCAGTGATCACTGTTACATGTAAGATTTATGGGAAGACTGTGTTCTTCCTTGGTGGCAGTGCATTTGGATGTGGACAAGGGGCTAATGGTTGGCAGGACTTTTCACCCAATAGATCCTCTGAACACTGAAGCCCAGAGGGTCATCCTGTCCAATGCCCCATCCCTCATAACAGCAGTGTTCCTTCTCCCTGATCTGCAACAGTCGGGGAAGGATAGGCCAGGTGTACAGCTATTCCCTCTTGGCCTGGAGGAAGCCAGGTTTAAATATATTACATGTCTGGCAGCATCTGTGTCGGGAGAAACAGGGTTAATATTTTGAGTCTGGTATGACCTTTCTTCAGAATTGAAAGGCATGGTAAATGCTTTTGTTGTACTTTTGACAAAGGCAGAGGAGGAACAAGGAGGCAGATGTAGAGGCTCAGTACAAAAGACAAAGGAGTTCTTAGTGTTGGTGAAAGAAAAAGAGATGCAAAATCAGTGTGAATTACAATGTGAAAGAGAGATCCTCTCCACTAAGAACAAATTAAATAAATGACAAACAAAAGAAGAATGGTGAGGGGTGTGCAGTGAAGAAACTAAGAAAAAATGGAGAACAGACATAATACAGCCAGTTTCTGAACTTACTGAATTCAATATTGAGACCTCAAGTTAGTTAAGTGCCGAAAGCAGAACACAACATATTGTTCCTTGAGTTTGCGTTGTGCCTCAGTGTGACATTGCAGCAAGCCTAGGGTATAATTGTTAACGTAAGTGAAGCTAGTCAATAAAATAGAAAGTAAATGGGAGATCAGGATCGTTCCTGCAGATGAAGTGGAAGTGTTCTGGAAAGCAGTCATTCAATCTGCATTTGGTAAGGGAGTCAGCATTGAACAGAATTATATTGTCTTGGTTTAAGGCTGTTAGGTTCTTTTCAATTGGTTCAATCTGGTTTTTGTTTTCACAAAGAGTAATAAAATGTGTATGTGGGTCTTGCGGCACAGTGGTAGTGTCCCTGGCCAGAAGGTCCATGTTCAAGTCCTACTTGCCATGGGGTGTCATGTCTGAAAAGGTTGGTTTAAAACAATTATCAAAATGTATTCAAAGAAAATCTAGCCAGGTGGAGAACTGAATATTTGACGGGAGTAACAAGCTCTGTGGATGCGAACTGAAGAAGCTGTTCCAAAATTTATTGGTCTGTGTACGTGGTTCATAAATGAACTCACATCACAATGAGAGGTAATGCATTTGTCGTGGGTAATCAAGACGAAGGAATATCTAATAAATAGAGTGGCAAAAAAGGATGGAGCAAGGGAAAGATCCTCAAGTGTACGCACACAGATGCCTGAAGAAAGCAGGATAGGTATATAAGCTGGTTAAAAACCCACGTGGGATACTCTCTGGTCATTGCATAATACAGGAAGGATGTGATGACTCACAAAAGGGGGCAGAGGCAATTTACAAGAATGTTTCCAGGAGTGGTGAATCTGAGTTGAGTTTGGGTAAGCTGGGGTCGTCTTTGGAACAAAGGATTTAAGTGTATGAAAATAGAGGCACATAAGTTAAGTTAAAATGAAGGACCCATTTTCCTTAAAGTCAGTACCTGAGGAAAATAGATTTAAAACAGTTGACGGAAGTATTAGAGCAGTGTTGATTTTTTTTTCCCACCCAGAGTCTGTTGGGATTTAGAACTGATTGCTGGAAAAAAACATGGTAGAGGCAGAAACTCTCATCGCATTTAAAGTTACTTCGACTTCTACTTGAAGTGGCATAATTGAATGGTCCTATTGTGGAAAGTAGGACGAGGCTGGATAATTATTGAATAGAAGGCACGGTGGCACAGTGGTTAGCACTGCTGCCTCACAGTGCCAGAGACCCGGGTTCAATTCCCGACTCAGGCGACTGACTGTGTGGAGTTTGCACATTCTCCCCGTGTCTGCATGGGTTTCCTCCCACAGTCCAAAGATGTGCGGGTCAGGTGAATTGGCCATGCTAAATTGCCCGTAGTGTTAGGTTAAAGGGGTAAATGTAGGGGTATGGGTGGGTTGCGCTTCGGCGGGTCGGTGTGGACTTGTTGGGCCGAAGGGCCTGTTTCCACACTGTAAGTAATCTAATCTAAAGGCACAGACACAATGCATGAATAGTTTCCGTCTGCATCATAACCTTTCTAAGTTCTATGCTGCATTATTGCGTAGGAAATTTCCTGCATTGGGTTTGCTCCAGAACTTGCCAAATCCCAATCTGCATAGAAAAGTTATGAGGTTTTTAAAAAATTCTCATTACTGAATTTTTAAGGTCTGATTGTCGTTGGTTTGCAAAGTCTCCTGGTTCAAAATAGCAACGTTTTTAGAATCATTTGCAGTACCGAAGGTTTTTAATAATTTTAGTCCATGTTTGAGTTGCAGCCAGTATGGGTGTAGTTAAGTGCTCAGACACTACTTACAGTGAGTTCCTGCAATGGTGTCAGTACTCAAATGTCCCATGCTGGGGGATATTGGTCGCGATTTTGCTGCTGGCATATTCCACACATTAGTACTGATTTACTGAACGTAGTGCAAAGTGAAATTTCAGCAAAAGTAGGGGGTGGCACGGTGGCTCAGTGGTTAGCACTGCTGCCTCACAGCGCCAGAGACCTGGGTTCAATTCCTGCCTCAGGCGACTGACTGTGTGGAGTTTGCACCTTCTCCCAGTGTCTGCGTGGGTTTCCTCCGGGTGCTCCGGTTTCCTCCCACAGTCCAAAAACGTGCAAGCTAGGTGAATTGGCCATGCTAAATTGCCCGTAGTGTTAGGGGAATGGGTCTGGGTGGGTTGCGCTTCGGCGGGTCGGTGTGGACTTGTTGGGCCGAAGGGCCTGTTTCCACACTGTAAGTAACCTAATCTAATCTAAACAGTCAGTGATTTTTCTGTATTTTCCTTTCCTCCACAGGCACCACACATGCCTCAAACAAGAACGTGGCCTTGATTATGGCGCTTATAGTCATAGTTTGTTTAATAATGTTCCTCTTTGTGAGGAATGAATCGCCAGCTGTGACAGTGGGGGAAGGAACGGCACTGACGGCATTTTCAAACCAATTTGATCAGGTTGAAGCACTGTTTAATGGTCAGCAGTCAGTGTTGTGGAGGAGAAGCAAGATCACCCTGCGCAACCATATCAATCTGACCCGGCACATGAAACCTGCCATCCTGATGTTTGCAGCTGCATGGAACGGAGAGCAGACCATGAGGTGCCTCGCTAACCGGATTGCTGGAGCTTTTACCTCGGCCCTCAATGCCACCTCCACAGTGGAAATTGATGCTTCCGGCAGAAGCAGGCAGAACAGTGATGCTGTGAAGCTAGAGGTGGACACATTGCTCTCGTCTGGATTTGAGAAAGGCAGCAAGGCAGCAGTGGTTCACCATTTCCAGGACCTGCCCCCGCCCTCCACCCTGATATTCTACAAGTATTGTGACCACGAGAACGCAGCCTACAAAGATGTCGCCTTGTTGATCACCATCCTGCTGGATGAGGAGATGCTGCCTGCGGGTGTTAGCCTGGGAGCCGTGGAAGTGAAAGTCCGCGATTTTCTGAAGTGGAAGTTCGCTGCCTCTCAAGGAAGAGAGGGAATGGACACGGACAAGCTGAGTGGACTGTGGAGTCGCATTGCGCACGTTGTGCTCCCGGTGGTGCCTGTGCGTGAGATTGAAGAGAGGGGCTGCAAAGAAGATGGGCAGTGATCTGGGGAAAGGGTGAAGTTTAGCCACCTGCACTAATTTCCCCTCTTCTCTGCATCTCCCACACCATTATACTTAGCTGTCCCAAGTGTGTTTTTCTAGCCTTCTTGAATAATAATGGGTGAAAGATACCCTGATTTAAGATATGATCTTTCACCCACTCAGAAGAACAAACCTCTTTTATTTGTCAATTGACCTGCTTTGTGGAAATTTGAAAATCGAACATACCAGCAAAATATTTTTTAATATGTTGTCAAATGAAATTTTAGTAAAATATTGGTGCCTGGATATCTTGAGACACTCTGAGCTCATCATCTGTCTTCTCCTTTAGTTTCTTAATGTGCTGTTTAGCATGAAGTGCCATTAGCTGAACTCAGGTGATTTCTTAGTAGCATCTTTGTGAGGGAACCTTGACATCATGATGAGCAGCATCCTTCTCTTTTGTTTGTTTCATTGAGGCACAGATTCCAAATGCTGTGATCAATAGCCCACTTTACAACATTAAATCATTATCCATACTCCCACCCTCAAACGTGCTTCTGATCTTGGCTGTGTTGGCAAGTTAAAGATAACAGCTGGATCCAAGCATTTAGCATGAGTTTAGCACTGATTGCCAGTGCGATAACAGACTTGGAACCCCGTGGAGGATTTAGAGTGGGCCAACCACTGTTTGGCTTGGGCATTATGGCTGCCCTAGAAAAAGGATGCCAAGTTATTTGGGGAAAGTTCTCCCCTGCCACTGGCAGCAGAAACAGCCAACGTACACTGGCGGCTCAAATTTGGAGTATGTCCCTGGGTCAGATTGACTTGGATGCCAATTGTATTTGGGGCTGTTCAGCAACTACTGCTATTAAACTGTTGTCAGTTCAGTTATACAGGCATCTGAAGGGAAATATGTAATACTATCCAAGCATAAAGCTGATGCCATCGATTGACCACCTTTACTGAGAAAACCCAGTTTTCTGTTTCCTTGAAATTGAAGGATGTGCAAATCAAGCAACCCCTGAAAGATGTGTTTGATTACTCGTGATGATTCTTACTCCAAAGCAGAGAGCTGTCGTCTTTGAACCAAATCTTGATCTCGTTTTGTGTTTTTTTTGTCATGTGACCTTTGGTCACTTGGATGCATGTTTTGTTTGGGTTGGGTGGTACAGACTAGGAATGATTTTTATTTTTGAACCACACTAATTAGTGATATAATCCAGAGACAATCGATGCATGGCTAGTTACTATTCTACCCACTTCCAAGGGAAAGCTGGTAGCTTCACAGTCAGATTTGTTGTTGTATTGTGATTGCGTCCCTTTATTTGGTCTTGTGTTATGTCATACTGGAACCAGCATCGAATTTTGTTGCTTTTTTTTCTGTTCCAGCTAAACATCCTGATTAATCAACTGCTGAAAAAAAGTGACAAAAACATGGGCGGCACGGTGGCACAGTGGTTAGCACTGCTGCCTCACAGCTCCAGAGACCCGGGTTCAATTCCCGCCTCAGGCGACTGACTGTGTGGAGTTTGCACGTTCTCCCCGTGTCTGCGTGGGTTTCCTCCGGGTGCTCCGGTTTCCTCCCACAGTCCAAAAGATGTGCAGGGTCAGGTGAATTGGCCATGCTAAATTGCCCGTAGTGTTAGGTAAGGGGTAAATGTAGGGGTATGGGGTGGGTTTCGCTTCGGCGGGTCGGTGTGGACTTGTTGGGCCGAAGGGCCTGTTTCCACACTGTAATGTAATCTAATCTAATCTAAAATCTAATCTAATGCTAAATCTGCACAATTTATTTAATACATGTAGCAGTTGAAGAAAGTTGAACAGATCTAAACTTACAAAATCGAATGAAAACATACTGGCTGTGCTACTCAATTTAGGAAAAATGTCTATTGCAACTCCTTTTTGCTAACTTTGTCCCTCAAATTGAACAGCTCCCCTCCCATACGATTAGAAATAACTCTCTGTTTAGGAAAAACATTCTCAACAGAATTGTATTTCACTAGAAATGCAATTATGGTTGAGTAGTAAAGATTCTTGGACTTTATTTATGTCAATGTTGTGTTACAATGTCCACAGTAGAACATTATGTTCACAGAGTTCCCTAATCGTTTTTAAAAAAGAGAGAATTCACATTGACAACACTTCCGTACTTTAGGTAAGGTTAAGCAAAATATTATGGTAGAGTAACCCTTTCCAGTACTGATTCTGTTCAGAATAGTGGGAACCAGTTATGGTTATTCCTTTCACAAAGGGGGAGGTTAGCTTGTCCTCTGTTCCTGATAGAGGCCAAATATTAAACTTAGACTACGGTGAATGAGCCATTCCTGTAGGATGTTTTGTTTAATTATAGGCTTTACTACTTGTCTTGTTTCTTGTTGTCAAGCCTATTTTCTGCAGTAGAACAAATGGGAAATCAATGTAATTTCCTTATCAGTAAAAGAGCATTTGAGAAATTTACTTCTCATAGCCTTGCAGGTGTAGGTATTGGGGATGTAACCAACTGTGAGAGCTATATGCACCATGCAATACCTGTTGGCTGCTGCTGTAGTATTTCCTAAATGTGTACCTTTTAATCGCTCAATTAAAAAAAACCTTTAAAATTTAAAGATACTGAAAATGAAAGCACAAAGGGTAGAAACACATACTTTACATGTAGTTTCAGTTCCATAGTACACTTGTTCCAGGAAGATCACATTTACGTGCAGCAGGCCTATCAGTGCCTGAAAAAAGAAAGTGGATTTAACTGCGGTTCCACCAAAATATTCTCTTTCAGCAATACTTCAAATACAAGTGCGTTGCTTTGGGGTGTCCAGAGGTCGTGAAAGACACTACACAAATGCAAATTCTTTTTTAATTGATTTAAGAGCTCAGCATTTCTGATATTGCCTGTTCACACTAATGTACAAGTTAATGACTTAGGTGCTTTGATTATGCAAGTTTTTTTTTAAAAGAATGTTTTGACTTTCACATTTCTATGGTCCCTCAACTAGGATTTATTTGTGACAATTTTGTGTCATGAGTTTCTTTTATGCTGTGAAGGAAAATAAAAATTGTATATTTTTCAGACTAATTTTTCTCCATAAGTTGAGCATTTACCTTGTCTGCTGAAACCTTTATTCCATTGTCCACCTTTGTACATAAATGTGCAGCCAGTTTCGGATTACTGCAGACTTTTTTTTAAAAGGATACCACCATCTGGTGGGGAGAAATGGCAACATACCTTAAGGGAACATTATCCCCACCGCTATCATCGTCCAAGTTTGGGGCATCTGTCACTGCTCCTTTGTGGTTACTGAATCAAATTCCTGGAGCTGCTGACCTGGAGGCATATTCAAGGCAACCAGAGATGGCCAATAGATATCGAACTTGCCAGTGATGCTCACCTTCTAAGAATGAATTTTAATCAAAAAGAAAAATG
Organism: Chiloscyllium plagiosum; assembly: GCF_037043375.1. NCBI lineage: Eukaryota > Metazoa > Chordata > Chondrichthyes > Orectolobiformes > Hemiscylliidae > Chiloscyllium > Chiloscyllium plagiosum. Next base: position 90,426,361 of record NW_028270147.1, on the reverse strand, counting down.
ATGTGCTTAACATTTTTTACATATATAAATGTTAACTTTAGGATACAGGCTTTTACAATGGCTTGTCCTGAGAAAGACTGCCTGAAATTTCTTCCAATGCCATACTGTGAAGATTGGAATACTTTGTGCCTTTGATTCCCTGTCAAGCTAGAAATTCAATTATTTTTCATGTCATTGTGTCAGACTGGTCAATATTTGTTTATTACCTCAGATAAGACCATAAGAAATTTTTAAAAAGTTGGCCGTTTGGCCTGTCAAACCTGCTCTGCCATTCAATAGGATCGTGGCTGATCAGGAATCTATCCAATTTAGCCTTAAATAGACACCAGAACTCTAATGCCATGGCTCTGTGGCAATGAGTTCCAAAGACTCTTAACTGTTCGTGAGGAAATTCGTCCTCATCTGAGTTTTAAATTGGCACCTCTTTATTCTGAGACTGTGCCCTCTGGTCACAAACTCTCCCATGAGGGGACTTAGTATGTGCCCTGGCAAGTCCCTCAAGAATCCTACATGTTTCAAAGAGATCACCCCTCATTCTTCTAATCTCCAGTGAATGAAGTCACACACTGTTGAACCTTTGCTTATAAGAGAAATCTTCCATACCAGGTATCATCCTCGTGAACCTTTTCTAAAATGCCTCTAATGTAATGGTAACTTCCTTAAATAATAGTCAAAAATGCTCATAGTAATCTAGAGGTATTCTCACCAGCACTTGTACAAATGCAGGAAGAATTCCCTACTCTTATACATCAACCTCCTTTAAATCAGAGCCAACATTCCATTAACCTTGCTGATTACCTACTGCAGCTATGTGCTGGCTTTATGTTTTGTACACAAGTACCCTTGTGTTGCAGTTTTTCTCAATGTAAATAGTATTCAATTTTTTTGTTCTCCCTCCCAAACTGACCAACTTCACATTTTCCCACATTATATTCCATTTTTCTACTTATTTAACCTATCCATGTTTCTCTGTAAACTGTTTCCATCCCGCTCAGCCTGCTTTTTCACCAATTCCAGTGTCATCTGCTAATTTGGCTTTGCTTTGTCTAAATCATTAACATTTATTGTTAACAGCTGCAATCCCAGTACTGATCCCTACGGAACTCCACTGCTCATTGGTCACTAACCTGAAAAAGCCCCTTATCCCCACTCACTGTCTCCTGCACATCAGCCAATTCTCTCTCCATGTCAATGACCTACCTCTTACACCATGGGCTTGTGTAACTTAACCTTTTGTGAGGTACCTTGTTGAATATATGGAAGTCTAAATACAATATATCTGATTCCTTTCTATCTACTTCGGTTGAGTTTTCCTCAAATACTCTAATAAATGAGGCAAACATGATTTCCCCTTTATGAACTGATGCCGATTCCACTTGATTAGATTATGATAAAAGCAGAAGATACTGGAACTGCTCAACAGGTCTGAAAATATCATGGAGGCGACCTTTCATTAACCTGGAACATTAACTTTGTTTTCTCACAGATGCTGCCTGAAACACCAAGTATTTCCAGCAATTTGTGTTTTCATTTCAGATCCAGCATCCTCAGTTTAATAACCCTACATGACCCTGAGCTGAGTTTCCACCACCTTATCCTGTCCTTCAGCATCATTGCCTATTTTCACTTCTCGCCTCTCTCCATTCTTGTCCCCAACACCAACTATCTGTTGCTGAAACTCTGTCATTCCTTAATTGACTACAATGTTTCTCATCTCCCTAAACCTCCGCTGAACCAAAGCTCAGCCACCCATATCATAAGATAAATTAGAACCCCCTTGCCAACGGCCAAAGAACCACCATGAAGCTTGACAATGTAACTTCATAACCTACAGCTGAAACTTCAGTGCAGTTGCAAGAGTTTGCTGTCTTGTCATAGAGCTGTACAGCATGGAAACAGACCTTGAGGAACAACAGGTGATGCTGACCAGATATCCTAAATTAATTTAGTCCCATTTGCCAGCATTTGGCCCATATCCCTCTAAACCCTTCCTATTTACGTACCCACCCAGATGCTTTTTAAATGTTGCAACTACCAGCCTCCACTACTACCTTTGACACCTCAATCCATTTACATGCCACCCTCTGCATGAAAAAGCTGCTCCTTAGGTCCTTTTTAAATCTTTTCCCCTCTCACCTTAAACCTACACCCTCTAGTTTTGGACTCCCCCCATCCTGGGGAAAAGACCTTGGCTATTCACCACATCAGTGCCCCTCATGATTCTATAAACACCGATAAGGTCACCCCTCAGCCTTTGACACTTTTGGGAAAATAGCTCCAGTCTATTCAGCCTCTCCCTATAGCTCAATCCCTCTGATCCTGGCAACATCCTTGTCAATCGTTTCTGAACCCTTTCAAGTTTCACAACACCCTTCCAATAGCAGAGAAACCTGAATTGAACACATTTTTCCGAAAGTGGCCGAACCAATGTCCCGTACAGCCGCAACATGGCCTCCCAACTCCTATACTCAAATGCACTAAACAATATAGGCAAGCATATCGAAAGCTTTCTTCACTATCCTGTCTACCTGCAACTCTAGTCATGGAGTCATACAGCACAGAAACAGATCCTTTGGTCCGACCAACCCATACCGAATGTAATCCCAATCTAAATAAGTCCCACCTACCTGCTCCTGGCCCATATTACTCCAAAGCTTTCCTATTCACGTTGACCTAAATGTCTTTACACTGTTGTAATTGTAGCTGCATCCACAAGTTTCTCAGAAAGTTCATTCCACACACGAACCACCCTCCCAAGGAAAAAACCACCCTCTCGAGTCTTTTATAAATCTCTCTTCTCACCTTAAAATGTGCCTCAAGTGTTGAAATCCGTCATCCTAGGAAAAAGACAATTGCCATTAACTCTATTTATACCTCTCACTATTTTATAAACTTCTATCAGATCACCTCTCAACAGTGAAAAATGTCTCAGCCGATTCAGGTTTTCTTTATAACTCAAACCTCCCATACCCAACCTTCCTGGTAAATCTCTTCTAGCCCCGCTCCAGCTTGATATTTGAAGGAACTGTGAAACCTGTACTCCCAGGTGTCTTTGATCAGCAGAATCATACCATTAAGTGCATAAATCCTACCCTGATTTGCCTTTCCAAAATGCAGCATCTTACATTTATCTAAATTAAACTCCATCTGCCACCCCTCTGCCCATCTAATCAAGGTCCTGTTGTACTATGAACTAACCTTCTTGGCTGTCCACTATACCACCAATGTTGGTGTCATCTGCACCTTACTAACCATACCTACTATGTCCACATCCAGATCATTATAAATGATAAAAAGCAGTGGACCCTGCACTGATCTTGTGGCACACTGCTGGTGACAGGCCAAGTGATACTCCAGGACATGGAATGAGGAATCAGTGCCCCAATCCCAACTATCTTCAGCTACTTCAGTGACTTTCTCTTCATAAGGTCAGACGTTGGCCTGTCTGTTGATGATTGAACAACGTTCAGCACTTTCCAAATTTCTCAGAAACTGAAAAGAGTCCATGTCCTTATTCAGCATGGGGGTGGAGTGGGGTACTGATACATAAGGCAGCATTGTGTATCATTTACAAGGTGCACTGCAATAACTTACCTAGGCTCCTTCAACCACACCTTCTGAACTATGATGCATGCGTGGAGGTGTGCATGTGGGGTTGGTTTGCACGTGCATAGTGGGTGCAATATGCGAGTTCAATTTGATAAGTGCACTTACACTACACAATTACCAGGGAATGATAATCTCCTCTTAATATGCAATGACATCACTGTTGAATTCCCCAACTATCTGCATCACAGAGAGGGGAGCAGTTATCATTGGCCAAAAGTTGAAATGTAAATGCTGTATAAATACCATGGCTCCAAGAGCAGGCTGGAATTTTGCAGCAAGTATTTTATTAGCTGACACACCTACAAGGTGAATATCAACATATTTTCCATTCTGAATGAGTGACAAAATACCTGAGAAGCTTGACACCATCTGGAACAATGCAGCCCATTTGATTGGCATTGTATCCACCACCTTAAACACTCATTCCCTTTACTGATACATAAGGCAGCATTCTGTATCATTTACAAGGTGCACTGCAATAACTTACCAAGGCTCCTTCAACCACACCTTCTGAACTATGATCTCCATCACCTACCACCACCTGTGGGTTTCTCTCCAAGCGATAACACTTGGAACTATATTGCTGCTCTTTCACCATAATTGGACCAAAGTCCTGGAACCTCCTTCCCAACAACACTATGGGTGTACCTACACCACAACAACTGCAGCAGTTCAAGAAGGTGGTTCACCATCTTAAGGACAACAAAAACAGAAATTGCTGGAAGACCTCAGCAGGTCTGAGAGCACCCATGGAGAGAAAGTATAGCCCACGCCCCAGGTCCAGTAAACCTTCCTCAGACAGTCACTGGACCCGAAACATCAACTCTGATTCCTCTCCACAGATACCGCCAGACCCACTGAGCCCCTCTAGCAATCTCTGTCTCTGTTTCTGATCTCCAGCATCCACAAGTCTTTCGCTTTGTAAGAACAACCAGGGATGGGCAAGAAATGGAGGTGCACACATCTTACGTACTAATTTTTTTAAAAAGCAAAATATTATTAAAAATACATTAGGCCAATGTTTCAGTTGATTACTGTTCTGAACACTTTCCAGGAGCCTGATGATTATTGAATGGTTTGCTTGCCAATCTTAATATAGTTGAAGATGCTTTACTTTGAACAGGCGGTGATACGTTTGGGTTGGTGAAGGTGGTAAGAGGTAGAGAAATCATAGGTTGCAGCATTCTGAATGCAGTTCCCAATTTCGGTTACTTTCCATGACTAACATGGCAGTAATTTGGACTAAATTTGCAAACCAGTGAAAGCAGTTCTTACTCTTGAACCATACCAGTCTGCTCATTCTTAAAATACTGGTCATTGCAACTGAAGATAAACATACCAGAGGTTACTAAGATTTGCAAAAGAGACAATCATTACATTTTAGCAGCAGGTCTTCCAAATCACAAGCTCTACTGAATCCTGGCAAGCTTATCTGCAGATTTGCTGTCAGTTGTTAAATGTTTATTGAGAACTCATTGTGGGATAGTATGTCAACCCTGGTTTAATTAAAATCCAACAGATCAACATTACCAAAAACAATATTCAAATTCCCAAATAAAGCAAACAGTCAATTAGCCGTGACCTTACAATTAGATAATCAATAATGTTTATGTGATAGTGGTCAAAATATAAACATTGATCATAACATCAGGGAAAACTATTTTTAAAGTGTGTCCTGGGATCATTCAGGCAGTTAGAACTTATGATTAATATCCCGTCTGAAAGATATCTCCTCGATATCTTAGTACTGCACTGCAACACAACCTGGAAAAGATATGTGCTTCTGGAGTGGGACTTGAACCTGTGACCTGTTGACCCTGTAATAGCGCTCATACCTCCAAGCCTAAGCTGATATATTGACTGCAATGAGAGTACAACTTGAATTTTAGGGGACATTACCTGTTTTGTTTCAACAGTACAGAAAAATCAGATGCTCTGTTCATCCTTGCACATGCTTTTTAGCAGGGTTGGATTTTGCATTATAGACTAAATATGTTGATTTGGATTGGTAGTGGCAATTCTTTCACACTGCTAAGTAAGCAATAAACTTTACCAAGTTGTTCCTAATCATACTTGCCTCTACCAATACCAGTGAACATATATGTGAAACCTCGATTCCTAGCTGTTTAATGGGACTTTGTGGTATGCAAAATGACTGCCCACATTTGCCCACTCCGAGCCCGTGTGCTTAATGTAATTATGAAAATTTAAGAGAGAACTGTTTTGACTTGCAGTTTTCTGGATATACAGTAGCGCCTCGACTTACGAACTTAATCCGTTCCTGGACCGGGTTCGCGAACCAAAAAGTTGGTGAACTGAATCACTTTTCCCATTGTTCGGATATTCAAAGCGCGCGGAGCAAAGCAGAACAATGACAATGGAACCACGGGCTTTTTGCGTTCGTACCTTCGTTCGTACCTTGAATTTCGTGCGTACGTTGAAGCAGAATTTTACGTACAATCCTGTTCGTAAACCGATTTGTTCGTGAACGTATGTCGAGGCGCTACTGTGTAAAAAATAAGTACATCACCTGTTCAGTCCCTAGATGATTTTTATTCAAAGACAAAAAACAATATTAATGAAAAGAAGGTCAAATAAAGCATTGTACACATTCTCCATAAAGAATCTGAACAGTGGTTAAAATGATTGGGGTTGGATGGATTGTGGCATGTTCAATATAATTTCTGTTGCCAGATTTTCAACAATATGTTGTTCAATAGCATTCCTTGCCAGATCAAATCCTATTACATTAACTTATCCTCACATTGTAATGTTGGCAGATTCAAAGTAACAGTAGTGGCGAGATTTCTGCAATGCAGTGCAAATGGACATTTTTTCAGCAAACATGACTGAATGTTAACCAGTTTTATTTTGCCTACCACTCATGCCTTGAGAAAGACAAGAAAAACTTGTTTAACACTGATAGAACCAGGATAACCATTCTGGGGTTTGTATCTTTTTGTGACTGTTTGTGCTTCTGCTGCTGTTAACCTCCTCAGAATGATGCATCTCCAGCACTAACATATTCCTCTGTAGCCCTTTGGCATGATAAAAACGTCCAAGATGTTTCACATGCAAAACATTTAATGCCTGACAATCTAAGGTGATGTTAGGACTGAAGTTTGGTTAAAGACATGGATTTTAGGTATTAGCTGAAAGACAGGTAGAGCAGCAAAAAGGCCAAGAAAGTAATTCCAGAATAAAAGGTCAGCCACTTATGATTGAGTTAAGGAAACATTTGACCGAGAATCCCTACAGTGTGGGAACAGGCCATTAGGCCCAACACGTCCACGTTGACCCTCCAAAGAGTATCCCACCCAGACCCATTCCCCTATTACTCTACCTTTACCCCTGGCTAATGCACCTAGCCAACACATCCCTGAACACTATGGGTAATTTAGCACGGCCAATTCACCTGATCTTTGGACTGTGAGAGGAAACTGGAGGAAACCCATGCAGACAACATGCAAACTCCACACAGACAGTCGCCCAAGACTGGAATCAAATCCGGGTCCCTGGCACTGTGAGGCAGCAGTGTTAACCACTGAGCCACCATATTGCCCTAAACAAGGTTTCATAAGGTTGTGAATCTTTTGAATTCTCTACCTCAACAGTTGTGGATATTCAGTCATCAAGTATATTCAATTAAGATATGGATAGATGTTTAGGTACCAAAGGATAAAATGATATTGGTCAAGGTAGGAAGGTACTGCTGAGGTAGAAAATCAACTGTGATCTTGAATGATAGAATAAGTTTGAAGAGGTGAATACGCTGCCGCTCCCATTCCTTATGTCTTTCTGGTAGACATTGTTATCCAAATGAGAGAAGGGCCCATTAGAGGAATGTAGAGATGTAGGAGGGTTTCAGAGTTGTTCAAGGTTATAATGGTGGAGAGTGCAAGCCATGGAGTGAGTTAAAATTGAATTGCAGCTGTACCACAACCAATGTAGATCATCATGGACAGGACTCAGGAGTTAGGAAGAGTTTTGGATGAACTTAAGCTTGTGGAGCAACTTGATTGAAATTTTAATGGTTTGGCTACTGTGAATGAGAAATTGCATTTTAAAATTGTACTTTTTGTCAACTTTGTGTGACAAATCAATGAGCATTGCTACTTTTCCATTCTATGCGCATTGGAACAGTGGCATGCATGAGCTGACCAACTGATGACGTATATCATACTTAAGTCACATACAAAAGTCAGCAGTCACACAACAACAGGTTATAGTCCAACAGGTTTATTTGAAATCACGAGCTTTCAGAGTGCAGCCCCTTTGTCAGGTGGAGTGAGAGAGGAGAGAACACAAACACACAATTTATACATAGAGAGATCAAGGCCAGAGAGATGAAAAGATCATACAACTGGTGTGAGTGGAGTGTTGAATGATAAGCCTCTTCAGATGACCCAAGAGTGTTATACTGTGCAAGTAAAGTGTCAACAGCTGAATAACCAGTGAAGGGATGACCTATAATTGGATTAAATGAGGCAGAGAGATAATTACAAAAAATTTAAAATGAGGTAGTTTTGGAAACAAACTAAATGACAGGTATTAGAGTCGCATGCCAAGGGTCTAACCAAGGGTCAAAACTGTACAAATTAATTAAGGTATAGAGATCATAACAACTTATCAAGTTGATGGTGTCTAAACAAGGCAGTATGGAAAGATTTTACAGATACAGAACAGTATGGTGAGATCACATGTAACGCGACATGACCCAAGGTCATGGCTGATTCGGACTTCATGGGTATGGAACTTGGCTATCAGTTTCTGATCAGTGATTCTGCATTGTTGTGTATCTTGAAGTCCACCTCGGAAGATGCTTACCTGAAGATCGGAGGCGGAATATCCTTGACCACTGAAGTGTTCGCCAACTGGGGAAACACAACAACTCAGAATCCACCGAACAGAAACTGATAGCCAAGCTCCGTACTCGTGAAGCCAGCTTCAGCCGTGATCTTAGCTTCATGTCACGCTACATGTGATCCCACCGCACTTCCAGATCTTTAAAATCTTCCATACTGTCCTGCTTAGGTACCATCACCTTGATAAATTGTTATGATCTCTCTACCTTAATTAGTTTGTACAGTTTTGGAAATTAATTATTATCTTGGTTAGACCCTTGGCATGCGACTCTGATACCTATCATGTTATTCCAGTCATTTAGTTTGTCTCCAACATCACCTTACTTTTAATTTGTTGTAATTATCTCTCTGCCTCATTTAATCGGATTATAGATAATCTCTTCGCTTGTAATTCAGCTGTTGACACTTTACTCGCATCATCTGCAGAGACTTATTATTCAACTCTCCACTCACACCAGTTGTATGATCTTTTGCTCTCTCTGCCCTTGATCTCTCTACCTATAGGTTCTGTGATGTGGAGGTGCCGGTGTTGGACTGGGCTGGACAAACTTAAAAATCACACCATACCAGGTTGTAGTCCAACAGGTTTATTTGGAAGTACTAGTTTCAGAGCGCTGCTCCTTCATCAGGTAACTATTTAGTGAAGGTATAGTATGACTTAAAATTTCAGTGTCTGCATGCTCTTCTCTCTCACTTCACCTGATGAAGGAGCTGCACTCTGAAAGCTTGTGATTCCAATTGTTGGACTACAACCTGATTTCATGTGACTTCTGACTTTGCCAATTCAACACCTGCACTTCCACATGATACTTAAAAGTAACCACCAGATGGTGCAAGTGAGTTATAATTGTCTGAATCTAAGTCACTTTTTGAACATTACTTTTGCTTCCTTTATATTCCTTTGACATACTGTTAAGCACGTGCACATTGTATTTTTGATTTGCAATTTATTTACCTTTTGCCAAACTGTCCACAAAGATGTTGTGGCATTGTTATAGGCCCTATTAGATGCAACATTAACATTTGGAATCTGAAGACAGTTTATTCCATCAAGCAGCCAGTAATGATTTTTTCTTCAGTTTTGCATTCTAATCACTTTGAGTAAAGAAATGTAGACGATGTTTCCATTTTCCCTAGCAAATTACCTCACATTATCTATGTCCAGCCTACATATTCTTTTGAATGCTTTGTGGAAAAATTTGCATTCTTTCTCAGTGTTAACTCTGTTTCCAAGTTACATACAATTTGCCAATCTTTGTCCAAATTCTTAGCTCTTAACTTAAATTAATGATGACTGTAATCCCAATATTAATGCTTGTGAAACATTTCTTTCTCCCTTCCTCACCTTATTCTCTGCTTTGTAATTTTCTGCCAATTTTATATCCAGAGTCCATGTGCTTTGTACTGAACCTACCCTGAATTACCTTAACAAACAGCTTTTCAGAATGCAAGTAGAGGACATTGATTGTAAAAGTCTGGCACTGCTTTATACCATGTGCTATTCCTTCCAACTTATGGTGAAATACCCAACCCTATGCAATAATTATGATTTCTCTAGTTTGTCTTCCATAATGAGGAAATTGGTGCAATTTCTAGTAAAAATGAACATAAGTACAATGATTTTGTAAAAATTAGCCTATCATGTTATCTATTTAAAAATTATATGACGTAGCCAGACTATATATCCTAATTCTAATTTCTAAATTGTGGTTAGAAATTAATTGAATTAATTAAAATAACCTGGCAAAGCTTCAGCATTGGACTATATGCATTTTGTATATTGCTTAAAAGCGACACAAAGTCAAACCTATTCATCTTCCGCTCAAAACGACTAGGGTGGAAGAACCAGACTTGGGAAAGGTACACTGATATCTATACAATATGTGAAGAGAGGGTGCTGATTGATGCAACCACTGTTGGCATGGATATGCAGCAGGAGCAGTTAACCCTCAAATTTGGTTCTGAGATCAAACGGGTACGTTCTGATTGGTCAGCATTGTGACTTACTGAATCTGCTTCACTGTTGTCTTCAACCCTGAGTCCAAATTCCTGGATTATTCCCATATTTCTTAATTCCCTTAGTACCCGAATCTGTTTTGCATAGATTGAAATCCCAGGGTTTTGACATGGCAGCGTTGAAGGAATGACAATGATCAAACAGGGTTGCTGAGCATCTGCAGATTCTCGGGGTAGAGATTTCCAAAGATTTTCAACTGACCAAAGACACTTTTCTCATCTCAATACTAAATAACTGACCCCTTATTCGGCAAGTGTGACCTCGTGTTCTAAAATCCCAAGCCCCATTAGAATTTCATCTCTTGTGCTTCCAAACTACTACAGCATCTGCAGTCCTCACTTTCTCCTACAGGGGAGAAAGGCCTAGTTTACTTAGTCTTGCCTTACGGGACAATCCTCTCCTTGATGAACAAGTCCAGACCACCTTTGTTGTCCTCCCTCTTTATCAAATATTTCCTTACTAAAGTAAAGAGACTAAAATGATGTGCAATAATTCAGTTGTGGCAACATATATGCCCTGTACAAATTGCGGTAAGACTCCAGTGATCTCTTCCTTTGTAACAAAAGCCCTTGCCTTCTTAACAAAACAGCTACTTTAGTTCTGTCTTCACAAAAGACGCAAATTCTGAGGAATGTTGGGAAAGCAAGGGCCTATTGGGAAGGAGGTATTAAAAGAAATTAGTATCAATTAAAAAAAAAAGTGCCAGCAAAATTAATGGGATTGAAAGCTGATAAATCCGCAGAGCTTGATAGTGGGCCATGAGGAACGGTGACAGAGGTGGTCAGCAGCAGTGTGTTGGTCAGGGCCAAAGCTTTGCAAGTGGTAGCCAAACCCAGCATACCTGTGCGGATCTTAGCCCAGCACAGGAGAGAATGAGCCCGATTCGGGAAGCCCAGCTTGGAGCATCTGCAGGCCCATGCCTCCGTAAAGGAGTGTGCTGTTTGACGTTTTAACTTTATTTCTCTACTTTTCTACTTCTATGCTGAGAAGACTACAGTGCTGAACTTTTTAACTTATTTCTTTATCTTTTGTACCTAAGATGGTGCTGCGTGTGGCAACCTTTCACTGTATTCTTGTACCTTATGCTTGAGTACATGTGATAATAGAATCTAAACTTAAATCTAACTCTAATCTTCACCCCAGGGTACTGAAGGATGTAGCCAACATGATTGTTGATACATCGGTTTTTGTTTTCCAAAGGAGCAGCCCTGTGGCTCAGTGGTTAGCACTGCTGCCTCACAGCACCAGGGTCCCAGGTTCGATTCCTGCCTCAGAACTCCTGCCTGTGTGGAATTTGCACATTCTCCCCGTGTCTGCGTGGGTTTCCTCTGGGTGCTCTGGTTTCTTCCCACAATCCAAAAAAAAAGATGCGCGGGTCAGGTGAATTGGCCACGCTAAATTGCCCATAGTGTTAGTGCATTAGTCAGAAGGAAATGGGTCTGGATAGGTTACACTTTGGAGGGTCGGGGTGGACTGGTTGGGCCAAAGGGCCTGTTTCCACACTGTAGGGCATCTAATCTAGATTCTGGAATAGATTTAGCAGATTGGAGGGTGACAAGGGTAACCCTGCTTTTTAAAAAGGTTGGAGGAGGAAAATCAAGAATTACAGATAATTAGCCAAGCATCATGGTATGGATGAGACCAAATCCTCTCAAAATATATTAAGAATGTCTAGACCCTAAGTTATTCTTATTTTAAAGGTAAGTGTGAGGTGCTGAGTTCCAGTTGCAATTCGATTGGTCAAACTGCCAGATATGAAGCAAAACACACTTCATTCATACACTCTAGACAAATTAAAGCAAAAGAAAAACTAGGAGAATTGACTTTGCTGTACTTTTATTGGAAAACTTCACAGAATAATAGATTAGTTAGCTACTAACTTGTTCCGATTTGGTAACATCCCATAAACACACCCTTTGCAGTTTTAGTACCTCCAACAGTTTCTTTGATATCATGTGGAGTGAATTGAATTAGCTGAAGACTGTGATGCTGGGAACTCAGGAGGAGGTTGAGATGGATCACCTGCTGTTCTAGCTGAAGAGTAAATGCTTTGGCCTTTTGCACCGATGTGCTGGACTCCCTCAATTAAAATGGTGACATTGGTTGAGCTTCCTCCTCCTGTTGGTTAGTTGCTTAATTGTCCACCACCATTCACAGCGAGATGGGACAGGACTATCGAGCATTTCATTGTGGAATTGTTTAGTTCCGTCTACCACGTTATGCTTCCACTATTTGGCTTGCACGTATTCCTGTGATGTAGCTCGACCAGGTTGACACCTTATTTTGGGGAAGGCTTGGTGCTGGTCCTGGCATTCCAACCCGCACTGTTGATTCCCCATCTTGGCAGTAATGAGAGAATGGGGGGATAAACCAGTCCTTGAGATTATTGATTGTGGTTGAATACAATTCTGCTGTTGCTGCTGGCTCACAGTGCCTCATAGATAGCTAGTTTTGAGTTGCTTGGTGCATTCAAAATCAATTCCATTTAGTGCAGTGATAGTGCCCATTGACACAATGGATGGTGTCATCAATGTGGAGAAGGGACTTTGTTCCCAAAAGGAATCTGCAGTGTTGACTCCAATGATTTTGTTATTCTCAGATGCACCTGTGATAGATTGGTGGGGATGAAGTGATGTAGTTTCTTCCTTTTGATTGGTTTGCTTACTACCTACCGCAGATCCAGTCCAGAGGCACTGTCTTTTAGGACCCAGTCAGTTTGGTCAGTGCTCAGCCAGTCTTGGTGATGGATGTTTAAGTCGTTCATTCAAAATACATCCTATGACCTTGGCATGATCAAAGCTTCTTTCAAATGATGCGCAACATATATCAGCTGAGGTGGTGATGGCCAAAAGTGGTTAACAGCAGGAGATTGCCTTGCCTGTGTTTGACCTAATGCCATGAGACTTCATGGTGTTCAGAGTCATTGTTGAAAACTCCCAGGGCATCTGCCTCCTGAGTGTAAAATACTGTGTCAGCACATCTGGTGGTTCTTGTCAGTGGAACAGAACATACCTGAGGATGTTGGTGCTTGAGATATAGGAGAAAGTGAGGACTGCAGATGCTGGAGATCAGAGTCAAAAGATATGGTGCTGGAAATGCACAGGCAGCATCCGAGAAGCAGGAGAGTCGATGTTTCGAGCATGTGCTCTTCATCAGGAATATCACATTCCTGAGAAAGAGCTTATCCTCGAAACATCCACTCTCCTGCTCCTTGGATGCTGCCTGACCGGCTGTGCTTTTCCAGCACCATACTTTTTTGACTTTGTGTTTGAGATATAGTCATACTAACTGAATCATAGTTCACAGTGGCAGACTATCAGTTCACAAATCTGTGGGACAGTCATCCCAATTTTATACGACTCCTTGGATGTTAGTCACAAGGATTTTGCAGGATT